>NC_143561.1:116277187-116942500 GCF_054136105.1 Typopeltis vanoorti | reverse complement strand
TGAAATTTTGTTGTGTTGTACCATCATTTTCTTTTGGTTTAAGCCAGTAAGAATACAATTTGGGCGGCTAAATCCCATATTGCAGCACATCCTCGTTCGTTCAGTATCCAGGTAGATACCCAACAGGGTGCATCACAAGAATGTGAGGATTGGACATTAGGTTAGAAGCCCTGATCGGTTCTTTGCATTCCTTTAAAGGCTATGTGGAGGTCTCCCTCCAGTTATACAGTGAGACTTATTTTTTATGAGCCTTTTGAGAGATTATTTGATAAATGAGAGATTATTATTTATGAGACTTAATTATTATGTGACTCTCACAATGAGACTATTTGTGCCTATGGTCCCACAGAAGGTTCTACTAAGGTAGAAGTTGAGAAATTTTTTGAGGCTCTAGAGAAAGCTACTGACACAATGAAAAAGGAAAAGTTGGTCCTTGTTGGGGTGTTTAAATAGCAGAGTAGGAAGTGATTGTCAGACATACAAAAATGTTTTGGGAAAATTTAGGGAAAAGAGCAAAGCTAATAATAATGTCAAATACCTGTTGGATTTCTGCTAAGGCATTATTGAAAAAAAAATGAAAGAGTTTGAGAACAAGAACGAAACCTTGGAGATTCAGTGGAAAACCGTGATTGATTCAGCCAGAGAGGCATGTGGTGAGGTTGTTTGCAATGATAGAAAAATCAAAACCCCATGGTGGACACAAGAAGTTGAGAGGCAGTGAAGGAAAAGAAGAAAGCATATCAAAAATTCCTGGCAAATAAGTCATCTTGTGCTCTTAGAGAATACAGAGACAAATGTAAGAAAGCTAAACACTGTGTAAAACTAGCCAAACAAAATTCATGGGACGACTTTGACAAGAATATAGAAAATAAATGTCAAGAAGGTGGCAAAATATTCTGGAGGTTGTTGAAGAAGCTTAGGAATGGAATAAAGAGTGCTGTAGAAGGAGTTAGAAATGATAAAGGTGAGATGAAAAATGGAAGAAAAAGATAAACTTCAACTATGGAGTAATTACTTCGAAAAATTGCTAAATGAAACAAGCAGTGATAGCAAAGCTGTAAAAAAACACTCAACAGGCATACAATCAGGAATACATATCCATACTTGAAGTAGAAAAAGCCATCAAAGGCTTGAAATGTGGAAAGGCAGCAGGAGTAGATGATATTCGACCAGAAATGCTGAAGTATAGTGGTAAAAAAATCTTACAGTGGCTGCCTTCTGAATCTTACAGTTCAGAAGGTTTGAACAGAGGGACGAATTCCTGATGATTGGAGTAGAGCTCTGATAGTACCCATATATAAAAAGGGAAATAAAATTGAATGTGAGAATCACAGAGGCATTTCGTTACTGAGTGTTCCGGGCAAGATTTATGCCAGTATAATTGAGAAATGGTTGAGAAGAATTGTGGAAGAAAAACTTGGTGAAGAACAAGCTGGATTCAGGCCAGATAGAGGCTGTCAGGTTCAGATCTTCACTTTACGACAAATAGTCGAGAAAGCATGGGAATATAACAAAGATCTTTATTTAAGTTTTGTCGATCTGGAAAAGGCATACGAGAAGGTGCCAAGAAAGAAGCTATTCAATACCCTACAGTTATATGGTGTTAACTGGGCATTATATCAAGCAATACTTAGTCTTTATTTGAATTGCAAGTCAGCCGTTAGAAATGAAGGAAGTTCTCTAAGATGGTTTAATGTTAAATCTGATGTGAGACCAGGATGTACATTATTTCCTCTGTTATTCATTATCTATATGGATCACATTATGAAAGAAAGTGGTATTAAACATGATATCAGTATTGGAGATGTTAATGTCAGCTCTTTGCTTTATGCGGACGATGTTATACTTCTAAATAAATCTGCTAGAAGAGTTTGCAAGATTCCCTGACTAAATTGAATAACTGTTGTAATAGATATGGTATGAAGGTCAGCAATAAAAAGACAAAGACATTGAAAATGTCAACTGTGTTTTGAATGGGGAACCTGTGGAACAAGTAAAACATTTCAGCTACTTAGGCACAATTTTTAGTGAAGATGGTAAATTAAATATGGAAATAGACAACAGAATCAACAAAGCTGGTATGGTAGGAAGTCAATTGAATAAATTCATATGGATTAAGAGAGAAATTAGTCGGAACACTAAATTTGCTGTATATAAGCCAGTGTTCAAACCAGTTTTAACTTATGGATCTGAGAGTCAGAAGTAAAACACTTGACTAAAGACTAGAAACCGCAGATAATGAGAGTCCTGAGAAAGATTAGTGGCCTGAACAGATGTCATCAATGGCAGTATCATATTAAAAACGGGGATATTAGGAATGAACTTGAGATTGTCAGCATCCAGGAATGCGTCAGCAGAGCTAATGGTATGGTCACTTGATTAGAATGGGCGAGGAAAGATTAGCAAAACAAGTGTTATCTGCCAGGTTGGCAGGAAAACGACCCCAGAGGAAGACGAAGATAGAGGTGGATTGATACTGTACAGAGTGCTTTAGACAATAGAAATATAAGATCTGATAATGTTGAAGTCTTGACAAGTAACAGACTGATTTGGAGGAAATTTGTAGATAGGAAGTTAGTAATGATGTAAATTTTTCATGTAGTACTATCATATCTTGTACACCCCTTGAGGGTATACAAGATATGATATTAGGTCTTGAATTTGATGATTGTGTGTGTGTGTGTGTATGTGTGTGTGTGTGTGTGTGTGTACACACACACACACACACACAGTGGTTCAAAATTCCACTTACAAACTTTGAGGGGAGGTAGAGAACATCAAAATCATCCATATTCACATAACATGACCGGAAATGCCAGTCGAAAGTGATAGGTGGCACTGCTCACCATTGCTTCAGGTGAGCAATTGGGACATCCTTATTCAAGTGTTTGACTTCATACGAAGAACATGCGTCATTTTACGAATGCTGAGATGGCAGACTTGCACCTCCTTTACCATATTATGTATACAACTACTATTGAACTGCTCAGTTACACCTAATAAAGTTTTTTACATTACTTACTGCCTTGTGTTATTTCTGTATCTTTGTGTCCCTGTTAGTACCTTCCTGTGGCGTTTCCGGTCATGCTTTCCTATGTGAACATAGTTGATTTTGATGTTCTCTACCTTCCCTCAAAGTTTGTACGTTTAAATTTTGAACCACCCTATATATATATATATATATATAAAATCAATAAAGATGGGGTAGAAAAATCCTGAGCCTGCTCATGGCATGAATGTCCTATAAGTTAACAAACTTTTTGTAGGTGTTGACAAAACTGTAGTTTCCAAAAGATATTGACATATATTTTGGCAACTACAGCTTCTTGAATTCTTTGAGGTACAGGTAACTATGAATCCATAATGAAACACCAAAATACACACTTGACGGCGTTGGATAGATGTTTAATTAGTTGTAATTAATTATACAGCTATTTCAGTTTAAGTTTTTGAAACCTCATCATCGGTGTAACAGAATATAAATGGGAAATTCGAATGACATGAACAGTGTAGGAACATTGAGAGTGGTATCATTTTCATGTGTCGTTGTAAGGGGGTCAGGTAAATATAATACCTGGCTCCCTCATAGCAATATAATACTACTAGGATCTGAAATAGGTATGTTAGTGTGCATAACTATATATTTATTGTTTTAAAAAAAAAAAATGAAAAAATACAATTACTGATAACAATTTCCCAAGTTTTGGGTATGGACAGTTCACCCGTTATTAAGAAATTCATTAGCCATTTCTCTCTCTCTCTCCTTTACTTCCACAAATAGAGATATCTCCATCCTTTTTATCAGAGGTACTTCTGAATACGTTTCTCGAATCCTTAAGAAATTTCATCTTTCAACTATGTTTAATTTTATGAATCAAATCAGCTCTTTATTACCATCTCCTAAGGCAACTACTAAGTACAACTTTAGTTGAAACATTCTGACCTGTCTGAACTTGCAATTACTAATACTGAGCACTGGGCCGCTCCTCATGGGGCACCTATTTCTGGTGGAGAGGATCTCCATGTGATGGTACTGGCCCTTTTCATCTTTCCTCCTCCCCTTCTTTGCTTCTGTTCCATATTTTTTTCTCTATTTCTGCTGACTTTTTTTGCTATCCTGTCTTTCAGCCTACCATCACTGGGATCCAGTACCTTACTGCCGTGTTTGCTGTGCAGTGCAACCTGTGATATCCAGAAAGAGGGATTTCAGAAGTCTTGCAGTACTTTGGCAAGGAGGCAAATCCTGGATGGCCTGGCCAGGATCAGTCAGCTAGTGAGCTTGCCTGCAAGTATCAGTGGTTTTTAGTACATCTCCTACCCCATGGTCCAGGGACAGGTTCAAGGCTTGCTGTGGTGCTGGTATAGTGTTTGGGATATCCCCATTGTTTCACTCCCAAGCACAGTCTTTGTTGGTCAATGAGTGGGCATTCATATGAGGCTCCACGCTAAATGGGGAGCTCTGGTGCCAAACAAAAAATCTTTTGAACATGAATTCTTCATCCTCAAATTTTTTAGGGCTCTCACAAGCTCCCAACCAAGTATTGATACCTTGGATACATCACTTGATCACAGAAGTAAGAAACAAAAGACATGTGACACCAGTATAAATGTTTCTTATCATTCATTTAACAGGTGAAAAAAAATAGGGAAAATGTCACCCTTCTTTATTCAGAAGGGTCTAGAAGGACTGGCAGGATCTCACAAATCAGTTAAGAAGCTACATTGATATCTTTGTGAGAACATCATGTCTGCAAAACTCAGAAAAACCGCTCATTTCAACATCAGTGGGAGGAATACCACTTGCAGTAACACCTTATAAATTACTAAACTCTTCTAGAGAAGTGATATCAGAATGTAATCTTGATATTCCAGATGAGGGGATATATTAAGAGCTTAAAGATTAGGGAGTGAGAGGTATGAGACACATCTTGATATGCAGTGATGGTTATTTGGGTCTGACGAGGAAAATCATCTTTACTTTTGATACACCTAAACCTCCAACATCTGTAAAAGCAGGGTATCTCAATTGTCCTGTTAGGCTGTACATCCTTAATCCACTGAGATGCTTTAAATATCAGAAATATAGGCATGTCCAAACTGTTTGTCTTGGCTCCACAACTGTGCCTGATGTGGTAGTAAAGAGCATTATAATAAAGCTTGCTCTGCAGAGAAAGCTAAATGTTTACAGAAGGCTAAATGTGTCAATTTCCAGTTTATTTTTAATGCATGTCAGAGGTGGAAGGATGAAAAAGAAATACAAAAGATAAAAAAACAAAATATATCAGGATGCAAAGAGGAGCACATCAGTTTCTGGTGGTTTATCTCATCTACAGATAAACCACCAGAAACTCCCATAGAAAATATCGATATTTCTGTATCCATCATTTAGTATATCTGAGCAAACTTAAACTCACCAGTTGATCCTCGCACATCAGATGATGTATTAAACATTATTCCAGAAGAAGACATGGACACTGGCCATCCATACTTCCCTAAATCAATAGATAAAATCAAGACTGACAAAGGTAAACCCTCACTATTTCGGGAATTGTACAGGTGTACAAAGCCAACACATTAAGAAAATTTCTACAGTGTAATTGTCATGGATTTCACCAAAATATTGATCTCAAGGTTCCACTTCTCTTTCTTAATAATAGTCAGTCTAACTGCTCATATTCTGCATAGTCTCAATAGAAAATCTGCTCCCCCTGAAGCGATTATTTTCCTGTTATTTGTACTATGTCTTCATAGTGCATTTTTATAGTGCAGATGCTCATGTGGGATATCGACCAGGCTGACTGGAATACTTATATTTTTCATCTTGCAAAATTTAATGTTGAAGCAGTCACTCAACACCTATCAGTGAACAGTGATGTATGTCAATTTGAATTGTTCAGGTAGCAAAAACCACAATTCCAAAATCATCTTGATTTCCACTGTATCCATGGCAGAATCCAGAGTACCAAGCAGTCAAAAAAAAAAAAGTCTAGACACAGCATTGGGCATATTTCACAGATATCCTACCATATTAAATCAAATAGCTTTTAAACATGCTTGGGGCTAAGCACGTTTTGTGCAATATCAGATTCAAATACAATCTTTAATGCAATTTACATCACAAGTTAATCAAACAACCAGTGCAAAAATTATATCAGATAAAATCCAGAAAATGAACAATTGGTATAAAACTTACAATTTGCATATGTAATAAAATGGAATAGTTATTGCTGCTCCATAAGCTATGCTATTGCAGACACTTAGGAGAAACTTTTGCTAGAATTTCAGAAACAGCGTCATATCTTCCTGACTTTTTAATATTGAAAGAGCAATACGAGAAACAGTGGCTAAACTTTTCTACAGTGGGCTAGAGTTATACAAACAGCTTTTGTTAAGGAGGAACTAAATAGAGTATTGTTACTCTTCATGCCAGTGCATTAGGTTCTGATGACATCCATTATGAAATTATAAAACATTTTCCCTTATATTCTGTGGCTCTTCTTCTGTATAATAATAGCATACTTTCATATAGTTTCAGATTGTTAGGTTAAGTCAATTGTTATTTCCATCCCAAAACCAGGAAAGTTCCAACCCAAGCAAACAATTACCAACTTGTCACTTTGATCAGCTATTTTTATTATTTTTATGGCTAATATAGCCCACTTTTGTTTAGGAGTACCCCCTTTTTTTACAATGTCATTGGCTGTTTACCCAAAACTTAGGGCATTACTGAAGTGTTATAAAACTAATATATGAAAAATTATATAGGAGGAAAATGGAAAATTTGGACATACCTTTTTGGATGTTGTTTTTTGTCTCCTTATTCCAGCAATGTGCTTTCATCTGCTGTTAAGCTGTTAAAGAAGGGGGGGGGGGGAGATTGGGAAAGTGGGGTAAAGTAATGTGGAGGAATTATTTGAAAAAAACCCCTGTTTCTTTTATATGTATAATATTATTATTATTAAATAAGGGTGGGTAGAGAATGTTTGGGAGGCAGGGTGAGAGAAGGATCTCAGGATAGAAATAATTTTTTTGGGGAAGAGGATGGATTTAAAGGAAAAAGGTCAAGGGTGGGAGTAACGGGGTGTGAGCAGTTTCAACAGGCATCGTCTTTGGAACTTGTGGAGGAAGTGGAGGCTATGTCATCTCGGCTAGGTGTTTCTGTCTTTGGTGTATTTGTGTTGTCTCCTATTGGTCGGAGTCATGACCTAATTTTTGTGTTATGGAGCTTCCAACTCTAGGAGATTATGTAGAGTCAGTGGACATTTATTGAGTTTTCGTCACATTTTATGGCTATCGTTTCTGATATTCTAAGCATTGTTTCGTTGTCATGTATGTCTAATATTATGGCCTTGTTGATTTGCGGGGTATGTTTTTGTTCAAGGGTGTGGACTGCTATTTCAGTTTTTCATGTCATGTATGTCTAATATTATGGCCTTGTTGATTTGCAGGGTATGTTTTTGTTCAAGGGTGTGGACTGCTATTTCAGTTTTTCATGTATTTTGTATCCTGTTTTTCTTTTTGTTGTTGCATTTTTTATTGTTTAAATGTTCTGGAATAGGGATGTTACAGTCACAGAAGTGTTCTTGTAATCTTGCCCATAAAGACCTGATAGTAGAACCTGTGTAGGTATCACTGTGTTTTTGGCAGAGAAATTTGTAGGTTTTAGAAGTGTTGCCAATTTTTGGTTTGTGGTGAACACCAGCTTATAGTCAGTGTGTTTGAAAATGTATTTGTAGGCTTTGTATGTGTTCTGGATGTAATGGCAGTTTGATAATTTTTTTGTGTTCGGAAGTTTGTTTTGGTTGTCGGGTTGTTTTGCCTGGCCTTTGCTGTTTTGTTGGCGTAATTTATTAGTTGTGTTGGGTAATTCCGATTTTGAAAAATTTTTGTTAACTTCCTTATTTTTTGTGTTAAGATAAGTTTGTTGAGAACTTGTAAGCATTTATGAATTGTGTTAGGATGACTGATTTTTTAATCGAATAAGGATGGTGTGGGTTAAAATGGAGGTAGTTGCCGATATGTGTGGGTTCGTGGAATATTTTCATGCTATTTTGTTGTTTGTTCTGACTAATGTCAGGTTTACGAAATTGATGGATTTGTCCTGTTTGGTTTCTATGGTGAATTTTAGTCTGTTGCTGTAATCGTTAAGGGACGCTTGTAAGGTGGTGATGCTTGTTGGTTCTCCAATGCATGGAATATCGTCTACGTATCGGCCATAAAAGGTGATTCTGGGGGGGGTTTGATGTTTTGTCCCATAGGGGGTCCGAAAATTTTCATATTCCCTATGGGTCCATACCAACACGCATCACCACCTTACAAGCGTCCCTTAATGATTACAGCAACAGACTAAAATTAGGAGACAACAGAAACACCTAGCCGACATGACATAGCCTCCACTTCCCCCACTAGTTCCGAAGACGATGCCTGTTGAAATGGCTCACACCCTGTTACTCCCACCCCTTGACTTTTTTCCCTTAAATCCCTCCTCTTCCCCAAAAAAATAATTTCTATCCTCAAATCCTTCTCTTACCCCCACTTCCCAAACACTCTCTACCCACCCTTAATTAATAATTAAGTTTTTTATATGTATAATATTAATAATAATATTATACATATAAAAAAACCAGGGTTTTTTCCGAAATAATTTCTTCACATTACTTTACCCCCCTCCTTTAACAGCTTAACAGCAGATGAAGGCACATCGCTGGAATAAGGAGACGAAAAACAACATCCAAATTTTCCATTTTCCTCCTATATCATTCTTCATATATTAGTTTTATAACACTTCAGTAATGCCCTAAGTTTTGAGTAAAGAGCCAATGACTGTAAAAAAAGGGGGCACTCCTAAACAAAAGTAGGCTATATTAGCTATTAAAATAATAGTTTATTTTTAGAGGAGTAACATGGGAATTTTTCCAGAAATAATAGCTATAATATCTTGTTTTTGTAAAATATTGGAATAAATGGTTACTGACAGACTTCTCTAGTATTTAGGTAGCAATGATCTTTTCTCTAACACACAATGTGTCTTTTGTAGATATTGCTCAATATTGGACCATTTTGTCCATTTAAAAATATGTATTAGAGATGCATTCCTGAAATGAGAATATCTGGTTTTATTTCCACCATTCGTTCTATCACATCTCACTTAACTGAACACTCTCGAGATTGTAATATTCCCATACCTGACTATACTTTCCACCACAAACAAAAAAAAACACCAACATAAACATACCAGAAACAACCAAAATCCCACTGTTGAAATATCCTTTCATGCAGTCAATCTAAATACATCCCTGAAATTGAAAAGATTATCATCATCGATTTCCAGGAAAATGAATCCAAATTACACTGTTTTGAATCAGTAGCAACAAGAACCCACCTAATGTGCCATAAACACAAAAAGACTCTTGTAACTTTTTATATTTGGTCACTTAACACTAAGTATGAGATATTTATGAGTACGTATATTTATGAATAACTATGTTCTACTAATAAATCCAAAAGGAAAATATCTCCTACAAAAAGACATATTTACTATCTCCCCCTTCATGGCAATTAAACAAAATAAATTACTCCTCAGTACTTTCAATCCAGCCCAATTCCTGAATACTCTTGAACCATCCAAACTCCTCCTAACACTTTGTACAAAAAAAAAGCCATGTGGCTGGCTCATAGTTTTCTGCCTTACTCATCTGATGACATTTTACCGCAACAAAAACAGCCAGTTACCTGTCAGGTTTGTTTGCTGGCTTGCTGTGTATATAATAGGTTTCTTATTCTTAGTTCTTTCAAAATCCAAAGTTTACAAATTCATCTTTTTGTTTTTAACTTTTTTGTCATTGGTTTAAATTTGTCTGTCTTCATTTATTTTGTACATTTGTTGTTATCTTGTATCCACCACTTTAAATTGCATACCGTCTTGGCTCCAATGAAGTCTTTAGTCAAGTTTTCACCATCCTTACCTTCAAAATGCAGGTATGTTAATTAATTAATATCCTTCATTTTAAACCTTATTAAATTCAACTGTTTAAGCCTGGTCATTAAAAAAAAAGGATCTGCTCCATTATCAAAAGTAGCTTATCTTTTCTTTCATATTATAAACATTTTAGGAACATCATGATTTTTGGTAATATCAAGTATTAATAGAGAAAATTGCAACATGTGAAAAATTTTAAAATATAATTCTTGTCATATTATCTGACTTTATATTTATACTTATATTTATAATACATTCTTAGAGAAAATGAGACTTCTTGAAAGAGATTTATTTTTCTGCATCCTTCATATAATGCTTAAACATACTACATGACAGGTGGCAGTATCATTATAGAGATGTTGACTATGTTAAGAGAGTTTGTTTATGAAGTACAGAAAATGCAGCCATAAAGAGTAAAACATAATGAGAATAGCAAAATTTGACCAGATTATCTATTTAATGAAGATTGCTTTGAAAGTGTTCCCCCTCCCACACACACACACATGCACACACACATCGTCTACAAAAAAAAAATGAATTATGCAAACAGTGTTACTTGATTTTATTTCATTTTCCTTATTTTATCTTTGATTTATTTAGATGTTAAACAAAGCTTTGATTTAAACAACTGTAACTTTGAGCCACAGTGTGATTCTTCACAACAAACAGTTTCTCATAACCACAACTTACATAATGCTGAATTAAACAAGCCAACAAACAAAAAAGAGTTAGATCGCCACCTGAAAGTAGATCAACCGCCTTTTGAAAAGATGGAAATAAATTCTTCTATACCGGAACAGAGGTGAGAACCAATTTAATGTTTTTCATATCATTTTTAAAAAAATTGGTAATGTAAAAAAGCTTATAAAAAAGACCAAATATACTTTTTTTTTTTTTTTTTAATTATAAATCTAGTTATTGGTAGTAGATTGAGGCACATCTGTTTTGAAGAAATAGCTGAAATGAAAAGTATGGAAATTTCTACATAGTTTTCATGCCGGTTTTTAGTGAAGTATCTGAGTAATATTTTTTTTTTTTTTTTTTTTTTGTTACAAAAAGGAAGGAACAATTTCAGTCTTATATGTAAAAATTAACGAAATCTCTAATATGTTATTCATTTTAATTAGAATTTAATTTAGACATGTTTAATATAAAAGCGTGCCCATGAGGTAGTGCATTGCATGAGTTATTGATTATTAGCACTGCTGAACAATAAGTCATTTTTTCATAATTTAGATAATAATAATAATAATAAATTAATTTACTGTAGATTTTTGTTTTATATGGGTGTGGGTTAGATTGAATTATTTAGTTGTAAGTAAACCTTTGTATTTTTGTTTAAATTTGATACTGTTCATATGATGCCAATATGTGGTAGAACAATGGCAGCCAAGATGTGCTTGTTTGGTGGCTGGAATTTGCATGATTTTGTTCAGTGCTCTGTGTGTGTGTGTGTGTGTGCGCTTGCACACAAGATGTAACGTTCTCTCTTTTTTTTTCCTGGCCTGTGTGTATATGTAAAACATTTTGTGGGCATGTTTCCAATCTTAGACTCAATGTGGGCAAATGTAATAGTTCTCATATTAATGTTCCCCTTTTTTTGTATAACTCATCATCATCAACCATTGTCGATCCACTGCTGGATGAAGGCCTTTCCAAGATTACTCCAAAACTGTCTATCCATGGCTCTCCTTTCCCATGTCACTCCTGCAAATCTAATGATATCATCCATCCACTGTGATTTAGGTCGGTGTCATAGTTGTTTTTACTCTCGGTTGTCCATCATTGATCTTGTCTTCGTGCAGTATGCTCAGCCCATTCCCACTTCAGATGTTTCACTCTTCCTTTGGTTTGATTTCTTATCCACATATTCCTTTTATGATACAGTTTTGTGATACCAAGCATACTTCTTTCCATACAAAATTGTGTTCTTAATTTTTGAATTTCCTTTGCATTTATTGTCCATGTTTCGCAGCATATGTCAATATAGGAAGAATACGTTGGTTAAAAACTTTTCTTTTCAGGCATAATGCTAGTTGGCTTTTGAATATTGAATGTAATTTTCCAAATGCTTCGTGCGTCTTTTAATTTCCTCCATGATATTTCTTTCCATTGATATCTGTTGTCCTAAGTATATGTAATGATCTATTTGTTTAATTTCATCATTATTGATTTATATTATTTCTGGTTAGACATAGCTATTGAACATAACTTGGGTCTTCTTTAGGTTTATCTTTAGTCCAGTTGTTTGCTAGCAATTTGGAGTTCTTGGATATGAACCTGTATAACCTACAAAATTGTACTATAACCTATGAAATTGTGAGCATAGGAGAGCTGTAGGTCTATAGCTCTTTGGATCTTCAGCAGGTTTAACCAGTTTCAGAATTCTTGTAGATAAACCAGTTTCAGTTTCAGAATAGACATAACTTTCGTTTGCCTCCATATGCTGGGTATTTTAGCAAATTTCCAACAAAAGTTGAAAAATTCTAACAACCATTCTGTTGCCTTTTCTCCCAGATTCCCTAGGATCTCGTTTCTCTCAGATCCATAAGCTAAAACTGTTTTGTATAAAGCTAGTTTAGTGTTTTGGCTAATTTCTGTCTTATTCCATATAAATTTATTCAATTGACTTCCTACCTTACCAGCTTTGTTAATTCTGCTGCAAATTTAGTTTTCCATCTTCACTAAAAATTGTGCCTAAGTAGCTGAAATGTTTTACTTGTTCCACAGGTTCTCCATTCACAATGCAGTTGATGTTTTCATTTTCATTGTCTTTGTCTTTTTAATGCTGATTTTCATAATAAATTGTAATAAATTTGATACCAAATTTATTACAATTTATTCAATTTAGCCAGGGAATCTTGCAGACTTGTACTGGATTTATTTAAAAATATAAATAACCATCTGCATAAAGTAAAGAGCTGAGATTAACATCTCCAATTTTTATATCAGGTTTAATACTGCTTTCCTTCATAATGTGATCCATATAGATGATGAATAAGAGTGGAGATAATGTACATCCTTGTCGCACACCTGACTTAACATCAAATGATCTTCCTGTACTTCCTTCAGTTTTAAGCTGATTTACAAGTCAAATAGACTATGTATTGTTTGTTAATGTCGTATTTACATCTTTAAACTGGAGTGGTTTGAACAGCTTTCATCTTGGCACCTTGTCATACGCCTTTTCCAGATCTACAAAATTTAAATACTGATCCTTGTTCTATTCCCATGATTTGTCAACTATTTGTCTTAAAGTGAAAATCTGATCCTGACAACCTCTGTTTGGCCTGAACCTAGCTTGTTCTTCTCCTGCACACTTTTTTTAGCCATTTCTCAGGAATTTCTTGTATAAATCTTACCAGGAACACTCAGTATAGAAATTCCTCTGTAATTCTCATATTCAGCTTTATTTCCTTTTTTTAGAGATGAGTACTATGAGCACTCTGCTCCAGTCATCTGGAAATCGACCCTGTGACCAGGCCTTCTGAATTATGCATCGTAGCCACTAAAACTTTTATAGCTCCATATTTTAGCATTTCTGGTTGAATATCATCTATTCCAGCTGCCTTTCCCTATTTCAGGTTTGTGACAGCTTTTTCTGCTTCAAGTACAGATATATATTCCAGATGGCATTCCAGCTGAGTCTCTTCTACTATCATGCTGGTACTGCTTGTTTCATATATCAGTCTTTCAAAGTAATTATTTCATACCTCAAAATATTTTGATTCTCAGTTTTCATGGCCCCTTCATTATATCAAGTTCCTTTTACAGTACTCTTCTCTCCATTTTTGAGCTTCTTCAATAGTCTCCAGAATATTTTACCACATTCCTGATATTTATTTTCAATGATCTTACTAAAGTCTTCCCATGAGTTTTGTTTAGCTAATTTTACACAATGCTTTGCTTTCTTACATTTTCATCTGTATTCCCTAAGAGCACAAGGTGACTTACTTCAACATTCGATTTGATTTCTTCTTTTCCTTGATTACTAGATTCTAGCCTTGCAGATTACCTCACCACATGCATTTCTGGCTGAATCAATCAAAGGTTTCTTTAGGTTTTGCCTCTGAATCTCCAAGGCTTGGTTCTTGTTTTCAAACTCTTTCAGTTTTTCTTGACTAATGTTTTTTTATTTTAGTCTCCAGTTCACATCTGATAGCTGTTCAACTTTGATTCATTTCAAAAATTTGTTACACAACTTCTTTTCAATATGAAGTCCAATTTTATCCTGCTCAACACTAAATGCTGATCACATCCTATTTGAAATTCTCTGTACACCTTTCTGCCCTGAACCAATTGGAAAACATCACTCTGTCAACAATAATATAGTCAATGAGGCTTTTCTTATTCCTTGTATCTTCTCTCCACGTGAATTTATGCACATTTTTATGTTGGAATGTGGTGTTAGTAATAAATAGTCCATGTGCTGAGCAGAAATCTAGTAGGTACTTACCATCATTATTAGCTTTGATCTTTTCTTCAAATTTTCTCAAAACATTCTTATATGTCTGGTTATCATTGCCTAATCTGCTGGTTAGATCTCTAACGCGGACCAACTATTTCTTTTTTGCCTTCTCTAATGCCTCGAAAAATTCTTCCACCTCTTATTAGAACCTTCTGTGGGATGGGACCATAAGCACAAATAAGTCTCATTGTCCAGTTCTCCATCCTGATATTAATCCACATCATCTCTACATGATATTGCCTGCTATTCAAGATTATCTTCATGTTTAGTGTTTAATACTATAGTTACTCCTTTTCCCTGAATGTTATTTCCTGAATATAACATCTTGTATTTGTTGCTTAGAAAGATTTCACCTATTTTTGTCTTCTTTGTTTTAATAACACCTATTATGTCGATCTGGTACTTACCCAAGTCTTCTGCTAGTTCCATTTCTTTTCTACAGATGCTTCTTATGTCATGGTTTTGATCTCTGCTGATGTTGAGTTAGAGTTTATTCCTGTAGCCAACTTTTCACTGTTTGCCTTAGTTCTCTGACAAAAACAACAAGGGCCTTGTTGAACTGAGTGACGCCTTAGTATCATGAAATTCTGTCATGTTGTATCATCATTTTGAGTTATGGTTTAAACCAGTAAGAATACAGTTTGGTTGGCTAAATCTCAAATTGCCAGCCCATTCTTGTTTGTTCAGTATCCAAGTAGTTACTCAACAGAGTGCACCATGAGAAGATGAGGACTGGATATCAGGTCAGAAGCCCTGGTTGATTCTCTGCAGTCTGGCCATGTGGAGGTCTCCTCCCAGTTATCCAGCCTTGATCCTTAATCACCCCATAAAAAAAACTTATTTTGACAAATAATATATCCAGAATGCATAACAAAGTTGAATAATTTCGCTATATCCTGTGGAAATGCATTTGAAAGTAGACATAGTATCTTCAAGAGGAACATTAGTGAAGAGAGATTCTATATGAAATCTGATTATTATATTAGTGGGCTGTAGGGAAATAGTTTTCACTTTATCTAGAAAATATAAAGAATTTTTTATGAATGAATGGGAGTTTCCAATTTCAGTTTTTAATAAGCATGCTAAAAATTCAGCTACTTGACAATTGGACGAAGAGGAATATCTTTCTTATGTATCTTAGGTAAATCATAAAGCCTAGGTGTTTTAACAATAATAACCACCCAGTGTGTGCTATAAACACAAAATTTCTCTATTTACTGTCCCCCCCCCCCTTTCATGGTAACATAACAAAACAAATTACTCCCCTGTACTCTCCAACCAGTCCAATTCCTGAAACAGTTGAACTAACCAAACTCCTCCTAACACTTTCTACAAAAAAAGTCCACATGGTTAGTTTTCTGCTTTACTCGTCTGAAGAGGTTTTAACGTAACAAAATTGCTAGTACCCATCATCTTTGTTGCTGGCTTTCTGTATATATAATAGATGTTTTATTCTCATTTCTTTTGAAATTCAAAGTTTACAATTTCATTCTTTTGGTTTTAACTTTTTCATCGTTGGTTTTAAAATTTTTGTTTATCTTCATGTATTTTCTACACTTGTGTTATCTTGTACCCCACCACTTTAAATTGCATAACCTCTTGCTCCAGTCAAGTTGTTGTCAAGTTTTCACCATTATTACCTTCAAGACACAGGTATGTTAATTAATATCCTTCTTTTTAAGCCTTATTAAATTCAGCTGTTTTAACCTAGTCATTAAAAGGGGTCTGCTCCATAGCTAGAAATGCCTTATCTCTTCTATCATAAGTTGTAAGTTTTTCTCTGGTGTCTCCATCAAGGCTTTCAACTTCATCTTGTAATGAGTTAAGTTTTCTGAGTTGCCTGTTAGTGGGGCTGTAATCCAAATTTTGTGTGTCGATCAATCTCTTAATAAAAGAATAATTTTTCTTATATAATTTTCAGTATCATCAGTATGTCTGCATCCACCAGCATTATAACTCGAATGGTTTCAGTGTTAGGTGTCTAGAGAGAGCTTCACGGAGAGTGTGGAAGCACAAATTCAGGTAAACTTATTGTACTGTTTCTTCTAGACACAAAGTGCATTGGTAAGAAACTAGTCTTATGTGAAAATATTTTGCTGCCTGATGTGAAAGAGGCAAAGCTCTTAATCAGCTGAACCTAAATAAGAATTAGGGTGGATGCAGCTGAGATTGTATGAAGGCACTCATGAGTTGAGTGAGTGTGGAATGACCAGCAGATGCAGAATATTGAAAAGGATAATCAGTTCAGGAAGTAAAGGCAGTTGTGGGAGGGGGGGGGGCTTAAAAGGATGCTACAGTTTCTCTATACTGATGTGAGGAGCATCAGGAACGAGGAGGATAAAAAGAGTTAATAAATGTTAATTTGATCTTAAGATTAAATTAAGATCAAATTAATACTTGTTAACTCTCTCTTTATGTAACAATAGATGGTTAGTTAGGACTTTGTGTTTAGGACTCTAGTTAGAACTTTGTGTTGCCTACCAATTTTAAACTGTTCTCATTATTAATTAATTGTTACACTTTGCATAATGTGACAAGCTGTTTTGTGCTCTGAAGATGCTGGGTATAATACTAGTGAAATATCAACAAACAAGTAAATAACTATTAATTATTTTCTTATTATTCTTGTGAATTAAAAACCATTAAATAATCTAATCATTCAAGGCAATATGAGTAAACAAGACTTATGCTTACGTGATTTTGAAATCGTCTAAATACATCCCTCATCTTCAGCAGTATATGTTACCTACAACTACTTGCACAACCATCAAAGTGTTAAGGCATTGTTTATAGAAGAACTTTAGCATTAAGCTTGAATCATTTGAGCACTACAAGGTTTGGTGAGCAAATAAGAGGAATGGAGTGTTTTTACAGGATGGTGTTAATTCTGAAGCACAAGCTTTTAGTACATCATCTGGAAGGAGATTATCATGTAGAACTTAGTAGTGTCAAGATTATTGATTACCTTTGGCAGTAGATCATAGGAAGCATGTTTATGGATATTTCTTCATATAGTAAGAGCAAATTTACCGTGGTTGCCTAAATAAAAGTTGGAGGAAAAGAGTTATGCCAAGAAGTCTGTCTTATCTTTAGGTGAAGTCACCATTGTACCACAAGGAAGACATAGAGATGGAAACTTGGAAGGTTAGATGTTATGTCTAACTGCAGTGGCAAGGGGCTAATTAAGAACTATTGAACAGAAGACAAACTTGTGGCATTTGGCCTTTATGAGATTTACTTTGGATTTGTTGATTGTTTGCCATTTTTATGGGCTTAAGTGTAAGCTGAGCGAGGAGCTGGAGTGTTTGACTTGAGCCAATTTATGCTGAAGTTTTGTTGTGAACCACATTGACATTTTGGAGAACCAGGGCTTGAATAGATCTAGGGTTCTGAGTGTTGCAGGTCTTGTTAGAATGCATTCATTCTAACAAGAACAGTTTTAGTTATTTGATTAGCACAAGTGCTTAGATAAGAAGAGTGAAAACCATAGTCTGGTCATCAGAAAGAAACATAAAAATCCTGAGAGTTATCCCATTTGTCACATTTTTTATTGTAATATGAAGTTGAGATTGGCTGGGAGAAAGTTGATCTATAGAAAAATAAACATTGATAAGGTTGTGGTGGCATTGCCAAGAGAAGAACTAACATTGATAGTGTATTGAGAGGGAGAGCTAATTAAGAAGCCAATTCCAGATACTGAAAGATTGTTGAGGATTATCCTAGCAGGAAGATGAATGATTTGTGTTAGTTGATTATTGAGAGCAATAAGTTACATTTCTCTTGCAGCTTGATCAGTGAGATTAGAGAAGAGGAGTCAGCTTGAATTATGGAAATTGAAATCTCCAAGGAAGATTATCTCACTATTTTGTTAATTAAACTTCATGTGATCACCTTTCAGAAATAATAAAAAAAGGTCAGTAATCAGATTTAGGCAAATTATAAAGACAGCAGATGTAGAATCCTACATATAAATATTTCTTTTTTGCAGAACTCATGAAAAATTTTCATAAAAATTATTGAATAATATCGGATAAGAAATTATCTGATAAGAAAGCATGCTATTAGAAATATAAAAAAAAAAAAGTTTTAACATGAATGTTCTAGAAATAAGTTAGTTTAATAAAAAAAAAAAAGTTATTCCCTAAGTGCACTAATCTGAATGAGAAATCTGAGCTTTCATGTTTAAATGAATCTTAAAGTGTCTATGCTCTTCCAGACATTCTCTTGTTGTTCTGTATACTTTTCAGTACTACTTTTGTCAGTAGTAGTTCCATTAACTTTTGTCATTTAAAAAAATCTAATGTATGATGTTTACTCATATTGGTAAGTGAAAGTAATTATTATTACATTTATTTACCGATTTGAGTAGTATTACATATTATATTGTGCATTAATATTACTATATTACAAGTCATCTGGTGAGTCATGTCGCTAGCAACAGTAGGGACCATCCCAATACACAGTTTTGCTAAAGTATTTTCTCCATTCACTGAAGATTCTTTTCAGAAACTCCATCTAATAGATGTTATAAATGTTTGTCTACTCTGAGTAATCCCTCAGAGTTTTTGTGTGGAACCCTAGGGTTCAACAGAACACAGTTTCAGAAATGCTAGTATACAGGCTTATATTCAGCTTGGTAATCTGTAGCAAGGAATGTCAGAGCTGACAAAAGCATATGTTCTACACTACTTATTGAAGACATTGTACGTGATATAATTAGGAAAACTGACATGGACTGTACTCACAGAGTATAACAATTGTGATTTGTGGAGGAATAAAAAATTTTGGTATTGGATGTCATTGATCTAACAGATAAGCTTAGGTGTTGATGGTTATTCATTACTTATTTTACGTCTTGGGAAACACTCATCACAAGAGGTCCCACCTTACATTCCAGGCCACCTACTACTGCCCTTAGAGGGTGCTCCACCTAGATAGGACTTTAGTGTCACCCACGTGGTTGGGCTTAGTATTATAAGTTTTTGTGTGTATGTTACATTAATTGTTTTTGTAATCCCCGTAGATGTCCTAGTGACTAGGACGAAATATAGGAAGTATTAAATGCTATTTTAATTCTTTTTGAGTGTGCAAATAGTCCGCGCGGTTAGCCTAGTGACTATGCACTTCGCAACCATATGCCTGGGGAAGGAGTGTCCTAGGTTCGATTCCCATCGGTGACGTGAGGAGCTGAAGGATCTTCCTCAGCCATAGCCAAGTTAGCCAGTCTTGGGCGTGGACAGCAGGGTTTTTTCCCCAGTTTATTCTGGGGTTTTTCATCCCGCAAAAAGCAGGCAAATTGGCCTTGAGAACTTAACACTACAGGCCATAGGATATACCGGGGCATAGGGCTTGACCACCTTATCCTGTAAATGGATTGAGGTCCGATGATTAATGGACCCCTCGACACCGCAAGGTAAAAGAGGGTATAAAGAAGAAGATAAAGAAGAAGACAACACCAAACAATTTTAGCTGGAGATAGGAAGTTAGTAATGATGTACATTTTTCATGTAGTACTATCATATCCTGTACACCCCTTGAGGGTACATGGCAGGAATTTGATGATGATGATATGATGAACAATTTTAGCAAAAGATGTTTTATTAATTGCTTATATTTCGCTGACTTTCAAATCATCATTATCATCATCATCAGAGCATGACACAGCTAGTATATGTGACAGTGAGTAAGTGAAACAATATACACTTGGTCATCGACTTCCGTTCTGGCTGACAAGTCGTAAGTCGATCTGGTCATATGTCGGCCATATATTTATTAACAGATGATATTAACTTTTTATCATCTTTATAATTTATTTTTATAATCTTTTAAATTTATAATTAGTATATTGTACATAATGTGAAAAATAATACTGTACATACTGTACTGTAAACACAATAGTACAATCTAAAATTAATGTAAAAATTAATACAAATGAAATTTACAAAATCAATTTTTAACCTTTGCTTGTGCTGGGTTGTGGATCATCAGGATCATGTTCTTGGATTGAGGTAGAAGTAGAATTTTAATTAATACACCACATGCAACAGATGCTTGAAAGCGACTGAGTGTATATGAGAGATTGAGAGATAGTTATCGTACGCGCAGCTGCCTGATTTTTGATTAATTTATTCATTAATTTATTATTATTATTATTTTTTTTTTTTGTGATCGTAAGTCACATAGGTCGTAAGTGGACGACCAGGTGTAATTGTAATGGACAAAAGATCTAAAGTCCTATTTTTGGTGCCCTCTAATGTTATTAAAAAAAAAAAAAAAAAAAAAACATTACAGCTATGTGGAAGTTGCTCTTACAATAACAGTCTCCCAAATTTTTTGCAAAATAATGCAACCATATTTGTTTAGGTTAGGAGAATTCTTCAAAGCCATGGCTGACTCAAAAAAATAATCTTTCATATCTATAACAGCTTCTAAATAGCACATTTGTTTTCTTCCATCTAATCCTATGTGAAGGGTTATCCAACGTGTGGTCTGCTAGTCCTGACTTGTCATAGTAATAGTAGCAAATATATTTTTTATGTTCTTCCAGGCAGATGTTAACTGATCTTCCTGTTTGCTCATAGTAGGCGAAATCACAGTCACAGGGAACTTCATACACCACAGGGTGTGCTAGAGGGTGAAGTTTATCCTTAGGTGAGCAGATCAGTTATTACGAATCAAGATTATAAAAGAAAAATGCAACATCTCCTATGTGATGATTCTATGTACCAAATTATGGATCGTGATCCCACTGTTTCAAAAGAAAAAAGTCTGAAAATTACTGAAAAAAGTGACTTCCTGGCCAAAAGAAATCGTCAAAAAAAATTAACCCAGTTCATGGTAAACCGCGGCGTATGTATGGATCACCAAAAATCCACAAACCTAATATCCTTCTATGCCCCATAGTTGATAACATAGATAGTCCCACGTATAAACTGGCCCAACATTTAGCCAAGTCACTTGCCCCCCCCCTACTGGCAACTCCCCTACTTTTGTAAAAAATTCAGTCCATTTCAAAACACTAGTAAATGACATCCTTAAAAATTCAGACATAATGGTTAGCTCATATGTCACCTCTTTATTTACCAATGTACCACTAATAGACACCCTTGATTTGATTAAGACTAAATTTCCCCCCTGATATCTCTGAATTGTTCAAATTTACTGTATATGTAGGTTACTTTACATGGAGAGGAAAAATCTGCAAACAGATTAATGGTACTGCTATGGGTTCCCCCTCTCACACCCTCTTTAGCAAACTTTTACATGGAACACTTTGAAAACAAAGTACTTACCACAGCTACATACAGGCCACTGTGGTTATGCTATGTAGATGATATGTTTGCCATTTGGTCCCATGGACAAGACATTTTGGATGCTGTTGTCACCTACCTAAACAGCCAACACCCTGAAATCTATGTCACAGTAAAAATAATCAAATAACTGTTTACCATTTCTTGACACATTAGTCCCCTGCCTTCCAGATGGATCACTATATTTTTCCATTTACAGAAAGCCAACACGCACACGCGCGCACACACACACACACACACACACACAGAGAGAGAGAGAGAGAGAGAGAGGAAGGTACCTACATAAACAATCACATCATCATCCAGTTCAACAGTTATGGCATTTTAAAAACACTTACACTGAGCCAGAGCCATTTGTTCTAATGATACAACTCTGTCCACAGAACTGAAATATCTGCGCTATACGTTCTTGGCCAATAGCTACAATCCCTACAAAATAGATAAAATACTCCATAGCCCCATTACTCCTCTCTCCCTTAATATATAGGAACACAACACTACCATTTCTATTCCCTATGTCAGAGGCACATCAGAAAAGATAGCCAATGTACTGATGAAACACGGCCTTCTCACTACATTCGAACCTCATGTTAAACTACAACTCTGATCCGCTCACCTAAGGATAAACTTCACCCTCTCCTAAGTTTCCATTTGACTTGAAAAACTGTGTATTGTATTCCTAAGTAAATGCATGAGATGTTAGACTGTTTCAGAGGTTAGCAATGAAGGAGAAATTTGTCCTGTGGGTTTGGAGTTGAACTGTGAGAGGTTGATTGGCTGCTGCATGTGTTTGATGTTTGGATGGAATCGATAGAGGATGGGGACTGAACAGCAACAGCCACAGAAGTATTAATACAAAAAGAAAGTAATATCTTTATATAACAGACAGTGGAAACTTGAACGCCTCTGTGAAACTATGAAAGTGAGTGGAATGTATTAGTGAGAGAGAGATCATCAACCAATTTTTTTTTTTTGTGTGTGTGTGTGTGTGTGTGTTTGTGTTTGCATTTCCCTCCTACCCTACCAGGAAGTAATTTATTCCTACATGCTCCAATGCATATATTACATGTAGTTTCCAAGTACTGATTTAACATTTACATTTCCAATTTTGTATCAGTATTCATATTTACATTTCCAATTTTGTATTAATATTCATATTTACATTTTTACATCTATATGTACATATTTCGACTTTTACATTCATATTTATATTTTTACATATATTTACACTATATAATTCATACAATATCAGTAATTTATGTTACTTTACAACGACTGGTAGTTGATCTTATTCGCAAATTTAATTAGTTCTGAGTAATACTTTTCGATAAGTTTCTGTTTTGACACTGGCCACTTGTCTCCAGAAGTAATGACGTTGCATTAGGGGCATCTGTATGGAGTCCAGTCGTAAAGTATGTGGTCAACAGTCTGTTGAAGTTGTGAACTACAAATACATGATGGTAATTCCATGATATGGAATCTGTGTAAGTAGTGTCTTAGTTTTCCATGTCCCGTTAGTAGCATGGTTAAACCTGAAGAAATGGCGTGTTTTTTCAGCCGGAGTCTGCTTCTGATGCTAGGAAAGAATTCTTTTGTTGATGATCCTTTTTTTGTTTTCCATTCTTCTTCCCACAAGTCTAGGCTTCTTTCTTCTGCCAAGTGTTTTTATAGCAGATTTTGAGTACTTTTGATAACTTGTTTCTAGCCACTTCTTTAGCCATCCGCTCTCTCGTTTCTTGCAACCCCAGTATGTGCGTTCATCCAGCAGAACTTGAGTTCCCATCCCGATAGAGTGAGATTCCAAACCAGCTTTCTTGTCTGTTCTATTAACACTATATGGTTGTTCTGGTTTTTTATGCTGTCACTGTAAATTGTTGCTATCTTTTGATGAGAGGTGTTGACTTCTAATTCCTGGAGATATATAAGTGAATGAAATATAGCAAGTTGTTTTGCATGGTTGTTGGAACAGAGAGGATGCAGTCTAGAGCAGCATTCTTGTATATTGGACTGCCTGTTATATGCAACGAAAGAACAGCTGACATTCCCTCCAATTTTGCTTCCGGCAGTGTATATATATGAAATTCGTCACTTTCAGAGCTTTCCTTCTCCTTAATATTTATTTTCTTTGCTGGTTGAGGCCACTTACTGTAGTGAAGCGGACATTCGTAGCAATTTGGATCAATGTTAGAATTTTCGTTATATTTTCCGGAAGTGACTTCGTATATTAGAGATAATTCTTGTATTTTCAGGCAGATCAGTGTTAGAGCTGCAATAACACAAGCTGCTTCAAAAGATATTTTCCTGTATCCTTTAATTATACATATGGCTATAAGGCGTTGAACTCTATTTAGCTTTTGTCGATTTTTCTTTGATTTTTGTGAATGTTTCCAGGCAGGTGCAGCATAAGATATTAATGGTAGTATAGCTCCTGTATATATTGTTTGCAGTGCTTGTTGGCCTAATCCCCACTTAATCCTTGCCGGCTTTGCTAGAAGGTTTACAATTTGTAAGCTTTTTTCGGCAACATATGAGATGTGCTTGTTGAAGGTAAATCTTTCATCTATTATTACCCCTAGGTATTTTAGCTCACTGGCTACCTCGAGAACTTCTCCGTTTAGGAAGACTGTAACAGGTTTTTTACATGCGATGTGAAGCACTTTAGACTTGCTGCTATTGAATGTAACTTTCTTCTCGCATGCCCACTCTGCAATTTTAAAGAGTTCTTTGTTGGCCCTTACTTCTATTTGTAAGCCTTCGTGTCCCTGAATCATTATCATCGCATCATGGGCAAAAGCTTTGACTTTTGTTTCAATAGTGAAGGGAAGGCTTAATAGCGAGTCATACTGGATGTTCCTGAAGCCTGGTCCACAGCAGGAGCCTTGAAGGCAGCCTCGTTTGACTTTTTTCGTTACAGCTGTGGTTTTTAATAGCATGGTTGCTCTTCTGTCTGTAAAATAATTTTTTGAGATCGAGTAAGTTTTTTGGACATTTTAAATCTCTTAATTGATTGATTATGGCTGGCCACCATGCAGCATCGAAAGCGCCTTGTTCGTCGGGTGAAATCAGTAATATGTCTTTTTTTTTTGCTGTAAACTGTTTTCTGTGAACTCTTTTACCTCCATAATTGCATCTACTGTGCTAGATTGAGGTCTAAATGCATATTGATTGCTACTTAATAGGTTTTTTTGAGTAGAGATAGTGCATTATTCAGTTTATCAGATGTTTTCTAGCACCTTACCATCAAGTTTATGAGATTAATTGGTCTGTATTTGCTAATTTTGTCAGATGTTTATTTTCCTGGTTTTATTATGGATATAATTTTAGAACGTTTCAATTTTAAAGGAAATCATCCTCTTTTTTAGGCATTCGTTGTAAACTGTTGTTATGAATTCGGGGAATTCAACAAATTCTCTTAGTGCTGGTTATTCCATCCTCTCCAGGAGTTTTACTTGGATCCATTGATCTTAATACTGACTCGATTTCTTCATCATCATCATCAAATTCCTGCCATGTACCCCTCAAGGGGGTGTACAGGATATGATAGTACTACATGAAAAATTCGATTTCTTTAGTTGTAAATAAGTCGTCGTTAGGAGTATCTATGTCTGTTTTCATTCTTTGTAGGTTTTGTGGATTTCTTCGTCTGTTGATTTATCGTCATCTGGAATAAACTTGTTGATAACAATAGCTGTGGTTTCTGCTAAGTTTTTAGCGTAGGTGCCATCTGTTTTCTTAATGGTTGATAATAAAGATGTTGACTTATTCTTGTTTGCTGCTAATTTATATATGCAATTCTAAGGATTCGATATGGTTGAAATAGTACAGAATTTTTTCCATGATTCTGTTTTTGCATTTGTAATTTTGGACTGATAGATGTATTTGGCTTTATAGTAGTTCTGTCTTCTGCTCTCTCTTAAATCTTGGTTATTGTATGTTCTTTGATATAATCATCCGAGTGAGTTAACACATTTTCTTAGGAGTGTTAATTCGGCATTCCACCAAGGTACTGATTTTCTTCCTTCGATTTTTAGCTTCTTGGTCATTCTGAGTGTTTGGTCACTGGATTTTTTCAGACCTGATGAAAGCACATAAGTAAGGAAGTCTATATCGGTTTGTTCTGATGCCCAGATGGCTAGGTTCTTGTCTAAGCTGAGCTGTTGTTTGCTGATCCCATTAAAGTGATGTTTTGAGATTAGGAATTTTTATTCCTAATCTCAGAACAACACGGTTTTTAATACTTTAGCAAATATCTCTAGATTGGTTTTATTGGTGAAGTACTTGATGTTAATGCGATGGTTTGTGTTATATATTCCTTGTATATTTTTATTATTGATATTAAAACTTAATATGCGATGATCAGAACAGCTTTCCTCTTCTTCGCATTTCCATTGCCAGTGTCAGATCAATGAAGCTGCTTCCTCTGGTATTCTCAAATGATAGTGTTACTGTCGTCGTTTAGTATGTGTAAGGAGTTTGATGCTATGAACTCTTCCAAATTTTTACCTCTATTGTTTGTATTCTCGTTAAACCATAAAACCGAATTGGCGTTGCTATCTATTCCCATAATTAAGCCGTGGTTGATGGTAAATGATTATTAAATTATTTAAGGAATTTACAACGTATACTGGAATATTAATTAAAATAAATTTTAATAATACCTCCTATATTTCGGCAATGTCACATTGAACATACAACTATGACACATGCATGCAGGCACTACAAAAAGCAAATGAAGCAGAAGAGAGAAAATTACTGTTGTTCCTAGCGTTTTTCACCAATACAGCCACTCTGGGCTTGCAGACCATACTCTGGATGCCTGCCACAGAATACATTGGAAGAAAGCCACTTTAATGCACTGCAGCAAATTTAAATATGAAAGTTGTTCATGGAATCAGCCTCAGCTCTAAAAAACTTTCCAAACCCCAACATATTTGGGTGCATGAGACTGCCCCAAATTTGGAAAGCTTACATCTTGAGAACTTCAGCCCAACAGCCAAGACAACCCAATATAGCTCACTAAGGGGCACCTTTAGTACTCTTGGAACAACAGTAGTTTTTTCTCTTCTGCTTCGTTTGCTTTTTGTAGTGCCTGTGTGCACGTGTCATATTTGTATGTTCCCATGAAGATGGCAATATGACATTGCCGAAATATAGGAGGATTTATTAAAGTTTCTTTTAATTAATATTCCAGTATACGTTATAAATTCCTTAAATAATTTAATAGTCGTCTGTTACCAACGTATAAGCCTATTTACAAAAATGGTTGATGGTAAAATCCACGATGTTGTCCATTTTTTCTAAGTCAGTGTGATATGTCAGTGTGATAGTTTAGATACATACTTGCAGGAAAAGTTTTAATTCCTCTGTACTTAATTTCAATAAGTACCGAGTCCTCATTGCTGTGCTGAGAAATTAATATTACTTCAACTTCAGGGTTGACCACGAGTATTGCAGCTCTCTTTCTTTCAGATCCTTTGGAAAATATTTTATAATTTCTTGGAAAGCTGCATATTTTGTTGTTGATGTTGTAGGGTTTTGTATTAATGCCAGTCCCATATTTTTTCTATTTATGAGTTCTGTTAAGTTATTGACCACCTTGATAGAGCGTTGTAGATTTATTTGAAGAGATGCCAGGAAAGTAGTGCTGTTTCTACAAGCTTTATTATTGCTTTCCATAATCTATGTTTTGAATTTTGAGCTGTCTGTAGTAGTTGTATGTCGGGCAGTCTTTGCTTAGTGCCATGTGTTTGCAGTCGTTTTTGGTTTTGTATGCTTGTTTGATTTTGGCAATTTATACAATTCATCTCGGACTTATTTCGTGGGCACTCGCTGAACTTATGTTCTTTAGAGCAGAATGGACAGGTGGTTTTTTCCCTGCAGTCTCATGTATGACGGTGAAATTTATTGCAGTTAAAGCATCTCAGAATGCTTACATAGTCTGCATAATGGCAAATTCTCCATAGCATTTTAACACCAGTTTTCAGCAGTTTGGTCTTCACCGTTGGATCAGCTTCTATAATCAGGTTTCTTTTGTTCCCTTTTTTATTTGTCATGATAAATTTCTGTGTCATCTTTGTGTCGCCGATGAAGAGTTCTTCGTTCTGCATGTGGATTGAATCTATTGCGTTGTTCGTATCATTTTCACTGGGAATATCATATATTATCAGAACCTTGGAAGATGTTTCTTACTGGGATTTGCTACTAACATGTCTTTGCATTCCTTAGATATTTCATTATGTAGCAAGTCTGTATCAGTCTTTTCTTTGGATTCAATTAACACTCCTCCATTATTAATACTTTTTATTTTTCTTGGGTCTATTTTTTCTTTTATAAGATTTTTGGTTTCTTTGCTGTTTAGTTTAGGTATATGTTTTACTATTAATTTATAGCAAGGATTGTTTTCGGATTCGTCTTTTTTTTTTTTTTTTTTTTTTAACGACTTGTGAGTATAGCTGAGTAGGCTGAGCTAAGTTAGCCTGTCCCTGGTTATTTGTGTTCTATCGATACATTAGTTGCATATTTCATTTTATTAAATACCTTCGTTAGTTTGCTCACTGCAGTTAGTATGTCCTTTTTAAAATCATTTCTTAGAATGCCGCTTACTTTGGCAACATTACCCAGCAGATCTAGGGCTTTTTCAAACTCTAATTCTCCCCATGCTGCCTTCTTAATGTTACTTAAAGTTGTGTGTTATAGCTTTCCTATTGAACTGCTATGCTTTCTAAGATACAAAGTTTAAGATAGTGTACTTACAGTTTTTCTGCTTGTTCCTAGAAGTAAATCTTCCATTGAATTAGGCTTCAGAGGATTGTTTCTTATGTCCTTTGTACCTCCCAGCGGCAGCAGTTGGGAAGTGGGGGAGGTGTTAGCCCTTACTGTAGCAGCTAATCCTATTATGACCGGGACGTTGTCTTTGAGATAGCTGAACAATAGATAGTCTGACGACAGCAGTATTCAGTTCAAAAAGATGGAATAAAATTTCAGTCATACATGCTTAGAACTATGAAACTATAGAGTAAGTGACTCCTGTTAGATAGATTACTGTACGAGCTATCAGTCGATACTGGATACATCCAGTTTTTCTGTTCAATACCGCACAGAAGCAAGGTAAAAGCAGGAGCAATTTCAGGTGAGTCCGAGCTTTGTGTGTGTGTGTCCCTTCCATGAAAGGTTATTTGTACTGTGGCTGGATTAAGAATTTTTTTTCCATTTTCTAATTTTTTTCTAATTTTTTAAATTTATTTTTGCATAGTCCTGAAACCCTTCTGTAGAGACCAAACATTGAACTTTCTCAAGCCATTTCAGGCCAGTAATAAGTGGTGGTGGTGGTGGTCTCACACTGGGGTCTGAAATTCATCTCTCACCTAAAAACAGTCACAAACATCCATGCCAGTAGTAGGATTTAAAGCCACAACCTGTTGTTGGAGAGTGGGTACACTAACTACTTAGCCAAACAGGCCAGCCTTTTCAGTATAGAATTCTGTGTATTTAGGGAGCTCTTAGGGGCACTACCCCAGATGTGAGAGAAGTATTCAATGGCCAGGCAGATTTGCGATTTGTATAGGGTTAGCCATTTGGAATGTAATACAAGAATTTTTTGGATGCAGAAGAGGAAATTTTTGTGATATGCTTATGCCCAGAGAGAGAGAGATTTGAGGTTAAAGTTGTCCCAAATTTTGTTTTGAAATTCAGAATTTAAGGGTAGTAGAGGTTAGAGTTCTACAGGTTGTGGTGATTTGTGTTTTTCATGTGACAAACCTTTGCCAGGTTTGTGACATGAAAAACACAAATCCCCTTCTGGAGTGCAATATGCTGTCATCAGCAAAACTGTGTACTGGGTTGGAAGTCAGCTGGAGTAGATTGTTTACATATAGAAGGAAGAGGGCAGATGAAAGAACAGAGCCTTGTGGGAATCCAGCATTAGTTGCATAGTTGGAAGATAAGGAGTCATTCACCGTCACTTGAAGTGAGTGTCCAGTCAGAAAGTTAGCTATCCAATTGCAGAAGTCATTGGGCATACTGAATGATGGGAGTTTACTTAATACACCTTTGTGCCAGACTTGGTCAGAAGCCATGAAAAAATCAAGGGCAACCATTTGATATTCGCCAAACCTTTCCATGGTGTTTGTCCAGAGATGAATGACATAGGTTAGTAGATCCCCTGACAGAATCCATGCTGTCTATCATTTATTAGATGAGAGTCTTGAAGGTGTCATAGAAGTTGGGTGTTGATGGTTTGTGTATGGTTTATATTGAACGAAATGAATACATTGATTTGATTCTAAAATTTATTTATTAAAAGTGATAACTGTTCATTTATTTATTCACGATATGGAAAACTTAGGTTTTCTCGTGCAGTTGAAACGTGCGAGATTTAATGTTTTCAAAGAAAGCACCACAACCTCAACACATGGTTGCTTGTTTGTCTCGCTTCATGACTGAAATGAAAATCGGAAGCATGATGTGTAGCAGAGCATGCATAGAGTGAAAAGAAAACTATAATACTGCTGTGAAAGAAATGAGGGGGGGGGATTTTTTGAACTTGATAGTAGATATTTATGAAGTCTTTCAAATAGAAAAAAAAAACATTTAAAAGTTATCAATTGCTATGTTGCAACAAAAGTGTAAGTTATACGGAGGAAATAATATATTTTGAATGCATTTAGAACGAGGTTGAAAGTTCATGCACTAATCTTTGATAACTCACCTGTGCTGAGTGATCAAATGAATTTCTGGAGCCTTGAATGTATGCATTACACATGAATGACTTGTGACCCTGACTTCCATACAAGGAATGTCCAGATTTCAGTCCAAGCATGGCTTCAACAGTCTTTCCTGTAATGTTGTACTTGATCTCCTTTCAGGCACAATCTTGCTGGATAAGAAGCAGCAGGATTATTTCTCACCTAGTTAGGGAACCTCCTGAAACAGATTTGATCATGTGTGCTATCTAGCCAGCTATATTGCTGTATCCATTATTGGAGGAGGTGCAGGCTGCCTAGCAAGGTCATGTCAAGCAAGGTTATACATGCATCTATGAAGAAAGGGAAGGGGCAGCAACCCAGAGACCCTGCTATGGAGTTGCAAGATGGCATCAGCTGCTTCATGCCTCCAGTAAAAATGGTGGTATTTCATCAGGTAATGAAAGTTATCAGAGAAGCTATGCTTATTAGCCAGCAGTATTTGCCTCACCAGAATCCTCATTTGTGGAAACAGGCCATATTGCGGGAAGGTGGGGTTGGCTTTATTTGGTGTGTGTGTGTGTATTAAAATATCTTAAATCCAATATTTTGTGTATAGTAAATGAGGCATTTTCATCGATAAACTGAGAGTAAAATTCAGTTCACCACAGATTTTCAAGAAATGTGTTATTCTTACTGCTCACTGGGTGTAGTAAAAGATGGCTTCCCCACCTCTCTTCCATTAATTTATTTAAGCAGAGAATGACACCCTCCCAGTTCAGTACAAGCAGTCCCCAGCAGTTGGAAGATATGCTAGATCTTCTAACCAATGACAGATTCATTTGCTGTAGCAGTTAGCAGATAGCTATGGTATTTCCATCTTTTATTTATTGTACTGTGTTTTATAGGGTTAAATAATGGAAGTAAAAAACCAAGTGAACAGTACACCCACTTATAAACATAATAAGATTGATCTTGAGATGAAATTAAATATCATTATGAATTATAAAGGGAACAAGGCATTGCAAGTGTATCATGACTTTAAGCTGGCTACGTTGACTGTGAATGCAATCGTTATGCTTGCATTAAAGAACATTTTAAATTATCTGGATTGTTGAAATTCACTATTATAAATGTTTTAGATTATTTTAAAGTTATGTTTTAATTGTACGATTTTCTTAATTTATTTTTGTCAGTTACCATGAACAATTTATTTAAAATTTTCCCTTTTCACACTTAACATTAGTTGCTATCAATTTCACAGGCTAATTCATCTTACATTTCGATTTATGGACAGTCCTCAGGAAAAGCCCATCTATATTGACGACTACCTATACAAGGCTATTTTCACGTCCACTTTTGTTGAAATTATGAGTGTTCTGTAGATCATAAGCTAATTCTCAATTACCTATCACTTTTGAAGCAAAGTCTTCTCAGAATAAGAGTTATTCTCCATTTTACTGTTGAGCCCACAGCTCATCATTCCACTTTGTCCATATTATTGATAATTATATCTGTGTACAGTTTTGGTGTTCTTTCTTTCTTCCATTTCACTGCAGATTGTCACTCAATATACTGATAATTTGGCTTCACGTTTGGGATTGCAGAAGAAGGAAGCTAGTTTAAATATTGGCTTATATGGAGTTTGTAACTGGTATTTTATAGCATTGCTTGACAGTATTAACAACACACCATAACAAATAATTTATTGAATTTACTGATTGAATCATATGTAACACTTCTTCTCACAAATTCTTGAAAACAGAAGTACTTTCCAACACATCCCACTGTCTTAGAGGGCTGCCAGAAGGAGCAAAAGCTGAAAATCTTTAATCCTAAGCATATAATTCCATTCTCCAAAGCCTTCAGTTCATTCTGTAGAAAAAGGATGTTTAAAATTTTCAGTTATTGTGGCATGCAAATCCTTGAAATTAATTAAAGCAATAGAACCATACCAGAATTACAATACTCAAGTAATGGTTAATGGACAGATGACCAAGAATTTTCCTGTTTTCGATGGAGCTCTTTGGGGAGACTTTTTGCCATCATATCTTTTTTTTTTATTATTACCCTTGACTTCATTTTAGTTCACAGGAAATGTGTATGAAATAACTTTCAATATTAAGATTCAACAGACTGAACCCTCTGCTTTGCAGATGATTTATAGACTGCCTAGATCCAGATAATGTGGGAAAAACATTGATTAGGTTGATAGTCAACAGCAGTAAAACTAAAGTCCTGAAGAAGAATGAAATGCTAATTAAACTGAATGATTCCATTACAAAGAAGCAAAAGATTTTAGTACCCTGATTTCTGTATCTATACTCTTATATATATATATATATATATAAAAAAAAAAAACACTTCACTTCCATAAAAGCCTAACTAATGTCTGAAAATCTAAACTCGTCTATGAAAAACAAAAATTTCATCTGTATACTAAACCACTAGTGAAGCCATATTTGCATATGGTTCCCAGACATGGGAAAACAGTATTATTCAACATGCAATTAATATCATCAGTAGTTTTGGAACAACATGTTTTAATGACTACTAGAATGCATGTGGGATGATTATGTTCCTAATACAGACATTCCTGAAGAAAGCTTGCATTGACTTCTAATAGAAACAATTCAAAGAAGTCAACTGAGGTGGTTGGAAGATGGTTAATTCGGAGAAGTTAAGCCAAATATTGTTTTAGAATGATTGTCTCCCCTTATCTTTGGTAAATTAACTGCAACCAGACTTGATGAGGTTAGGATGTGTTTCACTTTTGAAACAGATTGCAAAAATATCTAACGTGTTGCAGCCATATACAATTCAAATTCGAATATAACTCAAACTTTTTTCCTCAAAATTAAAGTTAAAAATCCTGGCATGAAATATATGCAGGGATTTTCAGAAAATAAAGTTTTTCAGGAAAAAACTTAATTAACGTTTATAATTAAATCCTCAGTATTCATTATAATTTATAAATGCTCACATTTATAAAATGAATGTATTTAAATTTTAATTATCAACGTTATTTACACGTCGACTACTCACCTTTATTATTCGATATATTTGAAGCTTTTAGTGACAATGTTTCTGTAATTAAATTAATTATTTCTGTCAAAATCATATTGCAAGCTCCCAAAATCCAGTTGCACAACAGTTCTAATGATAGTCTCTTAATCCATCCCCGTGCAATCCAAGGTTGAGCAGAAGTCAATGCTCTCATTCCCACATTTTCTTTACTGGTTGCTTCCATCTCTATGCATACGATTGGTGTGGTATTAAAAGATCGTGTGACATGACGACAAAGGCAAGCCAATGATTGTTGAGTCGAAATGCCAATTTTCTTCAACTGAATTCCAAAATATCTGAAACTGCCATAACATTCGTTATCTATTTCTTAAAGTTGTAAACTTTTTTTGTATGCAAATCTTTTTAATTTCTTTTTTCTTAAAGTAAAATCAGGGATGCGAGATATACGTGAGGGTGAGTTATATTTGAGTAAATATGGTAGTAAAATAAATAATGAACGTGGTTACGGTATATCAGTGTTTCCCAAAACGTGGTATTCTTATCCCCAGCGGTACTCAAGGGATCTATGGGGGTACAAGGCATGTTTTTTTATTTATATTCTTGTCATCATATTGCCAAAGAAAAGTGTGTGAGGTCTATTAAATAATAATTTTTTCAGTAACTAAAAAATCTAAAGGAAGTTTTAAACAACCTGCATCTATTGACTGACATCCATTATAGTTGTATTTAGTTGATAATACATTTGCAACCATGTGGTTCACTGATTGCATTAAAGGTTCAAATTCTAAATTTCAGTTATTTCATCAAATTTTTTTATTATTGAAAATTTAAGTTGCATAATTTTTGTTTCTACTGTACATATGTTGGATTAGTATAACTAAAAATGTATTTAATACTTAAAAAAAATTCTATTAGACTTTTGTTATAAAAGAAATACCTTTTATAATTATTCATTTGAATGAAATATAAATACTCCCAACTTGATATTCTCTAAGAGGGGACCACCAGTGTTATTACTGAAATTTTAAAAGGGATATATGGGTATTGAAAGTTTGGAAAACATTGCTCTGTGTCATCGGCATGCTTTTTTTTTTTTTTTTTTTTCCTTCCAAATATTTCCAGATTTGAATTGCACTTAGGATGCAAAGAACCTTTATAAGAACTTCTCAGCTGAAAAGGTGAGTTCATTGATCTTATATAGACAAATAGCAGATTAATTTTGAAGAACATGTCAAAATGCCTATTTTGACATTGATACTTCCTAAATTGTTGTTGGATTAAATTTCTTTATTATTATTAAATATAGTCAAAGCAATTTTACATAGCTGTATTGTTTATGTAAATATGTAATATTTTGATGTGTTTTTAGTTTTGAGGATGTTTTGGATGGTCCACAGATGTTGCTTCCAAATGTGCCAGTTCCTGAGGTTAGATTAGATTCACTGGTTCTGCCATTGACATCTAATGAGAAAGGTGAACAAGTGATGAAGTTCTTCTGGATAGATGCTTTTGAGGATTACTTTAAACATCCAGGTACTATTTAATGGAAAGAATGTGAATTAGTTATAACAAAGCTATTATTCTAATCTGCACAAATAGCTCTGTGTTTGAATCCCTTGTTAGTCTAATCATCAGTTTAATTTCTTATCATGGCAAGAGGAATATTTATGTGCCTTTTCATTTAAAGGTGAGATAGTCTATCTCGTACAGAGGTATGTGTTGATACTACCTTATCATTTCCCATTCACTGTCAACATCTCTTCTACATAATTCATCAACCCAGTATATTGATGCTAGTTTACTACAGAGCTTCTCATAATCATCCACCATATAGTTCCACATATAGACTTCCATGATATCAACTTTTGCAGTCTTCTTCCAAATCAATACCTCATTCACAATCACATCCCGTGAGGATATTACCAAATTTAACACCGATAAACCTTGTGTTGCTTCTATCACATGCTGCTTTAGATATTTACCCTGCAGAAGCTCAAAAAATTCACTCTCCTTATTACTATACACTGTCTCTTCTTTCTAATCCACATACTTATAATTAAAATCTCCCATTAGGATCATCTTTCTTTTACTTGCCCAACTAATTTGTCTAAACATTTTACAATCAATACTCTCCACATTCCTTGACCTATAAGAGCAACTTATTAGATATGCTATTCTATTGATTTCAACTTCACACCAAACAGCTTCAGAATCTTCACACATACTACTATTTTCCACTCTTGAAGGACACAATTCCTCTGCTACCATTAACAATACTCCCCCTTTTCTTTTGATCTTCCTATCCTTTCAGAAAATTCTCTATCCTACCATTTCAAGTCTTGACAGTATATCATCTGCAGTCAGCCAAGTTTCACTTATGCCAATTATCTTTGGCCATACTGATTCAATCGCTACAAACTCAGCCACTTTATTTCTGATACTCCATACATTAGTATACAAGAATAACAGTTCTACACTCTTTGAGGTCATCCCATCAACACAATCACTCTTTACTCTCTCTGCAATAGTGCACTTCTCTCTTCATTCTGACCATCTCTGTTTCTCAGATCCTGACTCTAGTTTTCATTTATATTTTTATCATCCCAACCATTTTGCACTCTGTCACTTTGTTCTGCTATAATCGCTTCTTCAACTTTACATCCATCCTCTTCTTTTCCTTTCTCAACCTCTTTCTGACTCTTAGTGATACTAATTTCATATGAATTTTATTGATGCATTCCTGTTAGCTTTGCCAGGTGTACTTTTATTGATGATTTTGATGTTGTTAGTACTGATGCACTTACATCAGTATGACAAAAAAAAAGAAAACAGTTTCCTTATAATTCAGATCGGGTCTATGTCATATCTAGTTTTGGAAATGCATAATGTCGAACTGGGGGGAGGAGAATAAATCAAGGAAAAATTCTGTTACAGGATAGTACTGCTGTATAGTCTTTTTAATAGTTTCCTCAATGCCACTTGTTGATTTTTTTTTTTTTTTTTTTTTTTTTATGCAGTCCTTTTGACTGTGCAGTTGTTATGCAGTTCTGTTGGCTGTAAAATTTTAGTGCATTTAGTTATTAACTGTGTGCTAGTGTAAATTATAAATTTGCAATCCCTTTCCAGCCCTTGTATTTCTCTTCCTCCCTTGAAAACAAGCCTCCCTTCTAGAATAATCACAGGAGAAACTGTATTTAGTTAAAAAGTCATTTCCCAGGATTAGTCTTAAATGAGGGGGAGAGTTTCTTGGCAAAACTATGAAATTGTGCGAAACGCAAATGCCAAATCCCGGCAGGTTAACTTTCAGTCTCACTGACTTTGTAGCTTGGGTAGTAGAGGGGAATATTCCCAAAAGTTTAATGGGTTTTCTCAGAAGTTTTGTCCTCCCTTTTACATAGGGCTCTATCTCCCTAACACCCAGAAATTTCTCCCGCAGATCTTTCCTTCAACATTTCTGGGTTGTCTCTGATTCCCCCCCCCCCCTTTTTTTTTTTTTTTTTTCTTGCTTGCTACAAACATGAGATTTGACCTCTGAATGAATTTTTCCCTTTGAGTTGCCTTGTCTGTTGAAGCAGTTACAGGCTATATGTCCTAACTTATTGCAGTTGTAACACCTTGGGGACTCTTGGGGTAGTAACCCCTTGCATTATCTCCATCTGAGGACAAAGGAGAGTTGCTATTGTACTTGGCCGACAGCTCCATCAGGCTATGCATCATAGTGTCCATTTTGTTGAGTAGTGGTCTCAGCATCCTTTCAACCTCCTTGTGAATTAGATTATTGGTTCTCTCATCTAGCAAGGCAGAATTCTCCTTGTTTGTCATGGAGGCTGTTGTCAACTGACTAAGTACAGCATTGAGACGTTCCATGATAGGTTGTTGCAATCTCTCCACTTCTTGCTTTATTAATGAGCAAACCTCACTAAAACTTGGACTGCCAGTAGCAACCTGGTAAACTGTCTCAAGTCTACTTTCTTCACTTCGTCTCTGTGCCTTCTTTTCTGGATGTTCCTTCACAGTGCCTTGATCCCTGTTGCTGTCTCTCTCTTCCTTAATTATATTAACAGACCCAACTATGGCTGGGATAGATGTCTCCGAGCAGCTGTTCTCTCTCTTTCATGGCTGCATAGCATTCTTCTAAGTTGGTTATGTTTTTGCCAACCACTATCTCCCTCAGTTCTTGCCTAAGCCCTGTCCTGAAGTGCTGTAAGACTGCCCAGTTCAGATGGTGCTTGTCTTCATCAGAGACACCCAGGGTATTTGCAAGAGTTAGCAACCTATTGTAAAATTCTGATACCTTCTCCTTGTCTTTCTGCACCATTTTCTGGAGTTTCCATAAATTCGGACCTACATTCCTTGCCTTCGAAAACTGAGATATGAGTATTTCTTTGAACTTTTGGTAATTCAGGGTTTCCTTTAGAGTTGGCGAGGAGTAAAAGAAATTATTTGCCCTTCCAACTAGCTTGCTACATAGCAAAATTAGTAGTTGGAAGTCGCTCCATCGGCCAATCTTCCTCAGTTCCTCAGTATATTCAAAGAAAGTTCTCACATCATCAGTGTCTTCTCCGGAAAACTGAGGGAATATCTGTTGAGGGTTTATAGTTCTGAAGAATTCAGAATCATTTAGTTCTGAGCTTGTCAGGAGAGACATAGCTGCATTCAGCTTACAATCTAACATAGAACCTTTCTCTGAAATTTCTACAATCCCAATAAATGCCTGACTTCCTGATATGAGGTCAAAACCAACTTAAAGTGATTATGGATCTATTAACCTTAATTTTAGGGGCCCTAATCACATCCTGTCGGCTGCGCCATTCTTATGTCGTTGCTTTCTGCTAATTTTCTATCTTTATTATCTCAATAATCACTATTATCTATTCTACTGTCTAGCCTAAGAGATTTTTTTTTATCTAGGGTTATTTCCTTTTCAGATACTGGCAAAATTTATATTATGCTGTGCCAGCCAGTATCCTATAACAAAAGAGATTCTTGCTCAGGGAAACAATCCTAGATCTTAAGGCATACACACATCATTATGTACTTTGTTACGGTCACATAGATTTCTGGTACTGGCAGTCATGACCTGTAATCTATCTTTATATACCATCTAAATTCTTCCCACTGAGGTTCTATTTTATAAGTGGTAATTTGATCTCTTAATCAGGCATGACTCAGGCATAAGTAATAAAACATGTTTATTGGAATTTTAAGACATGTACAACTAAGATGAATCATATTCAAAAAAAATCTCAATTTCATAATAGATAAAGTGTATGCTAAGGAAGTTAATACATTCTAAGTTAGTCAAACACTCTTAGTTAGTTTCCAAATTATTAATCAAACTAGATAAGGTAGAAAGCAAACACAATACCACATAAACTTATGATCCCTTTCCACATGCACTCATTAATTACATATTATACATTCTGGTGTTACTCAATTAAAGGCTATCTGCAATCTTAATTTCCTTATCAAACTCGGTCATACTCAAGTATGAGAATAGCTTCCGAACAGTTCTTTTGTTCATCGGAAACTAGCTATTCCAAATAAGTATTCTCACTAAAGTTCTCTAATAAATTGTCCACATCTTATAATTACACACAATTTTCTTTCTTCTAATACTTTCGAAACATATAATAAAGTTCTCTTCGTTACCGAGTCCTTTCTAGAGGTCTAGTCGCTACCACATGTTGGTTCTGGTTACCTTCTGATTAGGCTGTCTCTGCACCTGGCGTTATGGCTACATCGTCCTTGAAACTACTGCCAGACATGAACGTGTTTCTGCTACGTCTAAGGGGACTTTCTCCGCTCCTTTCGATGGGACATTCAGCGATGGCATGATTCTGCAAAGGCCGATAATTCACGAACGGCTTCACGTGAAATCTCTTAGGCATCTCCAGGAAAAGGCCCACTGTTTGACATCGCAGCACCTACGTTCTTCACTCTCACGAACCACCCATCAAAACTCACCAAGCAGGAACCAGGAAAAAGAAAGATGGGGACTCAATATGGTGCGCATCACCTTATATTCTCGTCTTGTGCGCCCCCTTTTTTGCTAGGTCTTTTCCACACGACCCTTATCATTTATGCCCTTTAGTCGATTCCTTAGTCTCCCTTTGCTCTTAGGTTGCTGTTTTCATGGAAAACGTGCTACTATCACCTTCCACGTAAGCCATTGCCTCCGGCGCTATGCTTCACATGCGACCTTTGGACTGCTATTTATTACCTGTTTGGTGATTTACAGTATACTAGATAGCTTAATGAGTCCAATAATAAGCCAACATTTCTCTTATATAAATTCTCTATTTTGACATAAATTCTCTAATTTGATTTTCCGTTAGACAGCAGTAAATTTCAATACATCACATATAAGGAATACATATTCTCACATATATTAAACAAGTTTTCCTTATTTTCTGCTGGTGCAGGTATTTCCTTAAGTAGTTAGATTTTGCATGTTAAATCCTGAATGAACAATTTCTTTGCAAGAATTTCTCCATTCAGGATCTAACAATATTATGTTGGAGTTTAATGGAGTATGAAAAGGATTAAAAAAACTATTTTAATTCTGTTTCCAATATTTTGCCTCAGTCACAGATGTCTTCAGGAAATACAAACTAACACTAGAGGCCTCAGTTGTAAATTGGGATCTCTGAGGATTAATTTTCCCATATTTTGGGAAGTTTCTTGCATTCATATTTATTTAAATTCAGTTGATTCCTGATGGTCACTGAACATTGTAAAAAGTTTTTCTTTTTTAAATTTGCTGATGGAGTATAGTGTTTTTTTTTTTTTTTTCTTTCGAGTTGATCCTATGAGTAGTATTCAACGCATGGTTTGCAAGACCAGACTGTCAGTCATGATTGCAGATGTGTTTTTTGTGTTTATCTACTGTATTTACTTAAATATAACTCGCCTTCACATATATTTTGTACCCCTGATTTTACTTTATGAAAAAAGAAATGAAAAAGGATGTATAGCCCTTGGATGTATCAGTCAACAAACCATTCAAAGACTACGTACGAAAATTCTACACGGAGTGGATGGCAGTACCCAATTCTTTAGTTAAAATTACTTTGACTGTTTCTCAATTCATTTACAGTTTGTTAGCCATTACTCACACACTTAATCATATGTCAGACCATACCAAATCTTGCACTTCGTTCACATTTGAATCTGTCATTTTTGTTTTTGGCTGCCCACTTCTGGGGTCGTTGTTCACATTTTCTTGCCCATCTTTCAATCTCTTATGACACTCAAAAACACAACTTTTTCTGAGCATCCACACCATATGTCAATAGCAGTTTTGCTGATTTCCACACAAAATTTGATATTAACAATGTAATTTCGATCACACATTTTTACGCCAAAGTACACACAGATCTCTATTGTTTTTGCAATAGCTAACTAGCAAATGGCTCTATCGGCTTGAGGTTTACACAATCATTAGTTAATAACATGTACGATGGTGAAATTATCTGAGACAGACATTAGTGAGAACTGCCTATCAGAATCAATCAGACATACATACTAACTAGTATTGAGTGTAAAAGGTATGATATTTTTAGAAAGGATAGAAAAGATGAGAGAGGAGGGGGCGTACTGCTAATGATATCAGATGACTTAAATCCAGTTAGAGTTGAGACCTATGATTATAGTACTACTACTACTAACAGTATTTCATGTGGCAGTGAATTTGAAGCCATTTGATGAGAGGTGGAATCTAACAAGATCAATGTCACTCTCACATCCCCCATAAGGTGTTGTTACAGATCTGGTTGATTGGTTGCTAGTGATGAAAAAATGCAATACTGATTGGGTGGGTAGCAGTAAAATCTTATGAGAAGAATAAAACTGAATTTATTGAGCTTTTGCAGGACAACTTCTTAAAGCAACATGTAACAGAAGGAACTTGAGATCAAAGAGTGGTAGATTTGATTATACTGTCAGAGGGTATTTCAGTTAAAGAAGTAACTATTCTGCCTCCAGTTGGTGACAGTGATCATGTGGGTACTCACTTAGGAAGTGACTAAGTTTATGAATGTTCCATTCATAAAAGGTTACATGCTGAACTACAAAGCAGGAAATTATAACCAACTGAAGGATATACTAAGGTCAGCAGAATGATATCAGTTGCCATATGAGAAGAATATCAACAGTGAATGGGAAGCATTTAAAAAATACTTAAATGATGCAATATCTGAGAGTTTGAAGAATAAATAGCATAGGAGTCAAATGGATGTGTAATCTTATTAAGCAAGAGATTCGCAATAAAAGGATGATGTGGAAGGAATACCGTGTGCATAAGGATGATGTTAGCTATGAAGATTATAAGTGGCAGGCTAGAATAGTTACAATTGTATGGAAAGCAAAGTCTGAGTATGAATAGAAACTGGCTCTATGTGCTAAAGACAACCCACAAGAATTCTATTGATATGCTGCAAGTAAAAGAAAGAATGAATATGAAAGAATAACTCTTCTAAATGCTGGTGGTGTGAGGGTGACAGATGCAGAAGAGGTTGTTCATCTAATGAGTGTCCATTTTGCTTAAAAGCTATCAATCTGGTGTATGCAACATTGAATTTACTGCTACCTCTTCACTGAATGAAGAAACTCAGGTGTATGAAGAGGAGGTTTTAGAGCTGTCGCACAAACTGAATAAGAATTCAACAATAGGGACTGCTGGGATATCAACACAGGTGCTAAAAGAGTGTTCAGCTAAACTGGGTATTTCTTTGACCAGAGTATATAATTTGAGTCTCAGAACAGGGAAAATCCTGAGATACTGAATGGCCAATTATTGGCCACTTACTATCTTGGGGGGGGATTAAGATTTTTGAAAAATTGGTTAGGGCTCTCATTCAGAAATAGCTTGACAGTGGATCTCTACTTTGCAATGAGAATGAGTAACATGGGTTTACTGAGGGAATGCCATGTTTTAGCAACTTGCTTACATTCTATAACAATGTTAGCATTAAACTAGACAAGGGAAATGGATTTACCTTGATATTTTTGAATTTTGCTAAGGCATTTGACAGAATACAGCATGGTAGACTGTTGCATAAATTGGAGAATTTGGGTTTGGGTTATAGAATATTAGTGTATGGCTGACTGTCAGGTATCAAGTGATATACGGGGGGGGAGGATGTGAGTCTGCAAGATTTAAGGTAACCAGTGGTGTACTACAAGTATCAGTGCTTGGTCCACTGTTATTCAATCTGTACATTAATGATATTGGGAAGACTTTGATGGGTGACATACAACTATTTGCCCATGGTGCAAAGATAGGTAGGGATCAGGAATGCTGCTGATATGCAGAACTTGCAGAATGATTTGAATAGGCCCATTGTGAGATTCATTTTCCCATTGTGGGAATGGGAAAATGAATCTCAGTTCACTGTTAGTGAATGTAAATTCATACACTTCAGTGTGATTAGATATCCAATGTCATATTATTATGATGGGATTATGCTAGAAGGAACTGATGAAGATAAGGATCTTGGGGTGTTAGTAGATAGGAAGTTGAAGTTCAGGGACCATGTACCAAAGATTGCAAATGCAACTCAAAAGATAACTGCAATGCTGAAACAAATATTAAGCAATCCTGAAACAAGATAATTACAATGCTTTATCCCACTTGGACTATTGTGTGCAGGTCTGGTCTCCTGGTTTCCATTGTGATTCTGATATAGTGGAGAGGGTATAAAGGAGAGTGTTAAAAATGATACCAGGATTGTGGAATACTGATTATCAAGACATTTTCAGAATTTGGAGACTGCAGACACTAGCAAAGCGGAGAAACAGGGGTGATTCAGTTTTGGAATTTTTCAATTTATGGTGGGTGGGGAAAGGACAAGAAGGCATCATTGGAAGCTGAGAATGAATGCCTCTAAGAAGAGGGGGGATGAGACTAAATTTTTTTCTCATAGGGTGGTGCATGATTGGAATAGATTGCCATTGGATGTTGTGAGTGCAAGCAGTATGAATGAATTCTAGAATAAGTATGATAGCTTGTGCGTGTAATATATGGCCTCCCTCGATGAGTCCCAGACTCCCTGGAAGTCTCTCTTAATAATAATAACTGCAGATTGTGTTTTAAAGATTATACATTTTGTGATATGATTAACAATACTTAAATTAAGGGGATATTAAATCCCACATAGTTTTAAAACCGAATAAGAAACTCAAAGATTGGAATCAGAGAGTTTCTTGCCGAATATAGTCGACTATAAAGTATCGGCGACACTAGCGTTAGCCAATGCAAGTGATCCTAGTACGTAGTACAATACCGGGCAACTCGTTGCAAAGGTGGGGGAAGTTCAGATCGCTATTCTTAGGTATTTTCCATAATGTAAAAACACATTTCCTAGGAAATGTATGCTGTTATTACATTATGGAGGGAGGTCACTACCCAGACCGGTTTCAGCCTTTTTTGAGGCTTCATCAGTGAGTAGCTAGACATAATACCAAAGTGTATAGTGAAAAGAACTTATGTACTCTGCGAACGAGTTTTCCAAACAGGTGCAACCATTAAGTTACTTAAGTATAAAGAGCTAATAAGCTTCATTTCAGCAATGAAAACATTACTTAAATTAAGGGGATATTAAATCCCACATAGTTTTAAAACCGAATAAGAAACTCAAAGATTGGAATCGGAGAGTTTCTTGCTGAATATAGTCAACTATAAAGTATCGGCGACACTAGCGTTAGCCAATGCAAGTGATCCTAGTACGTAGTACAATACCGGGCAACTCGTTGCAAAGGTGGGGGAAGTTCAGATCGCTATATTTTAATGTTTTCATTGCCGAAATGAAGCTTATTAGCTCTTTATACTTAAGTAACTTAATGGTTGCACCTGTTTGGAAAACTCGTTCGCAGAGTACATAAGTTCTTTTCGCTATACACTTTGGTATTATGTCTAGCTACTCACTGATGAAGCCTCAAAAAAGGCTGAAACCGGTCTGGGTAGTGACCTCCCTCCATAATGTAATAACAGCATACATTTCCTAGGAAATGTGTTTTTACATTATGGAAAATACCTAAGAATAGCGATCTGAACTTCCCCCACCTTTGCAACGAGTTGCCCGGTATTGTACTACGTACTAGGATCACTTGCATTGGCTAACGCTAGTGTCGCCGATACTTTATAGTTGACTATATTCGGCAAGAAACTCTCTGATTCCAATCTTTGAGTTTCTTATTCGGTTTTAAAACTATGTGGGATTTAATATCCCCTTAATTTAAGTAATGTTTTCATTGCCGAAATGAAGCTTATTAGCTCTTTATACTTAAATGATTAACAATTTTTGTATTGTTCTATATAAAGCAGAATCGTAAAAGTGCGACCTTCATGCAATCTGTGAAACATTCTTTGAACTATGATTATGAATAAAAAATAAACAACTTAATTTGGAACATATGGGGCTCATTGTTTTAATTTTTTAGAAAAAAATAATAAAAATAATTTGTAGGTATTTAATCTAATATAACTAAGATTTTAAGTATTCATCATTTAACAAGGAACTGTGTTTCTTGCTGTAGGTAACTGAAACAGAGCTATGAACACTAGTTAAGTGTTCTCCTCTGTGTGAAGGATTATCACACCTTGAAGTGGAGATGATGGCTGACTTGCACTTCTTATCCATGTTCTTTCAACAGATAGTATGCGTCATATCCAGGTTTTGCTGGACGTATATAAATACGTCCTGGCTGGTAGGGAGGTTAACATATCTTGTGTCCTAGAAGGAATCTAATTTTGATGACATCTTGGATATTTCCCGAGGAAGAAGAAATGGACACTGGCTATCTAGTTCTTTAAAAAGAAATAAATCCAAGACCAATTTTTGAAAAGACCTCACAATATGGGAATCAAGATGACCACATCAGAAACTGATGAAAACATGAAGATTCTCTCAAACATCAACAACATCAAGGCTCTTTCTTTCAGAAGTATAAACCAGTATGCTTTTGCCTACAGGAAGCATACTTGAAGTCCAGTGATGATCCGGCATTGTTAAATATAGCCATCATTCGTAACAACATGACGGGGATTGGACCTGCACACATAGGAGTTGCCATCTTCGTGAATGAACAGTCTATACCCCTTCAAGCAAGTCCCACTTAATACAGATGTATAGGCATTTGCCATCTTACTCTTAATCATATCTCTTATAATGATATGATGTATCTACTTACCTACTGCTGCAGATCTCTCTCAGGATGATCTTGATGATTTCATATTACACTTACATCACAACACTCTGTGGGGTAGTGCCCAAACTAAGATGAAAGAAAGTTATGATCACATGCTTGAAAATAATAATCTCTCTCTCTCTGTGTCTCGAACACAGAAAGCAACACTTTCTTTCATATGCCTACGCTAACATTCACGTCATAGTGAAGAAGTGGTGGAGAGGATTTAGAGGCAAGTGACCAAGATGGTGAATGTCCCTATGAAGATAGATTGAAGGGTTGTGGATTGCAGAAATTGATTGACAGGAGAAAAAGAGGGCATATGATAGAAATATTTATGTTGCTTAAAGGGTTTTATAGGATAGATGTAAGGTAAATGTTTCAACATTTGGCTAGAGGGACCAGAACAAGGGGTCATCCCTGAAAGTTGAATAAAGGTGTTGTCAGTAGGGATATGAGAACTAGATATTTTGCTTGGAGAGTGGTGAATGAGTGAAATGGGTTGCCACAGTCACTTGTGAGTGCTTTTTTCTATTAATGGGTTCAAGGAGAGGTATGATAGATTGGGTCTCCTGCAATAAGTCTTCGGATTCTATGGAGGTGCCCATATAATAATAATAATTTATTGAGACAAAACCACATGTGTTGGAGTATGGAGTAATTACTTTACTTCTAATTAAGAAAGCAATACTTGACGTTTCCACCTCTGTATTGAGGTTATCATCAGGAAACAAGCTACATGACACTACACAAAAAGTAAGAAAATAAGAAAAGTCATTTATCCTAGCCCTCCCTATGGTGGGAAAAAAAAAAAAAATGAAAGAAAAATAAAATATAAATGTTACTATATATTTATACTTTTTTTTTTGTATTGTATATTTTGTATATATTTAGTATAAAATATATACAAAATTAAAAATTAATTCACAAAATAAAATAAACAATTTTTTTTACTTATCTATATGTTATAGTCTCCATAGCTCAGTCGGTATAGACAAAGCCCTTTGTTCGGAAAGACCTGGGGTTCAATACCCATCCATGACATAGGGAACCTTTATCCAGTCTCTTTTGACTAAAAGTGAGTTAGCTGGTTTTATACGGAGGTAGAGGATTTTTCACCCTGGGAACTCTGGGGTTTTTTGTTCCTCAGAACAGGCACACTGGCTCACCTTCTCACTTCCATGAGATGGTGAGCCAGTTTAAAGGAGGAAAAGGTAATACTAGCTCACCTTCTCTTCCTTAGCAGAATATGATTCTGCTACAGTTATACCTGTCAGTGATGCAGTGAATCATGTGACAGAATGTATTACACAAGCTGCTACAACTGCAGGTCCTAAAACATCTAAGAGTAGTTGGCTTCCATTTTATCTAAACCACGGTTTAAAGAGTGACAGGAAAAGGAAAGTTCTGTGTGTGGTTTCTGCAGAGTTTCTGGCTTGTTTTACCCTTAGACCAGCCACATTACTAATGTTGTAAACCTGATTTATTGTTAATTCACATCTCATGGATGGAATGCACGTGAAATTCAATGCCTATTAGCAAAATTTATAAGATTAACAACAATGAAGTCTATCATTTTTTATTATTATGATGTCAAGTTATATGAATATATAATTCAGAAACATTTCTATGATTTATTATGTTTAGGTGTAATTTATCTCTTTGGAAAAGTCTGGATAGAAAAAGTGAAGAATTTTGTCAGCTGTTGTGTCATTGTTAAAAATATTGAAAGAAGGGTCTTTCTTCTACCAAGAGTCACGGTAATTATTTATACCTTACTTTATTCATAGGTTATAGATCTGTTTTTATGATTACATATTATCCAAGGAAATAAATTACCATTTAAAAAAAGAGCAACATAGTTACACTTTTCAACACGTAACATGAAGATACCTTTTTTGAATGGTAGCCATTTTCAAGCAGGGTAATGTGACAAAATGGGAAATGGTGTATTTTGATACTTATTTGCAGCTGTGGATCCCATGGAAGGTCCTGTCATAGAAGAAGTAGAGGAATTCTTTAATCATTAGAGAGGGAATTTGATTAAATAAGGAAAAAATACACTTGTTGGAGAACTAAATAGCAGACCAAGAAATAAATCCCACATATAGAGCAATGTTTTAAAGAAAATTCAAAGGATAGTGCAGGGCTAATGATAATAATAGCAAATACTTAGCTTTGTGCTCAGCTCACTACATGTTTTAACAAAAAAAAAAAAAAAAGCAAATAAATTCATATGGAAGGAATATACACAAAACAAGTGTCTTAACATATTTTGAAAATTTTCTGTTTTGTCTGCTATACTAGATTATGCAGGAAATTTGCAATATGAAATGGCTTTTCTTTACATAACATGACAAAACTTAAATAAAGATCTTTGTTATATTCCCATGATTTCTCAACTATTTGCCGTAAAGTGAAGATCTGAACCTGACGGCCTCTATTTAACCTGAATCCAGCTTGTTCTTCACCAAGCTTTTCTTCCACAATTCTTCTCAACCGTTTCTTAAGTATACTTGCATATATCTTAATAGGAACGCTCAGTAGGGATATATCTCTGTAATTCTCACATTCAGTTTTATTTCCCTTTTATATATGGGTACTATGAGAGCTCTACTCCAATCATCGGGATTTTGCTCCTCTGTCCAGGCATTCTGAACAACTATGCAGTGCAGCCAGTGTAAGACTTTTATACCACCATACTACTTCAGCATTTCTAGTCAAATATCATCTACTCCTGCTGCCTTTCCACATTTCAAGCCTTTGATCGCTTTTTCTACTTCAAGTATGGATATGTATTCTTGACTGCATGCCTGGTCAGTGTTTTTTTATCACTGTGCTGTCATCACTGCTTGTTTCATTTAGCAGTTTTTCAAAGTAATTACTCCATACTTCAAGGATATGTTTTTCTCCAGTTTTCATCTCACCTTTATCATCTTTAACTCCTTTTACAGCACTCTTTCCTTCTTTCCTAAGCTTCTTCAACAACCTCCAGAATATTTTGCCACCTTCTTGATATTTATTTTCTATGTTCTTGCCAAAGTCCTCCCATGACTTTTGTTTAGCTAGTTTTACACGGTGTTTAGCTTTCTTACATTTGTCTCTGTATTCTCTAAGAGCACAAGCTGATTTATTTGCCAGGAACTTTTGATATGCTTTCTTCTTTTCCTTCACTGCCTCTTTAACTTCCTGTGTCCACCATGGAGTTCTAATTTTTCTATCCTTGCAGACAACTTCACCACATGCCTCTCTAGCTGAATCATCAGGGTTTTCTTCAAGGCTTGCTACTGAATTTCCGAAGTTTGGTTCCTGTTCTCAAACTGTTTCATTTTTTCTTCAATACTCTTTGTGTATTTTAATCTACAGTTCACATCTGAGAGATGCTCAACTTTTATTCGCTTTAAAACTTTCTTACATGTTGTTCTTTTCAATATGAAATTCAATTTTATCCTACTCAAGACTAAATAGTGATCACTTCCAATTTCAAATCCTCTGTACACTCTGGTGTCCTGCACCAGGGAGAAAACATCACTATCAACAATAACATGTCAATGAGACTTTTCTTATTCCTTGACTCTTCTTCTCTCCATGTGAATTTGTGCATATTTTTTATGTTGGAACATGGTGTTAGTAATAACCAATCCATGTCCTGAGCAGAAATCCAACAGATATTTGCCATTATTATTAGCTTTGCTCTTTTCGCCAAATTTTCCAAAAATATTTTTGTATGTCTGACAATCATTTCCTACTCTGCTATTTTATCTCTTGGCATTTAATCTTAAGTCATTTAATCTACTTCAAATATATAGCTATGTGTACACATCAGATGGCGTAGGTCTCACTATTATACACACAGTTTATCATACCACACCTTAGATACGTTCATTGTCTCTGCACTCACCTGTGCATCAGTCCCATTATCCACTTTGCTGTCTTTTCAGTATATGTCCTCAAAATTTTAGGTTCCTTTCTGCAATCATTCCCAGATCCCTTATCTCTACCTCTTCCAAGATATTTCCACCTACTGTGTACTCTGCAACCCATCTTTGCTTCCCAAATTTCAAAACTTTATACTTTTCACTTTAATGTTGCACTCCAACTTTGCAACACCTGTATATCACCATTCAGACCTCTCCCAATATCATTTACATGCAAATTAGACAGCAATGGAGCCAACATTGACCCTTGGAATACATCACTAGTAACTTTCCTCTTCTGGGATATTGCTCCTCCACAGGCGACTCACTGATATCTATCACACAGCCAGTCTCCAATCGAGCACTAGTGACAATATCAAAGGTCTTTGCAAAATCTAAATATACCACTGTGTGTGCATCACCCATATCCAGTGCATTTGTCACTTATAATAAGTAAGCAGATTGTTAAAACACGATATTCCTTTAACAAACCATGCTGACCATCAAAGAGTATTATCTTCCTGCTATCAACCTATTTCTGAATCTTGGTCCTGTCTAGCACTTTAACCACAACTCCAGACATAGAGACTGGCACAATTTTGCCCTTTTTTCATTCCTTTGGAACTTGGCCAAGTCCAAGACACATGTTAAAATGATATGTAAAAGCTGTTGTTAACTCCCTAGAACATTCCCCTCAAAACACATGGTGAAATATCAAGCCCTACAGCTTTATTTACACCAAGTTTATTCAATTCCTCATTTACTAACAGTTCCTCTTCCTCCCTTTCTCCACTGCATTCAAGTTCTGCATGATGTCACATTCATAAGAATGAAATACCTTTATAAATTGCTCATGAGATATCTCAGCTATATCATCTGCAGTAATTATCATTCCCCCATTTTCACCAATCGATGCCATCCTTCCATAATCATTCTTTCTTCTACTGACCGCATATTAAAAAAAATCCATAGGATTTTTTTTAGTTTTATTAACTAATTGCTGCTCATATTGTACTTCTACAATCCTTATCAAGTGAGTCACCTTCTTTACCTGCTCTTTGCAATCCTCATGCAACTAGTTGTTATAACCACTCATCTTGTGCTTCTTACATAATACCTTCTTCCAGATTGGACACCTTACCTTTTGATTCATCCATTTTACACTTGCTCTATTTAATCTTTTGACCATTGGAATACATTCTGATATTGCCTCCATCAGATAGTTCTTGAGCAGGACCTAAGCAGCATTGATATGCTTTCCATTCATTTCCTCTTTCTAAGTTATTGCTTAAGCTGTTTCCTGAGCTTTTCATAATTACCAGCCTTATAATACCACATATATATATCCCTTTCTAACAGAAGTTCTCATATGGCTGGCCACCCTGCAAGTGATCACTTCATGTCACTCTCACCAACTGGTGGAAGATTTGACATCCCATTTATAACATGATCTGATGAGATGATCAAATCCAATACTCTTGTTCTTTGTGTACCTGTGTTACATGCTATCTAAGGTAATTTTCTCTCAAAAACTCCAGAAATTACTTCTCTTTGCCTCCAGATGCATTCTTTCAGGTATAGTGTGCATTACCATAATTAAAGTCAACCATACATTTCCTTCTCATTACCCTTCACATTACCATGTTTATAGAAACATCCAACTAAATATTTCATCCTCTTCACGTTTATCTTACACCATACTGCCTCAAAACCACTGCCATTATATACACCTAGCAAATCCATCTTGAATGGGCATAACTTATGTACCCATCAACAGTACTCCTCCCTTTCTTTCCTGTCTGCCTTCACTAAAACTATCATATTCCACTCCTGTAAGGATGTCATCCTAATCTAGCCATGTCTCACTTATACCAACAATTTTTGGACAGATAAATTTAACCCATGCAACAATTTTGTTTCCCCTTATTTCAAATACTTTTGGCTTGAGTAAATAAACATAAATTACTTCTAATTCTACAAATCCTGTGGACATCACTCTCAGATGTGACTCCTCAATATTGTAATAATAATTATTCTTTATCTTAATTTCAAGTTCGTATCTTTTGAACTTCCTTTATTATATCTCAATATTATTTTTTTTGTTTCTCTTATTATCAGTCATACTTCGAGTTGTAATCGTTGCTTGAGCTAGCCCTTTCACCTTTGATCCTTTAGTCTACAATTTCATTCCCCCCTCCCCCTCAAGGGCTCTTAACTATGCTACTTTCATGTGTGTGTTTGGAGAATAGATTTAGGAATTGCCTCTGGCTGGAACCAATTCCTTTGTCTATCTACTGACTTTCTCTTACACTGATCTTTAAACAATTTATTTGTATAACGACTGCGCCATTAAAGATTGTGCATAGGAATTGTTTGTCTCTCGTATACATGTAAGAGAAATGCTCAGCGAAACACGGAATTATCTCTAAAACTCGGTTCTAAATCATGCAACGTTTGAAACTTACTATTATTCAGTCATGGTTAACTTTAGCTTTAAGGACACACAAGTTCTATATTTTTATGAGAAGTGCATTGGAAAGTCGAAATCAGGCAAGTTATTAACAAACAAAACAATTTATTCATACTAAGACATGGTAATTACAAAATAAAAGGAAAAGGATTTCACACATATCAAATTTATCCGGTTCTTATCAATTCTGCTAAGTAACAATGCAATGCACGTGTCTGGTTCTCAAATTAATTAAAACAGCTTTTCTAGTCTTCATCTTAAAGACAAAGATAAATATATACGTTCACATATACTTGAGACATGTGGCTAGTTTCACACTCACTTCAAAATAAATTAACTCTAATCATTAACAGAATTATGCTTAACTAAGCTTCACATTCAATCTCTCCTTCAACATTTAACATTAACAAATACTCAGACTTCTGTGGACAATTATTTCACAATAATTTAGAAGTACGGTTATCCGACTTCACTACTTTAGACTATGCTAGCAACTATATAATCAACAATCTCTGCTGTAAGGTTCACAATCCATACCAGTTCTACATTAATCTTACTTGAAACCTGTTACTTGAAGCCAGTTCAGCATTCAAGATCCTAGAGATCGTGAACATAATCCTCTCCTTTCCTGTTAGAACTGCAAACAGACACTACTCCACGGCAGCCACAATACAGTATTCTTGGATATCGCTTGAAGAACTTCGCTATGGGACTTCTTGAATAGGCCGACACTACCATTAAAAATCTCCTATCATAGTCGAAATACTGCTAGCGGGATATCCTTCCCCCATTCTCGGAATGGGGGAAGGATATCCCGGTATACCTAGGAACCTCTTTGAAGCGACACGGGAACAAGTCAGGAACAGAGAGCCAGGAGCAGAATGCATGTCTCCTTTTTATTCTACCTTCACGACCTTGTGACTTCTTCAGATCGAGTTCCCCGGGTGTTCTACCAGGGGCTCCTCCCCCTCTAAGAAATTGCTGAGTCATGGCGGGAAAACCCCGTAACACTCTGACCTTCACTCCTGGTGATAGTCTTAGGTCCACTTTTCTAATCATGTCTGGGCTATCTCTTTGTTTGTACAATATTGGCAGTCAAATAATTTAGCTATTCATTCTAATATTTTACTGGATTGCATAAAACATTTATGAAAATTTGTTAATTAAACTACAAGTATTTGTTATTGACTTTCTTTCTCAAGAATTATGTACAAAATTCTTATATACAAGAATTTTGTATATAAGAATTATGTACAAAATTCTTTCTATACAAGATTTTACATAGGCTGTCTCTCTCTCTCAAAAAAAAAAAATTTTTTTAACCTTTTGCCTGCGAATTTTCTGCAGAAAATCTTTATGCACTGGAACAATTTTACCCTCCTTCCACTCCCTTTGAACCTCAATTTTGCCACAGTCTTGAATCAAAAAACTTCATAACTTCACTTGCACAGATGTTTTTTCAAGTGTGCGGCCTTTGTTGCAATAGCTAAACTTTAAGCTAACAATCTTCATACTGCTTGTCTTATAATGAAAAGAAAACAGAGGAAGTTGGTATAATTAAACTTACATCTGGTTTGAATGTCAACCTCATGTTTTCTGTGCCTGTTCCACCTCAATTTGTCAGTGGAACTTTTGGATCTTTTTTGTCTCTCAATAATGTTTACTTCTACTGTTCTCTGATTATCCTCCCCTAAATTTTCTCCCGTTTCACCTTGGTCATTCACTAGTTTGATGTTTGATATGTGATAGGCCTCTGAGTGACTGTTCCTTTTGGATGCTGAACATACTGAAGAATTAGTACAGTTATGTTGACATTCTTCAGTACCCTTTTCAGTCAATTCAGTAGGCTCAACCTTATTTTCATTCCACGGTATTCTTTCTTCATGTGGTTTGTCAAATATATCCCTAAAACCATAGTTCCTCTTTCCTGACCGTCTATTTCCCATTAGGAACATTTCATTTCGAAAGAAGTTGCACAAGAATTTGTACCTCTCCAGAAAATTAGTTCCCAGGATAATCTGTACGCTTGGGCGAGATGTCGTAGGGAGGACCAATAACTCCTGCCAAACACACAAATTAAATTCTGGTAAGTATATTTTTACTTTAAGCTAACAATCCTCATACTGCTTGTCTTATAATGAAAATAAAACAGAGGAAGTTGGTATAATTAAACTTAGTATGATTGTTGGTATAATTAAATAATCTAATTGGGTTTCTCAGCTTAGAAATGCCCCTCCATACACTGGATTTTATTTCATAAAAATAATCTCCAGTTATGACAGAGGCCTGAGAACCAGTATCTAGTAATATGTCACAAGACGATTCCCTTTAATGATCGTTTTCGACTTCCTCGGATAATTTAGATTCTTGCCCTCTCTCTTCCGTGGTTTATTTGCACAACCATGAGGCTTGAGTACAAGATTCGACTCATACCTAACATTCCCGTTGAAGGGTCTGTTGTTTCTGAAACAGTTGCGTGCCAGGTGCCTATATTTGTAGCAAACAAAACATTTAGGAGGCTCCCTTCTGTTCCTTACTTCATTATTCTTCTCTGCTTGAGGTGGAGTTAATCCAGAGGTGTTTGCTATCATTCCCTCAAACTGTTGCATGACTGCATCAAGTTTGTCTATCATAGGCTGTTGTAGCCTTTCTACCTCCTGCTTTATCATAGTGTGTAATTCCTCCATGTTTGTTAGCCCTACTTCTTTCAGGATGTTCATTTTACTGTCAGTCATTTGATTAATTTTGACTGATCTTTCTCGTTCTTCCTCTTTTTCATTATGATCCTTAGTAGACTTTCCCTTACACGTGCTCGAGTCTTTTTCACTTTTCGCAAGAGGAATCATTTGCCTTCTTGATGACATTAATATGGCTGTTAGTAGAAGTAGGATGAATGTCTCCCAGTTTCTCTTCTCTCTCCTTCACAGCAAGGAAACATTCCTCAAGATTTGTTATTTTCTTTTTGTATGCAGTCTCCTTCAGCTTTTCTTTGACCCCTAACCTAAACTGGTGAAACACTGTCCAGTCGAGGTGAGGTTTATTCTCTTTTGAGACGCTTAGACTGTTTGCAATTGACAGTAGTTTATTGTATTGGGTTGGCAAATAAGTTTGTTCGGTTTATGCGTTAGTACAAGTTTACGCCGCTTCACAAATCGCTATTGTTGCGCTACCATGCAACGCTATTGTGCAGTTGAAAGGAGACATTTCACATCACCTTTCAGTGAATTTTCATTCGACCTACTTCAGTTGCATGCATGTAACATATTTTTAGAAATGGAAGGAAATAACCTACATTACCGGCATATTTTGCTTTTTTATTTCAAAAAAGCAAACGAGCTGCGGAGGCCCATAAAAAACATGCAGCGTGTATGGGGATGGTGCCTTAACAGAACGTGTATGCCAAAAGTGGTTTGCCAAATATTGTTCTGGAGATTTCGACATCAGTGATGCGCCGTGCGCTGGTCACCCAAACGAGGTTGATTCGAGTGTTGTGAAGGATATCGTCGAAAAAATCCATCACAAACAATGCAGGAGATTGCTGTAGTACTGAACATATCCCATACAAGCGTTGAAAACCATTTGCACAAGCTGGGACATGTTTCAAAACTCAATGTTTAGGTGCCGCATGAATTAACTGACGGCAATATGACTGCTCGCATATCCATCTGTGATTCACTGCGATGTCACCAAGAAAACAACCCATTTTTGAAGCGGATGATTACGGGAGATGAAAAATGGATCATGTACGATAACATGGTATGTGAACGATCGTGGGGGCACAAGAGCGAACCGCCGCAAACAACCTCGAAAGCGGGATTGCACTCAAAGAAGATCATTCTCTCTGTGCATTAGGATTATAAAGGTATTGTCCACTACGAGGTGTTATCGTCAGGCAGAACAATTGATTCAGCTGTCTATTGCTCACAATTAATGCGACTGGCCTGTGCAATTAGCACAAAATGTCCTGAATTGGCAAATCGGAAAGGAGTTGTCTTTCACCACGACAACGCCAGACCCGACATCATTAACAACCCAGAGTAAATTGTTGCGTCTTGGCTGGAATGTTTTGCCGCATCCTCTGTATTCACCGGACCTGACACCTTTCGATTACCACTTATTCCTATCTTTGCAGAATTCTCTGAACGGGAAAAACCTTTGCTAATGAGGAGGCTGTCAAAAGACACCTGGCTCAGTTTTTCGCCAGTAAACCTGAGGAGTTTTATGAATGTGGCATAATGAAGTTGGTGAACAGATGGCAAGAGATCATTGATAAAGAGGGTCAATATATACTGACTAGTATGTAGTATATATATTAAATAAAACGAGTTTCATTCCACTCTGAAAAACTGAACGAACTTATTTGCCAACCCAATAGAATTCTGTCACATTCTCTTTTTTTTTCTTGAGCACATCTGTGCAATTTCCAAAAATTTGGGCACAGACTACTTACCCTGGAGAACTGGGAAATCAAGATTTCCTTAAACTTCGAATATTCCAAAGTATCCTTAAGTATTGGGGATGAATACAAGAAGCTTTTGGCCTTTCCAACCAGTTTGCTCCTAAGTAAAATAAGTAGTTGGAAGTCTGACCTTTCTCAGCTCTTCGACGAAGCTAAAAAAAGCTAAAACGTCATTTTCTTCACCAGAAAATTGCAGGATGAGAAGTTGAGGACTAATAGTTCTAAAAAATTCAACGTCTTCCATTTCACCTTTGATCCTTTAGTATACAATTTCATTCCACTCCCCTCCTCTCAAGGTTGTAACTATGCTACTTTCACGTGTGTGGAGTATAAATTCAGGAATTGCCTCTGGCTGGAACCAATTCCTTTGTCTAACTAGCTGACTTTCTCTTACACTGATCTTTAAAAAATTTATTTGTATAACAACTGTGCCATTAAAGATCGCACGTAGGAATTGTTTGTCTCTCGTATACATGTAAGAGAAATACTCAGCGGAACACGGAATTATCTCTAAAACTCAGTTCTTAATCATGCAACGTTTAAAACTTACTATTATTCAGTCGTGGTTAACTTTAGTTTTAAGGGCACACAGGTTCTATATTTTTATGAGAAGTGCATTGGAAAGTCGAAATCAGGCAAGTTATTAACAAACAAAACAATTTATTCATACATGGTAGTTACAAGGTAATTACAAAATACATGGTAATTACAAAATAAAAGGAAAAGGATTTCACACATATCAAATTTATCCGGTTCTTATCAATTCTGCTAAGTAACAATGCAATGCACGTGTCTGGTTCTCAAATTAATTAAAACAGCTTTTCTAGTCTTCATCTTAAAGACAAAGGTAAATATATACGTTCACATATACTTGAGACATGTGGCTAGTTTCACACTCACTTCAAAATAAATTAACTCTAATCATTAACAGAATTATGCTTAACTAAGCTTCACATTCAATCTCTCCTTCAACATTTAACATTAACAAATACTCAGACTTCTGTGGACAATTATTTCACAATAATTTAGAAGTACGGTTATCCGACTTCACTACTTTAGGCTATGCTAGCAACTATATAATCAACAATCCCTGCTCTAAGGTTCACAATCCATACCAGTTCTACATCAATCTTACTTGAAACCTGTTACTTGAAGCCAGTTCAGCATTCAAGATCCTAGAGATCGTGAACATAATCTTCTCCTTTCCCGTCAGAACTGCAAACAGACACTACTTCACGGCAGCGATGATACAGCATTCTCGGATATCGCTTGAAGAACTTCGCTATGGGACTTCTTGAATAGGCTGACGCTGCCATTAAAAATCTCTTATCATAGTCGAAATACTGCTAGCAGGATATCCTTCCCCCATCCTTGGAATGGCTGGACCTAACCTCTTTAAAGCGACACCCGAACAAGCCAGGAGCAGAGCACCTGTCTCCTTTTTATTCTACCTTCACGACCTTGGGACTTCTTCAGATCGAGTTCCCCGGGTGTTTTATCAGAGGTCCCCCCCCCCCTGTAAAATTGCTGAGTCATGGTGGGAAAACCCCGTAACTCGCTGACCTTCGAGCCTGGCAATAGCCTCGGGTCCACTTTTCTAATCCTGTCTGGGCTATCTCTTTGTTTGTACAGTATTGGCGGTCAGATAATTTAGCAATTGATTCTAATATTTTACCAGATTGCATAAAACATTTATGAAAAATTGTTAATTAAACTACTTGTATTTGTTATTGACTTTCTTTCTTTCTATACAAGATATTATAATACCCAATTATTAGTCATTGATGGGTGTGGGGGGAGATATTCTAAAAACAACCATTTTATAACATAAAATGTAAAATATTTCTCTTTCAGGCTGTTGATATAAAAACAGGTCAAGATTTGGGGAAAGCTGTGATATTGAAAGATGTATATTCAGAATTTAGTGACATCGTGGCTGAAAAATATAAAATAAATGAATTTAAAACAAAAGTATGTACTAAGTTAATTTTTTTTAGTTTGCATGTGAAATTCCATTTAATTATTCCTTTCTAATTTTTTATATAAAAATAGAAGAATTATTATTAGTTTTAGTTATTATTATTATTTTTTTGTGGGTGTGTATGTTTAATTCACCTTAAACATAACTGATACTGCTATTCAAAAGCATAATACTATGTTAATGTTGATAATTTAAAAATTTTCAGTGTAGTTCGTAAATGATTGTGCCCAACTCATTAGTTTATTTATGCATTTAGTTGCATATTGAATTTATATTTCTAACTTCTCTGAAGTGTATAAGCCCACTGCAAAATTAGTGGATAAAACCATTTTGATGCGTGTTCAGATGCATGTGTGTATATCACACATGCATCTTCCCCTCAACATTCTCATTGCTCTGTCACTGCAGAGTAATTTTGTTTCACAAGATATAATTAATGCATTATTACACCATGAATAATAATAATCCTATTAATAATCATATTGATAGGACCATTAGCATGTAATCTATTGTGCTTGTCGTACGTTATATGACTATTTATTTGTCTTATTTGGCAACATCCAGTAAAATAAATAAATAGCCATATAGCTGCTCTCAGTCAATTTAGCAGTTCTCATCCATAGTGCAGGTAATGCCCGCTGGATGTGCGTAACACAGTGTGTAATAAATTAGGAAGCCAGCATCTTCTCCACTTTAAGGTACAACAGTAAAGTGGTTTCACCAGGCTGATTGCTGGTTAGTACATGGCACTAATCCCAATGGTAGCTTGTCAGGAAACTTCCCAATCAGCTGTCATATAATCCTGCTACTACCTACTTTGCCAAGTTGTGCCTGGAGGAAGTCCAAGTATACATCTACAGCAGGACACCTGTGCACATAACTCCATCACCTCTGCTACGTCCTGCTCTGTTTTATGTACTGACTCAACCATGAACGATATGGAGACAGATGCTAGTGTGATTACAGATATATTAAAAAAAATCAAAGAAAATTGTATACAATAACAAAACAGCATCTCTACATCCATTTTATTTACCTTCTGGGCATCACTATAAACAATAGCAATTTACACCACCACTTTACAGACATCAAAACCTAATCTACTGTTCCAAACAAATCCCAAATAGCATAAGCCCAACTACAATTCACTTCACCTCTCCCAACTATATCATGCAAGCCTTCTGTAAGAAGAGCCGAATATATGCTTTTGTCATGGTCGAACATCCTTTGGCAAACATTACTGAACCAGAAATTCTGCTATACAATCTGCTTTAGCTCATGATTTCCCTACCTCACTTTATATCTTTCATTTGCTATCTTTACTGCTGTTCTAATTCAGACACCCATGCTGCCTTTTTTGGCTTTCTAAATAAAAGTTAATTTCATATGCTAGACTTAAATGTTCATAGCACAAAGTGACTTCCCTTTTCTAGAGAAGCCAAACCATTTGATCTAACCTGAATTTCATCATCAAATTCCTGATATATATATATATACCCTCAAGGGGTGTACACGATATGATAGTACTACATCAAAAATTTACATCATTGCTAACTTCCTATCTACAATTTTCCTCCAAATCAGTTTGCTACCTGTCAAGACTCCAATATTTTCAAATCTTATATTTCTATCTTCTAATCCACTTTGTACCGTATCAATCCACCTATATCTTGGTCTTCCTCTGGGTCGTTTTCCTGCCAACCTGGCAGAGAACACTTGTTTTGCTAATCTTTCCTCTCCCATTCTGCTTAAGTGACCATACCACCTGAGATTAGCTCTGCTAATGCATTCCCTGATGCTGACAATGTCAAGTTCTTTCCTAATATCCTCGTTTTTAATATGATATTGCCATTGTTGCCATCTGTTCGTGCCCCTAATCTTTCTCAGGACTCTCATATCTGCGGTCATTAGTCTTTGGTCAAGCTAACCCAGCTCTCAGATCCATAAGTTAAAATTAGTTTAAACACTGTCTTGTATACAGCTAATTTATTGTTTTGGCTAATTTCCCTGTTATTCCATATAAATTTATTCAGTTGATTTCCTACCATACCAGCTTTGTTGATTCTGTTGTCTATTTCCATATTTAACTGACCATCTTCACTAAAAATTGTGCTTAAGTAGATGAAATGTTTAACTTGTTATATAAGTTCTCCATGTGTCCAAAAATATCAACTGCATAATGCAGTTGATATTTTCAGTGTTTTTGCCTATTTTCATTGTCTTTGTCTTTTTAATGCTGACCTTCATACCATATCTACTACATCAGTTATTCAATTTAGCCACGGAATCTTGCAGACTCATAGCATATTTATTTAGAAGTATAACATCATCTGTATAAATTAAGAAGCTGAGATTAACATCTCCAATTTTGATTTCAGGTTGATTACCACTTTCCTTCATAATGTGATCCATATAGATAATGAATAACAGAGGGGATAACGTACATCCTTGTCTGACACCAGATTTAACATTAAACCACCATCCTATACTTCTTCAATTCTAGCTGCTGACTTACAAATCAAATAAAGACTGAGTATTGCTTGATATAATGCCCCATTGACACCATATAACTGTAGTTTTTTTAATAGCTTCTCTCTTGGCACCTTGTCATATGCCTTTTCCAGATCTACAAAACTTAAAACAGATCTTTGTTATATTCCCATGCTTTCTCAACTAATTGTTGTAAAGTGAAGATCTGATCCTGATAGCCTCTATTTGGCATGAATCCAGCTTCTTCTTCACCAAGCTTTTCTTCCACAATTCTTCTCAACCGTTTCTCAAGTATACTGGCATAAATCTTGTCAGGAACACTCAGTAGGGAAACTTCTGTAATTCTCACATTCAGTTTTATTTCCCTTTTTATATATGGGTACTATGAGAGCTCTACTCTAATCATCAGGAATTCGTCCCTCTGTCCAGGCCTTCTGAAGTATGCAGTGCAGCCACTGTAAGACTTTTATACCTCCATACTTGAGCATTTCTAGTCAAATATCATCCACTCCTGCTGCCTTTCCACATTTCAGGCTTTTGATGGCTTTTTCTACTTCAAGTATGGATATGAATTCCTGACTGCATGCCAGGTCAGTGTATTTTACCATTGTTATGTCATCACTGCTTGTTTCATTTAGCAATTTTTAGAAGTAATTACTCCATGCTTCAAGGATATCTTTTTCTTCTGTTTTCATGTCACCTTTATCATCTTTAATTCCTTTTATCATCCTAATTCCAGCAATCTTTCCTCCATTTCTTAGCTGCTTCAACAGCCTCTAGAATATCTTGCCACCTTCATGATATTTATTTTCTATGTTCTTACCAAAGTCCTCCCATGACTTGTTTAGCTAGTTTTACAGAGTGTTTAGCTTTCTTACATTTGTCTCTGTATCCTCTGAAAGCACAAGCTGATTTATTTTCCACGAACTTTTGAAATGCTTTCTTCTTTTCTTTCATTGCTTCTTTAACTTCCTGTGTCCACCATGGAGATCTGATTTTTCTATCCTTACAGATAACCTTGCCACATGCCTCTCTGGCTGAATCAATTAGTGTTTTCTTCAAGGCTTGCCACTGAATCTCCAAGGTTTGGTTCCTGTTCTCAAACTCTAATTTTTTCTTGAATTATGTTTGTATATTTTAGTCTACAGTTCACATCTGAGAGCTGCTCATCTTTTATTCGCTTTAAAACTTTCTTCCATGTTATTCTTTTCAATATGAAATTCAATTTTATCCTGCTCAAGACTAAATGGTGATCACTTCCAATTTCATATCCTCTGTACACTCTGGTGTCCTGCACCAGGGGGATAACATCACTATAACATATTCCTTGCCTCTTCTCTCCATGTGAATTTGTGCACATTTTTATGTTGGAACATTGTGTTAGTAATAACCAGTCCATGTCCTGAGCAGAAATCCAACAGGTATTTGCCATTATTATTAGCTTTGCTCTTTTCTACAAAATTTCCCAAAATATTTTTGTATGTGACAATCGTTTCCTACTCTGCTATTTAGATTCCCAACAAAGACCAACTTTTCCCTTTTCATTGTGTCACTTGCTTTCTCTAAAGTCTCAAAAAATTCCTCCATTTCTATCTTCTGTGGGACCATATGCACAAATAATTCTCGTTGTTCAGTTTCCCATTCTCATATTTGCCCACATCACACTACTTGAGACTGCCTGCCATTCTAGAAGATTAGCTTTGTATTCAGTGTTGAATACTATGCTTACTCCTTCTTTTCCTTGATTGTTATTGCCTGAATATGCATTTTGTATCTCACCAGTTTTTGCCTTTTTTGTTTCAGTCATCTCTTATTATGTCGATCTGGTACTTATCCAATTATTTAAACAGCTCCCTCCATTTCTTTGCCATTCAGGCTTCTTATGTTGATAGTACCGATCTTGAACTCTGGTGATATTTAGTTGGGGTGGGTTTTCGGATTTTTTTCCAGTAGCTGAGTTTTTGCTGTTTGCCCTGGTTCCCTTGGAAAAACAACAGGGGCCTTGTTTAACTGGGCGACGCCCTAGCTGGCACGAAATTCTGTCATGTTGTACCATCATTTGATATTTTGGTTTTAGGCAATAAGAATACAATTTGGTCAGCTAAATCCCAAATTGCCAGCCCATCCTTGTTCTTTCAGTATCCATGTAGATACCTAACAGGGTGAACCACGAGAAGGTAAGGATTGGACATTAGGTCAGAAGCCCTGATCTCTTATTATGTCGATCTGGTACTTATCCAATTATTTAAACAGCTCCCTCCATTTCTTTGCCATTCAGGCTTCTTATGTTGATAGTACCGATCTTGAACTCTGGTGATATTTAGTTGGGGTGGGTTTTCGGATTTTTTTCCAGTAGCTGAGTTTTTGCTGTTTGCCCTGGTTCCCTTGGAAAAACAACAGGGGCCTTGTTTAACTGGGCGACGCCCTAGCTGGCACGAAATTCTGTCATGTTGTACCATCATTTGATATTTTGGTTTTAGGCAATAAGAATACAATTTGGTCAGCTAAATCCCAAATTGCCAGCCCATCCTTGTTCTTTCAGTATCCATGTAGATACCTAACAGGGTGAACCACGAGAAGGTAAGGATTGGACATTAGGTCAGAAGCCCTGATCGGTTCTCCACATTCCTTTAAAGGGTATGTAGAGGTTTCCTCTCAGTTATATAGCTTTGACCCTTAAGCACCCCTGAATGTTAACCTGCCAATCAGAATGCCAGATAATATTCATCATTCTTTCAACACTGTGGACCTTTTTTGTAGCCCTCCCCCATCTCTTTCTTCAAATGCACTTTAGATGCTTGCTCTTGAGGCATTTACCCAGAGTGCATGCTGCACACCATGGAGATTCATCATCAATTTCCTGATATATATACCCTTCAGGATATATATCAGAAAATTGATGGGTGTTCACGTTACTACGACAGCACTCCATGATTAAATTTCATTATTAATAATCTCCTGTTAACAATTTTTTTACAAATTACTCTATTACTTTTTAGCACTCCAATATTGTCAAAACTAACATTTCGTTCTTCCAAGGCACTTCTGACTAAATCAATTTCACTTATATGTTGGTCTTCCTCTGGGTCTTTTTCCTACCCTTTTGGCATCAGACACCTGTTTTGCTAACCTTTCCTCTCCAGTTCTGTTTTAGTGACCATGCAACCTGATAATAGCCCTGCTCACACATTCTTGAATACAAACAATGCCAAGGTCCTTCCAAATGTCTTATTTTATATGATTCTCCCTGTGATGAAATCTGTTCAGACTCCTATTTTTTCTAAGAACTCTCATATCTGTGCTTTCTAATCTTTGATCAAATACTTAATTTCTAACTCAATGCTCAGATTCATACCTTAAAACTGGTTTGATCATTGTCTTGTATACTACTAGTTTGGTATTTTGGCTAATTTCTCTCTTATTTCATATACATGTATTCAGCTAGCTCTCCACCATACTAGCTTTGCTTATCCTGTTGTCTATTACCAGATTTAACTTGCCATATTCACTGAAAACTATGACTAATTAGCTGAAATGTTTACTTGTTCTGTAGGCTTTCCATTCAAAATGCAGCTGAAGTTTTCTGTGTCCCTGCCTCTTTTCATAGTTTTTTTTTTTTTTTTTATTGCTGATTTTCGCACCAAATTTGTTATAGCTATTATTCAATTTAGTTAGAGAATTGAAACATACTGTTTGATTTTTAAGACCATGGATTTAATAAAACATTTATACATAATCATCTACTAGTTTCGCTAGCTGTAACTGTTTAGCTTTGTCAAGACGAGAAAGGTTATGGTGGTATTAAATGCAATAAACAAGAGAATGTAGTAACGGTTTAAAACCGTTACTACATGCTCTTGTTTTTGAGAGCATGTAAAGATGTTTTAAGAGCATGTAGTAACAGTTTAAAACCATTACTATATGCTCTTGTTTTTGAGAGCATGTAAAGATGTTTTAAGAGCATGTTGTAATGGTTTAAAACCGTTACTACGTGTTCTTGTTTTTTTTGCATTTAATACCAGCATAATCTTTCTCATCTTGACAAAGCTAGACAGTTACAGCTAGCGAAACTAGTAGATGAATATGTATAAATGTTTTATTAAATCCATGGTCTTAAAAATCAAATAGTATGTTTCAATCTTTATGAAAAGGACCAAATAATAACTTTTAGTTAGAGAATCCTGGGGATTTGTACTGGATGTCTTTAGAAGTACAACATCATCTGCATAAAGCAAAGAACTAAGTTTGGTATCTTCAATTCTGTTGTCAGGTTTAATGCCACTTTCTTTCATAATGTGTATCCTTGTCTTATACCTGATTTTGCATCAAACCTTTTTGCATTCCCTTCACTAACTGCTGACTTACAATTTAAATATAGACTATGTATTGCCCTGTATAACATTCCATTTACTCCATATAAACTGTAGTGTTTTGAAAATTTTTTCCCTGTGCACATTGTTGTATGCCTTTTCTAGACCTGTAAAACTTAAGTACAGATCCTTGTCATAAAGTGAAAATCTGATTTTGACAATCTCTATTTGGCCTGAATCCAGCTTGTTATTCTCCCAGTTTCTCATCTACAATGTTTCTTAGCCTCTTTTCAAGTATACTTGCATAACTCTTACAGAACACTCAGTAGGAAAATACCTCTGTACTTCTCACATTTAGCTTCTACTTCTTTATTTATTTATATTTCTTTAAAACTAACCTTTATTTTATCCTTCTTGACTTATCCTTCTTTATTTATACTTCTAAATAAATCTGCTACAAGTCTGCAAGATTCTCTGACTAAATTGAATAACTGTTGTAATAGATATGGTATGAAGGTCAGCAATAAAAACACAAAGACAATGAAAATAGGCAGAATCATTGAAAATGTCAACTGTGTTGTGAAATGGAGAACCTGTGGAACAAGTAAAATATTTCAGCTACTTAGGCACGATTTTTAGTGAAGATGGTAAATTAAATATGGAAATAGACAACAGAATCAACAAAGCTGGTATGGTAGGAAATCAATTGAATAAATTCATATGGAATAAGCGAGAAATTAGTCGGAACACTAAATTAGCTGTATACAAGACAGTGTTCAAACCAGTTTGAACTTATGTATCTGAGAACTGGGTCAGAAGTAAAACACTTGACCAAAGACTAGAGACCGCAGATATGAGAGTCCTGAGAAAGATTAGAGGCGTGAACAGAGGAAGACAAAGATATAGGTGGATTGATACGGTACAAAGTGCCTTAGACAATAGAAATATAAGATCTGGTAATGTTGGAGTCTTGACAAGTAACAAACTGATTTGGAGGAAAATTGTAGATAGGAAGTTAGTAATGATGTAAATTTTTCATGTAGTACTATCATATCCTGTACACCCCTTGAGGATACATGGCAGGAATTTGATGATGATGATGATGATGACGACAATGGTAAACAGAGTTGGAGATGTTTTGTGAATGAATATATTTTTTAAACCGAGAATACTAGGTCAACTTAAAATTGTTAGATTGTAAAACATCGTCTGCCTCTTCCAAATTTACATTACATTTGCCCATCAGATGAATGATTGAACTAATGTATAAATGGAATGAGGATGACAAAGGATTTTTATTATTTGCTGCAAATTTAAAAATTTATATCAACTAGTTTCATTCACATCTGACTGGTGGCTTCTTCTGGTTTATAAAAAGTGCATAAAAATATATGACTACAGAGTTCTTCGAATGCTGAAAAACTTATGATGGAAATAGATGAATTCATGCTAATAGGAATGTAGAGTCTCGTGGCATGCATCATCTGTTGCCTAGTAAAGATTGAAGACAATAATTGAAAAAATTGAAATTGAGCATTTTTAAAACATCTAGGAAGAGATGTGCGTGATGTATAAATCAAATCGTTTTTTCTTAATGTAAGTTTTTATTCAAATTTAATGATTTTTTAAAAAATAATATTACCTTGCCACAGCATCTCCACTCCTCTGTGAGTACCTGCCATATGCACTAGTTTGCTCTCTGCTTGGAAATTGAAAGCTCCCATTGGTCACAGGTCATGAAAATATTTTGAGAAACTTATCATTCTTTCATATTTCCAAGGCATTTGATGGTGTCTGCTGTTGAAGTCTTCTCACCAAACTGCCATTTTATGTTCTTGTTCCTGCCCTTCGTAATTTGATTGCCAGTTTCCTCTATGGTTGTTCATTGTGTATCATGGTGCAGGTTTTCTTTCATCAAATTTCTTTGTCATTGCCAGACTTCCCCAGGGTTCTGTATATACTCTCACCATGTGCTGGTGACAGTATCCAAATGATTTAGGCTTCAACATCTTCTATAATTAATGTCATGAAGATAGTCTGGTGAATTTCAGTGTTAATTAAAATTCATAACCTCTTCATCACATCTGGTTCATTCCTCCTTACTTTTCAAAATGCTTCAATTTCCAGTCAAGATCAGTTTATTCATCTTCAGCTGACTTTCACATATAGCATACACTGGCACAAACATATTTCATTCATAACCTCCTCACCTTCAAAAATCTTTTTGTTGGAAACATTACTTTTTCCTCCTACTTAACGCCTAACACTTCATAAATGTTATGCAGTTCACTGTGCCCATAGAATATTCTCACATTTGGAGTATTGCACCCATCCCCTCACCCTTTAAAAATTCTTGATTGTTTATGGAAGGATACAATCTACGTAATAGCAATCCTTTGGTTTTTAGTCTCCCTCCTGTTATTTTCAGGCATGATGTCTCTGTTATGCCTTTTTTAAAGCTACTTTCATAGGTATTTGTCAACTGAACTGGCCACTACAATTCCTCTGCTTTGATATTATGATATAAGAACAAGACCAGCCATTCATTAGTATCAGTAGCATCTGTAGATGGTTGAACTCCAAACATATCAAATTCAACTTTCCTTCATTTCGTCCACCTCTGTTCTTTGGAATAGCCTTGTGCATACCATTTTTTTCCAGTGGATACCACTCCCAAATCTTGAAGAAACTGGTCATTTATAGATTCCTACTATTAAAAGATTTCCTGAAGGTTTGGATGTTGTATTCATGTGTGTCTTGCACAACACTCTTAATCAAGAGCTTTCAGCCATAGAGTACAAATGCACCTTTTGTTTGTTTTGGAATTTTGAAACATGTAAACAGTGTCTGTTATCAAATGCAAATTTTAGAGATTCAGTATAATATTTTGACCTGGTGATCAGATTTAAAAAAAAAATAATAATAAGAGCAACACTAGTGCATCTGTTTTAAACAGTGGCAAAACTAGCAAATTTTAAAAGGTTTACCAATTTTAATTGGTAAACCTTTTAAAATTGGTAAACCTCCCCAAGACCTATAGTAGATACCGCTGATTCTCCCTGCTATAAATCATCCAAAAGGTAGCAAAATCTTTCCCCCCCCCCACCGGTGATACTACATCACATATATATATGTATGTATATAAAGAAAAAACTTTTTACATTTTAAAAGCTCCACTGAAAATATAATTGCTGATATTCTAAGGAGCTTTGACATCACCTGATTGTTCACTAACATTCCCTTAAACAACACCTCATTGCTTTAAAAAAAAAAAAGAAAAAAAGAAAGTTTATCTTCTTGATATCATTGACCTCTTTTCCTTTGCTATCTGTTCCTATTATTTCTTTTGGAAGAACAAAATTTACAAACAGATAGAGGGTACCTCTATAGGGTCTTCTCTCTCACTTCCTGTTGCCAATTTTTTTATGGAAGATTTTGAAAAACAAGCTCTTGACTTAACCTCTCTCAAACCTTCTATCTGGTTAAGATATGTAGATGATGTATTTTCTATTTGGTCTCATGGTGCAGACACATTAGGCACTTTTCTCTGTCTGCTCAGTAGTCTTCACCCTAGAATCCAATTTGTACTGGAAAAGGAAACTAATAATAGTCTGGCCTTTGTAGGCACCTTAGTCTTCCTAATGATAACCTGTCCTTTTCACTATATAAGAAATCTGCTCACAGAGGCAAATACATTCACAAACTTTCCCATCACCCCCTCTCAACAGTATGTTGTCATAAAAACATTAACCTATAAAGCTTATAACCTTTATTCCAATGAGATCTCTCTTGCAGTAGAACTTAATCATATACACTACACTTTTCTATCTAATGGCTACAGTTCCCACAATATCAGAAAAATAATTAATTCTTCTCCCAATCCACGACCTTCTCTTCAGAAAGATTTTAGTAATGCCATCATCATCCCCCCATTTCCAAGACACATCAAAAAAATATCCAGAATCTTACAGAAATACAATCTTTGTACCACTTTCAAGCCATACTTAAAACTAGCCACCCTTATCCAATCAACTAAAGACAAACTCCCCCTCCTCTCAGTTTCAGGTGTATATTGATTTTTTTTTCTTGCAATTTGGCATACTATGGACACACAGGAAGTTCAGTCACCATCTAAATGGAAGAACCAGTCATGACTATGCTCAATCTGGCTTTGCAGACCATGCTTTGGATACAGGTCATAGATTCAATTGGAAAAAGATTGTTTTTAGAATCTGCTGCCACTCTTAAAAATCACCCTAATTTGAATAAATATGGTTGCATAAAACTTCTCAAAATACGGGAAACACAAATACTTTGAGATCCCAGTTTACATCCTAGGCTGCCGACAGGTGTCTATGTCTATAGAGGATGTCTCACCTAGTGAGAACTCTAGTCTTTCGTCCACATTTTTCAGTCAATTTTGTCTGCCTTTTTGTGTGTGTGTGTGTGTGTGTGTGTGTGTGTGTGTGTGTTACGCCTTATTTTGTACTCTCCCCAACAATGTCTTGGTAACTGAGATGAAATATTGGAAACATTAAATACAAATTTTAATCATTTGTATGCTGTTTCATTCCTTTAACATTTTTTTGATTAAAATTTTTTATGCTTTTCCTATTTTTAATTAAAGGTAGTGGATAGTTGTGTTAATAAGTACTTAGGAATTTTTTTTTTGAGCAGGCTTTCAACAATGCATTTTTCATTTAAATGTTAAAATGAAATTTTAACATGATAAATGTTAATTTTTTTATTATTATTATTAAAGTGTAATTTATAGTTATGTTTATTTTTGCATACATGTTTTTCTTGTAAAAGAATAGTTGAAAGTTTATTTTTCACTTGGTTAGAGTATAATAAATTTAGTTTAATCCTTTAACCAAGTGTGAGCAAACAAAGTTTGCACCTGAAAGTATCTTCAGGACTGGGGTAAGGTGGTACAACACCAGGGCACTCCTTGCAAAGCTGGAGCAAGCTACCAACACTCCTATCTCAGTATTTCCCATAATGCAAAACACATCTTGCGAATATATCTAATGTTATGCATTAAGGGAAGAGCCACAACCCAGACTAGTTTCGACCTTTATTGAGGTCTCTTCAGTGGGAGCCAGGCCCAAGTAGAGATGGAGATACCAGGCAGAAGCATTAGCAGGTCATCTCTGCCTATAGGAGTTGCCAAATGGTGTGCCACCCTTTTTTTAATAAATTACTCTGGATTTAGAGAAAGATGTTGAAAGTTTATTTTTCACTTGGTTAGAGTATAATAAATTTAGTTTAATCCTTTATCCAAGTGTGAGCAAACAAAGCAAAGTTTGCGCCTGAAAGTATCTTCAGGACTGGGGTAAGGTGGTACAACACCAGGACACTCCTTGCAAAGATGGAGCAAGCTACCAACACTCCTATCTCAGTATCTCCCACCTGCTAATGCTTCTGCCTGGTATCTCCACTTGGGCCTGGCTCCCACTGAAGAGACTTCAATAAAGGTCAAAACTAGTCTGGGTTGTGGCCCTTCCCTTAATGCATAACATTAGACATATCCGCAAGGAGATGTCTAATGTTAGAGGTGTTTTGCATTATGGAAGATACTGAGATAGGAGTGTTGGTAGCTTGCTCCACCTTTGCAAGGAGTGTCCTGGTGTTGTACCACCTTACCCCAGTCCTGAAGATACTTTCAGATGCAAACTTTGCTTTGTTTGCTCACACTTGGATAAAGGATTAAACTAAATTTATTGTAAAAGAATAGTTGCAAGTACTCATCTCTCCCAACCCCCCTGGATCTGTTAGTGCTACATTTTATCATCATACTCAGTTCCAGATATATATTTTCAGGAGGTGTATGTGTGTAGCATGATAGTACTGTGAAATTAATTACATAATAATTAATTTTACATTATTAGTAGCTGTATTAGAAGCCTCCATACCTCAGTTAGTAACAACAATGTCCTTTATTTGGAAAAACCTTGGTTTGCATCCCATCTAGGATGTGGTGAACCTTATAAGTGCTTTTCAGCTTGTGCTTGATGTGGTAGTAAGAGCAAGATTATCATAAGATCATGATAATCTTGCCCTGCAAGAAAGCTGAATGTTGTAGTGAAGTGCCAGCACTTCACTCGAAAAAGGAATATTTTTTTTACTACAAAGGCTGAGCACATAGACTCAGTCATATGTTATCAAAAAACTCAGATAAATTGCATGAAGTTTTTTGTAACTAATTAACAAGAATTGATTTATACCAACAGATTTGATTATTTTTATGTGCTTTGCTTAAATATTTTTAAAATTTGCAAAAGTGCATAACATGTTATTTACTAATTTATATCTTTATTGTTGTTTATTATTATATTGTGTACCTGTTGTAGCCTTTAGTTTTGCATAGGATGACCTTTGCTGTCCTTGCGCCAATAAACTTCTAATCAAACAATTGAACAAACCAAAATTTCTTTTGAACAGTTTCTTCTAAATTAATCTGTTATTTGTCAGCCGTTCAGTATTGCTATATCTTACATATTCATCTGCAAAGGCACTATTTACAGTCTCTTACTTCCCTTCCCTCCAGTACTGTGGCTTTCCTCCTACCATTCTGGCACCAGACATTTGTTTTTCTAAACTTTCTTCCTTTCTATTTAAGTGACCATATCCTTAAATTAGCTGTACTCTCATTCTTCAGTGCAATCTTGTGAGAGATCTTGCAGGACTGAGTTTTGGCGGCATTAAAGTTTACAAGGTGGTCCTTTCCCCACTGGGATATAGGAGATCTGAGCACTACAAGGTTTTTGAATGAAAAGGAGGAATGAAGTGTACAGTCATAGGCAAAGCTATGGATAGGATTAAAAGTTGGAAAGAGCAGGTCATTTATGAGGAAGAGAGTGGGTAGTGGGTGAAAGAACAGAACCCTGGGTACTCCTGCATTGGGGAAGTTTGAGAAGAGTAAACTGTCCACCATGACACATAGTGAGTGTCATGGTGGACAGTTTACTCTTCTTTGAGAAAAGTAAAAGCCAGTGAGAAAGTTAGTGATCCAGTTGCAGAGTGAGGAAGGCCAGTTCTTTTACTATGTTATCCTTCATTGTTGTTATGGTCTTTCTTGATGCTACTTTCCACTAATCCTCATCTTGTATGCTTGTTTAACCCTTATTTCCCCACCCATTCTGTCCACTTGTCCAAGTCATCTCAATCTGCAGGCTCCAATGGTAGTGATATTTTGAACTGGTATAGTTCTTCATTGTCTTCTTCTCTATTCACTTCCTACAGCTCGAAAAATCTGCAAGGCTAAATCTTGGTCTGTTATGCTTTCTTTTCTATACAAAACATTAGGTCTAATGATTGTCATATATATATATATATATATATATAATTTATTTTTTTCTATTTTAACTCTGCTTAAGTCAATACATGTGTTCTAGCTTGTCTTTCTGTATTAATTTTCTCAAGTAATTTATGTTCCAGTGTATTTAAAGGAAATGGAATTTTAAATTTGTGGTTATCATTAATAAATTGCTAATTTTTCCCTTGGTTATTGTTTCTTCTCATTTTTCCTATGGCTGTACAGCTGTATTCAAGTCTTGGCCTCCTGGATTTGCTGCCTTCAACACTGTCTATCCACAACCTTATTTCTTAGGACATTGCAGCATGATGTTGTTACCTGGACCAGTGGTATCTATCCATCTTGTTTTTTTGGTTTTCTGCTTGGTCTTTTACCAAGAATTTTACTATTTGTAGTCTTTTTGAGAATGCTGTTGGTTTCCAATACCAAAACATATCCTGCTCATTGCAACATTTTGAATTTGATTATACTAGATATTGCAGGTTCTTTATAGAGTTTAATATAACTCATGGTATTTGATTCTCCAGAGACCATTATCTTTCATTGTATCAGCTATTTTTCAAAGAATTTTCCTTTGAAAAGCTGAAATCAAATTCTTCACAGTTGTTCATAAATATCCAGGTTTCACATCTGTAATAGGTAACGGTTGGATGAATTATTGATTTATATATTTGTACTTTATTCTTCCTTTGGATAGTTTTTGAGCTGAGTTCACATTTTGAGAGAGAGAGAGAAGATTGAAATCCTTGATTATCCATCTTTATTTATTATTTCACTTCTTCCATCCGATTTAATTGACTTGTTATCGTTACTCCTAAACATTTCAATTATTCCCCTTCTTCTGTTTGAAGGTTCCTAGTTTCACACTTGTATCGGTTAACTGATTCTGTCTAGTATTAAACTTTTTTTTTTAAATTAATTTTTATCCCTGTCTGGGTAAAAATTTGTTTCTATCTGATTCTTTTGCCATTATTTAATGTCATCTGTGCATACTACAAGCTGCTCCCATTTGTTTATTTATTTATTTTGTATGGGGTTCCCCCCTTTCAACCCCCATCCCTTAGGATGGGTGGAGCTCTCCTAATAAGGGATTAAGTATGTATTTTATGACTGTAGATCCATATGTGTTCACAGGCCAGTTTGCCTGTTTTGGAATACATTATTCATTGTTGCCAGCAAATACCTTTAGTATCTGCTGGAAACAATGAGAATGTATTCCAAACTATGTTTCTAAATATTTGGTTTTATCTTGGTTGATGTGTAATCCTCAACAACAGTTTTGAGTTTTCTTAATGTGTTATTTTAATGTCTTCAGTATTTTCCCAAACTAGGTAGATATCATCTGCATATCTTAATATTACTAATATATTGTGTAATCTTTTACTGGTTCTCTAATACATTTTTCTGAAGCTAAATTAAATAGGATGGGTATCTCTTCCTTTCAGTATTTTTTTTTCTGCATACACACCAAGTATGGGATGAATATTACTCAGATTTCATATTTGAAATTTTTACAAAATTTGTCAAATTATTCCATTTGTCAATTCAACTATATTCGGGATTACAATGGGACAACATGTTGAAATTATACATTCTAATAACTCTTTGACTTAGTGGAATTTGAAGATGTCTGTACAAGAAGTCTGTGTGGTTCAGTTTTAGTTCCAGCTGGATCACTTTTTTTTTATCATTTTCTTGAAGAAGTTTTGAAATGATATTAGTAAATCTGCTCTGGCTGGATGAAATTTTATAGTTAAGAACTGTATTAAAATTTGTCAGTTTTGATTTCAATCTGACCATTGTTGTTGTGAAAAAATTAGATAGAACAAAATTTGTTGTCTAGCCTAGTGGCTGTGCTCTTTGCAACCATATGCCTGGGGAAGGAGTGTCCTATGTTCGATTCCCGTCGGTGATGTGAGGAGCTGAAGGATCTTCCTCAGCCATAGCCAAGTTAGCCGGTCTTGGGTATGGACAGTATGGTTTTTCCCCCCAGTTTATCCTGGGGTCTTTCATCCTGCAAAGCAGGCAAACCGACCTTGAGAACTCAACACTACAGAACATAGGATACACTGGGGCGTAGGGCTGACACCTTATCCTGTGAACGGTTCGAGGTCCGATGATTAATAAACCCTCGACACCGCAAGGTAAAAGAAAGATGAGATGAGATGGGAATTGTCAGTGAACAGAATGCATTACCAGAATGTGTTGTTCATGCAAGGAGTGTTAAGGACTTTAAGATTCTATATGATAAATATGTTGTCGGTTGAATGAACCTCCCACGATGAGTCTGTCGATTAAATGGAGGATGTAATAATAATAATAATAATATCTCTTTACTTAATGCATATGATGTTATACTTCTGAATAAATCTAGTGCAAGTCTTCAAGATTTCTTGACTAAATTGAATAACTGTTGTAATAAATTTGGTAAGAAAATCAGCAATAAAAAGACAAAGGAAATGAAAATAGGCAGAAGCCTTCAAAGTATCAACAGTATCCTGAATGGTGAACCTATTGAACAAGTAAAACATTTCAGCTATTTAGGCTCAATTTTTAGTGAAGATGATAAATTAAATATGGAAATAGACAGCAGAATTAATAAAGCTGGTATAATTATATCAGCTGTATAAATTTATATGGAATAAGAAATAAATTAGTCAAAACACTAAATTAGCTGTATACAAGACAGATTTCAAACCAATTTTAGCTTATAGAGCTGATAGCTGAGTTAGAAATAAAACACTCGATCAAAGACTAGAGACCTCTCTGATATGAGAGTTCTCTAGTCCTCTCATATCAAAGCAATATCACATTAAAAATTAGGATATTAAGAAAGAACCTGCCTTTGTTAGCATTCAGGAGTATAACATACTCCTGAATGCTAACAAATGTTAGTAGAGCTAATCTCAGGAGGTATGGGAAATGAAAGATTAGCATTAAAAGCATTCTTTGATTATGTTGGAGGTTTAATGGAGTATTGACAGTATTAAGAAAGGATTAAAAACTAATTTTAATGCTTTAATAATTCTCGGGACCGAGAATTTCATCCTGGTCACTGAGACATCTTCATGGAGTTCAAATAACACTCGTAACATACACACAAAGACAACACAATACTTAATGAAACAAGTCCTATCTAGAGAGGTGCATCCTCTGTAGGCTTTTGTAGTCAGCCTAGGATATAAAATGGGACCTCTGACGATTAAACTTCCATTTAACCTCCAAAACAATGTCCTCTCAGCACTTAAGCATTTAACACATGGATGTTCTTTGGCAGGAAAATAACCCAGAGGACTAAAATGTAGATTGATTGATATAGTAAAAAATGCCTTAAAAGACAGAATTATAAAATCTGAAAATATTGGAGTCTTGACAGATAACAGATTAATTTGTAGGGAAATTGTTGATCGGAAGTTGTAACTTTCCCATGTAGTACTATCATAATTATCCTGTATATCCTCCATTTCCCTGAGAGTACGTATCAGGAATTTGATGATAATGGTGAAATATATATTGAGTAGAGTTGGAGACAAGCTACATCCCTTTCTTACACTGTGATTAATTTCAATCTCTTCTGTTAAATTATTATGTAACTGTATTTTTGTTTCTTTATACAAACTTTGTATAACTTGTATCAAATGTAATGGATCTCCTTGTTTTTTCATTTTTATTATTATTGTTTATTTTTATTTATATGGGCACTCCACGGAGTCAGAAGACTCATCGCAGAGATCCACTCCATTAACCCTTTTACTGCTTAACCATTTGTGATAGACTTCTTTTTTCTTTTTGATTATTTCTTGGATTGTATTATCCCAGATCTTCAGTTTTTTCCTTTTATTGAATTTTTTGGTCTTTCCCAAGCTTTCATTTGCTGTTGCATTTAGTATCGTTTTTATATTAAGCCATTTTATTTCTTCATTTTGTTTTATTTTATCTAGATATTGGTTAATTCTTTGTTCATATAGCCATTGTACATTTGTGTCATTCAATAGTCTAGTTTTATAAACAAATGTTTCAATTTTTCTTTCTGTTCTTGTTACTTGTAGCCATTTAGGTGGTAATCTTAATTTTATTTTAAAATTATTGAAAATACAGAAAGCTAATAGTTCTTGACCATTGTTGTTCAGGAAAATTTCTCCATATTTGTCTAAAACATTTAGAATTGGATTATTTCCAACTCCAGCATTAAAAGATCTGCTGTTAATTTGTGACCATTTTTATTACATTTATTTAAATGTAATATTTTTGATTTAACTGTTTTTATAGTTCTCATAAAACTGTTTAAAATACTCTTTTCTATTTTCTTTCAGGTCATATGATCAAACAAACATATATTTCTATGATTAAGTAGCTTCTGTTTGTTTTTAGTTTAACTGTTATAATTTGATCATTTACCAAATTATAGTTTTGTAATCTATTTTCCCATCTATTTTCAATTGAAATGGCCACTCTGCTAGAAGCTCTGATATGTTGGTCCATTCCACTAAATAACATAGTAATTTTTGTTCCCATTAATTTCTTTTTTGTTTCTGTTATCCCAGCTATATTAATATTTTAGTTTTTAATCATTTTACTAATTCTAATTCCTTTGTTGGTATACTGATTACATTCCACATGGTTATTTTTAAAATGTTCAAGATTCCAAATTTTTTCCCTTCATTTTTTCATTCTTTCCAGTTGAAGCATCTGAGTTATAGAGATTTTTTATTTGTTAAGGTAAACAGCCTTATGCATAACCCCCTCTCTTACTCTGGCACCTACTTCTCGAACTGTCCAGCTAAGAAAGCTCTACTAGTAGCTTAGCTACTGCTGGCATAGCCCTTGAGGTCACTGGTACATGCAAGTCTCCTTACAACATAGGTAGAGATACCATTAAGGAGGATAAATATATGTAAATAATTTATATGTGTATATATATATATATATATATATATATATATCACTTAGTCTTAGTCACCTGCCTGGTTGGCTGAGTGGTTAGTGTATCCACTTTCCAGCCAAAAGGCTGCGGGTTCAAATCTGCCATAGGCTTGGGTACTTGTGATTGTCTGCGAAAATACTAGTGGTAGTGGTGGGCGGTAGATGGCATTGGTGTGGTTATTGTTCATTGTAGTGGGTAGTGGAGATAGAGAGTTGCAGAGTAGATGGACTCCCTGGAGGTGTCAAGTAGTAATAATAATAATTTATCTGTATAATTATGACAAGCTGTTAATTAAACACTTTAATGTTACAAATTGTTCTCACTGAATCTGCCTCACACCTCAGTACCAAAATTCAGAAACTCAAAAAAAGGAGTATAATACCCTTTATATAATCAGAATGGAAACACAAGTCATTAAAACACAGTGTTTTAAAGGGTCATAAAATACTTTTTATAGTCCTTTTGTAGTTTTGGAGCATTTGACTTAGAAGCAAATGCTCTTTGCCAGGTATGCTTATGCATCATCAAGGTCATGCTCAGGAAAATTCCTCGTGTTTGACCAAGGTCTATGGTAAAAATGGCATTTAATGATATTACTGGATGTAGTTTTAAATAAAATTATCAAGTGGTTCACATCTTAAAGGAATTATTGCTTGTTCATTATTTATAGAAATCAGTGAAATACTACTGTTTTGAAATGACAGATGTACCATATCAATCTGACTATCTGGAAATTCGTTATTCAGTAAGTATAACTTCATTTATGATTACTTAATGATTCAATAATAATATTTTGAAAAAGTAATTAGTAATTTTAATTTGAAGATGCCGTAGCAACTGTCAAATTTAATAAAATAAAAACAGACTACTTAAAGACGTAAAGCAGTTTAAATGTTTTTGTCTCATTACTCACAAGCTCAACAACAGTAACAGGAAAATACAGATTTAACATAGGATAGTCTAATGGTCGCCAGCAAAGGTTGGTCAATTGGTAGAGCCTCTGCTACTAACTGTTCATGCAAAAAATTAAGCAAGTTTGAGCACAGTTAGTAGTTGGAAGGGGTTCAATCCTTCGATGCTGTTGGCACACTCTCCCTCGATGAGTCTTTGGACTCCCTGGAGGTGTCACATAATAATAATAATATTAATAAATTAAATAAAATATGGAAAAATAACAGCATTTCAAAAGGTCTCAAACTAAAACTCTATAAAACCATTATCATATCCAGAGCAACATATGGAGCTGAGACATGGAGACTCAATCAGGAAGAAATACAGAAAATCAGAGCATTTGAAATGAAATGTTTAAGAAAAATAAATAAGTCTCACTGGTCAGAGCACAAAACAAATGAGCAAGCCAAACACAAATTAAACTATAGAGAAGATATCCTAGCTATAAGTCTTACTTATCAATTAAGATTGTTCAGACATCTCCAGCGAATGACCTCTTAGAGATTACCAAATATATGAATATATTGAATGGAATCATTGGAGGAAGATGATGAAGAGACAGACCAAATAGAATTTGGCTAAAGTCTTTGATGGAGAAGTCACATTTATTGAGCTTCAGAGAGATGATAGAAATGGCCAGAGATAGAACCAGATGAGAAAGGAGAATTTTAATTTCTCTTTTTTTTTTCTGTAAAAAAATAGTTATTTTTGTTCTTGGAGAAATATTATCAACTTTCTTTATAGACATACGATTTTAGTGTATTCATAAATTATGAACTGCTGAAAAGTTTTCCATTGTTCTCCCAACAACAATGCTGTATTGGCAATGGAAGTTTAAAAACTTTACTCTAGCAAGCTGCAGATGTTACTTTCCTGTTGAACAGGGTTACGCTTAGTTTCAGCTTTATATAGCCATCACAAAAGTCATATTGTAGAAGTTGATTTTCACAATTCATTTTATTTTAGAAATTATGGACTTTACAACTGTCTTATAAATAACTTTTAATTTCCTGACGTTTCGATCTTCATATTAAGATCATCATCTGGAGCATATACAAATATACAGGACAAGCTGGTTCACATTACACATAGTAAGCTGAAGAAACAATGATTTGATCGCCAGTTATTCTACTGGCATGAGCTCTAGTGGAAAAAAAATATAAAAATTACAAATTAATTATTTAGAAACTACATCAAGCAAAATTCTATTTAAGATAACATGAGCAAACATTCTTTCTTATCTTATAGATAGTTTTCTTTCAATAAATGATATCCTATTTTTAGCATTGCAATTGTTATTTTTGGTTTAGGATCCTGGATTATCTATAGTCCTGTTTATAGTTAACTCTTAGAGAGGAAGGTTACGTGTGTTAAATATGTGCCTTCCATTTGCTTGGGATTTTTAGACCATTATTATTATTCAGATTGAGGTGGTTGATAATAATCTCATAGGCTTCCTTAAATTTGTTCATACCAAGTTTTGGTGTGATGTAAACAACTGGTGCTTTCCCAGTCAATTCTATGTAAGGTGTTCAGGGCATAATGCCCTGAACACCTTACATATGGAAGCTACATATTTGACCCACATAACCTTCCTCTCTAAGAGTTAACTATCAACAGGACTATAGATAATTTAGGATCCTAAATCAAAAATAACAGTTGCAATGCTAAAAATAGGACATCATTGTTACTGAAAGAAAACTATCTATAAGATAAGAAAGAATGTTTGCTCATGTTATCTTAAATAGAATTCAGTTTGATGTAGTTTCAAAATAATTGATTTGTAATTTTTTTCATTTATTTTTATTTTTTTCACTAGAGGTCATGCCAGTAGAATAACCGGTGACCAAATCATTGTTTCTTTAGCTTACTGTGTGTGTAATGTAACCCAGCTTGTTCTGTATATTTGTATATGATCTGGATGATGATTTTAAGACAAAGATTAAAACTTTGGGAAATTAAAAGAGTTATTTTAACATGGTTGTAAAGTCCATAATTTCTAAAATGAATGCTGATCACCGTGCAACGCTAAAAGAAAGGATTGATTTTTACAATATTATACAATGAATCGAGTGACACATGAACAATACAGGTGAACCTCAACATGAACGTAATGTGTTTTCATAATATAGTATTCATTACATTATTTTTATTTGATAATGTTCAATCTTTGCTTTGAAATTATTTGTCTTGTAAGTTGAATTTATTTTTTTCATAGGATAATATTGTTACATTTTATTAATGTGTTTCTGAAATAAATTCCCTCAATACAAAAATGAATAATTCAAAAATAATTAATCATCATCATCAAATTCTTGACTTGTACCCTCAAAGGGTGTACAAGATATGATAGTACTACATGAAAAACTTACATCACCACTAACTTCCTTTCTACAATTTTCCTCCAAATCAATCTGTTACCTGTCAAGACTCCGACATTATCATCATCATCATCATCATCATGCGTATCAAGGATTTAGGCCTAGCATGGCCTGTTCCAGCCTTAGAAGTCATCGTTTAAGAGGACGTCCTGGTTTACTTTTTCCTAATGGCTTGTACTTTAAGGCTTGTTTTGGTAATCTTTCTGTTTTCATTCTTTGAACGTGTTCCATCCATTTATGTTTATATTTTTTAATTTTCTATTATTGGTTCTTGGTTTAATTCTTTCATAATATCTTCGTTTCTTTTGTGATCAAATAGGGTTTACTTTGCAGTTTTTCTCATAAACTTCATTTCTGCTGTTGTTAATCTTTGTTTGTCTTTTTGTTTTATTGTCCAGATTTCGCTTCCATACATTAAGACTGGTAGGGCTAATGTTTTGTATACTATTAGCCTGGTTTGTTTTTGTACTAGGTTTGGTTTAAATATAGAGTTGATTACACCTGTTATTTTTGAATATTTTGTAATTTTTATGTTTATATCTTTTTCATTTTCATATGTGATCATACATCCTAGGTAGTTAAATGAATTCACCTGTTCTAAGATCTTGTTATCTATTACTATTTTAGTTCTTGCTGGATCTTGTCCTTTAAAGGCCATAGTTTTTGATTTTTCCGTTGATATTATCATACCATAATCTTTGGATATCTCATTTAGATCTAAAATAGCTTTCTGTAAGTTATCTTCAGAATTTGTAATTATTATTTGGTCTTCGGCAAAGAGGAGAGTGTTTAAGTTAACTGTAGGAGAAAGTTTAATTCCTTGATGTAAATTTTTATTCCATTTTATTATTATTTCATTTAAGTAGATATTAAAAAGAGTTGCTGAGAGGGGACATCCCTGTCGGACCCCTTGGTTTACCTCTCTCATATATGATAGCTCGAGATTTAATCTTATTTGTATTTAATTACCTGTCAAGACCCCAACATTATCAGATCTTATATTTCTATCTTCTAAGTCACTTTTTACTATCATTCCAAGATATAGGTCTTCCTCTTGGTCTTTTTCCTGCCAACCTGGGAGCGAACACTTGTTTTGCTAATCTTTCCTCTCCATTCTGTTTAAGTGACCATACCACCTGAGATTAGCTCTGCTAAGACATTTCTGTATACTAACAATGTCAAGTTCTTTCCTAATCTCATTTTTAATATGATATTGCAATTGATGCCATCTGTTCACACCTAATATTTCTCAGGACTCTCATATCTGCAGTCTCTAGTCTTTGGTCGAGTGTTTTGCTTCTAACCCAGCTCTCACATCCATAAGTTAAAATTGGCTTGAACACTGTCTTGTATATAGTTAATTTAGCATTTTGATTAATTTCTTTCATATTCAATATAAATTTATTCAGTTGACTTCCAACCATACCAACTTTGTTGATTCTGTTGTCTATTTCCATATTTAATTTGCCATCTTAAATAAAAATTTTGCTTAAGTAGCTGAAAGGTTTTACTTCTTCTATAGGTCCCCCATTCATAACGCAGTTGATATTTTCAGTGTTCCTGCTAATTGTCTTTGTCTTGTTATTGCTGATTTTCATACCAAATTTATTACAACAGTTATTCAATTTAGACAGGGAATCTTGCAGACTTGTATACTGGATTTATTTAGAAGAATAACATAATCTGCATAAAGGAAAGAGCTGAGAATCTCTTTGATTTTGATATCATGTTTAATACCACTTTCCTTCATAATGTGATCCATATAGATAATGAATAATAGAGAAGGATAATGTACATCCTTGTGTGACACCAGATTTAATATTAAACCATCTTCCTGTACTTCCTTCAATTCTAACTGCTGACTTACAACTCAAATAAAGACTAAGTATTGCTTGATATAATGCCCATTGACATCATAACTTATGATATAATGCCCATTGACATCATATAATCATCATATGAAACAACAAATATAACTGTAGAATATTGAATAGCTTTTCTTTTAGCACACCTTGTCATATGCCTTCTGCAGGTCTACAAAACTTAAATACAGATCTTTGTTATATTCCCATGATTTCTCAACTATTTGTCGTAAAGTGAAGATCTGATCCTATAGTCTCTATTTGGCCTGAATCCAGCTTGTTTTTTACCAAGCTTCCTTTCCATCAGCCATTTCTCAAGTATATACTTACATAAATCTTACCAGGAACACCCAGTAGGGAAATACCTCTGTAATTCTTACATTCTCTTTTATTTACCTTTTTATATATGGTATTATGAGAGCTCCACTCCAATCATCTGGAATTCGTCCCTCTGTGAGGTGTTCTGAACTATGCAGTGCAGCCACTGCAAGACTTTTATACCTCCATACTTGAGCATTTCTTGTTGAATATCATCTACTCCCACTGCCTTTCCACATTTTATGCTTTTGGTGGCTTTTCTACGTCAAGTAAGGATATGTATTCATGACTGCATGTCTGGTCAGTGTATTTTATCGCTGCTTGTTTCATTTAAAGTAATTACTCCATACATCAAGAAAATCTTTTTCTTCTGTTTTCATGTCACCTTTATCATCTGTAATTCCTTTTACAGCACTTTTTCCTCCATTTCTGAGCTTTTTCAACAGCCTCCAGAATATTTTGCCACCTTCCTGGTATATTTTGTATGTTCTTATCAAAATCTTCCCTTGATGTTTGTTTAGCTAATTTTACACAGTGTTTAGCTTTCTTACATTTGTGTCTCTAAGAGCACACGCTGACTTATTTGCTAGCAATATGCTTTCTTGTTCATCTTTTCGTTCACTGCCTAACTTCCTGTGTTCACCATGGAGTTTTGATTTTTCTATCCTTGCAGATAATTGCACCACATCTCTCTGGCTGAATCAGTCATTGTTTTCTTCAGGGCTTGCCACTGAATCTCCACGGTTTGGTTCCTGTTCTCAAACTCTTTCATTTCTTGAATAATATTTGTGTATTTTAGTCTGTGGTTTACATCTGAGAGCTGCTCAACTTTTTTTCAATTTAAAACTTTCTTACATGTTCTTCTTTTCAATATGAAATTCAGTTTTATCCTTAATGAGTAAATGGTGATCATTCCAATTTCAGATCCTCTGTACAATGGTGTCCTGCACCAGGGAGAAAACATCATTTTCAACAATAACATAGTCAATGAGACTTTTCTTATTCCTTTCCTCTTCTCTCCATGTGAAATCCAACAGTATGGACTCCCCAAAACACTAACTCATAGGGCGAGGGCTAATTGAGTGATACACTCCTTTTCACTGAACTGATCTATCTTTGCCACACTTTCTTGGCAAATGGCTACAGCTTCTATAAAACAGAAAAAACAATTCACCTCCTTCCTCCCACCAAAAAGAAAAGAGCGAAGCATTACTATTACTATTTTATATAGCTTGGGTACATCTGAAAATATTGTGAATTTAATAATGAAATATAACATTCATACAACATTCAAACAACATGTCAAATGAACAACTCTGATCTGCTCTCCTAAGGACAGATTTACTCCTCTAACACAGTGCTTCCTGAAGTGTGATATCACATGGGTATGTGAAAGGCCTAATTAATGGGGGTATGAGGGTCAATTTTATTTTATTTTTTTAAAAATTTTGATTATGCTATATATATATTTGTTGCTCTATTGCCCCAAACGATTGCATGTCTCTTTCACAATTAATTTTTAAATAACTGAAAAATCTAAAGGAAGTTTTAAACAAAAGGTTGTGTCTCTTGGCATTTATCAACTGGCCTCCATTAAAGCTACATTTGGATGAAGCTCAATCACTTTCTAAGCATATAGTTCGAGTCATGTAGTCCAAACTCTCCAGTAAATTCCTTTCATCTCAAACATTTTTCTTTTTTTATTATTGAAAATTTAAATTTCAGAATTTTTTGTATCTGCTGTGTGTATATTCATATAACAAAAAAATATGTTTAAGATTTTAAAACATTGTTTCACATATTTGTAATGTATTCAATGCAAGTGTTAAAAAATAAATACCTTTGTAATTAGTTGTTCTTGAATAAAATATTGTAACTTCTCCCAAATTTCCCTTGTTTGAGGTGGTGGTGGGGGGGGGTTATGCCAGTGTTACTAACATTTTAAGAGATGTGGGTTCTGAAAATTTGGGAAACTGCTCTAACACATCCTTAAGTGTATGAAGTGCCCTGTGATTGTAACTTGGCCTGCTATGGACAGACAGGATGATCCATTAAATGCGGTCTCAGAGAACACAAGAAATAACCTTTGCTACCATCATGGAATGAATTTCTTTTTCACATTATCGTTTCATTTTTGATGTCTAGTGTTAGTAATATATATAACATACACAGTGTTTTGTATCATATAAAACAATATTGTTGTAGGTACTGGTAGACAGAATTCACTTGTATATGGACACCACATACTTATGGTATCTATAAATATAGTACAGTACTGTAAATGTATTTTCTCTTCCTTATGATTTTTCTTAATACCATTTTCTTTTCTCTAGCTTACTTTATTATAAGAATACAGTATATAATACATATAACATACAGAATATGTTAATCGACTGTTTATGTTATTTCTAAGGGGCTTCCGGTCAACAGTAGGCTATTAGTAGTTAAGTTTTTGGAGAGTCAAAAGTCATATGTTATACGTGGATTTTTGACTTTGTTGGGGATCGCTCCCCACGTTGTTCAAGGGTCATCTGTAATATATAGTGAAGGATGATCTAAATACACACATGGCAGTTCATGCTAGAGATAAAGAAATGCATCACCATACCTGATGTATGCTAAATGAGTAATCATTATGGTGACTTAAACTATTCAAACATTGATTATTTTGCTGAGAAAACTCATAAGATAAGATATGAATGAAAATTTATTGAGCTGTTATGAGATAATTTTTTCAAGCAGCATGTGAAAGGAGCAACTCTTAGCCAGAGAGTGTTAGATCATGCAGTAAGCATGCTGTACTGACCTGGGAAGTAGCTAAGCATGCAGATATTCCAATTATAATGGACAAGCTATGTGCTGTGAACTGCAAAGATGGAAATTATGACAAACTGGGGAGAATACTATGCTCAATCCCATGATATCAGTTGCTGAATGGGAAGGCTATCAGCAATGCAAAGCTTTGAAAATATGCTTAAATAATGCTGTATCAGAATGGTTGCCATAGTTTGAAGAACAAATATGGTGGGAATGAAATGGGTGTCCAGCTTTATTAAACATGCAATCCATAATGTGGAAGGAATATCATAAGAATAAGGGCGAAATGTATAAAGCATAGATCAGAATAGTAATGAATGTTATATGGAAAGCTAAGTTGGAGTATGAAAAGAAATTATCTGTGCAGGCTAGAGACATCCCAAAAGAATTTTATCATTATGCTGCAAGTAAAAAAAAAAAAAATGAAGTATGGGAGAATGACATGATTTTATTGAATATAGATAGTCTCTTCTGTTAGAAGTAGATGCAATTATTCAAATAATGAGTGCTCACTTCACTATGATCTATCCACCTGCTGCATATAACATATGCAGCAGGTAGATACCCAGTACTACTGCAGCATTAGATGAACATTAGATGAAGAGATATTCCATCTTTTCCTATTGTAGAATTCTTATCAAATTAGGCGACAGGCCTAGAAGTTCCTTCTAGGCCTGTCGCCTAACTTGATAAGAATTCTACAATAGGAAAAGATGGAATATCAGCATATATATGGTAAAGAAATGTTCATCTGAACTGGCTAGTAGGTCCTTGACATGTTTGTATAATTGGAGTCTTAGGTCAGGAGAGATCCCAAGGGAATGGAAAGAATGTATGATAATCTCATTGCACAAGGGTTGTGCAAAGACTGATGTGTCTCTATCAACCTGTCAGTATCTTTGGAATGGTTGTGAGTATTTTAGAGAAGTGGATTAGAACTTGCATACAGAAATCGGTTGACAAAAGAGTTACCATATGTTGCAAGGAACATCATGGATTCACTAAGGTGAGGTGAAGTCGTGGCTGAGAAATTTGATTTAATTTTTATTTCTGAAATAAAAGTAGATTTTAGTTTTGAAAGCAATTATTTAGTAGATTTAATGATATATATATATAGATAGATAGATAGATAGACAGACATTACAGAACACAATGAACTCTTAGAAAAAAAAAAGACTTCCAATACTTAGGCTCAAATATAAATAATACTGTAAATGACATGATATTAAGAAAGTATAAAGCTCTCAATCAACACATCAATCTAAGAAATATATGGAAATCTCTCATCACCACCTTGGGAACAAAAATTAGGCTTTACAAAGCAACCTCTCAGGCTACCTTATATGGCGGAGAAACATGGAACATTTCCACCCAAAAAGCAGCAAACCCATTAATAGCTTTAATGCAACCTGCTTAATACTGCTACTCGGTTACCTCCTGGAATGATCATATTCGTAATTCCACTATTGAAATCCATCACAGACGTCAACTTGATTGGCTTGGACATCAACTGAGACATTCTCCTTCTCCATACTTGGACATTTTAGCTTTATACACTCCCTCAAAAGGACAACGGTAGAGAGGAAGATCAACTAAACAATTCTGCACATATATCATCTCTCTCCACAAGAAATAATTCAACTGGCTCAAAACAGAGAAGCCTGGAAAGCTACATATAATAATTAACTTATTCTTATTTATTTATTTTGTTTCCCTATTTACAAATAGTAAATAAACCACGATGATAATGATATTACTACTGAATGATTTTCATGATATTCAGTCAACAAGGAAAAGAATAAAAAAGATACTTATTTTTCATTACTGATTTAATTCAGTAAGAATTATTATAATTTTTGTTTTTATTTTAAGGCTAATTTCCCACCACTGCCAAAAGACCTTAAAGGATCTACCTTTAGCCATGTGTTTGGCTGCAACACTTCAAGTCTAGAAATGTTTCTTTTAGACCAAAAATTGAAAGGGCCAGGATGGGTCGAAATTCACTGTGCTGGTGAGTTTTTTTTTTTTTTTTTTTTTTTTTTAGTTACCTAAATGTGAATACGTCTTCATTTTGTATACATGTGAAGGGGGATAATTTTTATAATGTTAGAAAAGAAAGAAATAGCATTCTAAATTGTGGAAATGGTGCATCATTCCATTTTTATTTATTTATTTTTTTTTTATCATTATTATTTTAATCAGGTACCTTAAGAAGCAGTCTGGTATGTAACAATATAAAGTTAGCACTAATCAATTTCTAATTATATGAAGAGCCAAAAGCTTCAATTCAGTGACATGAACTTATTTAAGTTAAGGAATATTAGATCCCATATTGTTTCATAGCCGAATAAGAAACTCAAAGAGTTTCAATCCGAATATAAAAACTATACAAAGTTCAGCAATTCCAAGCGTAATCAAATACCTGGATAGTGCAGCACCTGACCCTTGAAGGTGGTGCAAGCTGAGGCAACTCATAGAAAGGGTGGAGCAAGCTCCGATCACTATTCTTGATATTTACCCATAATGTGAACCTTTCTGTTTGCTACAAACTTGGTATTAACTAGGTCTACCTACTCACTGATGAGACCTCAAAAAAGGTCGAAACCGGTCTGGGTAGTGACCTTCTCTCATAATGTTGAACAGTAATACAGCTCCTAGGAGTTAAGTTCACATTATGGGTAAATATCAAGAATAGTGATCAGAGCTTGCTCCACCTTTTCTATGAGTTGCCTCAGCTTGCACTACCTTCAAGGGTCAGGTGCTGCACTATCCAGGTATATGCTTACACTTGGAATCACTAAACTTTGTATAGTTTCTATATTCGGCATGAAACTCTTTGAGTTTCTTATTCGGCTATGAAACAATATGGGATATAATATTCCTTAACTTAAATAAAGTTAGCACATTCACATTGAGCAGTTGTAGCTCTCTCATGCTATCTGACAGGGTGAGAGAAAACACTGTGCCGTGCAGAAATTTTGTGCTTGTGTTTTGGCTGATGCAATATATATTGTGACAGTTCTTTAATTGTAACCAAATTTACTTAGGGAGGGAGGAACAACATGTTTGTTTTAGGATATATTAGAAAACCTTAAATCAGGAGAAGGTTACAAATCTATATTTGTAACTGTCAGATTTTTGGGAAAGATAAGTGTATACTAAAATATTAATTAAAAAAACTTTAATTAATGCTTCCTATATTTCGGTAATGTTACATTACCATCTTCAAAGAACATAAAAATGATATGTGCGCACGCAGCCACTAACATTGACAAACATGCCTGAAGAAAACTACTGAAGTCAGTCCTAGATTCCTAAAGGTGCTCCCTAGTGGGCTAAATTGGGTTGACTTAACTGTTAGGCTGAAGTTCTTAGAATGCAAGCTTCCCATATTTGGGACAGTCTTATGCATCCAAATTTGTTGAGATTTGGGGAGTTTTTTTTAGAGCCAAGGCTGATTCCAGGAATAATCTCTCATATTTATACTTGCTGCGGTGTAGTAAAGTGGCTTTCTTCCAGCATATTTTGTCGCATGTGTCCAAAGCATGGTCAGCAAGTCCTGAGTGGCTGTATTGGTGGAACCAGATATAATCCTTATGTTCAGATATTCTGATATTAGTTAGTTGTCCTGCCTGTTTGGCCATAATAGGACAGTTTGCAACTACAAGGGACCTGGTATACTCTAGTTAGGTCTAAGGGAAGTGGCTGGTCTTTGGTGGATTAATAAACTATGTAAAACTGGGAAGTATAAGGGAAGAACAAGTGTGAGGAAGTACTTTCATTACTGGCAAAAATAATTATTAATGATTACTATTTATGATATTATGTGTCCTGTAAGTTGCTGGCGGGAGCGAATAGCATTTGATCCTATAAATAAAATGGAAATGATAGAAGACCTGAATGAATTGTTTGAGGTAGCAAAAGAAAAGAGTGAGAGAGTTAGAATGATTAGTCTTTTGCCACGGTATGACAGTGAAATGTTTAAAAGGAGGGCTATAATTGCGAATGACTTTATGCGTGGGTTATGTATGACGAGTGGTGTTGAATTTATGGATGTGTGGAGTGAGTTTGATGGGCGAAAGGATCTATATAAGATGGATGGCTTGCATTTGAATGGTTACGGTGTAAGAAGACTTGAGAAAGTGTTGCTGAATGTAGTGGATGTGCAAATTCAGGGAAACTAGATTTGTTAGGGGGGGGGAGTAGAGATACAGTCCTTATGGAGGCAGTTGAATGTAAGAATGAATATAATATGCCAGAGCAAATAAGGACAACAAATCTGAGTGGGATAGTTAATATAAGGCATCAAGGTAGGGTTGGGGCTAATGGGGGTCTTAAATTCATGTACACTAATACTAGGAGTATTAGGAACAAGAAGGAAGAGTTTTTGGCCATGGTTGGCACTTCCAGACCACAGGTTATAGGTATTAGTGAAACATGGCTGACTGTAGATGATATAACTAGTGGGATTGAATGTGATGGGTATAGTGTGTTCAGGAATGACAGAGAGAATAAAATGGGGGGAGGAGTATTGTTGATGATAGCTGATGAGCTCCAGCCAAGGAGAATAGAAGTTGAATTGCAGGATAGAGAAAAGAGCACATTTGAGGCCATTTGGTGTGAGATTGTGGCTAGCAGAACTAAATATACAATTGGGTGCTGCTATAGACCAGGTGATGGAAAAGATGGTGGTGACAGTATGCACAAGCAAATAGAAGAAATGGGTGGAAGGAGGGTGATTATTATGGGAGATTTCAATCATGGTCGCATTGATTGGAGTGAGGAGAGGACACACGGGAGGAAGGAACTGGATTTTATGTGGTTATTAAGGGATAACTATCTGCTACAGCATGTAATGGAAAATACTAGGGGTCAGAGAGTGCTTGACCTAGTAATTACATCTGAGGATTTGGCTGTAACAAATATGACCACATTGCCACCATTCGGTGAGAGTGATCATAGGGTCTTAACTTGGGAGGTGGCTAAAGGTGTAGAATTTTCAATTAAGACAGGGTACATGTGGAATTATCGGGCTGGAAAGTATGACATGCTTAGGAGTTTGATTGGTTCAGTGCCATGGCATGTACAACTGCAAGGACTAGAAGTTGATAGTGCATGGGAGGTAGTTAAGAAGTGCTTGCATGAAGCAATGGCTGACTGTATACCTAGAGTCCGAATAATAAATCAAGTAGGGGTTAAATGGATGAATAACACCATTAAGCTTGAGTTGCAAAAAAAGAAACAACTATGGAGGGAATTTAAGGAGAAGGGTGACCGGCAGGCACATGAACGGTATAAAGCGCAGGCCAGAAATGTGACGAGTGTGGTAAGAAAAGCAAAAAAGGATTACGAAAGAACATTGGCCATGCAGGCTAAAGAGAATCCTAAACAGTTTTTTAGATATGTAGCAAGTAAAAGGGAAAATGTACATGGCACAATGATTTTAAAGAATGCTGATGGTAGGGAGGTAACTGAATCAGTTGAGATAGTTGAGTTACTGAGTGAGCACTTTGCAAAAGTATATCATCCAGGTGGTGACATTGCAGAAACGAATAAACCAGTAGATTATACGGGAATTGTGGTTAATGAAGTGGAGGTGAGTAGTCTATTGCATAACCTCAATGTCAATACATCTGTGGGATTGGATGGTATACCAGCTCGTGTTGTACGAGAAGCAGCTAAAGAATTGTCAGTACCCTTGACCATTTTGTTTAATTTGAGTCTCGGGTCTGGGTTAGTCCCGAGCGGGTGGAAAGAGGGGAAAATAGTTCCACTGCATAAAGGTGGTTCCAAGACTGCTGTTGTAAATTACCGACCGATTAGCATATCAGGAATCATTGTCAAGGTCTTAGAGAAATTAGTCAAGAAAAGAATACAGGATTGGATAGGTGAAAATGGGATATTGTATGGGGGACAACATGGTTTTGTGAAGGGTAGATCATGCCTCAGTAACTTGCTCACGTTTTATAACACAGTGACGGCTGAACTGGATAGGGGTAATGGGTTTACAGTGATACTACTGGACCTTGCCAAGGCCTTTGATAGGATACCACATGGAACCCTAATCAGTAAACTGGAGCAGATGGGTATAGATATAGGGTTGGTGAGATGGATAAGAGGGTGGTTGAAGGAGAGATATCAAAGAGTGGCTTATTCAGGAGTGGAGTCTAAAAGACGTCTTGTGACTAGTGGAGTGCCACAGGGCTCTGTTCTTGGACCACTGCTTTTCAATTTGTTCATCAATGATATTGGAAAGGATCTGAGAGGAAGTGTTCACTTGTTTACTGATGATGCAAAGTTGGGTAGAGCAATTGTGAGTGCACAAGATGTCAAAATTTTACAGGATGATTTGGATAGTTTGGAGAACTGGGCTAGGAAAAATGGATGTGAATTTAATGTGGCAAAGTGTAAGGTTATGCACTTTGGGGTGAAAAGAATAGCAGCAGTATATCGCATTGGTGGAATCATACTCCAGGAGATTGATGAGGCCAGGGATTTGGGAGTGTTGGTGGATAGGGAGTTGAAGTTTAGGGGGCACATTGCAAAAGTAACTAAAACAGCTCACCAAATCACTTGGCTTCTGAAAAATACTTTAACATGCAGAGACGAACAAGTTGTTGTTCCTCTGTATCGAGCCTTGATAAGACCCCATCTGGACTTCTGTGCCCAGTTATGGGCACCAGGGTTTCTTCGTGATGGGGAGGAAGTGGAGAGGGGCCAGAGACGAGTGACCAAGATGATAGCAGGTCTGTGGAATGAACCTTATGAGAATAGGTTGAAGATTTGTGGGTTGCAGAAATTGGACGATAGGCGAAGGAGGGGTGATATGATTGAGACATTCAAATTACTGAAGGGTTTTTATAAGATTGATCCAGAAGATATTTTTGAAAATATGACTGGTGGTGGGAGGACTAGGGGCCATGCATGGAAGCTGGGCAAGAGCGTGGTTGACAAGGGTGTTAGAGCTAGGTTCTTTACTTGGAGAGTGGTAAATGAATGGAATATAAGCTTCCAGAGTCTGTTGTGGGTGCTACGACCGTGAATGAGTTCAAGGCAAGGTATGATAGATACTGTGTGAATGTTGAATAGTTGTTCTTGACATGATGTTAGGGCCTCCCTCGATGAGTCTGTCGACTCCTTGGAGTTTCCCGGAACAACAATAATAATAATAATAATAATAAATTCTTGACATGCATAAGTGAATTTATGATGGCATAATTAAAAAAAAAGACACTTAAGGAGAAGGAAAGAGATTTGTTTGCAAAGTATAAAGAACTAACCAATAATAAGCAGGTTATATACATTTGGTAGGTCATTAAATAACTATAGGTAGAGGCTAATCCAGTGAACTGATAATGTTGATCAGGAGATTCATTTAGGCAGAGCAAGAATACAAGAACTCTTTCACAAATATGCATTCATTACTTTTTTTTGTTAGCAGCTCTTCTGTCTTATCAACAGTAGATATCTCACATATGCTAGTATTTAGTTGGATCAATCACTTTCTATAATACAGAGAAGTATTTCATTTTTATTCAGGAATAGATACATTTTTTGCGTCTGTTGTTTCCGAAACTGAAATAAAAATGTTCCTATCATGTGAAAAACATTCCAACCTCAACATATACAAGAATGCAAAAGCAAAAAAAACAAGTAGCTTTTTTATCACTAAATACAGTACAGAGACATTTACAATCTATGTACTATATTTTGAAAAAGTGTAATTAGAGGCAACTAAAATGACACTCATAATGGGAAAACACTCCTCTCCCACAGACTGTGTTGCATGCATGCAAGCAAAACTGATTTGTTTTAGCGCTAAACACAGTGGCTAAGTAAACACATTTATCCTAACACCCTCTTTCAAATTTTCAGTTCCAGAAAACACATATAACAGCTGTTTATAATGCAGTCACTGGATATAGAAAGCACACAATTTATGTAAAGCAAAAATATCAATATTGAGAATATACACCCTCTGTCCAAAAAATAACCGAACTTTTCGAAAATAGAAGAAACTAGTGAAGAAACTAAAAAAAAAAGCGGCAACCTTCATTAGTGTTGTGTCAACTGGTTATGACATTTGTTTCATTAGAAGCCGAGTTATAGTGCCAAGAGTGACAGTGTGTTTTGACGAACGGTCAGAAAATGATTTTCAAACAGACAGCTGCGATTGACTTTTGTGTTAAACTTGTAAAAGTTTAACTTAAAGTAAAACTGAAACGCATCAAATGTTTCAAAAAGCATATGGTGATAAATGCTTATTTCGTACTCAAGTTTACGAGTGGTTTATGCGATTTCAAAGTGATCGTGAGACGATTGAGGGTGAGGAAAAGCTGGGGCGTTCAAAAACTGGACTGAGCGAAGTTAACATCAAAAAAGTGCGTGATTTCATCAAAGAAAATCTGAAATCATCCGTGAGATTGAATGAAGATGAATTGGGGATTCCAAACTGAACTGTGCACAACATTTTTACCGAGAGTTTGAGCCTTCATAAATTGAATTCACGATTTGTTCCCCACAAGTTGACCGACGACCAAAAGATATATCGAATTGAACACTGCAAGGACCTCATTAAAACTGCGCGTAAGGACTCGAACTTCCTTGAAACGATCGTTACTGGTGACGAAACATGGTGTTTTGAGGATGAACCCGAAACCAAGTGCCAGAGTGCTGAGTGGAGACTACCAGAAGAGGGGCATCTGAAAAAAAGTCGCTTCTTGGAGTCCAAAGTAAAGGCAATCCTGATTTGTTTCTACAATTCCAAGAGCATTATCCACAAAGAATTCCTTCTACCTGGCCGAATGGTGAGTTTTATCTCAAAGTTTTGAAGCGATTGATAGCAAAAATTCGTTGCGTAAAGCATGAATATTGTGACGACTGACTGTTTGTCAAAACACACTGTCACTCTTGGCACTATAACTCGACTTCTAATGAAACAATGTCATAAACAGTTGATACAACACTAATGAAGGTTGTCGCTTTTGACAACAAAAAGATACGACAGGTGGCTCCACTAGTTTCTTTTATTTTCGAAAAGTTCGGTTTCTTTTTGGGCAGAGGATGTATATATATATAATTTGAATCAATTTGAATTATCCAGACACTTCACAGATAATGTTACAAATAAAACTCTATTGAAAAAGTTGCAACTAACATGCCATATAAGCTTTGTGAAATGCGAATGCTTGATGCAAAGCATATATATATATATATATATGTGTGTGTGTGTGTGTTTTGCATCAGACATACATACACATGCAGACACTGCCTGGCACAAACATGTTAAAACTACTCATTATTACCCAGCATAATAATTCATGTTGGCTGTTCTTACTTATATATCATTAACAGAACAACTGTTAAAACTTTCCAACCATTACTAAAAAATCTTAAAGGATGTACCTTTCATTAGTAGAAATGTTAAAACTTTTATTTGCTGATCTATATTTAAACCATATTAATGCAATTTGGGATATGTAATGTTTTCTTTCTTTTCAGATCACTAAATCTTAAAGAAAACTAATTTTCTTTAAGAACTATCCTATTTTCTCACTTGTATTATATCTTAGGGTAATGAGCTCCAGGGAAAAGAAGTGGATAGTGAATTGGTTTGGATTCATTAAATTTGAGCAATGTATAATGACTTCCAAGACAGGTAAATAAATAAAGCAGATTGATGCACACTAACATGTCTTAGAGGGCCAAAATATAACATAGAGACATATATAAAAAATATATATGTCTCTATGTATGTTATTTTGATCCCCTAAGACATATATTGTATATATATATATATATATATATATATATATATATATGTCTTAGAGGATCAAAATAAATTTGGAGGAATTTTATTGACAGGAAGTTAGTAATGCAGTAAACTTAATCATTTGGTACTATCATTGTATCTTGAACATCTGAGAAGGGTTACATATCGATGATCATCAGTGTGTACCCTCAAAGGATATCATCATAAATTTATCATGGTGATGTCTTTTAGTACGTCAAACAGTTTTTCTTACCTATCTAATTATAAAGTTTTTCAGCAATGTACAAATTCTAGATAAAATACCTTGTTACATTTATCAAATTCTTCAAACATTTTGGATTTCATAAAACTGCAGATTTGGGTACCTGTTTATTTGGGGTGATAAGGATGGTTTGAGGAAAGGGGGATGGGTTCAGAGGTAATCAACCTAGTTATTATCAAAATTGTTATTATCAGAATTTATTTCCAACATTACAAAATTGTGTAATGTTGGAAATAAAATCTCTTATAACCGAAAGAAACTGTCATGTCATTCTCCATAAGAATTTTCAGAATAAATATAATTAGGAATAATGCTAATATTATTTTGTAATTTTTACAGGAATTTCTAGCCCTCCTGTTAGTTGGTGCAAAATAGAGGTATGGATACATTTTGATGTGAAAAATTATTGCAGAGAATTCTGTACATTTGTCATTCTGTTCTTTTATTTATTTATGTATTAAATTTGTAGAATTAGTTATATTTTCTGACTTTTTATCCTCCATCAATCGACAAGATTATCAAAATTACAAGGAAACATTCTGTTATTTTTATATTGGATAACTAAGTTTAAATATATGTGTTACAGGTTGTTGTTCAGAAACCTGAAAATGTGATTCCTGTACAAGATTCCCAGTCACCACCACCAGTTGTTACTCTTTGTCTTGGTCTACAAACAGTTATGAATCACAGTACACATCAAAATCAAGTAAGAAAATTATATATATTTTTCTCTTTTGAGAATTTAGTGCCTCCCATTTCTTCATATTTATATCATTTACTAGCATATAGTGTATTTCACTCTGGAAAGGGACTCTCAATAATTGAAGAGGAAACATGGGATTAAGTCAGTGGGATTGGAGATTATTGTCCTGAATTTTAGAAATATTTTATTAAGAGTTGCTGTACTCTGCCCCTGATTGTTTAATGAAATGCTTTTAATAGAGAAAAGTCCTCCCCTATTCAAATTGCAGACTGGCTTATATTTCTACAGTGGTAGTCAGTGGGCATTGGAAGGAATTAGTTAAGTGAATTATACATAACAAGGAATTTTATTCTTGTTTTTATTCTTTACCAAAAGACATGAACAAAGAAAAAAGTCTGCACATGAAGTATCTTTATGACTAGGCTATTGTGTATAGAGGCAGTTGACTTCATGTCACTATCCCAGTATTCCTTAGTGCATAGCACACTTCATTTCAGATGTGTATGTTGCTGTTGGACGTGTCGCTACTTAGACTAGTTTTGAACTTGTTTTTTAGGTCTCATCTGTGGAGCTATATTGGAAATAATGAGTGTTCACTCAATAGCAAAAGTCATATTTCCATATGCAAATAGGAAAATTTGTTTTGCCATATTATTAAAACTGGATGATGAAGTATTAAATTGGGTTTTGGAATGCAGGATGGGAATCAGTTTAGACTTTTTTATTTCATCAGTTTATGTTTTATAGTAAGCTGAAAAATGCTAGATATGGGAATGAATATACGGTGAGAGAGATGACTGGATTTTAACACAAATGCCACTCTAAAAATTGATATAGATACTGGCTGTGCATGTGTTTTGCGTGTATTGGGGGGGGGGGGGATATTTCCAGAAAAGAAAGGTGATAAGTAGCATGTCATTGGGTTTTGACTTAAACCAATAAGTTAAATTTGTGTGTGAAGAGGGAAGATTCTGAATTTTTTTATCTGAATTCCACCACAAAAAAGTTTTAAACCTATTGTATATTAGCACTATATGTACTGTAAGGGTTAGGTAATCCAAAAACCTTACAAGACCAAACATGCAACTTTTTTTAAACCTCTTCAGATATCCAAGAAGTGCTGTGACCAAAATTCTTCAGCCTCTTAAATGCATTCATAGCATCCATACCCACACTGGGATTCAAACCATGACCCATTGATTGCTCAGAGAAAGATATCTGGAGTAGTGCCAAATATTGTCCTTCAGAAAGATGTAAGAAGGAGTTTTATGGGAAGATGGTGAGGAGAGAGAGAGTTATCCGCTAATTATGCTAAGTGCAAAGAATAGCTGATAATAAGCAACACCTAGTTAGTTTGATATAACTTTATTTTTATGTATTTTTATTTTATTTATTTTTTCTATGTGGCTTCCACTCAAAAGGTTGTAAACATATAGTACATTTATCTGATCCCACCCATGACATTAATACTAATCTGGAAACCATGCAAAATTGTCAAGCCTTTAAACCAATAACTTCTTAATTCCATGTTTGAGAACAATATATATTACCCAGACTTGGCTTCATTCAAATGCTCTTAGATGACAATGTCGCTTAATTGAAAGCACTGTTTAGATGTTTTCTCATACAGCCATCTCTTTTTGTCGGTAATATTTTTGTATTCTTTTGTAGTTTAGTGGTGCCATTGGTTAAAATGGGCTGTTTGCATGAAATATTCACTTTGGTTCATCGTGATATTCAGACATTCTTAGATGATTATTTGCACCATGGTGATACTATATTGCATTCTTCAGAACTCAAAAGTGATAACATTTTTGGCATAGATTTGAGTGATGAACATTCCTCTTGTAGAGATAGCAGTGTTCGCGATAGACCATCAAAAGTAACAAATAATTCTTGGACAGAGACTGATATGCAGCCTTATTGCTCCTTTAAGTGGAGATATTGTATACGAGAAGTTGTAACATTTTTTTTTCTTACAACACGCTTGAGTGGCATGAAATATTTGACGGTGAGCTAATTGATATGGTTCATTCGCAAGCAATTAGTTAAGCCGATCACATCTTTCAGTCAGATGACCCATTAACCCTTATTGTCGAGTTTGACTTTGGAAACCAGTAACACTGGAAGAAATAGTATGGTTTATTGGTCTGGTCAAAATTGATCAAAAACCAGGATTGAGAATGTACTGGAGCTGCACTCCACTACTTCAATCACCAGTATTTGGTTAGATGATATCAGCATATCAATTTATACATTTTCGCTTCAGTGATAATTTAGCCATTCTAGAAGGCAACAAATGCTCTTTATAAAATAAGACCTGTGATTGATTATTTAGTGTAGAAATGTCACTATTGATGAGAGTTTGTTGAAGTGGAAAGAGAATTTCATGTTCACTGTTTATCAGCCTGAAGAGCACATAAAAATGGAATTAAAGCATATATTATTGCAGAATCATGATCTGGCTATGTTTGGAATTATGAGCAGTATTTGAGTGAGCCAGGCTCACTCAAATACAGCTCATAATTCCAGTAATTGTATCTATTACTTGTCATCATCACTCCAATATTCTCATGTTTAACATTTTATTCTTCTAAGGCACTTATGACTGAATCAATCCATATAGACCTTGACTGTAGTAAAGTTGACAAAGAAATTTTCTCAGTTGTTGTCACAATGTCTTTGCACTTCGTAAGAAACAATTTCCACAACATATGAACTCATTCCTAGATTTTGGCATTTTACCAGAAGGAGAGAGAGAGAGAGATAACAGGACACTAAACAGAATGTACAGAAATAGATTCCCAAGTTCTGCATTATACATAATTGATCATGTTCCATTTACCCAATATAATTGTAGCATTTTGAAAAGTTTTTTGCTGAGTACAGATCCTTGTAATATTCTCATGATTCTCAACTATTTGTCGTAAAGTGAAAATCTGAACTTTTCAACCTCAATTTTGCCTGAACCCAGCTTGTTCTGCAAGTTTCTCTTCCACAATGTTTCTCAGCCTCTTCTCAATGTGCTTGCATAAATCTTATCTGGCATGCTTAGTAGAGAAATTCCTCTGTAATTCTCACATTTATCTTTATTGTCCTTTTTATAGATGGGTACTATGTAAATTCTACTCAAATCATCTAAAATTTGATCTTCTGACCAGACCCTACAGGTTATGCAATGTAGCCATTGCAAATGAAAAAAAAAACGTATACAGTTGCTTTACAAATCTGGCCCTTTCTACAGAATGTTCTATGACTTATGGACCACCCTGTACCCCTACTTCAGCTGCTTTCCACTTTTCGAACCTTTGACTTTTTGTACCTCAAGTATTAATATGTGCTCCTGTTTGCATTCCTCTTGAAAATTGTCTACTGTTCTTCTGTCACCACTTGTTTTGTTTAACAGACTTACAAAGATATTACTTCAGACATCTAGGATATCCTTTTCTTCAGTTTTCATGCCTCCTTTATCATCTTTGATTCCTTTCCACAGTACTCTTTCCTCCATTTCTAAGTATTTTCAACAGCCACCAGAACATTTTATCACCTTCCTGATATTTATTTTCTGTATTCTTACTGAAGTTTTCCCATAACTTTTGTTTGAGTACTTTTACATATAACTTAGCTACATTTTTCTGTATATTCTTTTAGGATGTCTGCTGACTTATTTGCTAGAAACTTTCGGTATGCTTTTTTTTCTTGTCCAGGACTGCTACTTTAATATTTTGTATACACCATGCATTATTATTTTTCTATCCTTGCAGGCAACTTCATATAAAATTTTGTATAATTCAAGTCACTAAAATTACCTTTTTTGTTGAAAATGGCTGACCAATGAGTCGGGGTTGGAAGTGTTAAATGCTTTAACTGAATGTTAAAAAAACAAAAAAATACAAGACAGAATCTGTGTAGGAAATCAACTTTTAAATGATTGAAAATTTTTTGCTTACATTTCTGGCCATTCTCATTGGTAGCACAGTTGAGAAGAAAGTAAAATACGATTTAAAAAATAATAAGCACAAGTTAGCCTATACAATGTTTTGTGCAAGAAGAGAACAGTCTTTAGTGCTATTGTGGTTCAGATAATATTATTTAAAAATTAATTATTTAACATAGTAGTGAAGCTGATCTTACATACTCTAAATCTGAGGAATTTTTAAGTCATTCCTACTTAAATCTAGATGAAGAATAAGAGTTTCACAGTTCTATATGTATATAATTTTTCCAATGAAAAATGCTGTGATGATAACACCTGTCTTTTTCCAGGAAAACATGTGCTTGGTAGAAATGGCTTAACTGGCAAAATTTAATTTGTTACTTTTTTGAGCAATTTCAGTTTAATTTTCTTTGAATTATAATTGCGTTATTAATAGTTCTTCTTTTGCATGTAACAATGTGTATTCTAACATACATATTTTTGTTTTTCCTCTGTTAATTTTCTCATCAACTGCATTAGCATCAAGACTAGTTGTAAAACATAAGCAAAAATTTTGCAGTTATTAAAAATTATATTTTTAGTTCTAAATTAACAATAATAGAAAATATGGAATTCGCATAAATCAATTTCTTTTCTTCTATTATTCTTACTTCTTCTGCTTAACATGGTGTTGAAAAATATAACAGATAATGAGAAAACTGTTTATAGGTGATAAAGCCAAGTAGCAGTTGTCACTGCACTGTGAAAGAGTTCATCTGCACGACCCAAAAAAACCATATGATTTCAAAACTGAGATCATGTTCAGGATATTGTTACACATCAGTGTATCTGCACGACCCAAAAAAACCATATGATTTCAAAACTGAGATCATGTTCAGGATATTGTTACACATCAGTGTAACAACTTAACACACTTTTGAAAAACATAACATATAATATGTGGGTCAACAGCTTTTCCAAAACTAGGCTATAATTGTCAGAATGATAGTTATTATCCTCACACACACACACACTCACACAAAAAACTAAGAGAGATTTAGAAATGTTCATATGAAGCATTTGGAAGCAAAACTTGGAGGAATGGGAATCTAGAAAGTCGATGCTGCATTGTATTAATGTGCCAGCTGTGTGTGTATATATATATATTTCGTTGATAAACCAACTTCTTCAGGTGTCAAAGTACAAAGAATTATACACAATTATCCAACAGAAACATTACATAATAACAATAACAGATCTACTAGAAACTGTAGTTCAGTTTAAATTGGAATCCTCGCTACAGTTCCAGCTGTATGTATGCGTGCATGTGATATCGCGAGAACGCCAACACTGGACAGCAGAGCTGTGCGAATCAGGTAAACTATAGCTAAGGCTGCTATTCATGTGGGTTGAATTGAGGGTAATTTCTTGAGAATCAAGAATACGTCTTTCAAGTTCATCATAACATTTGTGAATATTAGAAGTTTGAGACCAGTCTATTTGATGTTGGCAGCCTTCATCAGAGTTTATAGAGAACAAGATGTGGCTGGCGAGAGCGCTGGCTCGGATTCTGTTATAAGGTATATCTCTTTTGTGCTCTTCAACACAGAGAAGGATAGATTTATCTGTCCGTAGTAAGATTTTCCACAAGTACACATAATCTTGTATACTCCTGGGAACTGAAGATGGTGATATTTTTCTTTAGGTTGACTAAGAGATAGAACGGAGTTTAGGAAAAGTAGAGAAACATGTTTTGATGTTGAAATTTTTTAAAATTTTAGCCAGTTTGGGGGAGAGGGAACTAATGAAAGGCAAGGAAATGTAAGCTCTGGGGGGTAGTAGAATCTACATTAGTTGGTTGACGACAGCAAAAAAGAAATTTCTCAATACTTCTTAAAGTAAATCCATTATTAAGAAAGGACCTTTGGAGAAAATTAAGTTCATTTTGAAGCTCTACGTCGTCTGATAATAAGGATCTGGCCCGATGTGCAAGGGTGGAAATAATGCCGAATTTCTGTGGTGGGTAGTGGTGAGAGGATGCATCGATGCAGATACCTTAATGATGAAGGTATCTGTCTGTATGTGTTGGCTTCCTAAAGATTGAAATTTTAATATTATCAGAGCACCTTGTAAGTTTTATGTCTAAAAGAGAAAGACAATTGTTAGTTTCTAGTTCATAAGTAAATTTGATCTTGTGATGAAAGTTATTTAGATAATCCAGAAAAACTTTGAGGTTATCTAGGCCGTGTTCCGATAAAAGAAAAATATCATCTATATAACAGAGCTAGGTTTTAGTGTGGCCGAGCAAATCGCTTTTTCTTCCAAGTTCTTTGAGAAATATATTAGCTAGCACCGGGGAAAGCAGACTACCCATAGCTAGTCTGGAGTTTTGTTTAAAGATCTTGTCCTCGAATCTAAAGTAACCTGAGTTGACACAGTGGGTAAGTAAAGCGAAGAACTTCTTTGATAATTTGCTCTTGAAAAGAGTGAGAACCTCCTGGGTTGGAACATTTGTGAAAAGCGATACTACGTCAAAGCTTGCCATCAAATCTGATTTGTTCAGACTGAGGTCTTTGATCTTAGAAACAAAGTCAGCTGAATTCTTTATGTAAGAAGAGGATTTGCCTGTGAGGTGTTTTAAAGAAGAGGCGAGATATTTGGATAAGTTGTATGTCGGTGAGTCGATGCCTTCAACTATTGGTATGGATTTTGTGGATCTTAGGAAGACCGTATAATCTTCGGATTAAAGGATGGATGGATCTTAGTGAGAGGCGGATGTTCCTTGGTAATTCTGAAGTTGATTTTAGAAGATTATTGGTCCTGTTATGAAATTCTCTTGTGGGGTCACTATTAAGTTCAGAGTAAGTGTCTGTCTCTAATAATTCAAGAATTGTATTGCGGTAGTCCATTTTATTCAGGATGACAGAGGCATTTCCTTTGTCAGCTGGAAGGATAATAATATCTTTATTCTTCCTTAGGTTTTTAATGGCTAGTCTTTCACTACGCAAAATGTTATCAGAAGGAGGTTTTGCATTATTTATCGTGAAAATAGCTTCCATTCGTAGTAGGATTGCGTCTTGGGTTGGAAGTAAGGAAGCAACTTTTTCTATCTTAGTGAGAAAAAGTTCTTTAGGAATGGAAGTAGGAGCAAGGATCAAATTGAGACCCTTTGCAAGAACACTTTCTTCTGCCAATGAGAGGATATGTGATGATTTGTTTATAACAACTTTTTTAGAAAAGGAGAAAGCATAAGTAGATGAGAAACGATCCTGTGTACGTTTAAGAGAATCGAACTTTTTGATAAGTTTAAATTTGTTTGCGTTTTGGGATCTTGAAACCAAAAGAGTACTGATTTCTTTCATTTTGTTCGCTTAGCGGTTTTCTAGTGAAGTCTTCTGGGTGAAAAAAGAAGCTAGACTGCGTTTAGTGTCTACAATACTTTCTGAAAGAAGTTCCAGTTTAGCCTTGTAGTAAATTCTATGCACCCGAGGAAGCTGTTTTAATTGATTCCTTAAAATTAAGAAAACGAGGTATGATTGGATAGCACTTACATCCTTTTAGGAAGACTAGTCTGTTGATGAACAATCCAATGTTTCTGAGAGTTCTTTGATAATCTTTGATGAAATGTTGCGACTCCTCGTCATAAGGAGTATGGATATTTGTATTAGGATTTACTCGGTTAAACGACATGTTTATTAATTTAATTTAAATGACTAAAACACCGTGAATAATAAAGAATAAGGTTTAAATGCTGACACTACTAGTTTCGTTCGTAAACCAACTTCTTCAGGTGTCAATGTTACAAAGGATTATACACAATAATCCGACAGAAACATTACATAATAACAACAACAGATCTACTGGAAACTGTAGTACATTTAAATTGGAGTCCGTGCTACAGTTACAGCTGTATGTTTATGCATGCATGTGATATCGCGAGAACGCCAGCACTGGACAGCAGAGCTGTGCGAATCAGGCCTCCAACATCAAATAGACTGGTCTCAAACTTCTAATATTCACAAATGTTATGATGAACTTGAATCAGGTAAACTGTAGCCTTAGCTACAGTTTACCTGATTCGCACGTCTTCAATTAACCAAAACATAATCATCAATAAAAATCAAGCAAAACACACACACAAAATTATTAATAATCTTCACAAAAAAGTTTTCATAGTCATTTCACAAACACTACTTGCCTCAGCAGCAACTTAAATGATGCACACCACCATCTACAGTCATCAGAACCAGACTTGTAATTTCTAATGAAACCTCAGTTGATGACTTAAGCCAGGGCTGTCCAACCTTAGGTAATCCGAGGGCCTCATTAAAAAAAAAAAAAAAAAGATTTATCTGAGGGCCTCATTTAATGCATGTGTAGTAATTTAGTGAGCAGCAGCAACACAACCTCGATAGTTGAACAAACGAACAACACTAACTACTCACTAATCGCGTGCTCTCGTTACCCGTGAGCCCCCGGAGTATGAGCGTTAGAACAAAACACTGTAAGAACTCTACTTTGACACATCTAATATTTGAAAAACACTTGGGTATATAGTGATGTAAAAATACCAAATAAAATTACCAACATCAAGATTATCGATGAGTGATAGAATTAAAATATCTGATACGTATTCGGTTCAAATTGTTATTTTATTTTGAAAAAAAAAAACAAAACAAAAGCTCATGAAAATCAAAACCCACATGCTGACTGCAAAGAATCGCCGTGGGGCTATGTTTGGGACAGCCCTGACTTAAGAAAATATTGTCCGCTTCAAACAACCCAAACTTCTGGCCACTAGCTAAGTCCATCGGGTGCAATCCCATGCTTTCCCCACTTCCCACATCCAGATTACTATTGCAACATCATCCAAAAACAAGGCTGACCCACTGGCAATCATTCTTCTCATCCAGTTCCTGCATTGATGACTGTGGAAAAATGCTCCTACTCTACCAAAAGCTACTCACTCCATAACATTGAGTTTTTTGCAGAAAGAAATAAGAAGAATCCTGAATAATTTGGACACAAACATGATGTCTAGTTCTGATGGCATATCACCTATTGTACTAAAAACTTGGGCTCCAGAATTAACACCTATCCTATATCACCTCTTCAATCTCTCATATTTGACTGGTACTTATCCTACAACATGGAAACAAGCCTACATTCAACCTATTCCAAAGAAAGGTGATAAGAGTTAACCAACAGACTATGATCCAGTTGCTCTCACTTCCATGCTCAATAACTGAGAATGGGAATCTTCAACTTCTGTGGACACCAGCAATATGGATTTCACCGCTTTTAATCCACAGCTGATCTAGTCTTTTCCACCTATTTTTCGACTGAATCCATGTAAAATTTTGTTTGGATAAACTCGCATAGTTGCTAAGGATTTGATTTTGATTGGGTTTGGCACAGAGGCCTACTTGGTAGTCTATCATCCTATGGTTTACCTTTTCCCCTCTTTGCAGTTGGGCAACCAGCTTCCTCTTTGGTCATTCACTGTATGTCATGGTAGATAGTTTCCTCTTCTCAGGCATTTGTGTACAGGAGGAAGAAAGTGGGTACAGGAAACTTTGTACTTTAACCCAGAAGAAACTGGGTTAAAGTACAAAGCCCCAAGATTCTGTGCTTTAATCAGTTTCTTCCTGATTTCAAATCCTGTCCATAGCTATGCTGATGATAGTACACACCCCGCTTTACTCTCATTCAACAAACCTTGTATGTAATGCTCCACAACAAATGTCCTAAACTCTATACTCCTGTTCTTCAGCAGGATGAGGACAACCTTGTGAACATCAGTGCTACTAAAAACAATCCTGTATGATTTCCCACAAGAAATATCTCGTGTCACTTTTCCTTAATTTCAGTAATGCTCAGGTATCAAAACATGATCAGATTTCTCTTCTTGGACTGACCTACACCTCCAGCCTTTCCTAGCACAAACACCTTTTGGTTAGTGTCTGCAGCTGCCAATAAACTTGGTGCACTTTCCTGCACAAAGCACTAATTTTCACCCATACAGCCACTAGCATTCCTAAATCCACCCACACAGAATACTGCTCAAATCAAGCAATGCTTCATTAGCATTGCTTGATGCTATTCGGAAGAGGGCAGTCTGGCTGATTGATGACCCCCCTTCTCTCTCTCTCTCTCTCTATCTCATATGTTTGGTTTCTTTCTTCTTTCTTATGCATCTTCTCCAAGTACTTTCATGGTCAAAGCTCTACTGAAGTCGCCTCTGTAAAATCTTGAATAAAAGGAGTTTTTATAATTAAATACCTTTTATGCAGATTTTACAAGTATGCTAAGTCCCACTAAAATACTTGTGTATTAATAGAAAAACTTGGTGTAATTGAAACGGAAATAATGTTTTTTTTGAATTGTTGAATATTGTGATATCAAAAGTTCTGTGTAAGAACAAAGGAAATTACATGTAAGGTAAATTGTGTCTAAGTATACCTCTAGTCAACAAAAATTCCAGATAGATTAAGGGATTAAGTCATGACCTGAGGCCACTGCAAACGCGAAGGTCGACATTACATGGGGGTTTCCTGTCTAGATGCACCGATCGACGAGGGTGACAGGTACAGAACATCAGGATACCCAGGGGACTACGGCGTAAGAAAAACGAAGGTCATTGGAACTATATAAATAGCAGTTTGCTGCATCGAGACAAGACTTACTTGCTTGATTTAGTCTGTTCCTGGGAGTTGGAGTTCGTTCTGGAGTAGAGTTTCTGTTTGTAGCACAGGAAGTCACGTGGAGTTCCGACGAGAGAGTTCGGACTCATGACGGTATCAAGTTCACTATAAGCCGAGGAGTTTGGAAGAAAGTAAGATGGTCATTAATGGCAACTGAGCTTCACTAGAATTGTGGGTGATGAATCGTTATCCTATTTGGAGACCTGTATTCATGAAGCAAAGGCCAGAAGAACAATGCAACTAAGGCATGTCGTATTAGGAGGAACCAGATACCGAACTTCCAAGCCGTATGAATTAAAATTGTTCACTGATAACAAGGAAGAAGTCTTGCTAATTACGAAAAGGATGTTCAGGTGCAGTGACGAAGTCTAATGGTTGTTTCCATTAAAACAAGAAGGGATAAGCAGCTATAGAGGACCAGACTTCATGAAAAGTAAGAACTTTCCATTATTTTTGTCAGAAAGAAATTTAGATTGTAATGGTGGTTTAAATTGATGGAATTGTTTTAAAATTAGAGATGCAGGACATTAGGCCTTGAGCTAACGATTGAATTAATTTACTCTACGTAAGAGAAAGCCTAGCTGAATTGTATAGTGAATCTACTTATATTTTATTGTTGTAGTCATTCCTTAAGGCTGAAGTTTTATATGTTGACGATCTGATTATATGTAAAGTTTAGAAAAGGGGAGAAAAATTCTAGACAAGTAGGCCTGCTAAGATTCAGATGATTGTGAGAAATGATCATATAACTTATATTGAATTTTTAGATATAGTGTACATATTAGATTTAAGTCAAATTAATTTGTGTCATTTGTGTATTTGTTTCTTAGTGATGAATAAATTGTTTTCTTGTCAAAATAACTTACCTGATCTCTAAGTCCAATGCACTACTCATAAAATCAAACCTATGTGTCTTAAAGTAGATATTGCCATGACTGCAGAGTAAGAAATATTTGTAATTTGGTATAGAGATAAGTTGGAAAGGAAGGAGCTGTGTGTGTCATACTGGGTGTTCTATTCTTCGGAGGGAGATAGTCCTCTTATCCTAGAATTTTGGTGGCACGGCTGACTAACAAACAAATTTTCCAAAATATAATTTAGAATAAACACCAGTAAATCAGACAAAAAGATTGGCTCCAGCCTGAAGCACTTTCTTTGTTCTTGACGTCTTTCACACGTGATCCTTACTAATTGCGGCCACAAAATGGAGGTAATGTACTGACGATAAGTCGGATGTATAGTGAAAGATTAAGAAAATAAGTTTCAAACGAGAATACATAGAATTTTAGAAAGGCGCAGCCGAACAAGAATTAATTAATAAGAATATAGATATAACAATAAAAACGATAGATATTAACACCTCTACCAGTCCTCCACTTTAGTCAAGAACAAGAGCAGCTGCTGGTCAAAATCCATTTACCATCTGCCTTCATATTTACTGAACCAACTTCTCCTCTTCCTCTTTCATTCCATCTACCTGTGGAACAGCCTTCTTCAATCTGTCTTCCTCAAAGATGGCAACCCTCAACTATTCAAAAAAACACATTGACAAATTTCTCTTATCATTTTAATCACATTCAGCACTGATGTGCTATAGGTTTTGTGGCCTTTCGTTTTGGGTCAAATAAAAAAAATGTATTTTTTGCCTGTACATGACAGTTTGGTGGTCAATCTATAGTACATTAATACTATGTATGGAAAGAGAATTGAGAAACGAGGAACTTGTTCACATTGGATTTGAAGGCCTTTGCACTGTATTCCTTGGGGACCACATCGGAGTGAAGGGTGTTCCAGAATACAGCAGTAGGGATAAAGGAGGAGGAGGAGACACTTGTTCTATGAGTATGGAGTTTGACTGCGAAGGAATGTTGAGTGGTAGCTGCGCATGTTTCAAGGGATTTTGGCAGAGAGGGCAAGTATGATTATTGATGATAGTTCTGATGAACATTAACATGGAAATATTTATAGAAGATGCATGCAGTAGATACTATATGAACGTATATTGACGCGAATTCTGGGAATACAAGAGCATAACAGCATCGGGAAAGCAAGGGATGAACCCAAGAGGTGAAAAGATATGGGTCGTGTGCATAAGGGACTCTGAAAAAGGGGGCGCTCTAACGAAGAATATAAGGAGGACGAGCGCCATATCGAGGTCTCTTGTAGTATCGTTTTCCTGTTTGGTGGCTCAGAAGTTAGCGGGAGTTCGCATAAAGGGGAGGATGAAGCGTCTGTGCTAAGATAGGATGTCGGACAGCAGGCTTTCTTGAGATTGGAGTAGGATTCTACGCAGAGCTGATGGTAAAATTTCCAGTCCTAGCAGAATCAAGCCGTCGCTGAAAAGTCCCATCGAAATGTTCCTAAAATGCAGAGATTGAGTCCGTTTTCGACAGAAATAATGACACTTGGTGCTGAAAGATGTGGTAAGGTAAAATCACTCTATTTTATGTATAAAATTCATTAGAAGAGAGAAGATTGTTTGCGAATGTGAAATTAAGAACAGTATTCTAAAGAACTCTGTGGACAGCCTCTAATTAGAAAGATAGGATGTCGGATGTCGGAAAGAAAGATAGAAAGATCTCTTCGATTGTTTAGAAGAGATCTTTAGTATTGTATGTGATAGGATTAATTTAATGAGATTAGAATTGTGGATTTTAGTAACTGAGTAGCATTAGAATGTTTGTTTATATTATTTTATGAATAGCATTACAGAAAGGAATTTTAGTTTAACTTCATATCGTTTGCTATCTATCCCAATTTTCAATTTCTGTGTTTTACGATGTTTCATAGGCTTTGATTTAATTTAGAATATGTTAACCTCTTAACTTGAGTCTTTTCATTTAGTATTGAGTCAAATTAAGTGTATGAATTTTTTGTGTATTCTGTTTAGATATTCCAATAAACATGTCATATTTACCTAAACCTGAGTCATGGCTGATTGCGATTCCAAATTATCATTTATAAAAATAGAACCTATTTTGGCGGGAAGGAATTAGGAAGTGTATATAATTATAGATTTAGGTCACGACTGCAATTATCTGAATCTATACGGCAGTGTTAAAGATCATTGTGTAAGAACGCCTCAGAATCTAGTATTGTCTCCCTGAGTAAGGATCCTTTTCTGCTATAGGATTCTGGCTGGTGCAGCAAAATATAAATTCGCCAGTATCCGAAGAGGAAACAATCCTAGATATATGTATATTAGGCCCGATATCTGAAGAAGTAAAATAGCGATAGAAAGATAGAATAGATATATATATATATATAACAGAAAATATAGAGAAAGCAACGACATAACAATAGAGCAGCTGGTAGGACTTTAAATGAGTAAGGTTTTGGATAAGAAAGTATTTTTATCAAGTAACAACTAATTAAGTATAAAAATAAGTATAAACGAGGAAATTAAGAAATCAAGTATAAATCATATAAATAAAATATATAACACTGGTATTCCTTTTCTATTATGCTGTTAGAACTTTAACAAGGGCTATCTACGAGAACACGGATCAAACTCCACTCTCTAAATATTTGTAAACTCCTATTTCTTCCTTAGTAGAGCTTTTGATGACCATAAGCACTAATAACTCTCATTATTTAATTTCATATTTTTAAAATTTGTCACTTCATTGTACTTGAGATTTCTTACCATTCAAGAAGATGAACTTCATACTTAGTATTAAATACTGCAGTTACTCTTTCTTCTTCTTGATCACTTGCTGGCTGTAACATCTTAGACATTATATAGCAGTGTTTTACTTCTTTTACTCTTCATCACAGTAAAGCAATTCTGTCGACACAATACTTCTCTAATTCTTCAAGTTCTACTTCTTTTCTTGTGATGATACTTATCACATTTATGGTACTTATCTTTAATTCTGCCAATGGTCAATTTGTTACAGTATCTGACTTTCAGTGTTTGTCCTGGTTCCCTAATAAAAATAAAGACACCTAATGATGTGGCACACCATGAGAAGGTGAGGATTTAACATTATATCAGAAACTCTGATCGATTCTCCAGTCTTCTCACAGTTAATTAGTTTTCAAGTGACTCCTAAGTCACTTGAAAACTAATTAATTAATTAATATACACTCCTTGAGGATACATATTTGGAATCTGGTGATGGTAATGGAATATAGCAGGTATTTGTTGTGCCTGGCTCTAAGGGGTATAATAAAAAGTTAATGAATAGTGATGACCAAGTCAAATTTTTATTATTTTGAAAGTGTGTGGAATTGTCTTTTGCCAGCATCTTATAATAGAAACAGTGAATTTTGATACTAGTAAAGAAAGAATATGGTAATTATTATTGTGTGGAATTAGTGTATTATTATTATATATGCAGGTGGAAAGCCTGGTAACTTGGTTGGTTGAGTGAATCTTGCTGTACCCTGCAAAAAAGATTTAGTTATCCTCTGTGAGACCATTGCCCTCCTTATTGCAGCCCTGAAGTGGCTGCCTGAAGAAGTTCCATGTTTAGTTTCTAGAGCGTGGTTTCCAGATTATGCAAATATGTGTGTAATAAAATTTTAAAAACCTTAGGCTGTCGACTGTGCTAACATCCTATATGTTTACAACTTTTTGTGAGTTGGAGTTAGAACAAAGTAAGAATTAACTCATGCATAATGATTATATGTAATTTATGCCTGTTAAATATGTCAGTAGTATTCTTTGTTTGTGTGCATATAAACAGATGTAAAAACATGTCGTATTGTACAGGAAAATAAAACCATACATTGTGGTAGAGTGAGATCTGTTTCACAAAAGAATACAATTTCATCTGTTAAACTTATAATAATTAAATATGGAATTAATCTTGTTCTTGCATCACACTTGTACATTATATGCTGTTGATTGTTTCTCATGGATAGTAGGTGGCTGTTTAATAAAATAACATGTACTACAAGACTCTTTTAATAATTCCAGATATGTCTCTTTTTTGCCATTAACGGTATATTAATATCTCCATACCATTTTTTAATGGGTTCTGATCACCATGTTAATTTCTCCTGTTTGATTTCTTACAAAGAGAATCTTTTTCTTTCAGCCTTACTTTTTGCTACACCCAAATCTCTAGTGAAGATGTAAAATTCTGTATATGACATTGGTTCACTTTATTTCTGGTATTATTCATTATCTCTGGATCGCATTATGAAGCACAGTGGCATTAAACCTGATTAATATAAGATTTAATTTTCACCATTAATCTTAGCTCTTCAGATTATATTATACTTCTAAATAAATTCCTTGCAGTATGAATTTGGTATGAAAATCAATAATAAAAAATATTTTATCTATTTAGGCATTTGATTTTGTGAAGACAGCAGGTTAAATATGTAGATAGATAATGCAATTAACAGAGATAGTATTTGGTGGGCGGTAGTCGAATAAATTTATATATAATGGCTCTAATTTCAATTATATATCTAAGTATAGGGAAAAGGAGAACAAGATATGCACGATATACACAAAATATACAAGGGCGGTCTGAAAAGTTCGGTGAATGGTCTGATATCTCAACAGCTGGGTGCACGTGCATGCACATGACTATCTAGAGACACGCTGAGAAGTGCAACCTAGCGTACAGTACATGTGAACGTCAGGGTAAACCCACTGCGGGCAGTCAAACGTAGTCATTGTAAGAGGTAGGGTCACAGTGCAATGGAGCAATGAGTGAACATCAAGTTCTGTTACAAATTGGAGAAAATGGCAACGGAGATGCATGAAATGTTGGTGCAAGTGTACTGGACGGAAGCTGTGAGCAGAAAATGTGTTTACAACTTGTTCAAACACTTTCACGATGGGAAGGAAACGACTGAGGATGAGCCACGTTTGGGTCAGCCGTCGACAAGCAGAACCCCAGACATGATCAAGCGAGTGCGACAAATGCTGGCACAAGTTCGGCAACTGACTCTACAATTGTTAGTGGAGGAATTGAGCATTAGCAAGGACACGGTGCCCACTATCATTCGCAAAGATTTGGGTAAGTGGAAGATCTGTTCCCGGTTTGTGCTGCACAAGCTGACAGATGAACAGAAAGCAAAACGGATAGAAACCTCTGGAGATTTCGTTACTTTGTGTGACCAGGATCCATCCTTTCTGCAAACCATCGTCACAGGAGATGAGACCTGGTGCTACCAGTTCGATCCGGAATCTAAGTGGCAAGCGATGGAATGGCATTCACTGTCTTCCCTGCGAACCAAAAAGAGTCACCTGCAAAAGTCCAAGGTCAAGACAATGTTGATTCGACAATGATGGCATCATCCATGAGGAATTTGCTCCTGCAGGTCAAACCGTGAACGCCGCATTCTACGAGGAAGTTTTGAAACGGTTGCTACGAAGCATCCGCCGTGTTCGGTCAGAGTTGCACAGGACTGGACAGTGGGTGTTGCTGCACAATAATGCACCTGTGCACTGTGCGATCTGTGTGCGCCAATTCTTGGTTCAGTGCGGTGTACCTGTTCTTGATCATCAACTGTACTCTCCTGATCTGGTGCCTGTGGACTTCTTTCTGTTTCCCCGCCTGAAGAGCGACATGAAAGGCGCACATTTTGCAGACATGGCAGCAATCCAAAAATGTGTGACAGCGATTCCTAAAGAAGCCTTTGCTGACAGTTTCCACAAGCTTTATGAACGTTACGAAAAGTGTGTTGTGAAGGATGCCAATTGTTTTGAAGGCCAATAAAGGTAATTTGTTTGTTTTCTAATAGCATTCATCAAACATTTTAGATGCACCTCGTGTGTGTGTGTGTGTGTGTGTGTGTGTATATATATATATATATATATATATATATAAGAGATACACCTTTCGACTACTTGTATATAAAAATATATGATGTTTGCATTAATTCAGCCTTAGTATCTTCCTGGATCTTACTCCTAGTGATGTGACCTAAGAACACATGTCCACCACACAAGACTCCTTTCCAAAATCTGTTTGAAGACAATATTACTGTGGGAAACTAATAACTCATTCGAATATTAATGCCTTTCCTGTTGGCATCCAAGATGGGTTCAACAGACTTACAGCAGCTAAAGTTACTACAGCCTATAATGAATGCTAGACAAGAAAATCTGCTGGACCTTCATGGTCTACAGATAGAACTTTACTGCAATGGGATTTTATTCTTCCCATTCTGGTTATACTGTTTAATTATTTTCTCTTTGCAGGTCACATATCAGGTGAATGTGTAGCAAGCCATACTGTCCTCATTCCAAAACCTAATAGAGATCATATCTTAATCAACAGCTGGAGGCTATCTAATACTGACTAAAGGATATTTTTCCATGAGTTGCATAACTAAAAGCACACAGGTGTATGGAGTTTCAGGCTGAGTGGTAGAATTTAATCTATTTCTGTTACATGATCTACTCTGCCTAGTTAATGTGAATAAACTGCCAATGACAGTACTCTTGGTGGAATCTTACTTAAGCATTTGATAATGTCCAGCAGATTGGTGTAAGCAAAAGACTGCCATCTGTCATTAAAGGAGTCTCTGCCAATACAATTACCTGCCTCCTAATTAATAGGCTCCTATCAGACCCAGTTGAAATTGAAAAGGAGTCAAGTCAGGTTTCCCCTTCTTACTCAAAAGACTGCTGTCTGTCATTAAAGGAGCCCCTGCCAATACAATTACCCGTCTCCTAGTGAACGGGCTCCAATCAGACCCAGTCGAAATCGAAAAAGGAGTCAAGCAAGGTTTCCCCTCTTAACTCTGTTGCTCTTTGCATTGATTTGTGAACTTTTTTTTTTTTTTTTGCAGGACATGGACAATTTGCATGCTGTGCGAGGGACGTTTCCCCCAACTATGAAGGAAAATAGAGTAATTAGCATATGCTGATGATACAATAAGCACTTTGAAGGATAATGATTCTATATGCATCTTTTTTATATTTTGGAAAAATTCAGTAAAAATCAGTGGATTAACTAATTCTGACAAGATAAAAGTTTTTGGAAAGTGAGATCTCTGATGCATTCCCTTTGGACTAACCCTTAAGAGAGAATTCCTCACTCTACTTGGAATTCCCTTCTCCACCTGCTTAAGGGTCAAAGCTGTATAACTGAGAGGAGACCTCCACATAGCCTTTAAAGGAATGCGGAGAACCGACCAGGGCTTCTGACCTAATGTCCAATCCTCACCTTCTCGTGGTGCACCCTGTTGGGTATCTACTTTGATACTGAACGAACGAGGATGGGCTGGCAATTTGGGATTTAGCCGACCAAATTGTATTCTTATTGGTTAAACCAAAATAAAAAATGATGGTACAACATGACAAAATTTCATGCCGGCTGGGGCATCGCCCGGTTAAACAAGGCCCCCGTTGTTTTCGCCAGGGAACCAGGGCGAACAGCGAAAAGTCAGCTACTGGAACAAATCTGAAAACAAACCCCAACTCAACATCACCAGAGTTAAAGATCGGTACTATCAATGTAAGAAGCCTGAATGGCAAAGAAATGGAGCTAGCTGAGGAATTAGATAAGTACCAGATCGACATAATAGGGGTGACTGAAACAAAAAAGACCAAAACTGGTGAGATCTTTCTGAGCAATAAATACAAAATGTTATATTCAGGCAATGACAATCAAGGAAAAGAAGGAGTAGCCATAGTATTCAACACAAAATACGAGGCTAATCTTCTTGAATGGCAGTCAGTCTCAAGTAGAGTAATGTGGGCAAATATGAGAATGGGGAACTGGACAATGAGACTTATTTGTGCCTATGGTCCCACGGAAGGTTCTACTAAGGTAGAAGTGGAGGAATTTTTTGAGGATTTAGAAAAAGCAACTGACACAATGAAAAATGAAAAGTTGGTCCTTGTTGGGGATCTAAATAGCAGAGTAGGAAATGATTGTGAGACATACAAAAATATTTTGGGAAAATTTGGAGAAAAGAGCAAAGCTAATAATAATGGCAAATATCTGTTGGATTTCTGCTCAGGACATGGACTGGTTATTACTAACACCATGTTCCAACATAAAAATGTGCACAAATTCACATGGAGAGAAGAGGCTAGGAATAAGAAAAGTCTCATTGACTATGTTATTGTTGATAGTGATGTTTTCTCCCTGGTGCAGGACACCAGAGTGTACAGAGGATTTGAAATTGGAAGTGATCACTATTTAGTCTTGAGCAGGATAAAATTGAATTTCATATTGAAAAGAATAACATGTAAGAAAGTTTTAAAGCGAATAAAAGTTGAGCAGCTCTCAGATGTGAACTGTAGACTAAAATACAGAAATATTATTGAAAAGAAAATGAAAGCGTTTGAGAACAAGAATCAAACTTTGGAGATTCAGTGGCAAACTCTGAAGGAAACATTGATTGATTCTGCCAGAGAGGCATGTGGTGAGGTTGTGTGCAAGGATAAAAAAATCAGAACTCCCTGGTGGACACAGGAAGTTAAAGAGGCAGTGAAGGAAAAGAAGAAAGCTTATCAAAAGTTCCTGGCAAATAAGTCAGCTTTTACTCTTACAGAATACAGAGACAAATGTAAGAAAGCTAAACAGTGTGTAAAACTAGCTAAACAAAAGTCATGGGAGGACTTTGGCAAGAATATAGAAAATAAATATCAAGAAGGTGGCAAAATATTCTGGAGGTTGTTGAAGAAGCTTAGGAATGGAGGAAAGAGTGCTGTAAAAGGAATTAGAGATGATAAAGGTGAAATGAAAACAGGAGAAAAAGATATCCTTGAAGTATGGAGTAATTACTTTGAAAAACTGCTAAATGAAACAAGCAGTGATGACAGCACAGTGGTAAAAAACATTGACCAGGCATGCAGTCAGGAATTCATATCCATACTTGAAGTAGAAAAAGCCATCAAAGGCTTGAAATGTGGAAAGGCAGCAGGAGTAGATGATATTCGACCAGAAATGCTGAAGTATGGTGGTATAAGAGTCTTACAGTGGCTGCACTGCATAGTTCAGAAAGCCTGGACAGAGGGACGAATTCCCGATGATTGGAGTAGAGCTCTCATAGTACCCATATATAAAAAGGGAAATAAAACTGAATGTGAGAATTACAGAGGTATTTCCCTACTGAGTGTTCCTGGCAAGATCTATGCAAGTATACTTGAGAAACGGTTGAGAAGAATTTTGGAAGAAAAGCTTGGCGAAGAACAAGCTGGATTCAGGCCAAATAGAGGTTGTCAGTATCAGATCTTCACTTTACGACAAATAGTCGAGAAAGCATGGGAATATAACAAAGATCTGTATTTAAGTTTTGTCGATTTGGAAAAGGCATATGACAAGGTGCCAAGAGAGAAACTATTCAATACGCTGCAGTTATATGGTGTCAATGGGGCATTATATCAAGCAATACTTAGTCTTTATTTGAGTTGTGAGTCAGCAGTTAGAATTGAAGGAAGTACAGGAAGATGGTTTAATGTTAAATCTGGTGTGAGACAAGGATGTACATTATCCCCTCTGTTATTCATTATCTATATGGATCACATTATGAAGGAATGTGGTATTAAACCTGATATCAAAATTGGAGATGTTAATGTCAGCTCTTTGCTTTATGCGGATGATGTTATACTTCTAAATAAATCCGCTACAAGTCTGCAAGATTCTCTGACTAAATTGAATAGCTGTTGTAATAGATATGGTATGAAGGTCAGCAATAAAAAGACAAAGACAATGAAAATAGGCAGAATCATTGAAAATGTCAACTGTGTTGTGAATGGAGAACCTGTGGAACATGTAAAACATTTCAGCTACTTAGGCACAATTTTTACTGAAGATGGTAAACTAAATATAGAAATAGACAACAGAATCAGCAAAGCTGGTATCATGGGAAGTCAATTGAATAAATTCATATGGAATAAGAGAGAAATTAGTCGGAACACTAAATTAGCTGTATACAAGACTGTGTTCAAACCAATTTTAACTTATGGATCTGAGAGCTGGGTCAGAAGTAAAACACTTGACCAAAGACTAGAGACCGCAGATATGAGAGTCCTGAGAAAGATTAGAGGCGTGAACAGATGGCATCAATGGCAATATCATATTAAAAATGAGGATATTAGTAAAGAACTTGACATTGTCAGCATCCATGAATGAGTTAGCAGAGCTAATCTCAGATGGTATGGTCACTTAAATAGAATGGGAGAGGAAAGATTAGCAAAACAAGTGTTCTCTGCCAGGTTGGCAGGAAAACGACCCAGAGGAAGACCAAGATATAGGTGGATTGATACGGTACGAAGTGCCTTAGACGATAGAAATATAAGATCTGATAATGTTACAGTCTTGACAAGTAACAGACTGATTTGGAGGAAAATTGTAGATAGGAAGTTAGTAATGATGTAATTTTTTCATGTAGTACTGTCATATCCTGTACACCCCTTGAGGGTACATGGCAGGAATTTGATGATGATGATGATGATGATGATGATGACCTATCCAATATTACCAATTCAAGAACTTATATACAAAAACATTGAAATTTCTCAGCTGTACATAATAAATATTACATATGTTACAAAAGCTAAAGAAAACAATTATATAGTAAACTTTTTTGCCCAGCTGAGACTAAGAAGTTAATAAGGAATTTCTTCAGCTATTAGAATACTCTAATGCTATTAGTGTATTTGATAGCTAGGAGTCTATCTTTTCTGTATTACTTCTTCACAGCACTGGGAGACTATCTTCACTCCCAGGTATTTGCTTTACCTAAGTAGGCTGCCCTTCCATGAAGCATGGTCAGTAAGAAAGGATTAGACTAAAACCCCTCAAATGATGATAATAAGCAGATGATAATGAGCAGACCTTGATGAGTTTCTCATCAAGGTCTGCTCTTGATGAGAAACTCAGAAGCAGACTAAGAACTTAAAATCTAATAGAACTAATAACAGAAAATTATATGTGTGTACCTACAACTGCAGGTCATTATGAGGACAAAACAAACAAAACTAGAAAAATTACTATTGGAAAAAGAAAAGATAAAATGGGACATTGCTGGATTGAATGAAACTTGGTGACTTGGTGAAAATAGTATAGATCTAAAAAATGGACATCTACTCTATAGTTATGGTGACTGTTCAAGATCCCTGGGAGGAATTGGCTTAACTGCTTCATAAACGAGCAAATACAAGAAATAAAATACTTAATAATTTGCAAAAACAGGATTACAGAATAGATGTTATAAGTTTTTATGTTGATTCCATACACAAGAGAGCAGTACTCAATGGCTTGATGGATTTGTGATTTGTATAATGTTAACAGCTGTTCAGGGGTGAAGTAACATCTTGAGCGAAAGAGAAAGCCTAGTTTTTTAGAAACTGAGGATGCAATGGTTGTGATGTGTTTATGCCAGGAGAGGCTCGATGTCAGTGTAATTCCAAGAAGAGAAATCTCAAATTGTCTGGAAATTTGAATGTTGTCAAAAATAATACTGGGAGAAAATGATTCTTTTTTATGAGAAATAAGACAGTATTGGGTTTTATTAGCATTGAAATTGACTAAGTTATCTGAACTCTGTTGGAGGATGGCTTGGAGATCATAATTGAGGGTAGTGGTGGTTGATGTTTTATAGGTTGAGTTGAGTTGTGTAGAGTAAGGTTTATCAAAAGAAAGGGAGAAGTGCAATGTTCTTCGTCTGCAAAACTGTGTATTGGGTTGGGGGGCAGCTGAAGTAGGTCATTGATATATAGCAGAAAGAGGATTGGTGAGAGATCAGAACCTTGTGGAACCCCAGCATTACTTGAATGGTGAGAGGATAAGAAACCATCCATCACCACACATACGGTATGCATCCAGACAGAAAGCTGGCAATCCAGCTACAGAAGTCTTGAGACAGACCAAACGATAGCAGCTTGCTTAGTAGTTAATAATTTAATAATTATATGTTAATAAGTATACAAGTTTATGCACTAATCTTAGACCACACAGAGGAAAAATGGATGCATTTTATGAAACATTAGACTAACGAGTAAATAGCAATGATACATTGTTTACAATCTTGATGAGAGACTGCAATGGTAAAGTAGGTGTAAGAGATGCACATCTAGCAACAATTGGAAAATATGGACTGGGCCAAATGAATGAAAAGGAGAAAGATTGATAGAATTTGCTGAAAGCAGCGGTCTGTACATAATACCATCTTCAAAAAAAAAAAAAAGAAGAAGAACTGGAAATGTACATGGCAAAGTCCAAATGGAGATGTGTTTAATATTTTAACCAGCAGAAAATATATTGTCCAAACACAGATGTAATAAATAGTTTCAATACCGGTAGTGACCTCAGATTAGTGAGATCAAAAATTGTTATCAACAAAAGATGGGAAAGACAGAAACTGATCAAAAGTAAAAGACTATCAATTTACTAAATCTCGAAAAAAAAAATTGATATTGGTATGAACAAAGACTTGGATAGAAACTACCAAATAATAACCAAGACCCTACTAAATAATGCCAGAGAGATTGGTGGTCAGTCAAAGGGAGGAAGAAAGAAAATTGTCTTAAACCCTAAACCTTCTCAGAAAGAGAAGAGAAATGAAAAGGATCTAGATATGAGAAGTAGAATAGAATTTTCAGAGCTATTTAAAACAATAAGAAAAAGATCACACAAGAAATTAGAAACTTTAGAATAAGGAAAATCAAAATAGCCTTTAGAAAGCACCTGAAGCACTCAAAGAGATGGTGGGAGGATGGAATTGAAGAGATGGCTGGAAAGAACTCATTGGCATGGAAAAGCTCAAGACAGAACGGAATACAGGGCTTTGAAGAAGGCCTTTATCTAGCAGTGGATAGAATATGGCTAATGATGAACAAGAAGATGATTCTCGTATAGTGATATTATCATTATCACTAGAATTAATGTTGTGCATATGTATTGTAAATGTAATTTTATTTTGTCTAAATTTGTTGATAAAATTGTTTTTTTAATGAGGAAAAAATTATCATTTCAAAAATGTTTTGCTAATAAAAATTGAATTATACTGATCGGATGGGGGGCAGGGGATCGGATCGGAAGCAGGGGTTAGAAAAACAGCTGTTTTCATGCAGTCTTGAACCATGAATCTCTTATAATTGTAAAATGGTTCTATTATAATTGTATATATAGTATAGTATCATATTGATCCAAGATTAATTTTTGTTTCTCAATATTTCCTGTGCTTTCTTGAGAACTGCAGTTTCTCTGATATAGTAACAATTCACAGAATGCATTTGAGTGGAGGTGTTACTTTTGTAAAAATCTGATGCTGATGCCAAAAGTAACAGCACGTTTGTAACATACCTACTCATTTTTTTCAAATTTTAATGAGTTCCAACTTATGAAATTATGGTATGTAATTGGTAATGTCAGTTTAACTTGTTTTGCCAATAAACATGCATTGACTGAAATCAAAATTGAACCACGTGGACACCTTATCTATTCTAATTTTTTTTTTTTTTAAATTCCAAGTCAGAGTTGAGTTATTGCACTAAATAGTTCTCGTGGAAAGGCTTAGACGTTGGTTATACGTTCCTACTAAATAGCATAAGGAAATTATAACATACAATAGAACATACATTAAAATAAATTTTAACACACTTCCAATATTTCAGCAACGTCACGTTGCCATTAGCACAGGAACTTAAATACAAGACATGTGCATGCAAGCACAACACACAGTAAATGAGGAACGAAGCAGGAAGCTATTCTTTCTCCTAAAAGTCCTGATGGTTCCCCCCCCCCAGTGGGCAATGTTGGTATTCTTGGCCAATTGGGCTGAAGGTCTTCTGATGTAGGTTTCCCAAATTTGGGGCAGTCTCATGCAACCAAATTTGTTTAGGTTTGGATTGATTCTTAGGGCTAAGGCTCATTCCATGAAAAGCTTTTCGTATTTGAATTTACTACAGTGTATTACCGTGGCTTTTTTCCACCGTATTCTATGGCGGGAATCCAGCGCATGGTCTGTGAGACCAGAGTGGCTGTACTGATGAAACCGGATGTAGTCCTTGTGTTGTGAAATTCTGATATTGGCTGTCTCCTGCTAGTTTGGCCAAAGTAGGACAGCTTACAGCTGCAAGGGACTTGGTATACACCAGGTAGGTCTGGGGGAGGGGGGGGGGGTCTTTAGTGGAGCGGATAAGGGATGCAAATTTTTTATAAGGTCTGTAAAAAGAAGTTAAGTCATGTTTATTTAGGATTTTCGTAATTGGGGAGGGGGTTGTGGTTTATTGGTTTCAATATGTTTTGGATTTTTTTTTGGGGGGGGGGATAGCCATTGGCTGAGAAAGTGTTGCGAATGTGGTTTAGTTCTGTGTTTAGGGCATTGTCATTTGAACAGATAAGTTTAGCCCTGTTGTGTAGTGTCTTAATGACTCCATATTATTGTGAGGGGGTGGGGGATTGTTGGTGAATGTATCTGCTTGTATGGGTAGGTTTTCTATAAACTGAGAAAACCAAGGTTCCATCAGGCTGGCAGGTGACTAGTGTTTCTAAGAAAGGAAGACAGTTGGTTTTTTCTTCTTCCAGGGTGAACTTGATTCTTGGGTGTTGGTTGTTTAAGTGTGTCAGGAAGGAGAGGAGTGCATCGGAGCCATGTGGCCAAATAGCGAACACATCGTCAACATAGCGAAGCCATATGGTTGGTTTTTGTGGGGCAGAGTTTAAGGCTTTCTCTTCAAAAGTCTCCATATAAAAGTTGGCCAAGGGTGGGGAGAGTGGAGAACCAATGGCTTTCCCCTCTATTTGTTTGTAGAATTTTCCTTGCCAAACAAAATAGCCTGAGTTCATTGTGAACTGAAATAGGGCTGTGATATCGGGAGGAAATTTAGCTTCGATTAGCTGTAAGGATTCTTTGATTTTATGGAGACTTTTGAAGAGAAAGCCTTAAACTTTGCCCAACAAAAACCAACCATATGGCTTCGCTATGTTGATGATGTGTTCGCTATTTGGCCACATGGCTCCGATGCACTCCTCTCCTTCCTAACACACTTAAATAACCAACACCCCAGAATCAAGTTCACCCTGGAAGAAGAAAAAACACAACTGCCTTCCTTTCTTAGTCACACTGGTCACTTGCCAGCCTGATGGAACCTTGGTTTTCTCAGTTTATAGAAAACCCACTCATACAGGCAGATGCATTCACCAACAATCCCCCACCCCCTCACAACAATATGGAATCATTAAGACACTACACAACAGGGCTAAACTTATCTGTTCAAATGACAATGCCGTAACCACAGAACTAAACCACATTTGCAACACTTTCTCAGCCAATGGCTATCTTCCCCAAAAAAATCCAAAACATATTGAAACCAATAAACCCCAACCCCCTTCGCAACAAGGATTACTCTAAATCCATCACCATTTCCTATATCCGAGGCACCTTGAAAAAAATTACAAAAATCCTAAATAAACATGACTTAACTTCTTGTTACAGACCTTATAAAAAATTGACATCCCTTATCCACTCCACTAAATACCAAACTCCCCCCCCCCCCCAGACCTACCTGGTGTATACCGAGTCCCTTGCAGCTGTAAGCTGTCCTACTTTGGCCAAACTGGCAGGACAGCCAATATCAGAATTTCAGAACACAAGGACTACATCCGGTTTCACCAATACAGGCACTCTGGTCTTGCAGACCATGAGCTGGATTCCCGCAATAGAATATGGTGGAAAAAAGCCACGATAATGCACCGTAGTAAATTCAAATACGAAAGGCTTTTCATGGAATCAGCCTCAGCCCTAAGAAAACAAATTTAAAACCTAATTTTAAATTTAAAATTAAGATTCAAACCTAAACAAATTTAGTTTCATGAGACTGCCCCAAATTTGGGAAAACTACATCAGAAGACCTTCAGATCAATCTGCCTAGGATACCAACATTGCTCGCTAGGGGGGCATCATCAGGACTTTTAGGAGAAAGATTTGCTTCCTGCTTCGTTCCTCATTTACTGTGTGTTGTGCTTGCGTGCACGTGTCTTGTATTTAAGTTCCTGTGCTAATGGCAACGTGACATTGCTGAAATATTGGAAGTGTATTAAAATTTATTTTAATGCATATTCTATTGTACGTTGTAATTTCCTTAAGCTATTTAGTAAGAATTCACTAAATAGTGTTAATATGTTTTTGACATTTTGTGCTTTGTATTCAAACAAAATTTCCAATTGCATTTGATTGATATTTGTAACAATTCCATCATTAAATTTTAGTGAAATTCATCCCCAGAGTAACAGAATAACTTGAATTACAGTTCAACTAATTCAAGTTACCATCAGGAATAGTTTATTGTAATGGATGATTTTGCTATATCGAATCTCTTTTAGCATAGCATTTCTCACACAAGACTTTCGTTGGGATTTTCCAGTAGTTTATCCAGAATGAGTTTATTATTGTAGTGCTTATTATGGTAAGTGTAAACAGTATTCAAAGTAATTCATAATCAACTTATAGGATTATGTATTTTTGACAATCAATTAAACAAGATTCACATAAAACTTTTCATCTCCAATGTCATGTGTTTCTGTTGCTTCGACTGTTTGAAGGTTATTTGACATTTCATCACTGAAAAGTAGCATGTACAGTCAGCAAGGAATCAAGCAACATGACTCAACAATTATAACTTGGTGAGACATATGTATGATACAATAAAGATTAAGTAATTATTTTTTAACTTGAAGATATGCTGAAAGTATTTAATGGCAATTGTTGAAATATAAGAAATTATAAAAGAGTTAACAATATAACTTCATCATCATCAAATTCTTGACATGTACCCTCAAAGGGTGTACAGAATATGATAGTACTACATGAAAAATTTACAACATTACTAACTTCCTGTCTACAATTTTCCTCCAAATCAGTCTATTACTTGTCAAGACTCAAACATTATCAGATCTTATATTTCTATCATCTAAGGCACTTTGTACCGTATCAATCCACCGATATCTTGGTCTTCCTGTGTGTCGATTTCCTGCCAACCTGCAGAGAACACTTGTTTTGCTAATCTTTCTTCGCCCATTCTGTTTAAGTGACCATACCACCTGAGATTAGCTCTGCTAACGCATTCCTGGAAGCTGACAATTTCAAGTTTTTTCCTAATATCCTCGTTTTTAATATGATATTGCCATTGATGTCATCTGTTCACGGCTCTAATCTTTCTCAGGACTCTCATATCTGTGGCCTCTAGTCTTTGGTCAAGTGTTTTACTTCTGACTCAGCTTTCAGATCGATAAGTTAAGACTGGTTTGAACACTGTCTTGTATACAGCTAATTTAGTGTTCTGACTAATTTCTCTTTTATTCCATATGAATTTATTCAATTGACTTGCTACCATACCAGCTTTGTTGATTCTGTTGTCTATTTCAATATTTAATTTACCATCTTCACTAAAAATCGTGCCTAAGTAGCTGAAATGTTTTACTTGATCCACAGGTTCCCCTTTCACAACACAGTTGACATTTTCAACAATTCTACCTATTTTCATTTTGTCTTTGTCTTTTTAATGCTGACCGTCATGCCATATCTATTACAACAGTTATTCAATTTAGTCAGGGAATCTTGCAAACTTGAATTGATTTTATTTGGAAGTATTACATCATCAGCATAAAGCAAAAAGCTGACATTAACATCTCCAATTCTGATATCATGTTTAATGCCACTTATCTTCATAATGTGATCCATATAGATAATGAATAACAGATGGGATAATGTACATCCTTGTCTCACACCAGATTTAACATTAAACCATCTTCCTGTACTTCCTTCAATTCTAACTGCTGACTTACAACTCATATAAAGACTAAGTGTTGCTTGATATAATGCCATACTGACACCATATAACTGAAGTGTATTGAACAGCTTCTCTCTTGGCACCTTGTCATATGCCTTTTCCAGATCAACAAAACTTAAATACGGATCTTTGTTATATTCCCATGCTTTCTCAACTATTTGTCGTAAAGTGAAGATCTGATCCTGACAGCCTCTATTTGGGCTGAATCCAGCTTGTTCTTCACCAAGCTTTTCTTCCACAATTCTTCTCAACCGTTTCTCAAGTATACTTGCATATATCTTGCCAGGAACACTCAGTAGGGAAATATCTGTGTAATTCTCACATTCAGTTTTATTTCCCTTTTTATATATGGGTACAATGAGAGCTCTACTCCAATCATCGGGAATTCGTCCCTCTGTCCAGGCTTTCTGAACTATGTATTGCAGCCACTGTAAGACTGTTATACCAATATTTAATTAATTTGATAAAGTAATTAATTCATACTTCAAGAATATCCTTTTCTCCCATTTTCATGTCACCTTTATCATTTCTTGCTTCTTTTACAGCACTCTTTCCTCCATTTCTAAGCTTCTTCAACAACCCCCAGAATATTTTGCCACCCTCTTGATATTTATTTTCTATGTTCTTGCCAAAGTCCTCCCATGACTTTTGTTTAGCTAGTTTTTCACAGTGTTTAGCTTTCTTACATTTGTCTCTGTATTCTCTAAGAACACAGGCTAACTTATTTGCCAGGAACTTTTGATATGCTTTCTTCTTTAACTTCACTGCTTCTTTAACTTCCTTTGTCCACCATGGAGTTCTGATTTTTCTATCCTTGCAGACAACCTCACCCCATGCCTCTCTGGCTGAATCAATCAGGATTTTCTTCAAGGCCTGCCACTGAATCTCCAAGGTTTGATTCCTGTTCTCAAACTCTTTAATTTTTTCTTCAATAATCTTTGTGTATTTTAGTCTACAGTTCACATCTGAGAACTGCTCAACTTTTATTCGCTTTAAAACTTTCTTACATGTTATTTTTTTAAATATTAAATTCAATTTTATCCTGCTTAAGACTAAATAGTGATCATTTCCAATTTCAAATCCTCTGTATACTGGTGGCTTGCACCAGGAAGAAAACATCACTATCAACAATAACATAGTCAATGAGACTTTTCTTATTCCCTACCTCTTCTCTCCATGTGAATTTGTGCACATTTTTATGTTGGAACATGGTGTTAGTAATGAACAGTCCATGTCCTGAGCAGAAATCCAACAGATATTTGCCATTATTATTAGCTTTGCTCTTTTCTCCAAATTTTCCCAAAACATTTTTCTATGTCTAACAGTCACTTCCTACTCTGCTATTTATATCCTCAGCAAAGACCAACTTTTTCTTTTTCATTGTGTCAGTTGCTTTTTCTAAACCCTCAAAAAATTCCTCCACTTCTACCTTAGTAGAACCTTCTGTGGGACCATAGGCACAAATAAGTCTCATTGTCCAGTTCCCCATTCTCATATTTGCCCACATCACTACTTGGGAGTGATTGCCATTCAAGAAGATTAGCCTCGTATTTTGTGTTGAATATTATGGCTGCCCCTTGTTTTCCTTGATTGGCTTTTCCTGAATATAACATTTTGTATTTATTGCTCAGAAAGATCTCACCAGTTTTTGTCTTTTTTGTTTCAGTCACACCTATTATGTTGATCTGGTACTTATCTAAGTCTTCAGCTAGCTCCATTTCTTTGCCATTCAGGCTTGTTATGTTGATAGTACTGATTTTTAACTCTGGTGATGTTGAGTTGGGGTGTGTTTTCAGATTTGTTCCAGTAGCAGACTTTTCGCTGTTCGCCCTGGTTCCCTGGTGAAAACAACTGGGGCCTTGTTTAACTGGGCAACGCCCCAGCCGGCATGAAATTTTGTCTTATTGCGCCATCATTTTCTCTATTGTTTTAAGCCATAAGATTACAATTTGGTCGGCTAAATCCAAATATAACTTTTACAGGTTAATTGTTCCATTTCTTGTCATACTTTGCATTGGACAGCAATTCTCTCCTCTTTCTTGTTCTCTTTTTTTTTCCTGCACAACTGTGTATTAAGAGTTGGGAATGCTTAATTTCTCAAGTGTGAGAAATTTCACACGCTTTCTCACACTTTTCTTCAATAACTTTATTAAATCTTCACTTAGTACTACTAGTGTAGTGAACAGATGGCATCAATGGCAGTATCATATTAAAAACGAGGATACTAGGAAAGAACTTGACATTGTCAGTATCCAGGAATGCGTTAGCAGAGCTAATCTCAGGTAGTATGGTCACTTAAACAGAATGGGCGAAGAAAGATTAGCAAAACAAGTGTTCTCTGCCAGGTTAGCAGCAAAACGACCCAGAGGAAGACGAAGATATAGGTGGATTGATACGGTACAAAGCGCCTTAGACGATAGAAATATAAGATCTGAAATGTTTGAGTCTTGACAAGTAACAGACTAATTTGGAGGAAAATTGTAGATTGGAAGTTAGTAATGATGTAAATTTTTTCATGTAGTACTATCATATCCTGTACACCCCTTGAGGGTACATGGCAGGAATTTGATGATGTATGTAGAAAGTTTTTTATCTTGGGGGGGGGGGGGGTATTATACGTTGAAGATACCAAGAGATTTTATACTTGGTTTTAATCGTATTTAATAAAGTTTTCCACATGAAATATATTCATGTTAGAGCTACTTGTATATAGAGGCTGATGACTATATATATATTTATATGCTGCTAATATAAATTGCTGTAACATTTTTTTTTTTTTTTTTTTTTCATTTTTTTACTACATTCTAGATTATAGCTGCATCCTGTCTTTTTCATCAGGAATTTCAAATAGATAAGTCTGCACCTTCACCCCCATATCAGTATCATTTTTGTGGTAAGTACTTCGAAATCATTTTGTTGCTTTATGCTTATGTGAGTACCATTTGTTTGTTATAAAAAAAAGTTTGTTTTTTAAAACACAAGCACTAACTGTTCTTGTTATATACCATTTGATAACGAAACGAGTAATAAGCTACCCATCATTATAATACGAAGGTGGATAGATTTATAAATATGATTAACTAGCATACATCAAGTAAAACAAAATCTGCCATTCTAATTATTCCATTGGTTTCTCCTTGAAACATTTAAATTTAAGAGCGATTATCAAGGGAAAACATTTTAGTTTTCCCTTGATAATCGCCAGTAATACCTCACTCTTATCTGTTCAAAATATTTTCAGGTTTAATAGTTATACTAAATGCTTAAGGGTCAAAGCTGTATAACTAAGAGGAGACCTCCACATAGCCTTTAAAGGAATGTGGAGAACCGACCAGGGCTTCTGACCTAATGTCCAATCCTCACCTTCTCGTGGTGCAAACTGTTAAGTATCTACCTGGATACTGAACAAACGAGGATGGGCTGGCAATTTGAGATTTAGCTGACCAAATTGTATTCTTACTGGCTTAACCCAATATACAAAATGATGGTATGACATGAAAAAATTTCATGCCAGCTGGGGCGTCGCCTGGTTAAACAAGACCCCCGTTGATTTTGCCAGGGAACCAGGGTGAACAGCGAAAAGTCAGGTACTGGAACAAATCTGAAAACATACCCCAACTGAACATCACCAGAGTTAAGAAGCCTGAATGGCAAAGAAATGGAGCTAGATGAGGAATTAGATAAGTACCAGATCGACATAATACGGTTGACTGAAAGAAAAAAGACAAAAACTGGAAAGATCTTTCTGAGCAATAAATACAAAATGTTATATTCAGGCAATGAAAATCAAGGAACAGAAGGAGTAGCCATAGTATTCAACACTAAATATGAGGCTAATCTTCTTGAATGGCAGGCAGTCTCAAGTAGAGTGATGTGGGCAAATATCAGAATGGGGAACTGAACAATTAGACTTATTTGTGCCTATGGTCCCACAGAAGGCTCTACTAAGGTAGAAGTGGAGGAATTTTTTGAGGCTCTAGAGAAAGCTACTGACACAATGAAAAAGGAAAAGTTGGTCCTTGTTGGGGATCTAAATAGCAGAGTAGGAAATGGTAGAAAATGTTTTGGTAAAATTTGGAGAAAAGAGCAAAGCTAATAATAATGGCAAATACCCGTTGGATTTCTGCTCAGGACATGGACTGGTTATTACTAATGCCATGTTCCAACATAAAATTGTGCACAAATTCACATGGAGAGAAGAGGTAGGGAATAAGAAAAGTCTCATTGACTCTTATTGTTGATAGTGATGTTTTCTTCCTAGTGCAGGACACACTGCATATCAGAGTGTACACAGGATTTGAAATTGCAAGTGACACTATTTAGTCTTGAGCAGAATAAAATTGAATTTCATATTGAAAAGAATAACATGTAAGAAAGTTTTAAAACAAATAAAAGTTGAGCACATCTCAGATGTGATCTGTAGACTAAAATACAAAAAAAAATTATTGAAAAAAAAAATGAAAGAGTTTGAGAACCTTGAAGTAAACCCTGATTGATACAGCCAGAGAGGCATGTGGTAAGGTAGTCTGCGAGGATAGAAAAATCAGAACTGCATGGTGGACACATGAAGTTAAAGAGGCAGTGAAGGAAAAGAAAAAAGCATATCAAAAGTTCCTGGCAAATAAGTCAGCCTCTACTCTTTGAGAATACAGAGACAAATGTAAGAATACTAAACACTGTGTGAAACTAGCTAAAGAAAAGTCATGGGAGGACAGGGGATCTAAATAGCAGAGTAGGAAATGGTAGAAAATGTTTTGGTAAAATTTGGAGAAAAGAGCAAAGCTAATAATAATGGCAAATACCCGTTGGATTTCTGCTCAGGACATGGACTGGTTATTACTAATGCCATGTTCCAACATAAAATTGTGCACAAATTCACATGGAGAGAAGAGGTAGGGAATAAGAAAAGTCTCATTGACTCTTATTGTTGATAGTGATGTTTTCTTCCTAGTGCAGGACACACTGCATATCAGAGTGTACACAGGATTTGAAATTGCAAGTGACACTATTTAGTCTTGAGCAGAATAAAATTGAATTTCATATTGAAAAGAATAACATGTAAGAAAGTTTTAAAACAAATAAAAGTTGAGCACATCTCAGATGTGATCTGTAGACTAAAATACAAAAAAAAATTATTGAAAAAAAAAATGAAAGAGTTTGAGAACCTTGAAGTAAACCCTGATTGATACAGCCAGAGAGGCATGTGGTAAGGTAGTCTGCGAGGATAGAAAAATCAGAACTGCATGGTGGACACATGAAGTTAAAGAGGCAGTGAAGGAAAAGAAAAAAGCATATCAAAAGTTCCTGGCAAATAAGTCAGCCTGTACTCTTTGAGAATACAGAGACAAATGTAAGAATACTAAACACTGTGTGAAACTAGCTAAAGAAAAGTCATGGGAGGACAGGGGATCTAAATAGCAGAGTAGGAAATGGTAGAAAATGTTTTGGTAAAATTTGGAGAAAAGAGCAAAGCTAATAATAATGGCAAATACCCGTTGGATTTCTGCTCAGGACATGGACTGGTTATTACTAATGCCATGTTCCAACATAAAATTGTGCACAAATTCACATGGAGAGAAGAGGTAGGGAATAAGAAAAGTCTCATTGACTCTTATTGTTGATAGTGATGTTTTCTTCCTAGTGCAGGACACACTGCATATCAGAGTGTACACAGGACTTGAAATTGCAAGTGACACTATTTAGTCTTGAGCAGAATAAAATTGAATTTCATATTGAAAAGAATAACATGTAAGAAAGTTTTAAAACAAATAAAAGTTGAGCACATCTCAGATGTGATCTGTAGACTAAAATACAAAAAAAAAATTATTGAAAAAAAAAATGAAAGAGTTTGAGAACCTTGAAGTAAACCCTGATTGATACAGCCAGAGAGGCATGTGGTAAGGTAGTCTGCGAGGATAGAAAAATCAGAACTGCATGGTGGACACATGAAGTTAAAGAGGCAGTGAAGGAAAAGAAAAAAGCATATCAAAAGTTCCTGGCAAATAAGTCAGCCTGTACTCTTTGAGAATACAGAGACAAATGTAAGAATACTAAACACTGTGTGAAACTAGCTAAAGAAAAGTCATGGGAGGACTTTGGCAAGAACATAGAAAATAAATATCAAGAAAGTGGTAAGATATTGTGGAGGTTGTTGAAAAAAGCTTAGAAATGGAGGAAAGAGTGCTGTAAAAGCAATTAGAGATGATAAAAGTGATATGAAAATGGGAGAAAAAGATATCCTTGAAGTATTGAGTAATTACTTCGAAAAATTGCTAAATGAAACAAGCAATGATAGCACAGTGGTAAAAAAAACACTCAACAGGCATACAGTCAGGAATACATATCCATTCTAAGTGGAGAAAGCCATCAAGGGCTTCAAAATTCCTGCTGCCTTTCCTGTTGGAAAGTCAGCAGGATTAGATGATATTCGACCAGAAATGCTGAAGTATGGTGGTATAAAAGTCTTACATTGGCTGCACTGCATTGTTCAGAAAGCCTGGACAGAGGGACGAATTCCCAATGATTGGAGTAGAGCTCTCATAGTACCCATATATAAAAAGGGAAATAAAACTTAATGTGAGAATTACAGAGGTATTTCCCTACTGAGTGCTCTGCACAAGATTTATGCGAGTATGCTTGAGAAACGGTTGGGAAGAATTGTGGTAGAACAAGCTGGATTCAGGCCAAATAGAGGCTGTCAGCATCAGATTTTCACTTTACGACAGATAGTTGAGAAAACATGGGAATATAACAAAGATCTGTATTTAAGTGTTGTCGATCTGGAAAAGGCATACAACAAGGTGCCAAGGGAGAAGCAATTCAATACACTACAGTTATATGGTGTCAATGTGACTTTATATCAAGCAATACTATGTCTTTATTTGAGTTGCAAGTCAGCAGTTAGAATTGACGGAAGTACAGGAAGATGGTTTAATGTTAAATCTGGTGTGAGACAAGGATGTACATTATCCCCTCTGTTATTCATTGTCTATATGGATCACATTATGAAGGAAAGTGGGATGAAACGTGATATCAGAATTGGAGATGTTAATGTCAGCGCTTTGCTTTATGCAGGCAATGTTATACTTCTAAATAAACCCACTACAAGTTTGCAAGATTCCCTGACTAAATTGAATTACTGTTGTAATAGATATGGTATGTATGTCAGCAATAAAAAGTCAAAGACAATGAAAATGGGTAGAATTGTTGAAAATATTATGGGGAACCTGTGAAAGAAGTAAAACATTTCAGCTACTTAGGCACGATTTTTAGTGAAAATGGTAAATTAAATATGGAACTAGACAACAGAATTAACAAAGCTAGTGTGGTAGGAAGTCAATTGAATAAATTCATATGGAATAAGAGAGGAATTAGTTGGAACACTAAATTAGCTGTATACAAAACAGTGTTCAAACCAGTTTTAACTTATGGATCTGTGAGCTGGGTCAGAAGTAAAACACTTGACCAAAGACTAGAGATTGCAGATATGAGAGTTTTGAGAAAGATTAAAGGCGTGAACAGATGGCATCAATGGCAATATCATATTAAAAATGAGAATATTAAGAAAGAACTTGACATTGTCATCATCCAGGAATGTGTTAGCAGAGCTAATCTCAGGTTGTATGGTCACTTGAACAGAATGGGCGAGGAAAGATTAGCAAAACACGTGTTCTCTGCCAGGTTGGCAGGAAAACGACCCAGAGGAACACCAAGATATAGGTGGATGGATGTGGTCAAAGTGCCTTAGACAATAGAAATATAAGATCTGATAATGTTTGTGTCTTGACAAGTAACAGACTGATATGGAGGAAAATTGTAGATAGTAAGTTAGTAATGATGTAAATTTTTCATGTAGTACTATCATATCCTGTACACCCCCTTGAGGGTACATGCCAGGAATTTGATGATGATGATGATGGACACTAGAATTTGTGATTTGTTGTGATGTTCATATGTAATTTTGAGATGTGCAGTTGTTTTTGATAAGAGGTAGTTTTTATGCCATTCCCACCCATTAAAGGTGGTTTTATTATTCCTACTGGGATTAAGATGTCATTAATTTGGCAAACTCTGTTTTATAAAGCAAACATGATGCTTCATGATGCCATTCAAGACATGTAAGATACCACCATCCACTTAACCAGAGATCTTGAATGGCATCAAGAAGTATATGTTTGGCTTATACAAGAGCAGAGATTCCGAAATTTTTTACACCTTCACCCACTTGCAGCACTAATGAAGTCATCAACTTTATGAAAATTATCTTGACCTTTCATTAATCAATTGTTAATGACATAAAACCACTATATGCTACAAATATCGGTTGTTTATCCAGTTGGTGACCGTGATCGGGCAGTACTCACTTGGGAAGTGACTAAGTTTATGAATGTTCCATTCAGGAAAGGTTACATGATGAACTACAAAGCAGGAAATTATGACTAACTGAATGGTATACTGAGTTCAGCAGAATGGTATCAGTTGCTGGCCGGGAAGAATATCAACAGTGCACATGAATCTTTTAAAAAATACTAAAATGATCCAGTTACAGAATGTGTTCTGAGAGTTCAAAGAATAAATAGGGTAGGAGTCAAATGGATGTGGAAGGAATACTGTGTGCATAAGGATGATGACTGTTATGAAAATTATAAGCAGCAGGCTAAAATAGTCACAACTGCTGTACGGAAAGCTAAGTCTGAGTACGAAAATAAACTGGCTCTGCAAGCTAAAGACAGTCCACAAGAATTCTGTTGATATGCTGCAAGTAAAGCAAAGAATTAATATGAAAGAATAACTCTTCTGTATGCTGATGGTGTGAGGGTGACTGATGCAGAAGAGATTGTTCAACTAATGAGTGCCCATTTTGCTGAAAGCTATCAACCTGGTGTATGCAACATTGAGTATACTGTCAACTCTTCACTGAATGAAGAAACTCAGGTGTATGAGGATGTGATATTAGAGGTGGTGCACAAATTGAATAAGAATTCAGCAATAGGGACTGCTGAGATATCAACACGGGTGCTAAAAGAGTGTTCAATTGAACTGGATATTCTTTTGACTAGGCTATATAATTTGAGTCTCAGAATAGGGAAGATTCCACAGGAATGGAAAGAATGTATGGTAATCCCATTGCACAAGAGTGGTGCAAAGACTGATATATCCAGCTATCGACCAGTCAACATCTCAGGAGTGGTGGTAAAGATTTTGAAAAAAATGGTTAGGGCTTGCATTCAGAAATGGGTTGACAGAGAATCTCTACTTACTAAGTCATGTTTTAGAATGTGAGCAACTTGCTCACCTTCTAAAATAATGTTACCATTGAACTACACAAGAGGATTGGTTACACCATGTTACTTAGGGATTTTGCTAAGGCTTTTGACAGAATACAGCATGGATGACTGTTGTTGCATAAATTGGAGAATATGGGTATGGATTATAAAATATTAGTGTGGATAAGACTATGGCTGACTGACAAACATCAAAAAGGTGGTATACAGGGGTTAAGGTAACCAGTGGTGTACCACAAAGATCATCGCTTGGTCCACTGTTATTCAATCTGTACATTAATGATATTGGGAAGGATTTGACATGCGACATAAGATATTTGCTGATGATGCGAAGATATGTGGGGTAATCAGGAATGCTGCAGACACATTACTCTTGCAGAATGAATTGTATATGCTGGAATTGTGAGCATGTGAAAATTTATGTCAGTAAATGAAAAGTCATGCACATGCATTGGATATCTATGATTAGATATCCAATGTTGTATTATATTGGTGAGATTATGCTAGAAGAAAGTGAAGAGGCTAAGGATCTTGGAGTGTTAGTAGATATGTAGCAAATTGAAGTTCAGGGACAATGTAGCAAGGACTGCAAATACAGCTTAAAAGATAATTGCAATGCTGAAAACTTTTACATGTAAAGATAAGGATGTCATTTTACCTCTTTATGTGTCAGGTCTCCTGGTTTCTGTTGTAATTCTGATACAGTGGAGAGAGTGCAAAGGGGAGTTTCAAATCTCAGTATTCCACAATCATGTTATCATGATTGTGGAATACTGAGATGTAGACTGCAGATACTAGTAAACAGGAGAAAGAGGGGTCATATAGGATTTTGATTGAAGGAATTTTTCATTTTATGGATAGTGAGAAAAGGATAAGAGAGCAGGCATCCTTGGATGCTGAGAATGAATGCGCTAAGATAGTGAGGGCTAGATTTTTTATCTCATAGAGTGGTGCGTGATTGGAATGGATTGCTACTGGATGGATGATGTGTGTGTAATCAGTGTGAATGAATACAAGAATAAGTATGGAGACCACTTATGAGTCAGGGGCTCATATGTGGTCTCCCTCGATGAGCCCTTGACTCTGTAGGTCTCTCTGTTGGATCTTGAATGAAAAGATTTCCTTAAAGAAATAATTTATTCAGGATTCAATAAGTTTTAGCTAAACAACAACAAAAATGCTTGTACATAGGTAAAGATACAAATTGTTTAATGAATCATATGCTAGTACTATTTTATGTAATATTACTTAAAGGTAAACGATGTCATAATTTTTTGTAAGAATTTATATTGGAAAGGGTATTCTTTGTAAGATATATGTTAAGGCATGTAACAGAAATTCAAAGGCTGGTAACGAAAACTTCGGGTGAATTTCGTAGCCTACGGCAAATTGTCTACATGCGGAGCGACACGTGCTTGGTGTTTTCCAGGAAGACGCGGCACGCACATGGATTTCTCCAGGAAGATGCAGCACGTGCACAGAATTTTCCAGGAAGATGCGGATAGAATATACGACATGTGCGCAAAAGAGGGTGCCGAGGGTAGAAGGTATAAAAGGGGTCTGCCCCCCCCCCCCGTTCGAGGGGCTTTTTCTTCTTGAGGTCTGTAGTCTACTAGGGATTTTCTTGTGGAGTCGGAGAGAGTTTGAGTTCGGGATTGTATCGATGGTGTGTAGCTATTCACTGCCATCATTTCGAGATGTCGTACGGAAAAATTTGACAAGGAGATAATTGGTAGCCTTCCGAGTAAGCTTGAAGGAACTGACCGCCATATATGTCCACGTGGATTGGTCCGAGCCATGCTGTTTCTAGTCCGTGATGGGAAAGAAAGGCAGAACAATGAAGTCCAAGCCTAGCCTGTGAGACAATCGTCTAGAAGAAGACCAGACATTCCGTAGGACGAAGTAAGGATAAGATGACAGAATGAATATACCTCCAGAAATATGGTAATGTTAAAACCTTTTGTAATTCTTTGTTAAGAAAGAGAGGAATACTGTAATATAGAAGAAAAGAGATGTTATGTTTCAAAACTCTAGACTACTTGTAGGAAAATGACTTTAGTGAATATTGGATAGCAGCGTTTTAAGTCTTAGGGCTATTTCTCAAGTAATTAATTGAACGAATTGTAGTTGGAATTGTCATGAGTAATAATCTATAACGTTACCGATGTGATTGTCTTGAGAGTATGTGTAGATTAGTTAGGATATTTTGAAGGTGTTAACAAAATTTTGTGCTGTGAAATTAATCTATGCTTGGATATGTTGTGTGAATTAGTTGCTATGTTTATTATTATTATTATCATTATTACATAACACCTCCAGGGAGTCCAAAGACTCATCGAAGGATGGCACCTACTCTATAACTCTCTGTCTCCACAAACTTCATAGAACCGCAACTACCATCATCTATACCAACGGCATCTACCACCCATCATCGCCACTAGTATTTTTCACAAACAAACATCCATGCCCACGGCGGGATTCGAACCCACAGCCTTTTGGCTGGAGAGCAGATACGCTAACCACTCGTTTAACCAGGCCGGTAACTTTATAACTTAGGATACCTCCATTCCAATTGAGTATATTCTTGTAAATGTGTGATCTTAGGAATTTAATAAATGTATCTTGAATATCTTAACCTGTTTTGTGCCTTGAATCAGATGGATTCAATGCATTGCTTGCTAATATCTGTATCTGAGCGGAAAAGAATTATATGACAGAGACCACTACTGCAAACTAAAGTATTTTAAGAGAGATAGATAAAATTGAGATAAAGAGTAATTAATAGATTGATTTACTTAGTATATTTTCTGAGGGTTACTCCTTGGTTAAGAGGAATTTCTAATCTAGGGATCTGCCTGCCGCAGCTTGATCAAATAAATATTGCCAGATCCTGATTAGGAGATAACTCCAGACCGTTATTACTGAGGATCGGACTCTATTCAGAAGTCTACCCTTTGTTAATTTATTTAATATACTTAATCATTCTAAGAAACAGGCAATTGTGTGGATAGATTTTACTGTAGATGAGAGGGTACAATGTTCTGATATTTGCGCATGCATAGACCATAGAAATATATAGTTAAAGTGATAACACTACACAGTGATATTTTAAGATAAGTGATATAAGTAGGCAAGCACAATAAAGTATAAATTAAAGTGTCACGACATAACATCTCTCCCTCTCTATTATTATTATTCTCAGAAATATTTACATATATACAATAATCGTGATATTTCATCACTTATTTTACAAAATACAGCAACTAAGTTGTGCAGATTACGGTTCATTTTCTACATTAGATTTCTATAAAAAAAACAAAAACATTCAATTTTTTTTTTTTATTATTAAAATTATGATTATATATTATGAGTTTTCAAGACATATAGTTCTGTTCATAATGAGCGTGTATTTTCTTGATCACAGCACTAATAAATAACTATTTGGGAACATTGATCAAGTGTAAACGGATAAGTATTTTAATACTGACTAGTTTCACCAAACTTATGCTGTTGGCATCGTCAGGGTACAAGCACTGAGGTTAAAACATATCACAAAATGGATTTTAACTCTAAATTCTAAAAATTATAGTTACAACTGAAATAGCATTGAACATCCCTTAGCAACAACTAGTAAATCATGTACACGTGATACGTGTATTATTCATGTCACGAACACATATCTTGAAGTAGAAAAAGCCATCAAAATCCTGAAATGCGGAAAGGCAGCTGGAGTAGATGATATTCGACAAGAAATTCTCAGGTGTGGAGGTATACACCCTCTGTTCAAAAAGAAACCGAACTTTTCGAAAATTGAAGAAACTAGTGGTGCCACCTGTTGTATCTTTTTGTTGTCGAAAGTGGCAACCTTATTTAGTGTTGTGTCAACTGTTTATGACATTTGTTTCATTAGAAGACGAGTTATAGTGCCAAGAGTGACAGTGTGTTTTTTTACGAACAGTCGGAAAATTTTGAAACATCAGATGCTTCAAAAAGCATACGGTGATGAATGCTTATCCCATACTCAAGTTTACGAATGGTTTAAGCGATTTCAAAGTGGTTTTGAGACTCTTTAGGATGACTAAAAGCTGGGCCTTCCAAAAACTGGACTGAGCGAAGTTAACATTCAAAAAAATGTGTGATTTCATCAAAGAAAACCCGAAATCGTCCGTGAGATTGATTGAAGATGAATTAGGGATTCTCAAATCAACTGTGCACAACATTTTGACTGAATGTTTGGGCCTTCGTAAATTGAAATCGCAATTTGCTCCCCACAAGTTGCCCGACGACCAAAGAATGTATCGAATTGAATACTGCAAGGACCTCATTAAAACCAGCCATCAGGACTCAAACTTCCTTGAAACGATTGTTACTGTGACGAAATATGATGTTTTGAGTATGAGCCAAAGCTCCAGAGTGCTGATTGGAGACCACCAGAACACGGGCATCCGAAAAAAAAGTCACTTGGACAAGTCAAAAATAAAGACTGCCGATTTGTTTCTACGATTCCAAGGGCATGTCTGGCCAAATGGTCAGTTGTGCGTTTTATATCGGAGTTTTGAAGCGACTGGGAGCGAGGATTCGTCGCGTACAGCATGAATATCGTGATGTACGTAGCTGGTCACTTTTGCGCGATAATGCACCATCTCATCGTTCGAACATTGTGAGATAGTTTTTGAGCAAAAACCAAGTTTGTGTGATGGATCACTCTCTGTATTCACCTGATTTACCACCCTGTGACTTCTTTCTCTCCCCCCATCTTCATTTGCTGATGAAAGGAAAGCGATATGACACCACTGAAAATGTTCAAGCAACAGTAACCACTACCCTCAACAGTATCCCAAAAACCGATATAAAAAACTGATTTAACGAATTAATTGACCGTGGCAAACGCTGTATCAAAGCTGAGGGAGAGTATATTGATTGAAATAAATGATTTGAATAATTATAATTGGCCTGTGTTTTATTTTCTATCAAAAATTTCTTTTTGGACAGAGGGTGTAAAAGTCTTACAGTGGCAGCACTGTAAGACTTTTACACCCTCACAGACTTTTACGGACAGACGAACGAATTCCAGATGATTGCAGTATAGCTTTCATAGTGCCCATATATAAAAAGGGAAATAAAACGATGTGACAATTACAGAACACACTACTGAGTGTTCCTGGTAAGATTCATGCCGGTATACTTGAGAAAGAAATGGTTGAGAAGGATTGTGGAAGAGAAGTTTGATAAAGAACAAGCAGGATTCAGGCCAAGTACTGGCTGTCATTATCAGATTTTCACTTTACAATGAATAGTTGAGTAGTCATAGGAATATAACAAAGATCTGTATTTAAGTTTTGTATATCTGGAAAAAGCATATGACAAGGTGCTGAGAGAGAAGCTTTTCAAAATTCTACAGTTGTATGGTGTCAGTGGAGCATTATATCAAACAATACTTAGTCTTTATTGGAGTTGTAAGTCAGCAGTTAGAATTGAAGGAAGTACAGGAAGATGGTTTAATCTTAAATCTGGTGTGAGACAAGGATGAACATTATCCCCTCTGTTATTCATTTTCTACCGTATTTGCCAGCATGTAAGACGCACCCCCTTTTTTTGTACACTTTTTTTAGGAAAAAAAACTTGATCAATGAATTTACAGTATTTAAAATATCAAATAATAAGCAGTTCTTATCATTTTATCAGTTAGGGGTGCCCCGAAAAGCCTCTTTGCAGCCCTCTGTCCATGTTCTTTAGCATACGCAATCACACATAGCATGTATGCAATATTGTAGCAATGCCGACATTTTTCAGCCATAATTTGCCAAGAAATTTAGAGAAAACTTAACGGCAGAAATTTATCACCGTTCACAACAATTGGAAAGTTTAAACGAATAAGAACACAGCTGTGATCGTCGATGACAGCACATGTGCATCCACTGAAGTCTACAGAACTGGAATGCTCTCACACACCGCAAGGAAGCTAGAAAGAAATCACGTGACTCAGAACAGAGAAAATTTCCAGAAATGAAAGCAATAAAAAACTGAGTATCGGCATATAAGATGCACCTTGTTTTTCAGACCTATTTTCAAAGAAAAAAAATGTCTTATATGCCAGCAAATACAGTATATGGATCACATTATAAAGGGAAAGTGGTATTAAACCTGATATCAGAATTGCAGATGTTAATTGCAGATCTCTACCTATAGGAGTTGCCTCTTGGCAACTCCTATAGGTAGAGATGACCTTGCTAATGCTTCTGCCTGGTATCTCCACTTGGGCCTGGCTCCCACTGAAGAGACCTCAATAAAGGTCGAAACTAGTCTGGGTAGCGGCCCTTCCCTTAATGCATAACGTTATACATATCCGCAAGGAGATGTGTTTTGCATAATGGGAGATACTGAAATAGGAGTGATGTTAGCTTGCTCCACCTTTGCAAGGAGTTGCCCGGTGTTGTACCACCTTACCCCAGTCCTGAAGATACTTTCAGGTGCAAACTTTGTTTACTCGCACATGGATAAAGGATTAAACTAAATTTATTATAGTCTAACCAAGTGAAAAATAAACTTTCAACATCATCATTATTATTATTATTTGACACCTTCAGGTAGTCCATGGACTCATCGAGGGAGGGCACCTGTTCTTCAACTCCATCTCCACCATTCAATCACCAACTGACTGCAACTACACCAATGCCATCTACTGCCAACCACCACAGCTATTTTCACAGACAATCACATCCATCCATCTATGGTGGGATTCGAACCTGCAGCCTTTTGGCTGGAGAGCAGATATTCTAACCACTCAGCCAACCAGGCCGGCTAACTAAATTATGCTCACGTTTTGACAACTTTAGCTTGCATTATCAAAGTCACTTTCAACACACTCAGCAAAGTCAGAATGAAATGACTCAAGAACAAAGACAGTCCTATGTGTGGAGGATGGCAGTTGCTTCCCATGGTGATTTTTTTTGTGATTACTGCTAATGGTAAAACCTAGTAAACTTTGGCACACTGCCCTATTCTGCCATCAGCAGTAATCACAGAAGATCATCATGCAGAGTGTTACTGTCGCCCTCCATACATGTGACATGGTCATTTCATTCTCACTCTTTGTGAAAATGTGTTTTAAAGTGACTTTGACTTCAGCAGCAGAACATTGTCATGTAAATAATTAATTTAGCTAGTAAATTTTCATTCCAGTTCCACGTAGTTTTATTCCAGAAGCTTTAACCCGAATCACTACAATAGCTATAGAGATTTAAATATGAAAATATGCATTGATTTAAATGAGATTCCAGCAAATCTTACAGTATTGATGTAATCCCTACTTCTTACTTTTCTTGATCATGGATTGGGCATTCAGGAACCACACTGCACAGACTGTAAGAGCAGTGAGTTTATTGAGGGGGTATGAAAAGTAGTTGGGTGTACTGAATGTCTCTCCTTGCACTCCATGACATTCTGTATAATAATGGTAGTAATTGTAGTAAACTGTACTGAATGTCTCTCCTTGCACTCCATGACATTCTGTGTAATAATGGTAGTAATTGTAGTAAACTAGCTGCAAACAAAGCAGTCGGTCTTTAACTATTGATGTATAGATATAGCCTGATTTTAGGGGTCCAGGATGCTATGGAACCCTTTCCTCCTAATGCTCCACTTTTAAAAATAGAAATGAGTTATTTCTATTTAATTGATCATTGTATAAATGTATATAAACAATATAATTTTTTCAAGCATTACAATGGCAGAGTGCATCATGACATTATCAGAACTTGCATGTTGTAGTAAGTTTCTTCCAACTGTCATTGTGCACAACACATTCTGCATATTTCTTAGTTCATTTTCTGTTATTCATAGTTATTCTTTTTCCTTAGCCAGGTGATTGGAAACCTTTTTTTCTCATTAAAAGGCCAAACATTTCTTTAAGGAATCTGTATTTTTGGTAGAAATGTTGCATTCCTTCACAGTTACTAATATTTACTAAAAAAAATCAGGTATGTGATAAAAAGATAAGATATTCAAGATAAAACCTGCGATTGAAATTTTTTTCAATGAAAACACACTCAGTATGTTTTTTTTATCATGTATAATTTTTAAATGTAAAGCTACCCTATATGATGTTAATTAGGTTTATATGAAGACAAGTTACTTGCTGTTGTGACAGACCACTGAGCCTAACATGTTGGGTTCAGTGATTTGAAATGGAAATGATATTAGCAATATTTTTGAGTGAGAAATGAAATAAGATTTTCTGTAATCATTTATTAAGAATAATAAAAGATGGACTTAGAAATATGCAGAATTGGTTTCATTATATATATATATATATATATATAATGAAATTTTTAGACTTCAGGCCTTTTTCTACAGACTGCTGAGGCAACTTGTTTACCTCTGTACAAGAAAGATATTGCTCACAGTGTTAAGTATTTACATATATTAAGTAGAAGTTAAAGTATTTATTTTAAATATTAAATAATTTAGGAATATTTTAAATTAATAGTTATATATATGTGTTTATATATATATATATTTATTTATTCGTTTATTTTTTAATAGCTTTGACAAAACCAAATGATATGATCTTTCCATTTGATTTCAAAAGTTCTTTGGCAACATACAGACATACAAAAGTGGAACATATGGATTCCGAGAGAGCTCTTCTGGGATATTTATTGGCAAAAATTCACAAGCTAGATCCAGATGTTATTGTGGTTAGTTAATTATTGAACTTACTCTTAATGGACTCTGACTTTCTTAGTGTATTCTTAGTGTATTATACATAAAATACACTAGTGGCCAAAATTGTGGAAACCTTTTGGAAAAAGTGTATTTCTGAGGTTTGATGGCTCATAACACCACTTTTTTTTAGAGTAATACCATAAAATTATATATCAATGGAAAGATAATTTAATCAAGAATGTTATGCAATAACTTTTATGAAGGATTTTTTATTAGAACAGCAGTTATAAAGAAGAAAAGTGAAAGACAAAAAAAATGAGATATACAAAAATTCTCACGATGTGAGTTAATACTTAGTTGGGTAACCTTTAGCGTTAATTATGGCCTTACTGTTTTGAATTCATTTTTCATCATCATCATGCTTGTTAAGGATTTAGGCCTAGAATGGCCTTCTGGCTTTAGAAGTCATCATTGAATCTCTTTAAGAGGATGTCCTAGTTTTCTTTTTCCTAGGACATCTAGGAAAACTAGGACAAGAGGATGTCCTAGTTTTCTTTTTCCTAGGACATCCTCTTAAGAGATTCAATGATGACTTTTAAAGTCATCATTGAAGTTTGTAATTTAAGGCTTGTTTTGGTAATATTTCTATTTGCATTCCTTCAACGTATTCCATCCATTTATATTTATATTTTTTCATTTTTTCTTTTACTGATTCCTGGTTTAATCTTTCATCATTTCTTTTGCGATTGAATAGAGTATACTTTTCAGTTTTTTTCATAAACTTCATTTCAGCTATTATTAATATTTTTTAGTTATTAATCATTTTTCATATATGCATATCATTATAATGTTATTTTCTCCCAAAGAATTTTCTCACAATGAGCCGTTTGCAAAGAATTGTGTGGACATGCTAGCAGAGCAACAGAGACAGTGATAGAATGGGGCATAAAGAGAGAAAGACTTTTATCAGAAAGGATCTAAAAAGAGGAGATGTTTAGTGTGGGAATCCCTGGCTTTTGTAGGGAAACCCTACAAATGCAGAGATGCCACCATTGAGACAAAAGAAAGAGTAATTGGCATAACTGAGATGAGCAGTGCTTTAAGAAGAAGCTGAAATTTTCTGTTAGGAAAAGTAATGGATTTTGCCAGATTTGAGATAGAGGTGACAATATATATTTGTGAAATAGATCTGTTATGTTTTTGGATGTTTACTTTTTTTCTGCATATAATCTATTTCTCTGCCTGCCTTTTTTTATAATTATTTCATTTGAGATGAAATTGGGAGGGAAATCCAACTTGATAAATCTTTGCTCTTGGTTGTGTTCTCCATGTACCACTATTAGACAAACCTGGCAGAATAATGTTCATAAGGTTATTCAGAAGCTGACCTAGAAATCTTCTAAACTGTTATATTTACCCATAAGGCTTGTTGGCAGAATAAGTATTTTAAAACTGTATGGAAAGAAGAAATGAGAAGGAAAAAAGTAAACAAGTCTTGCTGTATAATCCAAACATGATTTTGGCCCGAACACTTCAGGCTTCTGGCAATCAATGTGACCGTATTACACTATTTGGTGAAACTAAACTCCACCCCCAAGTGGTGTCCAGTGCTGCAGAGGCTTAGCTTTTCCTCTTAGGAGTGTTGATGACATAATTCACTCCTTCTATACATTAGTCATTCCTTGATTATGTTTCTCCATTCTGATGGTTTGAGGATGGGATTTGTGTTCTGGATTACTAAGAGGACCACCAGTGTAGTAGGCATGGAATTTGGTTGCTGTATAGTGAATTGATTTCACCAAAGTTTGTCATATTCTACACTGTGGTGACCAGAAAATCAATCGCTCTGGTCATCACATTGACTGATCTGACCACCACTACAAATCAGACTTCTGATGTTTTTTGCAACTAAGTCATTGCAGCATGCCTACACATATTGGCCCACTAAATTTAGAAACCTTTATTTAATACCGTGTTGGACCTCCTTTAGCCCGAATTACAGCACATATGCAATTTGGTATGGATTCCACAAGGTGTTGGATTGCATCTGCACCATACCAGGTGTTCACCAGACAGTCCTTTAACTGGCTCAGATTTGACAGAAGAGGACTTTGCTTTTTGCTTCTGGATCTGTTTTTCTATCATGTCCCGCACATTCTCAGTGGGGTTCAGATCTGGGCTTGGTGTTGGCCAGTTGGTGGCATACTCGCTGAACCACTTCTGAACAATTCTTACATGTTGAACAGTAGCATTTGTTGTCCATTAAATGGCTGTCACTTGCTGGACAAAAAGTCAAAAGTTACAGGATGGACTTGGCAACAATGTTCAATTTCTTGGAGGGCATCTGACCCATTTATCAATATCAGGGGACTTGTTCCTTACCATCAGAACATGTCCCATACCACGATGCCACCTCCAAAACCCTAAGTTGTGTTTACGAGGAAAGCTGGATTCATTGCGTCATGGGGCTCATACCACTGTTGATGGTACACCTTGTTGCAGAACAAGGTGTACCATCACTTGTTGGATCACATGACCTTTTTTCCCCTCAGTCTTCCTGACACAACTGTAGACAAACTTTCCTATTCTTTGCAGAAATCATTGATTTCTGTATAGGCTTGCGATTGCCAACACTGATCCTCTTTAATTCCCTGCGCATAGTTTGGTGTGATATGGATTGGACAGCCTTTATTACTGCTTTGGTCAGTTGGCGATCTCATTCCTAACAGACTCTCTGAGGACCACAGTCATGCCTCTTAGACAAGCAATGTGGGTTATTTTTCCACAGATTAAACCCCCGAGATATATTTTTTTCTTAAATGGTGCTGGATGTTTTCAGAATCGTGGATCCAGGCTGGCACTTCACAACAAGCCTTTGTTTTTTCAGCAGCATTCTTAAATAGTTGCCTAGTACATGTGGTGACGCACATAACCAAATATTTTGCATATAATGCATAAGTGAAGTTTACGTATATCTGCATAACAATTTCTAATTTAGTGGCCAGTATATTTAGCTATCTCAAAACGAATATCCATCTTCCTTTTGAGATTCTGTTTACTTCGCTGGAAAATACTATTATCAGTTGGTTGAAGTAGCCTTTATTTATTTTTTATATCATTAAATGTAATATACAAATTTTATAAAACATGAAAGTTGTCTGAAAAGGCCTAACAATAAAAAAGCGAATTTGTCATTTCAAAATTATTTTTATTTTTATTTTTTACTTTTTATTTTTCAACATAATCTCCCTTAAGACATTTATTCCAGCACCATTATCCCGTCCCTGTAGTGGTTCTCAGTAAGATCTGCAAAATAACCCTCTACAGCTGCAATTACCTCTTGATTTGAAGAAAAACACTGACCAATGTAGAAGAGTTTTAGTTTTCGGAAGAGATAGGAGTCAGAGGGAGCCAAATCTGGGGAATAGGGAGGATGGTCCAACAATTCATAGTGCAGATTCCTTAATTTTCCCATTGCCAAGACACCTTTGTGGGCAGGTGCATTGTCCTGATGAAAGATGATTTTTTTCTTCTGCAAACCGGGTCTTATCTCACGAATTTTTTCGTTATGTCTGATTAAAAGATCGGAATAATATTCCCCAGTTATTGTTTTACCCTTTTCAAGATACCTAATAAACAAAACGCCTTTAGCTTCCCAAAACACCAATGCCATAACCTTTCCTGCTGATGGAACCGACTTTGTCTTCTGTGACGCTGAACAACCTTTTTCTGTCCACTGTTTTGACTGCTGTTTGGATTCTGGTGTGTAATGGTGAATCCAAGTCTCATCCATAGTAATAAATGGACGCACAAAATCAGTTTTATTCTTGTTAAAACGCTCCAAGCACTGTTCAGAGATTTTCATGCGAGTGCATTTTTGATCTGCTGTGAGCAAGCTCGGCACCCATCTTGCGCAAAGCTCTTTCATTTGCAATTCTTCATGCAAAATATATCCTACATGTTCTTTTGAAATGTCTATAGTCTCAGCAATTTCATGCACTTTGACTCGCCGGTCATCCAATACCATATTGTTCACTTAATCAATGATTTCTGGTGGTTTTACACTTTTTGGACGTCCTTTACATGGATCATCTTCAAGGCTGGTACAGCCACATTTAAGCTCTGCAGCCCATTTCTTAATTGTGGAAAACAAAGTACAAGAGTGCCCATAAACTTTTATGAACTTCGAATGAATTTCTTTTGGTGTTAAACCTTCTTTTACAAAGAATTTTATAATCCACGATGCTCAATTTTATCCATTTCAAGGGATACAGACAACACTTTTGCTTCAGACAGCTGTATAAAACAAACTACTTGATAGAATGATTTGCAATTTCACATGGATGCTTATGACAGATGTACCAACTTAGAAAAAAAAAATCTTGCCGATAGTGTTGCCATCTATGGTTGAGGCCGAGAGCTTTTCAGACCAACCTCATAAAAAGGGAAATAAAACTGATTGTGAAAATTACAGAGGTATTTCACAACTGAGTGTTCCTGGTAAGTTTTATTCAAGTATACTTGAGAAAGAGTTGAGAAGGATTGTGGAATAAAAGCTTGGTAAGAACAAAGTGGATTCAGGTCATATATAGGTTGTCAGAATCAGATTTTCACTTTACGACAGATAGTTGAGAAATCATGGGAATATAACAAAGATCTGTATTTAAGTTTTGTAGATCTGGAAAAGGCATTTGACAAGGTGCAAAGAGAAAAGCTATTCAGAACGCTAGTTATATGGTCAATGGGGCATTATATCACACGATACTTAGTCTTTATTGTAGTTGTAAGTCAGCAGTTAGAATTGAAGAAAGTACAGGAAGATGGTTTAATGTAAAACCTGGTGTGAGACAAGGATGTACATTATCCCCTCTGTTATTCATTATCTGTATGGATTACATTATAAAGGAAAGTGGTATTAAACCTGATATCAAAATTGTAGATGTTGCGGATGATGTTATACTTCTAAATAAATCTGCTACAAGTCTGCAAGATTACTGACTAAATTGAATAAGTGTGGTAATAGATATGGTATGAAGGTCAGCAATAACAAGACAAAGACAATGAAAATAGGCAGAAGCATTGAAAATATCAACTGTGTTGTGAATAGAGAACCTATAGAATAAGTAAAACATTTCTGCTACTTCGGCACAATTTTTCGTGAAAATGGTAAATTAAATATGAAAATAGACAACAGAATCAACAAAGCTGGTATGTTAGGAAGTCAACTGAATAAATTTATATGGAATAGGAGAGAAATTAGTCAAAACACTAAATTAGCTGTATAGACAGTGTTCAAACCTATTTTAAATTATGGATCTGAGAGCTGGGTCAGAAGTAAAACACTTGACCAAAGACTAGAGACCACAGATATGAGAGATAGGGTCATGAACAGTTGGCATCAATGGCAATATCATATTAAAAACGAGGATAATAGGAAAGAACTTGACATTGTCAGCATCCTAAAGAGTACAAATGAGATTGTTAAAAATGAAATCAGGATTGTGGAATGCATTAGCAGAGCTAATCTCAGGTGGTATGGTCACTTAAACAGAATGGACAAGGAAAGATTAGCAAAACAAGTGTTCTCTGCCAGGTTGGCAGCAAAACGACCCAGAGGAAGACCAAGATATAGGTGGATTGATACGGTACAAAGTGCTTTAGACGATAGAAATATAAGATCTGATAATGTTGGAGTCTTGACAAGTAACAGACTGATTTGGAGGTAAGTTGTAGATGGGACGTTAGTAAAGATAGAAATTTTTCATGTAGTGCTATCATATCCTATACACCCCTTGAGGGTAAATAGCAGGAATTTGATGATGATGATGTTTCATGTTGTTTATTATCATATTTAGCAGTTTGCTCATATTCTATAACAATGTTACCATTGAACTAGACAAGGGGAATGGATACACCATTCCCCTTATCTAGTTCAGTGGTACTTTTGACAGAATACAGCATGGCAGACTGCTGTATAAATTGGAGATGGATAAGAGGATGGCTGACTGACAGATATCAAAAAGTGGTATACGGAGGATGTGAGTCTACAAGATTTAAGGTAACTAGTGGTGTTCCACAAGGATCAGTGCTTGGTCCACTGTTATTTAGTCTGTACATTAATGATATTGAGAAGGATTTGATAAGCAACATACAGCTATTTGCTGATGATGCAAATATAGGTAGGGTGATCAGGAATGCTGCTGATATGCTGTCTTTTTTTTTTTTTTTTTTCCAGAATGATTTGAATAAGCTGGAATTATGAACGTGGGAAAATGGGTGTCTGTTCAATGTCAGTAAATGTAAAATTATTCACTTCTGCGTGATTAGATATCCAATGTTGTATTATATTGGTGGGATTAGGCTAGAAGAAATTGATGAGGGTAGGGATCTTGGAGTGTTAATAGATAGGAAGTTGAAGCTCATGGGGTCATGTGGCAAAGATTGCCAATCGAACAGTCCAAGTGAGCTCTTATCAAAGACCTCACTTGGACTGTTGTGAGCAGGTCTGGTTTCCGTTGTGATTCTGATATATTGGAGAGAGTACAAAGGAGAGTGTTAAAAATGATATCAGGATTTTGGATACTGAGTATGAAGACTGATTTAGAATTTGTAGACTGCAGACAGGAGAAAGAGGGAAGATATGATTCAGACTTACAAACTTCTGAAAGGGTCATACAGGATTTCAATTGATGAAATTTTTTAATTTATGTTAGGCGGGGAAAGGATGAGAGGACATCCTTGGAAGCTGAGAATGAAGGCCGTTCAAGAAGGTTGCGAGGGCTAGATTTTTCTCTCATAGGGTGGTTGTGTGATTTTAATGGATTGCCATTGGATGTTGCGAGTGCAAGCAGTGTGAATGAATTCAAGCCATCATAGAAAAACAGATCCAGGAGCAAAACCCACTTCTGTCAAATCTGAGCCAGTTAATGGACTGTCTGGTGAACATCTGGTATGATGAATGATTTTCCACTTTCTTTTGGAGTAATATATCGCACAGGAGCAAATTTTATGAGCTCCATGTTAAAAATAAAAAATAAAAATAAAAAGTAGAATTGTTGTGGATGCAGTGCACAATTGATATATTTGCAGTTTATTTGTAGAGAATGTCACTAAGTCATTTGAGTCCACAGATATTAGCTGTGTATCAAATAATAAAATTTGGATTTACTGCTAGTTATAAGATTTAGTGGTGGAACATGAAGTTTTGCATAGAGCTTCATATCTATTAGGAGGGAGACCTATGGAACTATGTGCTTCTTCTCTATCTTACATTTTAGTAAGATTTAACCCTATTAGTTATTGATTAATTCTCTTCTGTCAAGACTGGTTAAGTACTTCATGAGTCCATCTTCTCCACTCTTCTCTTAATAAGTCTTTCTTGAAGGATCTTGGAGGCTGTTGATCTTAGCAGCTTTCTTGATATTAGCTCATAAAACCAAATGGATAAGGGGCAGACCAAGGATAAGCTTCCCATTGTCCATTCTATTTGGTGGTTTTCCATCCTTGTAGGGTGATATAAGGTAATATCTGTTGATTCATTCTGTTTACATGCCCATACAATTTTAACCTCATTTTATACATAGAAATGATGACATACTGTTTATCCTTTTGAGGAATTCCTAATAGTTCCATTACACTGGCATGGAATGGCAGTCAGTTGCCACTATACCAATTAATTCCTTTGCTTTACTCGACTTGACTGTTAGACTTTATGCTAATGATGGGTTTTGATAGATGCAAAATATTTATTTCCTATATCATAGTAGATTAATTCGATATCTTTAGTATTCAGAGTAAATCAAGCTTTAGAGTCACTAGTTCTGTTAGCATTCTAGTTGACTGGAGATGTGTTTGCTAGTATAGATGCTTATTCAAAACAGTATGGACACATTGTAAAGTACTCTCTAAAGTAGCTATTTAATGGGTTAACTGTGAAATGTCATTAAAGATAGTAAGAGCTTAATCATTATGAACTAATAAATCACTGGGAATACACAGAGACATGCTTTAATAAATGGCGAGGTATATTTATTACATAGTTTATGGTTAATCCCTAATTTTTTCTACATCCAACCTTTGTGTTAATAGTCATTCACAGGTAAGTTGACTATATTTTGTATAATTTTATTTTTGTCTATTAGTTACTTAGAATGTTTTATTCGTATCTATGATGGTGGATTGACTTCAAAAATCAAAATGATGTGAATTCCAAAGAATGAGGCTCAAGTATAAACATAAAGCAAAATCTTTACTGTAAACACACATACACACAATAGATGCATTTCAGTATATTAAATCATTCTCTTTGTCCTGAAGGAAGCTGACGAAGTGCAGAATTTCTATTAGTAAAAATTAATTTCTTACTATCTTACATATCTAATTTTAAAATCTTACTAAATATAGTTATCCTCTGTATTGAATAAGATTTTAAAATTTAGATATATAATGGCCATCCTTTGAGCTCATGGCCATTCTTGCTATGAGCTCAAAGAAAACATTTTCTCTCTTGCTCTTGGACTGACTTTCACAGTTAAATTCATTCCTTAGGGAGGGACAACTTCAAACACTATACAAAGAATAAACACAGCATTCAGCTAAAAGCTTTATAGTTTCACTTGACTATATGGGAACTTCCTTTGCAATGTTTATTCCATCACTGTCCTCTTTATCTTCCTTTGTTTTATTTATTTATTTTTGCTACCCATTTATTCACTTTGTCTTACTTTTCAAATTTCTTAGATCACAATAAAAGAAGTTAGATCTCACATGACTATTATGCTTGTCTATATCTTCTTTTAGCATGCAAGTTTGATTAAAAACATCTTTATTTCGTTTCCTGATGTTGGCGGGAAGATAAGATACGAGTAAATCTCTCTGACAGCAGGAGCACAACATTTAACTGTGCAGTTCCAAGGAAAATAATGTTACTGTAGATTTCATCTCATTTTATGAAGTATATCTTTCTTGCTTTCCATTTCATGTAGCATTCTCACTGATATACGAAGGCTTGATACATTGTATTGTCCTTCACAGTTCTTACTTGGAAATTGGATAAACTTTTCTGAAATCATAGAATTCGGCTCAAAAATTTGCCTGCTTTTTGTTCTTTCTTCTTCTTCGCCCTCTCTTTCTGATTAGCATTCCTGTTTTTCCATGGTATGGAAAACAGAACATGTGTGTCCATTACATGCAAGTACTGAGATTCAAAGTGAAACTGAAGTGATCCCATGGCTATCTTTAGTACAGTGATTACATATTATGCTAATTTTGTTATAGGAAAACTATTATAAATGGACACAACATAAATACATATGCATTATTTTTCTATGTTGAATGTTTAAATATATCTCAGTTTCCTTTATTATGCCACCATTTAACCACATGACAATAATACAGGAAAACCTTGCTTATTGCGAATTCGATATGCGCGATAATCAGTTACTGCGAATTTTCTATGTTATGCAAAATTTTATTGGTTTTAATAGCTCAGTTGATAACATTATTGAAGAAATCTGCACAATTGGAAAAGAACTTGGATTTAAGTAACTGGATAATGAAGATGTGAGAAACTTGCTCGATTCCCATTCAGAACAGTTAAGCAAGAATGATAGCCTTCAACTAGAAGAACAGCGTGCATATGAAGAAGATAAGGAGAGCAAACAAGCAGAGAATGTTTTGACTAAGAAGCTAACTGCAAAAGATCTTCGGAGCTAATTTTCAATCACATTGAGTGTGCTAAGGAAATTTTGTTTGATGCTGATCCTGATATGGAATGAAGCTTGGAATTTCACTGAAATCGTGATAAAGCGATCGCCAACTATCTCAAATTGCATGACAAGATGAAAAAGTCGAGCCTTATTCAAACATCTTTACTTAAAAAGTAACTCAATAAAATGTCATCATCATCAAATTCCTGCCATGTACCCTCAAGGGGTGTACAGGATATGCTAGTACTACATTAAAAAATTACATCATTATTAACTTCCTATCTACAATTTTCCTCCAAATCAGTCTGTTACTTGTCAACCAACATTATCAGATCTTATATTTTTATCGTATAAGGCACTTTGTACCATATCAATCCACCTATATCTTGGTCTTCCTCTGGGTCGTTTTGCTGCCAACCTGGCAGAGAACACTTGTTTTGCTAATCTTTCCTTGCCCATTCTGTTTAAGTGACCATACAGCCTGAGATTAGCTCTGCTAATGCATTCCTGGATGCTGACAATGTCAAGTTCTTTCCTAATATCCTAATTTTTAATATGATATTGCCATTGATGCCATCTGTTCATGTTTCTAATCTTTCTCAGGACTCTCATATCTGCGGCCTCTAGTCTTTGGTCAAGTGTTTTACTTCTGACTCAGCTTTCAGATCGATAAGTTAAGACTGGTTTGAACACTGTCTTGTATACAGCTAATTTAGTGTTCTGACTAATTTCTCTCTAATTCCATACGAATTTATTCAATTGACTTCCCACCATACCAGCTTAGCTGATTCTATTATCTATTTCTATATTTAATTTACCATCTTCACTAAAAATCGTTCCTAAGTAGCTGAAATGTTTTACTTGTTCCACAGGTTCTCCATTCACAACACAATTGACATTTTCAATGATTTTGCCTATTTTCATTGTCTTTGTCTTTTTAATGCTGACCTTCATACCATATCTATTACAACAGTTATTCGATTTTGTCAGAGAATCTTGCAGACTTGTAGCGGATTTATTTAGAAGTATAACATCATCCACATAAAGCAAAGAGCTAACATTAACATCTCCAATTCTAATATCATGTGTAATACCACTTTCCTTCATAATGTGATCCATATAGATAATGAATAACAGAGGGGATAATGTACATCCTTGTCTCACACCAGATTCAGCATTAAACCATCTTCCTGTACTTCCTTCAATTCTAACTGCTGACTTACAACTCAAATAAAGACTAAGTATTGCTTGATATAATGCTCCATTGACAGCATATAACTGTAGCATATTGAATACCTTCTCTCTTGGCACCTTGTCATATGCCTTTTCCAGATCGACAAAACTTAAATACAGATCTTTGTTATATTCCAATGCTTTCTCGACTATTTGTCGTAAAGTGAAGATCTGATCCTGACAGCCTCTATTTGACCTGAATCCAGCTTGTTCTTCACCAAGCATTTCTTCCACAATTCTTCTCAACCTTTTCTCAAGTATACTTGAGAAACGGTTGAGAATGAGATCTTGCCAGGAACACTAAGTAGGGAAATACCTTTGTAATTCTCACATTCAGTTTTATTTCCCTTTTTATATATGGGTACTATGAGAGTTCTACTCCAATCATCGGGAATTCGTCCCTCTGTCCAGGCTTTCTGAACTATGCAGTGCAGCCACTGTAAGACTCTTATACCACCATACTTCAGCATTTCTGGTTGAATATCATCTACTCCTGCTGCCTTTCCACATTTCAAGCCTTTGATGGCTTTTTCTACTTCAAGTATGAATATGTATTCCTGATTGTATGCCTGTTGAGTGTTTTTTACCACTGTGCTATCACTGCTTGTTTCGTTTACCAATTTTTCAAAGTAATTACTCCATACTTCAAGGATATCTTTTTCTCCCATTTTTATGTCACCTTTATCATCTCTAACTCCTTTTACAGCACTCTTTCTCCATTCTTAAGCTTCTTCAACAACCTCCAGAATATTTTGCCACCTTCTTGATATTTATTTTCTCTGTTCTTACCAAAGTTCTCTCATGACTTTTGTTTAACTTGTTTTACAGAGTGTTTAGCTTTCTTACATTTGTCTCTGTATTCTCTAAGAACACAGGTTGATTTATTTGGCAGGAACTTTTGATATGCTTTCTTCTTTTCCTTCACTGCCTCTTTAACTGCCTGTGTCCACCATGGACTTCTAATTTTTCTATCTTTGCAGACAACTTCACCACATACCTCTCTAGCTGAATCAATCAGGGCTTTCTTCAAGGCTTACCTCTGAATCTTCCAGGTTTGATTTCTGTTCTTCAACTCTTTCATTTTTTCTTCAATAATTTTTGTGTATTTTAGTCTACAGTTCACATCTGAGAGCTGCTCAACTTTTATTTGCTTTAAAACTTGCTTATATGTTATTCTTTACAATATGAAATTCAATTTTATCTTGCTCAAGACTAAATAGTGATCGCTTCCAATTTCAAATCCTCTGTACATTCTGGTGTCCTGCACCAGGAAGAAAACATCACTGTCAACAATAACATAGTCAATGAGACTTTTCTTATTCCTAGAATCTTCTCTCCATGTGAATTTCTGCACATTTTTATGTTGGAACATGGTGTTAGTAATAACCAGACCGTGTCCTGAGCAGAAATCCAACAGATATTTGCCATTATTATTAGCTATGCTCTTTTCTCCAAATTTTCCCAAAATATTTTTGTATGTCTCACAATCATTTCCTACTCTACTATTTAGATCCCCAACAAGGACCAACTTTTCCTTTTTCATTATGTCAGTTGCTTTTTCTTAAGCCTCAAAAAATTCCTCCACTTCTACCTTAGTAGAACTTTCTGTTGGATCATAGGCACAAATAAGTCTCATTGTTCAGTTCCCCATTCTCATATTTGCCCACATTACTCTACTTGAGACTGACCTCCATTCAAGAAGATTAGCCTCGTATTTTGTGTTGAATACTATGGCTACTCCTTCTTTTCCTTGATTGTCATTGCCTGAATATAACATTTTGTATTTATTGCTCAGAAAGATCTCACCAGTTTTTGTCTTTTTTGTTTCAGTCACCCCTATTATGTCAATCTGGTACTTATCTAATTCCTAAGCTAGCTCCATTTCTTTGCCATTCAGACTTCTTATGTTGATAGTACCAATCTTTAACTCTGGTGATGTTGAGTTGGAGTGTGTTTTCAGATTTGTTCCAGTAGCTGACTTTTCGCTGTTCGCCCTGGTTCCCTGTCAAAAAAAACGGGGACCTTGTTTAACCGGGCGACGCACCAGTCGGCATGAAATTTTGTCATGTTGTACTATCATTTTTTTTATTTTGGTTTAACCAATAAGAATACAATTTGGTCGGCTAAATCCCAAATTGCAAGCCCATCCTCGTTCGTTCAGTATCCAAGTAGATACCCAACAGGGTACAGCACGAGAAGGTGAGGATTGGACATTAGGTCTTGAAGCCCTGGTCGGCTTTCTGCATTCCTTTAAAGGCTTTGTGGAGGTCTCCTCTCAGTTATACAGCTTTGACCCTTAAGCACTCCCTCAATCAATTGTTCATACATTAAATAAAAATTTAAGCAATTGATTTTTATGAACTTTGATGATTTTATCCTCTAATATATAGCTTATAATTTTTTTTTCAAATTTACGATAACTGATGGACAAAATATAATTATTCCTATTGTTTATTGTATTCGCTTAGTGCGCATTAATGATGGATTAATTAATTGAGTTAAAGTGAGGTTTTCCCATACTAAGATATGCAATTGCATTAATAAATGTGAACAAATAAGTTTTTTTAAAACAAGTTTTATCATAATAATAAAACTTAAAATTTTTAACTCCTTTTTATAAATTTACACTCAGTGTATATATATAAATGTACTGTAAATCAATCATAATTACGTGAAATTTTTACAGTAGGTTCATTGCAATGTTTATATATAAGGCATTTCTTTTATAGGGCCATGATATTTTAGGATTTGATCTAGACGTTCTTCTTCATCGTTTGGCATCCAATAAAATACCTAATTGGTCTAGATTAGGAAGATTAAAGAGAGCAGGATTGCCTCATATTAATGTATTGTATTTTTCATTTTTTTTACCCGTTTTTACATTTGTTATGTGTGGTATTAATTTCCTAAAATTTTAAAGTCTATTTATAAAATTTATTAATGTATTGTATTTTTCCTCTTTTTACATTTATTTTGTGTAGTATTAATTTCATAAACAGTTATGAACAACATGAACCTAGATTTGAATATGTTGAGAAGATCCAAAAGAGGAGAAATCACCCTCAAGGAGTGTGCAGGATAGATGGTAATACTACATAATAAAGGTGACAATATTAATTTCCGATCAACAATTTTTCTCCAAATTAATCTACCATTTCTCAGGACTGGTGTTATATTTTAATCTTAGGGCTAGTCTTAATCTTAATGTCATCTGTTTGCATTGAACCACCTAGGTCTGTCTTTTGGATCTTTTGGAACTTTATGGCAGTTCTATAAAAAATGAAGATTAACACCAAATTCTGGTAAAACCGAATGTTCTTGCTTTCACCTCAATAACAGACTTGTAAATCAAAAACCAGAGATATATGCTGATGGAACATTAATTTTGTTTAATCTGACACCTAAATATCTGGGAATAACTCTGGATAGAACTTTGTCATATAAATAACATATGATTAATATCGCTGCTAAAGTTCGCACCAGAAATAATAACATAGTTCAGAAGCTTTGTGGTACTATATGGGGCTCAAGTGCCACAACTCTGCGGTGCACCGCCATTGGTCTAATTTATAGTGCAGCAGAGTATGGTGCTCCTGTCTGGCTCAATAGTTACCATGTCAAGAAACTAGATGCTCAACTTAACTCCACTCTGTATTTAATAACGGGTTGCATTAGGAGTACACCCTTACAATGGCTCTCCGCTTTGAGCCATATTGCTCATCTGGAACTGTGATGACAGGAAGTCTGCTTTGTGAATATAAAAGAATTTTAAATAAACAAAACCTCCCAATACATGAATTTCTTCCAGATGCTTTATCTAATAGACTAAAATCCAGAAAACCTGCCATAAAAACTTCCCGCAATCTCCTTAGCCAGAATGACAGTATGGTGAGTAGGTGGGGAGTACTGTGGTCCCAAGCCATATCACCTGATGTTCGTAATTACATAAACATCTTCCAAAAACCATCTGGGTTTGACCTGCCCAGGAATATATGGACGATGGCTAACAGGATTCGTACATGCCATGGTGTATGTGGAGACTTGCTTTCAAAGAAATAAATTTCTTCGTACAAACGTCCTTCCTATTTGAGTGAATCTCTTTGTAGTAGTTTAATATTTGACCACAAAATTCTATGGCTGGGGATCTGCTCATGTTATGGAAGGCTATATTTATGCTGTGTAATAAGCATAATATAATCTGTTTATTCTTTAATTCCTCTTCTCTGGTAACAGTTTTGATTAGTCTAGCCAGTGTAGGATAAATGGAGTAAACAGGGAACTTGGTAAACTCAGTGAAAGTGGCATTGGTTCGTCTTTTAGGGCCAAAACAACACTGGCCACTGAACTGTCAGCAATTTCAATTAATGAATAACATGTGCACACATTGTTATTAAACATGTGTGTTTAATAAAAATTGGCTAAAATATTTGGCCAATTTTTATTAAAAGAAAAATGGGAAAAAGACCAAGATATAGCTGGATGATACAGTAAAAAATACCTTAAAAGATGGAAATATAAGATCTGATAACATTGGAGTCTTGACAGGTAACAGACTGATTTGGAAGAAAACTGTAGATAGGAAGTTAGCAATGATGTAAGTTTTTCATGTAGCACTATCATATCATCCCTTGAGGGTACATGACAGGAATTTGATGATGATGGTGACTTAAGTCCAGTTTGAGTAGAAACACAAGAAAACAACAAATCAAGCAATGTGTGAAAGAAGGAACTCAAGCTCAGAGAGTGTTAGATTTGTTCATAGCATCAGAAGGGGTCTGTGTTAAGAATATGACTTTTATTGCAGTTGTTGAAAATGATCATGACATGGCTTCTTGGGAAGTATAATTATATTGATGTTCTCATTAAAACAGGTTACATACTTAACTACAAAGCTGGAAATTGTAATCAACTTAGGAGAATACTATCTTTGTTCTCATGTTATCAGTAACTGAATGGAAAAAATGTCAGCAGTGACATTAATGAGTGCTCACTTGGCTAAGAGATATCAACCAATGATATGATAAGAGATATGTATCATGGTACACAGTGCTACTGCTACATTGGATGAAGAGGTAGAGGTGCCTGAAAATGAGGTTGAAGAGCTGTTGCATAACCTGGATAAGAATTTGTCAATAGGGACAGATGGTATATCAGCATGTTTGCTAAAGGAATGTCAGCTGAATTGGCTAGGACTTTCACATGTTTAAATAACTTCAGTCTCAGCTCAGGAATGATACCTTGGGAATGGAAGGAATGTATGATAGTTCCATTTTACAAAAATGGTGCAAAAAAGTAATGTGTCTAACTACCGACCTATCATTATCTCTGGTATGGTAGTGAAGACTTCAGAGAAGTTGATAAGAACTTGCATACAGAAATGGGTATAGAAACAGGCAAAGAGCATCATAGATTTACTAAAAGAAAGTCATGGTTTAACAATTTGTTCATATTTTATAACAATGTTATGGCCGAGTTGGATAAAGGGAATGGATACACTATAATAATATTGGATTTTGCTAAGGCATTTGATAGGATGCCGCACGAAAAGCTGTTACATAAACAGAAAGGAGAATATGGAATTGGAATATAAACTCTTGACTTGGATCAGTGAATGGTTGATAGATATCAATAAGTGGTATGTGGTGGGTGTGAATCTGCTAGATTTAAGGTGACCAGTGGTGTACGTCAGGGTTCAGTCCTTGGTCTATTGTTGTTTGATCTATACATTAATGATATTAGGAAGGGTCTAACAGGTAATGTGCAATTGTTTGCTGTGTGAAGATAGGCAGGGATGCCTCTAATATCCAGCACTTACAAGCTACGAGAAAAGGTCCCTTACCTACAAGAGGAGGTAAGAGATCTTGGCGTATTGGTGGATTAGAATTTAAAGTTCAAAGGTCACATAGCAAAAGTTACAAATACAACTCAGAGGATAATTGTGATGTTGAAGCAAACCTGATGTGTAAGGATAAGGAAGTTGTTTTGCCTCTTTAATAAGGCTTGATAAGACTCTACCTGGATTATTATGCACAGATGTGGTCTCCCATGTTCCAAGAGGATAAAAAACTGTGGAAAGGGTGTAAAGAAGGGTTACAAAGATGATATCTGGATTATTGGATTTAGATTTTGAGGAGAGATTGTAAGTATGTGGATAACAAACTCTTGTTAACAGGGGGGGGGGGGTGCTTAAGGGTCAAAGCTGTATAACTGAGAGGAGACCTCCAAAAGGAATGCGGAGAACCAGCCAGGGCTTTTGACCTAATGTCCAATCCTCACCTTCACGTGGTGCACCCTGTTGGGTATCTACCTGGATACTGAACGAAAGAGGATGGACTGTCAATTTGGGATTTAGCCGACGAAATTATATTCTTATTGGCTTAAACCAAAATACAAAATGATGGTACAGCATGACAAAATTTTATTCCAGCTGGTGCGTCGCCGGTTAAACAAGGCCCTAGTTGTTTTCACCAGGGAACCAGTGTGAACAGCGAAAAGTCAGCTGCTGCAACAAATCTGAAAACACACCCCAACTCAACATCACTAGAATTAAAGATCGGTACTATCAACATAAGAAGCCTGAATGGTAAAGAAATGGAGCAAGCTGAGAAATTAGATAAGTACCAGATCAACATAATTGGTGACTGAAACAAAAAAGACAAAAACTGGTGACATCTTTCTGAGCAATAAATACAAAATGTTTTATTCAGGCAATGACAATCAAGGAAAAGAAGGAGTAGCCATAGTATTCAACACAAAATATGAGGCTCATCTTCTTCAATGGCAGGCAGTGTCAAGTAGAGTGATTTGGGCAAATATGAGAATGGGGAACTGGACAGTGAGACTTATTTGTGCCTATGGTCCCACAGAAGGTTTTACTAAGGTAGAAGTGGAGGAATTTTTTGAGGCTCTAGAGCAGGGGTGGCCAGCCTTTTATGTTCCATGCGCCAATATTTTCACGTACGAGTTCAGATGCGCCATACAACTTTTGTATCCTTAAAAATATGTTGATATAAACATGTTTAATAAAATCGAATTCACGCTTACTATCGCCTTTATTTTCCTTTTGCTCATTTTCTTTTGCACTGTGATGGGTAACTGAATGTAAAAAGGCTTGATTTTTCGAAAAAGTACAAAATCGCAAATGTTCACAACGGATCGAACAAAGCACAACTCCGTAGCGCACGAGTATCAATTGTAAACTGACCGACAAAAACCTGCGATGCACCGGTGTTGCTAACGCTTGGCGCCTCGAGATTAGACAAGTGAATGTGCAAAAGATGTGCATGAGACAATGTCGCTAAAAATAATGATTAAGTTTTAGCCTTTTTTTTTCCCTTATCAGTTTCTGGTTGATAATTTTTTTGCATAAATAGGTTTACTTTTTTTTTATCATCATCATTGGGGTTCAATGCACCACTTCCAATCATCCAATGCGCCATAGGTTGGCCATCCCTGCTCTAGAACATAGGTTCCCAAAGTGGGTGCTGAAGCCTTCTAGGGGGACTATAGTGGTATCAGAAGCATTTGAGTGCATTCAGGCAGTCTAGGGGTCGGTGGCTCTTTATAGAAGAAATTAATAATATATATATTTAAAAATTAATTATTTTCGTGATTTTGCGATTAGATAATCATTTAAAATTTAAATATTGCATTTTAATTCATCTTATGCCCGTCTTACACGATCAATTTTTTTTATCAATTTTCTATTTCAATTTTCTATGTCAATGAGAAAATAGAACATGTATGTATATGTGTATAATAGGTTATGTTTACAGTAGCAAATATATTCGTTATATTTCATTTGAAAATATATATAAAACCACTTTTCTAATTGATTTGTACAAAAATAAACCTAATTTTATATAATGGGGTGGGGGACGTTTCAAAATTTTTGTCTTGCAAAGTGGGTGGTGGCCCGAAAAAGTTTGTGAACCTATGCTGTAGAGAAAGCTACTGACACAATGAAAAAGGAAAAGTTGGGGATCTAAATAGCAGAGTAGGAAGTGATTGTCAGACATACAAAAATGTTTTGGGAAAATTTGGAGAAAAGAGCAAAGCTAATAATAATGGCAAATACCTGTTGAATTTCTGCTCAGGACATGGACTGGTTATTACTAACACCATATTCCAACATAAAAATGTACAAAAATTCACATGGAGAGAAGAGGCTAGGAATAAGAAAAGTCTCATTGACTATGTTATTGTTGATAGTGATGTTTTCTCCCTGGTGCAGGACACCAGAGTGTACAGAGGATTTGAAATTGGAAGCAATCACTATTTAGTCTTGAGCAGGATAAAATTGAATTTCATATCGAAAAGAATGACATGTAAGAAAGTTTTAAAGCGAATAAAAGTTGAGCAGCTCTCAAATGTGAACTAAAATACACAAAGATTATGAAAAAAAAAATGAAAGAGTTTGAGAACAGGAACCAAACCTTGGAGATTCAGTGGCAAGCCTTGAAGAAAACCCTGATTGATTCAGCTAGAGAGGCATGTGGTGAGGTTATCTGCAAGGATAGAAAAACTAGAACTCTATGGTGGACAAAGGAAGTTAAAGAGGCAGTGAAGGAAAAGAAGAAAGCATATCAAAAGTTCCTGGCAAATAAGTCAGCTTGTGTTCTTAGAGAATACAGAGACAAATGTAAGAAAGCTAAACACTGTGTAAAACTAGCTAAACAAAAGTAATGGAGGACTTTGTCAAGAACATAGAAAATAAATATCAAGAAGGTGGCAAAATATTCTGGAGCTTGTTAAAGAAGCTTAGAAATGGAGGAAAGAGTGCTGTAAAAGGAGTTAGAGATGATAAAGGTGACATGAAAACGGGAGAAAAAGATATCCTTGAAGTATGGAGTAATTACTTTGAAAAACTGCTAAATGAAACAAGCAGAGATGATAGCACAGTGATAAAAAAAAAAACACTGACCAGGCATGCAGTCAAGAATGCATATCCATACTTGAAGTAGAAAATCCATCAAAGGCTTGAAATGTGGAAAGGCAGCAGGAAGTAGATGATATTCGACTAGAAATGCTGAAGTATGGTGGTATAAAAGTCATACAGTGGCTGCACTGGATAGTTCAGAATGCCTGGACAGAGGGACGAATTCCCGATGATTGGAGTAGTGCTCTCATAGTACCCATATATAAAAAGGCAAATAAAACTGAATGTGAGAATTACAGCGGTATATCTCTACTGAGTGTTTCTGGTAAGATATATGCAAATATACTTGAGAAATGGTTGAGAAGAATTGTGGAAGAAAAGCTTGGCGAAGAACAAGCTGGATTCAGGTCAAATAGAGGCTGTCGGGATCAAATCTTCACTTTACGACAAATAGTTGAGAAAGCATGGGAATATAACAAAGATCTGTTTTCAAGTTTTGTCGATCTGGAAAAGGCATATGACAAGGTGCCAAGAGAGAAGTAATTAAATACGCTACAGTTATGTGATGTCAATGGGGCATTATATCTAGCAATATTTAGTCTTTATTTGAGTTGTAAGTCAGCAGTTAGAATTGAAGGAAGTACGGGAAGATGGTTTAATGTTGAATCTGGTGTGAGACAAGGATGTACATTATCCCCTCTGTTGTTCATTATCTATATGGATCACATTATGAAGGAAAGTGGTATTAAACATGATATCCAAATTGGAGATGTTAATGTCAGCTCTTTGCTTTATGCAGATGATGTTATACTTCTAAATAAATCTGATACAAGTCTGCAAGATTCCCTGACTAAATTGAATAACTGTTGTAATAGATATGGTATGAAGGTCAGCATTAAAAATACAAAGACACTAAAAATAGGCAGAATCATTGAAAATGTCAACTGCTTTGTGAACGGAGAACCTGTGGAGCAAGTAAAACATTTCAGCTACCTAGGCACAATTTTTAGTGAAGATGGTAAACTAAATATGGAAATGGACAACAGAATCAACAAAGCTGGTATGTTAGGAAGTCAACTGAATAAATTTATATGGAATAGGAGAGAAATTAATCAGAACACTAAATTAACTGTATACAAGACAGTGTTCTAACCAGTTTTAACTTATGGATCTGAGAGCTGGCTTAGAAGTAAAACACTTGAACAAACTAGACACCGCAGATATGAGAGTTCTGAGAAAGATAAGAGGCACGAACAGATGGCATCAATGGCAATATCATGTTATAAACGAGGATGTTAAGAAAGAACTTGCCATTGTCAGCATCCAGGAATGCGTTAGCAGAGCTAATCTCATTGGTATGGTCACTTAAATAGAATGGGTGAGGAAAGATTAGCAAAATAAGTGTTCTCTGCCAGGTTGACAGGAAAACGACTCAGAAGAAGACCGAGATATAGGTGGATTAATACGGTACAAAGTGCCTTAGACATTTGAAATATACGATCTGATAATGTTGGAGACTTGACAAGTAACAGACTGATTTGGAGGAAAATTGTAGATAGCAAGTTGCTAATGATGTAAATTTTTCATGTAGTACTATCATATCCTGTACACCTCTTGAGGGTACATGGCAGGAATTTGATGATGTTAATAGGAGAAAGAGAGATGATATAATAGAAGTTTATAAACTTCTGAATGGGTGTTATCGTCTGATGTAAATTTTTTGTTATATGGATATATCGAAATATTTCGTTATATGGTGGGGAGAAAAAAAGAGGGACATTCATGTAAGTTAAATTTGTTCGTAGTCAAAAAAGGGGTAAGAGCTGCTAGGTTTTTCTCTCACAGAACAGTGAGTGAGTGGAATAGTTTTCCTTCGGCAGATGGAGTCTCAATCAGAAGAACAAACAACAGAAATAAACAGTATTGCTGTATGCAATGGTATGCAGGATTTTTCTTAAATGTAGAAATCAGGCTTTCTTTAAATTAACTTGTAGTGTACCATTATCTATTACAAAATTATGTAATATTTTTACAAAATGATAGGAATAAATCCTCATCTTGTAACTGAACTGATCTTTTTGGCAGAAAGCTGTATGCTTCTTATCTAGGCTTTTCTTTGAAAGCCTGGATCAGCATTTCTTATCCTGCCATCCGCAGAGGTCCATGATACATACTAAAGGTGTCTGTGATTGTTTAGATAACTAAATAATTTTTCCTAGTGGATTAATAAAGTTTAATATGTAGAAGTTTTGATTTTCATTTCCCACTTGTCTTTCATGTGATAAAGCTTTCACATCATTTATTTACCTAAAAATTAATACAGAAACCATTTAAAAAATGGGAATCTGACCTCAAAATTTCATTTGTACAAATATAACCAAATGTTGAAAAGCTGGTTGCTGAGTTGCATCGTCTGCTTTCCCATTAAGAATAATATTCTGCTTTTTGTATTTTTTTTTTCTCATCACATTGATGAATTACTTTAAATATTTTGTAATATGACTATTTATTTGTTGTTGATTGTTTTTGTATTTTTGTATATTGAACAGCGTAATATTATAACTGAGAAAATATTGGTAAATCTTAACTGTTAAAGAAAAGGAGAAAAAAAATATTAATCATGTTTAATTCTAAATAAGACTTTCCCATAAAGGTCGCCTAGATAGGTGGCCTTTATGGGATATCTAAAATATGGGAAAGTCTTATTAGAATAACACATTATTATTATTATTTTTTTAACGGTTATGATTAACCAATGTTTCCTCATTTATAACATTACGCTTTTGTAAGTATAACATCACATGGCTTCATCCTGTTTCAAATCAATCCATTGTTTATATTCTACCTTGTAATCAACTGCTGCTGCCACCGAAGATGGTCTATAAGTTTTAGACCGAAATGTCTGGCCTGCTAAACAAATAATGAGTTTTATACTGTATATGCCTTGTGTTTTTGTGTAAATAAGTATGGTTAAAAGCGCTGTCCTAAATCCTTTGGAACTTTGGTTCTCTCTGTTGAAAGATAGGTGGGATGCTTTTAGGCATTGCTGGAAGTGACTTTTTTTTTTTAATTTTTTTATTTAAGTACAGCTGATAGATTATTTTAATCATCTCTTTGAAATAATTATCTATTTAATCCTCTTACCAGACATGTTTACACATCTGTAATTACTTGGATGCAAAATGTCCATTGAAATTGAAATAACAGTTAGCAGCATGAACTAGTTGATACATTTGGCATTTGAAATAATGCTGGATTCAATATCCACTTAATTTAATTAATTGTGCATCGGCTAAGTGAAGCCTTTTGGCTCTCTTATTTCAGTAATTCTTGGAGCCGTTTGTGATATGGCAACTCGTACGGTAAGGTATAGGTTTTGCATCACTGCAACCTGAGTATTTTACATCTGGGTCTGGCTCCCACTGACGAGACCTCAAAAAAGATCGAAACCAGTCTAGGTAGTGACCCCCCTTCATAACGTATAACATCATCCATGTCCACTAGGAGATGTGTTTTACATTATGTGAAATACTAAGGATAGTGATCGGATCTTACTCCACCTTTACTACGAATTGCCCCTGTCATGAAAGGTTTACTTACGCTTGGATCTGCCGAAACTTTTATAGTTTCTATATTCGGCACGAAACTTTTATAGTTTCTATATTCGGCACGAAACTCTTGTAGTTTCTCTATTTAGCTTTGAAATGATGCTGGATTCGATATCCACTTAATTTGAATAATCGTGCGTCGCCGAAGTGAAGCCTTTTGGCTCTCTTATTTCAGTAATTGATACATTTTATCCGTATGGTGATTTACATGGCCAATCATCACAGGTAAAATTCTTTAAATTTTTTTCTTTAAATTTTTTTTTTTTTTTTATGAAGGGTGTACTAAAAAAATTTGTAAATCCTCCCTTCTCTCTCTTGCAAACAGGTTGCCCAAATATTTGACAGTGCCATACATTTTGGTAACTGTATTCACATTAAGATTTCATAGTAACCTGTGCATCTCCAGTTTATCCATCTCTATTCTCATATCTGTCACTGCACTGCAGTATCTCCACCTGGACAATACTCTTACAGATTGATCACTCAGTAATTTGACAGTCACCTCACTACTATCTACATGCATTAAAGTTATCCTTCCATAATAATTCCAGTGGCATCGTGTGCCCATTTCATTTGGAGGTACTGTCGTGATCTATGCAACCCATGCTACAAAATTCACACGAGTTTGACCGTATGGTTTCATTTTTATCAATGTATTAAAGTTTTAAGAGTGTAAAGCACATCGGTGCTAATCTTATTTGGTCTAATGCAATTAATTGTAGGGTAACTTTGAATACTTTAATTTATCAATTAATTGTAATCTGCACAGAGTGGGGACAATGTGTTTGATTCAAGATACTGTCTATTAGAAAATAATGAAGGAGAATGCTGTATTTTTTTGGTATATTTGAATTACTTAAATGTGCGAAATTTGGAAGAGGAGGATGAGGCTTACCTCCTTCAACTATAATACTGTTTTCCATTTGTAAGTGTGGGCAAGAAAGTTATGAATATTGAAAATTATATATTAAAAACTTTTCTATATTATATATAAGAACTTGCCTACCACATCAGTTCACACTTTACGCATGCAAAACAGATGAAGCTCAGAAAACAAAAACAGCAAATCATGACAAATGATAATGTTCGATTGGATTGGTTGACACAATAACCAATCACAGCCTCTAGGTGCTATTGTCTCAGAGCTCACCCTGCCTTGCCTTCTGAGTGGTTTAAAACTATCAGAAAACTAAGAATTTTACCTACTGCACCATCTGTACATCTTTTCAAAGGGCCCAAAGGTGTATGTATTTTGAATGCACACCGAGGCTATTAACGCCATTGTAATGCAATGTTTAGTCATTTAAAAATGTCGTCTTTATGAAGCATTAGTATATTGTGTTTACTTTTAGGAATTATGCAAAGTCTGGAAAGGAGAGTCTTTAATGGGAATAAATGCAAAAATATAATATCGGTGATATTGCTATTTGGTGGATGAGCACTGCACACCTAGCACACCCTGAGTATTCGCTCCTGAATAATTCTTCCATTTACTTGCCAAATAGCAGAAGAATAGTTGGGATTCCTTTTTGTTTGCTCAACCAATTTCCACTTGAAGTCCAGTTTTTTCATTCTTACCATAAAATGCTGGTAAACTGCCTTTGCCTATGCTTAGGCCCATGAACTTTCTAATTACATTTCACTTTATATTCCTTTATCAACCTTTTCTTTTTTTTTTACTGCTGCTTCTTAGTGATGTTACTCATCCACATAACTACCATCTGATTATCTTGCTGTTTGTGTATTGCAGTCATAATGCTGTTCTCTCAAACACACCTTGACCATTTCTCATGAAATTGCTGACATCCCTCCCTTGGAGTTTCTTATGCCAAGGAATTGCTTTTATCTTGAATTTTTCATAATTACTGGATCTGTAGTTCCATATGTAACAACCCCCTTCATAACTGAAAATTGCATATGATTAGTAACAGCCTTTCAGATTTTTCTCCTCTCCTCAGAAATAAAGTGGCTACCTTGATTATGGATTAATCTTCTGCTATCACTAGATTCCGAAAGCAATAAATTCCTATGCGAAATCCAGGAAATTTACTTAATAGCAGCTATCAATCCTGCTTGTTATTTATATTGCACCCATGTCATCTAATGCAAAATGCATTCACACTTTCCCTTTGCTTTATTTCATTTTTTCATTAAACATAGCTGTCAAAAAAGCACCATGGTCTGGTATATAACATGTTCACAAAATTTGAGAAGCTTTCATCTGGCAACTGAATAAGTATACCGTTTGTTGAATGTATTGTTTTTTGAGTAACTAGTTTAAATTAATGAAAAGAAGAATCTGAAAGACTTCATCTTAACAACAATTATAAAAAAAGATAATAAATATCGTTATTTTATACAAGGTAGACATTTTTCTTCATTAATTATGGTTTACATATTGAGCAAGACTATTATAAAATTCTAAAAATATGGTAGCGCAAAGCATGAAGTACTATAGCTCAGAATTTCTTCATAGTCTGGTGAGAACCAGCAATTTAGAGCAGCTGTAGCTGTATATAGACTCCTGAGCTGATTTTCTCTATTGCAGTACTCGATCATTCATATATTTGTGTGGTACCATAATATTTTAGATAGTCATCGTTTTTCAAGTTTCAAAGGCACACATTTTTTGCCTACTACATAAAAAAAAATGTATTTATTTATTTATTTTGTTTTATTTTTTCTGGCTTTCATTAGGGTACCAGTGGTGTAGGACGGATAGAAAGAGGTGTTACTTGTGGTCGCTTGCTATGTGATGTTAAAATTTCTGCCAGAGAATTGATACGAAGCAAAAGCTATGATTTAACAGAACTAGTAAATGTTATTTTACATCAGGAACGTTATGATTTAGCTTCTGAAGAAATTCGGTCTATGTATAGGTAAGAAGGAACCGTGTTAACCTTTATATAAATTTTTGTTGCTAAAAGATAATCCTCCCCATATTCCCAATGTTGGCAGTTTGCATCATTGGTTATTCCTGGAGGTATAATATTTGGCTTGTTTGTAGTGTATTCAACTTTTTTACTTTCAGTAGTTGAGCTGCATTTGGCCAAACAAATATTTCAAATATAGATTAGTCATGAGTAATTTCAGAGTAGTAACATAAATTTTACTAAACAAATTATGTTGTTTTAATCCTTTACTTGAACAAGAAAAGTTTGCATGTGAAATATCTTGATGACTAGTTTCTGAATGTTTACATTGCTATGCATTACAGGAAGGGTCATTACCTGGACAACAAGTTTTTGACCTTTATTGAGATCGTATTGGTGAGAGATAGATCTGAGGAGATACTGAGAACTAAATTAATGCACATAATAATTTTCATATACAGTAAGACCCTGCTTTTTTTTCCAAACCAAAAAAAGCACTAAATATTCCATGATTCAATATAATGTGGTTCTACTCGAAGCCTAAAAAAGCGCTAAATTTATGCTGATTCAATTTATCACCGTATTTCCCTTTATTCATATATAATACGATTATACCCGATTATACCATCAGCGAAAGGTGATGATTCTTCGTAGCTCTTTAATTCCTCTAAACCTAAATCTATATTTGTCTTGTGCATTTGTTTTCCCCGTACATTGGGTAGTTGTTCATTGGCAGTGAAACAGTGTATGCTATCAATAAGATTTGGAGTGCTGCATAAAACGGTATTTATGCGCTGTAATCATCGATATTATTGACCAAGGAAATCAATAAAAATTCTATTTGTTCATTAAAATTAATCATTACTATCATTTTTTAAATTATTCAGAATAAGTGGGTATAAAGATGGTAAAACAAAATCGATACGAAAAATCATTTCGCTGAACATTAAAATGCAGGTGCTGAGGCAATTAGAAAAAGATGAATGGCAGATTGACATTCGAGCCATTTTAAATTTGTCTACTTCTATTATACAAATGATTTTAAAAAATAAGGACAAAATTAAGTGTTCAGCAACTACAATGTCTTCAGCAACAAAGGTAACCCAATCCAGAAGCAATGTTTTAGAGAAAATGGAGCAACATCTTTCCATTTGTATTGATGATGAAACCAAATGCAACATGCTATTAAGTCAAGTAGTAATCATGGAAAAGCCCAGAAGTATTTTTAATCATATTCAAAAACAAAGAGAGAATACAAGCAAAAACTTTGCAGCTAGCAGAGGTTGGTTCAATAGATTTAAAAAAAGAAGCAACCTCCGACAGTTGCTTAATGAGAGAAAAAAAAAACAACAGAACGCTAGACAATTTTATCACAAAAATCAAGAATTTCAGAAGAGCCAGAACCTTTGACAGTACAAAAATAAACTTTGTTTTTCTGTGTGTGTATATATATATATATATATATGTGTTATGCACTGCATATTTTGTAAGTTGATATAAAAATGACTTAAAATTAAAGTAAAACTTTTTATTCTTTGTTGCATGTTCCCCTATCCTTATTTACTATGTGTTAAAATGACCCCATTTAATGCTGTTTTTTAGCACTTTGTCTTCTAAGAACACCTGAGCATTAATTGTGGTATTGCTGTATATTATAAAGAAAAGAACATAATTTACTTTGTAAACAAGTGCACGCCCACATACACATTTAGCAATTTAAAAATTAAGGATATAAAAGAATATAGAATTTTTTTCCTTCATATATTTGTCTAATATGTAAATCAGACCACCCACCACTGATCTCTGGAGCAAGTTTTATCAGTGAGTAGCGGCATTTCATCACCTAGTGTATTTATTTGTTTAGAATTTAAAGTTCATTTCATGTAACCAATTCTGATCAGGTATCTTCTTTTCAAATTCAGTTTAAAATGTCATTAGTAAAATTACAAATATCATCATCATCATCAAATTCCTGCCATGTACCCTCAAGGGGTGTACAGGATATGACAGTACTACATGAAAAAATTACATCATTACTAACTTCCTATCCACAATTTTCCTCCAAATCAGTCTGTTACTTGTCAAGACTCCAACATTATCAGATCTTATATTTCTATCATCTAAGGCACTTTGTACCGTATCAATCCACCTATATCTTGGTCTTCCTCTGGGTCGTTTTCCTGCCAACCTGGCAGAGAACACTTGTTTTGCTAATCTTTCCTCTCCCATTCTATTTAAGTGACCATACCATCTGAGATTAGCTCTGCTAACGCATTCCTGGATGCTGACAATGTCAAGTTCTTTCCTAATATCCTCATTTTTAATATGATATTGCCATTGATGCCATCTGTTCACGCCTCTAATCTTTCTCAGGACTCTCATATCTGCGGTCTCTAGTCTTTGGTCAAGTGTTTTACTTCTGACCCAGCTCTCAGATCCATAAGTTAAAATTGGTTTGAACACAGTCTTGTATACAGCTAATTTAGTGTTCCGAATAATTTCTCTCTTATTCCATATGAATTTATTCAATTGACTTCCCATGATACCAGCTTTGCTGATTCTGTTGTCTATTTCTATATTTAGTTTACCATCTTCAGTAAAAATTGTGCCTAAGTAGCTGAAATGTTTTACATGTTCCACAGGTTCTCCATTCACAACACAGTTGACATTTTCAATGATTCTGCCTATTTTCATTGTCTTTGTCTTTTTATTGCTGACCTTCATACCATATCTATTACAACGGCTATTCAATTTAGTCAGAGAATCTTGCAGACTTGTAGCAGATTTATTTAGAAGTATAACATCATCCGCATAAAGCAAAGAGCTGACATTAACATCTCCAATTTTGATATCAGGTTTAATACCACATTCCTTCATAATGTGATCCATATAGATAATGAATAACAGAGGGGATAATGTACATCCTTGTCTCACACCAGATTTAACATTAAACCATCTTCCTGTACTTCCTTCAATTCTAACTGCTGACTCACAACTCAAATAAAGACTAAGTATTGCTTGATATAATGCCCCATTGACACCATATAACTGCAGCGTATTGAATAGTTTCTCTCTTGGCACCTTGTCATATGCCTTTTCCAAATCGACAAAACTTAAATACAGATCTTTGTTATATTCCCATGCTTTCTCGACTATTTGTCGTAAAGTGAAGATCTGATACTGACAACCTCTATTTGGCCTGAATCCAGCTTGTTCTTCGCCAAGCTTTTCTTCCAAAATTCTTCTCAACCGTTTCTCAAGTATACTTGCATAGATCTTGCCAGGAACACTCAGTAGGGAAATACCTCTGTAATTCTCACATTCAGTTTTATTTCCCTTTTTATATATGGGTACTATGAGAGCTCTACTCCAATCATCGGGAATTCGTCCCTCTGTCCAGGCTTTCTGAACTATGCAGTGCAGCCACTGTAAGACTCTTATACCACCATACTTCAGCATTTCTGGTCGAATATCATCTACTCCTGCTGCCTTTCCACATTTCAAGCCTTTGATGGCTTTTTCTACTTCAAGTATGGATATGAATTCCTGACTGCATGCCTGGTCAATGTTTTTTACCACTGTGCTGTCATCACTGCTTGTTTCATTTAGCAGTTTTTCAAAGTAATTACTCCATACTTCAAGGATATCTTTTTCTCCTGTTTTCATTTCACCTTTATCATCTCTAATTCCTTTTACAGCACTCTTTCCTCCATTCCTAAGCTTCTTCAACAACCTCCAGAATATTTTGCCACCTTCTTGATATTTATTTTCTATATTCTTGCCAAAGTCCTCCCATGACTTTTGTTTAGCTAGTTTTACACACTGTTTAGCTTTCTTACATTTGTCTCTGTATTCTGTAAGAGTAAAAGCTGACTTATTTGCCAGGAACTTTTGATAAGCTTTCTTCTTTTCCTTCACTGCCTCTTTAACTTCCTGTGTCCACCAGGGAGTTCTGATTTTTTTATCCTTGCACACAACCTCACCACATGCCTCTCTGGCAGAATCAATCAATGTTTCCTTCAGAGTTTGCCAATGAATCTCCAAGGTTTGATTCTTGTTCTCAAACTCTTTCATTTTCTTTTCAATAATCTTTCTGTATTTTAGTCTACAGTTCACATCTGAGAGCTGCTCAACTTTTATTCGCTTTAAAACTTTCTTACATGTTATTCTTTTCAATATGAAATTCAATTTTATCCTGCTCAAGACTAAATAGTGATCACTTCCAATTTCAAATCCTCTGTACACTCTGGTGTCCTGCACCAGGGAGAAAACATCACTATCAACAATAACATAGTCAATGAGACTTTTCTTATTCCTAGCCTCTTCTCTCCATGTGAATTTGTGCACATTTTTATGTTGGAACATGGTGTTAGTAATAACCAGTCCATGTCCTGAGCAGAAATCCAACAGATATTTGCCATTATTATTAGCTTTGCTCTTTTCTCCAAATTTTCCCAAAATATTTTTGTATGTCTCACAATCATTTCCTACTCTGCTATTTAGATCCCCAACAAGGACCAACTTTTCATTTTTCATTGTGTCAGTTGCTTTTTCTAAATCCTCAAAAAATTCCTCCACTTCTACCTTAGTAGAACCTTCCGTGGGACCATAGGCACAAATAAGTCTCGTTGTCCAGTTCCCCATTCTCATATTTGCCCACATTACTCTACTTGAGACTGACTGCCATTCAAGAAGATTAGCCTCGTATTTTGTGTTGAATACTATGGCTACTCCTTCTTTTCCTTGATTGTCATTGCCTGAATATAACATTTTGTATTTATTGCTCAGGAAGATCTCACCAGTTTTGGTCTTTTTTGTTTCAGTCACCCCTATTATGTCGATCTGGTACTTATCTAATTCCTCATCTAGCTCCATTTCTTTGCCATTCAGGCTTCTTACATTGATAGTACCGATCTTTAACTCTGGTGATGTTGAGTTGGGGTTTGTTTTCAGATTTGTTCCAGTAGCTGACTTTTCGCTGTTCGCCCTGGTTCCCTGGCGAAAACAACGGGGGCCTTGTTTAACCGGGCGACGCCCCAGCCGGCATGAAATTTTGTCATGTTGTACCATCATTTTTTATTTTGGTTTAACCAATAAGAATACAATTTGGTCGGCTAAATCCCAAATTGCCAGCCCATCCTCGTTCGTTCAGTATCAAAGTAGATACCCAACAGGGTGCACCACGAGAAGGTGAGGATTGGACATTAGGTCAGAAGCCCTGGTCGGTTCTCCGCATTCCTTTAAAGGCTATGTGGAGGTCTCCTCTCAGTTATACAGCTTTGACCCTTAAGCACCCCAATTACAAATATATATATATATATATCTTCAAAAATTATGGAAACAACTACCGTGTTAGAGTAAAACTTCAGTTTAATATAAACCAAAATAATTACTCAACGTTTCAACCTTCACATCAAGGTCATCATCTGGAATATATACATATATATATATATATACAAAGAAACAAGCTGCACAATCTACATGGTATGCTGAAGTTAGATTGATAACTCTTGTAGATATACAGTGGTTATACATGGCTTTAAATTTTTTAGGAAATGATGATGTATACTAAAATATTAATTAACAAACTTTAATCAGTACCTTCCTATATTTTGCCAATGTTACATTGCTGTCTTCTAGGATCACAAAACTATGATATGTGCACGCAGGCACTAACAATGAGCAAATGAGGCTTAAGAAGGGAACTGAAGTTGGTCCAAGAGAATCCCTTAGCTGGCTAAATTGGTTTGTTTTGGCTGTTGGATTGATGTTCTTAGGATGCAAGCTTTACAACTGCAAGGGACCTTGCAGTTGTAAACTGTCCTACTATGGCCAAACAGGCAGAACAGCTAATATCAAGATATCCTAACACAAAGACTACATCCGGTTTCACCAATACAGCCACTCAGGACTTGCTGACCATGCACTAGATACTCACTACAGAATAAGCTGTAAGAAAGCCGCTTTACTACACCACAGCAAATATAAGTATTATGAAAGATTATTCCTGGAATCGGCCTCAGCTCTAAAAAACTTCCCAAACCTCAGCAAATTTGGGTGGGAAGCTGAAACTTGCATCCTAAGAACATCAACCCAACAGCCAAGACAACCCAATTTAGCCTTCTATGGGGGCACCTTTAGGACTCTAGGATAGACTTCAGTTGACTTCTTTAGCCTCATTTGCTCATTTAGTGCCATGTGCACATATCGTAGTTTTGTGATCCCAGAAGATACCAGTGTAACATTGGCAAAATATAGGAAGGTATTGATTAAAGTTTTTTAATTAATATTTTAGCATACGTTGTCATTTCCTGAAAAATTTAAAGCAATTAGATTGATTTAGTCAGCCGTAAAAGCTACTGGCATGACCTCTAGTGAAAAAAAAAAACCTTACTACATCAAAGCTAGAGAGCATGTTCACACAAAAAAAATTTTACTTATGTAACTAGGAGGGTGGTCCGAAAAGTTCTCGGCCTCGACCATAGATGGCAATACTATCAGCAAGATTGTTTTTTAAGTTGGTACATCTGTCATAAGCTTCCATGTGAAATTGCAAGTCATTCTATCAAGTAGTTTATTTTATACAGCTGTCTGAAATAAAAGTATTGCCTGTATATCCCTTCTTGAAATAGATCGAAATTTAGTATCGTGAAATTATAAAATTCTTTCTAAAAGAAGGTTTTAGGCAAAAGAAATTCATTCGAAGTTCATAAAGGTTTATGGGCACTCTTCTCCTTTGTTTTCAACAATTAAGAAATGGACTGGTGAGTTTAAACGAGGCCATACCCTTCTTGAAGATGATCCACGTGAAGGACATTAAAAAAAAAATGTAACAACATCAAAAATCATTGATCAAGTGCACAATATGGTATTGGATGACCGGTGCGTTAAAGTGTGTGAAATTGCTAAAATTATAGACATTCAAAAAAATGTATAGGATATATTTTGCATGAAGAATTGCAAATGAAAAAGCTTTGCATAAGATGGGTGCTGCACTTGCTCACATCAGATCAAAAACACACTCGCATTAAAATCTCTGAACAGTGCTTGGAGCATTTTAACAAGAATAAAACTGATTTTATGCATCGATTTATTACTATGGATGAGACTTGAATTCACCATTATACACCAGAATCCATAGGGATGCTTAAGGGTCAGAGCTGTATAACTGAGAGGATTCCTGCACATGGCCTTTAAAGGAATGCGGAGAACCGACCAGGGCTTCTGACCTAATGTCCAATCCTCACCTTCTCGTGGCGCACCCTGTTGGGTAACCACCTGGGTACTGAACGAACAAGGATGAGCTGTCACTTTGGGATTTAGCCGACCTTTTTTGAATTGTAAGTAGCAGTTAGAATTGAAGGAAGTACAGGAAGATGGTTTAATCTTAAATCTGGTGTCAGACAAGGATGTACATTATCCCCTCTGTTATTCATTATCTATATGGATCATAGTATGAAAGAAGTGTGGTATTAAACCTGATATTAAAATTGGAATCATGATTTGGATTCATAACTTCCTTTCAAAACAGCTAAAACATTATAAATTATGGAATGAAAGAATAATAGATGCTAGAATAAAAATAGATAGAGGTTATTTAACAATAATTGGTTTATATGCCCCAGAAGAAGGAAGAGAACAGGATAATATTGATTTTTATAATCAGCTATAAAACATATATAATAAAATAAATAAAAATGATTATGTAATTTTAGCATGAGACTTAATGCAAGAATTGGAAACATGAAAATTAATAATAATATAGGAATATATGGAGAACATACTCTAAACTGGAATGGTAAAAAATAGATCGACTTTGTAGTTTATAATAACCTAAAAATAATGAATTCTTTCTATAAACATAAAGACATACATAAATATACTTGGGCAGCAAGAGGATGGAAATCAATATTAGATTTTTTCATATTAAATGAAAAAACATCAAAGTTTTCATTAGATGTTAGAGTTCACAGAGGATATTAAATAAGCAGTGACCACTTCCTCGTTAAAATAAAATTAAGATTACCACCTAAATGGCTACAAGTAACAAGAATGGAAAGAAAATTTAAAACATTTGTTTATAAAACTAGACTATTAAATGACACAAATTTACAATGGCTATATGAACAAAGAATTAACCAATATCTAGATAAAATAAAACAAAATGTAGAAATAGAATGGATTAATATAAAAACGATACTAAATGCAGCAGCAAATGAAAGCTTAGGAAGGACCAAAAAATTCAATAAAAGGAAAAAAACTGAAGATATAGGATGATACAATCAAAGAAATAATCAAAATAAAAAAAGAAGCCTATAATGAATGGATAAGCAGTAAAAGATTAGAAGATAAATAAATTCCATGTGATGGTGCAATGACCGTTAGTCCCCTTTTACGGGGAGGTATGGAACCGGCATGCGTGACGAATCAGGCCTATGGCTGGGTCAGTATTCCTGGTTGTAATCTGTTTGTGTTCACGGGACCGGTTTGCCTGCTTGTTAACATTTAATGAAAATGAAAAGGAAATAACTAAAGAAGAATTAGAAATCACCTTAAAGAAACAAGAAACGGAAAATCGCCTGGAGAAGATAAGCTAGGTTCAGAACTATATAAATATGCAGGAACAAGATTCAAAGAAAGACTCCTATTAATTGAAAGGGAGATAGTAAATTCTGTTTCAATTAACAAATTCGCTGGCAAAATAGCCTTTCGGCTTATTATCTTAGTAAGACTCCTATTATTTTTAAATAAAATTTATTCAGCTGGTAACCCCCCAATAGAATGGAAAAAAAGCAATTGTGATTCCTATCTTTAAAAAAGGTAGTAGAGATGACCCTAAAATCTATAGAGGTATAAGTATGCTAAATTCCTGTTACAAAATATAATGCAGAATTTTAAATAGCAAACTAATGAAATATTCTGAAAACTTTATTTTAGAAGTACAGAATGGATTTAGAAAAGGACGATCATGTATAGACTCGGCCTTTTGCCTAAAATTAATAATAGAGAAAAGAAGATAATACAATTTAGAAACACGTATTACATTTATTGACTTTGAAAAAGCATTTGACAAAGTTAAATGAAGCATTTTATTTAACATTTTAAAGGAAAGACAAATACCAAATAATATCCTAAAAGCTATCACAAGTATATATGAAAATAATCAAATATAAATAAGATTAAATCACAAGCTATCATATATGAGAGAGATAAACCAAGGGATCCGACAGGGATGTCACCTCTCAGCAACTCTTTTTAATATTTACTTAAATGAAATAATAATAAAATGGAATAAAAATTTCCACCAAGGTATTAAACTTTCTCCTACTGTGAACTTAAACACTCTTCTTTTTGCCAACAACCAAATAATAATTACAAATTCTGAAGATAACTTACAGAAAGCTATTTTAGATCTAAATGAGATAGCCAAAGATTATGGTATGATAATATCAACAGAAAAATCAAAAACTATGGCCTTTAAAGGACAAGATCCAGCAAGAACTAAGATAGTAATAGATAACAAGATCTTAGAACAGGTGAATTCATTTAACTACCTAGGATGTATGATCACATATGAAAATGAAAAAGATATAAACGTAAAAATTGCAAAATATTTAAAAATAACAGGTGTAATTAACTCTATATTTAAACCAAAACTAGTTCAAAAACAAATCAGACTAAAAGTTTACAATACATTAGCCCTACCAGTCTTATTATATGGAAGTGAAATCTGGACAATAAAAAAAAGACAGATTAATAACAGCAGTAATGAAGTTCATGAGAAAAACTGCAAAGCATACTCTGTTTGATCACAAAAGAAACAAAGAAATTATGAAAAAATTAAACCAAGAATCAGTAATAGAAAAAATTAAAAAATATAAACATGAATGGATGGAACATGTTCAAAGAATGAAAATAGAAAGATTACCAAAACAAGCCTTAAAGTACAAGCCATTAGGAAAAAGAAAACCAGGACATCCTCTTAAACGATTCAACGATGACTTCTAAGGCCAGAATAGGCCACTCTAGTCCTAAATTCTTGATATACATGATGATGATTGGAGATGTTAATGTGAGCTCTTTGCTTTATGTGGATGATGTTATATTTCTAAATAAATCCGCTACAAGTCTGCAAGATTCCCTGACTAAATTGGATAATGGCGCTGGAGCATTGTTGGAATAAATGTATTAGTCTTAAGGGAGATTATGTTGAAAAATAAAAGTAATTTTGAAGTTATAAATTTCTTTTTTCATTGTTAAGCCGAGAACTTTTCAGACCACTCTCGTATACATCTAAATCAAAACAAACCAGTATGGATGGTGGCCAACAAAAGCTGAAAATTTGCTTTGAGTCGGGGATTGCTCGAAAACTTGAACTAAGTGGCTGAATGTGTGTCATCCAAATTCTTGGGATTTTTAAGCCACCATTATTATTAAGATTAGGTCAGTTAATCAAATGGCCACCAAACATTAAACACATTGCTTAGTCACCTGAATAAACAACATGAGCGCATACAATTTACTATTGAAATTGAAAATTAGAAATCGCTTCCTTTCCTGGATACACTGGTCAGATGTCTTTCCTCAGGCAGTCTTTCCTTCACTGTTTACTTCAAGCCTACGCATACTGGCCAATATATGAATGCTAACTCATATCACCATCCTTCGCAGAAACTTAGAGTTATAACAATTTGCTCTAATGTTCTTAAACAAGAATTACAAACTATTAGAGGGGGGGGGGGCAAATAATTGAAGTCCAAATATATATATATATATATATATATATATATATATATATATATATATATATATATATATATATATATATATATATATATATATATACACATATATGTAAATAAAATCAACAAAATTGTCAACTCACCAAACCTGTTTTTCCTTTTACTCTTTTATTCCATCTGCTTTTCTAGTCTGGGACAGACTTCCTCACAGAGCTGTCTTGGACATCTCTAACCTATTAAGAAAAAAAAATGCAAGTTCCTTCTTCCTTGGTCCTTGACTACGTCCTACACAAACTACTATTGTGCTAGGTTCTATCACCTTTTCTATTTGAGAATGATATAAGAATATATCCATCCCACATGCAATAGGTTTATAAAACCCTATAGTAAACATGGAATGGCTGTTTCAAATAATAGAAGTGGATGGGGCAAAAGAGGAGTTGATTTAAGAGGTTTGAGGCAGGACATAATGCTGAGTTTTTGAGTGAGTTTATTTAGCAGGTTTGAGGCAGATCATAGTGCTGAGTAATGTTTTCAAGGTGTTTCACTATGAAACATCATTACATATAGGAATGTAATATTTTATATATTTTTCCTTATTGTTTTTCCCCACACCTATAACATTAGGTTAGACCTGTATCGCAAATATCATTTAGGTATTTCTGGTTTCTTTCTGATATATTCATTTGCTTTAAAACAATTCTAGTTTTTTCCCAAAACTATTAAAATCTTATATATTTCATTCACTTATTTTAGTCTTATAAATAAGACAAGATAGATGTAATACAAAAGAAACATTGATATACAAATGTACATAAATCTGTTTAAAAATATTTCATAAGAAATACTTTCTCTCTCACACTCACCTAAAGAAAAAAATTAACAACAAAAAAGCAGAAAAATTTCTTTGTAAATCCCTTCTAGGATTAACAATTTTGGCCTTCCAATACAATCAATTCAGTCAATTTTGAAATGAGAGCCATCTCACTAATTCAAAGTGAACATTCTTCCAAATAATGAACCTTGTCCTACCTCAGTAGACTTCAGTGTAAACAATTTTCAGAAAAAATACCCTTCTTTAGAAAGGTATCCACTGAAGAGAAAATACTTAGAATATACTGTTGGCTTTACAATTCTCTAAACAAAAATCTTCATTATGAATTTGGTTCCTGTCTTTGTCTGAATAATAGTTTTCTTCCTGTTTTCAGTATTCTGTAATCACATTATCATAAAGAATACTATTTTGAAGCAAAATGTTCTGTCTTCAGTTTCATCTGTTGAAAGGAACAAATGTTGGATTAAATAAACAAACATCGGACCAAAACTAGTACTGGATTTTACTCTTTCCGAGCTTGAGCTACTGTTTATTCTTTTAAAACAAGAAAATCATTAGAGGTCACCTAGCTTTTTATCTTCTGTTAGTTTCTTTCACCATATGAAAGAAATGAATATACACACACACCTATATATATAGGTTTCTGAATGCATTCCTATAACGCTTTATCCACCTTTCACAGAACCATTTTCTCTTTCTTGTCTCTACAGCAATGTAAACATGGCTGTTACTTAGCTGCACTGATCTTTTAATGTGTGGGCACATGCATGCACTAGCTTCAACTCATGACATAACTCATTAGTGCAGTCCTCAAATGGGACAAAATGACATGTAAACTAAACTTCCAGGTAAGAAAAAAATAGTTTTACTCTATTAAAGTAAAATAATGACAGTTTCATGATATGTGTTGGCAAAAATGTAGTGCAATTCTTGAACTATGAAACTTGCCAACTTGCCATTGTCTGCACCATTATTATGAAATGTTGATAAAATTTTGTGATACTTTATACAGTAAAATCCCGAAGTTACGCGGTAGGTGGGACCAACAAAAAGCGCATAAGTCGAATTCGCAAAACTCGGGGTATAATTTTGCATGTAATTTATATATACAAACACACAATTGGGAATAAAGGTTTACAAAAACACCTATATTTTTTAAGAAATATAATCATAATTGTAGTTTTTCGTACATAAAAAAAAGAAAGTTATTTCGATGTCGATGGTTTCTTCATAGTAAGCTAATGATTTTTTTATTCCTTGCCTTTTGCCTGGTGGCTACAGTTTATTCCTCGTTAGAATCTATGTCCTCCAAAATCTGTAAACCTTTCTTTTATGATTGTTCTTACTGTGGATTCCTGTAGATCGAACTTCTTTGCTAGCTCACAAATTTTCATTCCGCATTCAAAATCCTTAATAATGTTGAGTTTTGTTTCCAAAGTCAATGTTTTTCCTTTTCTTGCTAGCTGTAGAAGAATCACACTTGCTTCTTTTGGATGAAATTATTATTTTTTATGTGATAAAATTTTTTCAAGAACATAACATTAAACAATCGCATGGTTTGTAGACTATAAAAATCATGTATGAATGGAGACTGCACGAAACACGTCAGTGCTTGTTCACAGCATGTGCGACACTGGCGAATGCAGCCAATGCCTGAAAGATACGACTAGTGGTGAGGCGTGAAGCGGGACAGGAATACGTACATATAAGAAACTGCGTAACTCCGGCTTCATGTAAGTCAGGGTATGACCGTAACATAAAAATTACCAATAAAGTTACCAACTGCTTTAATAACATTTTATAAAATGAATTACATAGTTTTTATATTCTTTGTAGAGACAAAGACAAGTGAATTTAATTATAATTTAAATTAAGTTTTGTAACCAAGTCTTAAAAGAACTAGTGCATTACAGTAAGAGGGAGGGTGGAGAAATATATGTTTAATTATTCCAATTTTTTCTCATAAGATTGCTTAATATTTATCACTTAATTTATATTAAAAAAATAAAATCTTGCATATCTGATTGAAAATCATAATGGACATAGTCCGTTTATGATAACTAATATATGCTGACATTTTTAAGCTACTTCTTGCAGGAATCTATTCAGTTGATGAAGGCAACAGAACAGTTGATAATTCCTGCTATCATTAGAGATTTGAACACAAAAACTAATATACAAAGGTGGTCTGAAAAGTTCTCAGCCTAACAATGAATGAACAAAATTATTATTTTTTTCAACATAATCTCCCTTAAGACTAATACATTTATTCCAGCAATGCTCCAGCACCATTATAACATCCCTGGAGTGGTTCTCAGTAAGATCTACAAAATACCCCTCTATAGCTCCAATCACCTCTCGATTCGAAGAAAAACGCTAACCAGCAAGGAAGAGTTTTAGTTTTGGGAAGAGATAGAAGTCAGAGGGAGCAAAATCTGGGGAATAGGATCAATGTTCCAACAATTCATAGTGCAGATCCCTTAATTTTCCCATTGCCAAAACACCTTTGTGGGTGTTTACTCACTAATTTTTTCGTCTAGTCTGGTTAAAAGATCGGAAAAACATTCCCTGGTTATTGTTTTACCCTTTTCAAGATAATTAATAAACAAAATGCCTTTAGCATCCCAAAACACCAATGCCATGACCTTTCCTGCTGATGGAACTGACTTCTGCCCACTGTTTTGACTCCTTTTTGGATTCTGAAGTGTAATGGTGAATCCAAATCTCATCCATAGTAATAAATTGATGCACAAAATCAGTTTTATTCTTGTTAAAACGCTCCAAGCACAGTTCAGAAATTTTCACGAGAACGAGTTTTTGATCTGCTGTGAGCAAGCGCACTACCCATCTTGTGCAAAGCTTTTTCATTTGCATTCTTCATGCAAAATATATCCTACACATTCTTTTGAAATGTCTATAATCTTAGCAATTTCACGCACTTTGACTCACTGGTCATCCAATACCATATCGTGCACTTGATCGATGATTTCTGGTGGTGTTACACTTTTTGGACGTCCTTCATGTGGATCACCTTCAAGGCTGTTATGGCCACGTTTAAACTCGGTAGTCCATTTCTTAATTGTTGAAAATAAAGGAGAATGAGTGCCCATATTTTTATGAACTTTGAATGAATTTCTTTTGCCGTTAAACCTTCTTTTACAAAGAATTTTATGACTGCACGATACTCAGTTTTATCCATTTCAAGGGATACAGACAACACTTTTGCTTCAGACAGCTGTATAAAATAAACTACTTGATAGAATGGCTTGCAATTTCACATGGAAGCTTATGACAGATGTACCAACTTAGAGAAAAAAAATCTTGTCGTTAGTGTTGCCATCTATGGTCAAGGCCGAGAACTTTTCAGACCACCCTCGTACAGAGCAATACATAATCTGCACTTAAGTTGCAAGTCAGTAGTTAGAATTGAAGGAAATACAGGAAAATGGTTTGATATAAAATCAGGTGTAAAACAAGGATGCACACTATCTACACTGTTCAGAACTTTTCAGACCATTCTCGTATGTACTTTTTTCTGTTCTAATCTCATAATGTAATGCAAGAACTCATTCTTCAATCTGATTAGAAGCATGGAAGTTTGTAAATTATCTCTACTGCAGGAAGGTGGGAAATTTTGCTTCAGTTAAATTTCTCATGTTGAAAGTTGTATGGATTACTGCAAATAAACTTTGAACTGAAGATGCCGTATAGGCATTTGATATAATTTATCTGCTTTGTCTAGTCCACTCAGTGCACTAACTGTTGAAGATTTACTTGAAGTACTAATTAAATTGTAAGAAATTTATAACATATCTTTTGTGTAATATAATTTATTAGTATGTTGACAATAAATTTATGTCCACATCTGGCTGTAGGCATGAAAATTTTTTCATATACAAGTAAAAATGTAGTTTATCCTTAGCTTTTGGACACCAGTGTACATATGTAGTTTCTACTACTACTATTCCTTTGCTGCTTGTTTCATTTAACAATCTCTCTCTCTCTCGGATCTCCTCATGTCTGAGGACTCGTAACCTTCCTGATGATGCTTCGCCATTTCTTTCTCTCCTGTGCTTCTCTTATTACTTATTCTAGTTTATTCAAGTCCAGTGATTCTTGATATTTGGTCAGTTCACTTGTAGGATGGTTTTCCTCTTTTTCTTTTCCCACATGGGCCCTGGATGATTACTTTTTCCAGGCAGTTGCCTTCCCTTCTACATATGTGTCCAAAATATTGCAATATTCTTTTTTCAATTCTGTTTATCAGTCTTGTGTGGATATTCATTTCTTCTAGGATACTTTTGTTTGTTCGCTTTTCTGTCCAAGACACTCTTAACAATCTTCTCCAGCACCAGAGCTCGAACGCCTCAATTCTTCTTCTTCTTCTGTCATCTTTTGTCATAGTCCAAGACTCAGAAGCATAGAGAAAGATGAAAAAAACTAAGGTTTCTACAAGCTTAATTTTCATCTTTTTGGAGATGTGCTTGTCTTTTCAGATCTTGGTTAAATCATTCGTCACTTTCTTAGCTAGTGCTATTCTTCTTCTTATCTCTTTTTTTACATCCATCTTTTTTTTGTTATTATCACTCCAAAGTAGTTGAAATGGTCAACAATTTCAATTCCTTCTATATCTCTTCTGCATTGTTTAAAATCATTATTTTGGTTTCATCTTGATTTATTCGTAAACCGTGGCTTAGGCTTTCCTTTCCCATTCTAATTGATTTAGGATGGATTTTAATTCCTGTTCGCTTGTTGCTCTTATCACTGTGTCATCTGCATATTGTAGGTTAGTGATTGTTTGGCCACCTAATTTAATGCCTCCATTCCACTTTTCTAGAGATCTTTACATTATAGTTTCGCTGTAAAGGTTGAATAGTAACGGTGAAAGTATGCATCCTTGTCTTGATCCTTTTTCAAATTGGAATGCAGGGGACAGTGAATTTTCAGTTCTTACTGTTGCTTGATTTCCTTGATATAAGTTCTTTATGAGGGTTATTAGATGGTTTGGTATTCCTGATTCTTGCATGATATCCCATAAGATATCCCACCTCATGCAGTCAAAGGCCTTGGAGTAATCTATAAAGCATAGATAAAGGCTTAAGTTGAATTCCCTTGTTTTTTTCAATTATTTGTCTGATGTTAGATATATAATCTCTAGTCCCTTGACCTTTTCTGAATCTTGCTTGTTCTTCTGAGATCTGATGGTCTATAAAACTTTGTAACATTTAACAATATTGCAGAGTAATTACTCCAGACATGCAGAATATACTTATCTTCAAATTTTATATCAATCAACTTCATTATCTATCTGTTCCTTTTGTCATAGATTTTACTAGCCTCCTTTCCCCAGCATCATGATATTTCTCTTTTATATTATTATTAACAGTCTTTCAATGATTACTGTTGAGTCACTTTTTTTTACATACCTCTCTCTCTCTATGTTATTCTCTTAGTGGATCTGTCATCTTGCTAGGAACTTTCAGTATGCTTTCTTTTCCATTATTATTTAAAATATGTTCTCTTTATGTCAGAAGAGGTAAGTTTGTTTTTTTTCTCTCCATGCTCAGTAATATATAATTTTATTCTGTTAATAGAAAAATAATTGCTTTTTCCCTTTTTCAGTACCTCTAAAAAACTGTTGAAGTTTATTGACCTAATCATGATGGACTGTAGTTTGATTCTTCGTTTGATGTGTGAACTAAATATTCTTCCTCTGGCTCTACAAATAACTAACATTGCTGGTAATACAATGGTAATTATGCAGTCATTTTTAGTCTTATATTTTGTTCATTAAAAGATGCAATCTTTAGATGAAATGGACATCGAATTTCAATATCTTTACATTATTATATTCTAATATGATTACCTAATTTTTGTGAGATAATCTGATACAAAACATTATATTTTGGAAGCAAACTTGATGAGTACTTCCTGAATTCACAGCTGTCACAGTATTTATTCATCCCATTGTAAACTTAATTGTTTAGCATTACCTAAATGTAGAAGAAAGTAATATGCATACAAGTTGTATTTTAATAAATACATTTTGGAGAGATGTGACAAAGACTTATTTTATGATTTAAAAGAAATAAAATCCCCATTCTTCTCTTACATGGAGGCCTCCCTGTGATGGTACTGGCCATTTTCATTCTTCCCCTTTTTCAGTGCTTTCCTTCCTGTATTCTTCACTCTGCTTCTCCTGGGTTTTCTACTCTCCTATCTTCCAGATCACAATCACCAGGATTCAAAAGATTTTATCATCTTGTTTGCTGTGTGGTGGGACCCATGTACATCCAAAAGAGGATTCTATTAGTCTTGCATTGCTTTGGCCCCTGCTTCAGCAAAATGAATTGGCACCTCTTGTTTAATTGTGATGATAAATCTCATATTTTTTAAATTATGAGGTATGCTCTTACCTATGGTACTGTGCATGTAGAAAACTAAATTCTTTTATGCAATCACAAGTCTCCACGACTGTAAATTTGAATGGTTACCCAGCCAGAATCAGTCAGATGGGGTCCCTTAGTCTAAGGTTAGGGCATGAAGCTTGTTGCACTGATGGTGTAACCTCCAATTAATCATCATTGTGTTCCATTTCTGAGCATGTTTATTGTTTTCTGCATAGTGGTTGTCCATGTGTGATTCTGGTGGATAAGGATCTCTGCTGCCAAGCCAAAAAAAAAAAAAAAAAAATCCTTTTAACCATGGGTCTTTCATCCTCAGATTTTCCAGGGACTCTCACAAGACTCCAACCAAGTACAGATACTATAGATAAATCCTGTGATAATAGAAATTACAAACAAAATCTGACACGATACATAAGTACACCCATGTTTCTCATCATTCATGCAACATTAGATGAAAAGTCAATAGTGAAAACATCATTTTCTTTTTATTCAGAAGGGTTTAGAAGTATTTTAACTGATAATCATATAATCAAATAATATAATCAAAACAGTTGAAAAACTATGTTCTGATTATATGATTCATCATCATCATCATCATCAAATTCCTGCCATGTACCCTCAAGGGGTGTACAGGATATGATAGTATTACATGAAAAAAATTACATCATTATTAATTTCCTATCTACAATTTTCCTCCAAATCAGTCTGTTACTTGTCAAGACTCCAACATTATCAGATCTTATATTTCTATCGTCTAAAGCACTTTGTACCGTATCAATCCACCTATATCTTGGTCTTCCTCTTGGTCGTTTTCCTGCCAACCTGGCAGAGAACACTTGTTTTGCTAATCTTTCCTCGCCCATTCTGTTTAAGTGACCAAACCACCTGAGATTAGCTCTGCTAACACATTCCTGGATGCTGACAATGTCAAGTTCTTTCCTAATATCTTCGTTTTTAATATGATATTGCCATTGATGCCATCTGTTCACACCTATAATCTTTCTCAGGACTCTCATATCTGTGGTCTCTAGTCTTTGGTCACTTCTTATTCCATATGAATTTATTCAATTGACTTCCCACCATACCAGCTTTGCTGATTCTGTTGTCTATTTCTATATTTAATTTACCATCTTCAGTAAAAATCGTGCCTAAATAGCTGAAATGTTTTACTTGTTCCACAGGTTCTCCATTCACAACACAGTTGACATTTTCAATGATTCTGCCTATTTTCATTGTCTTTGTCTTTTTATTGCTGACCTTCATACCATATCTATTACAACAGCTATTCAATTTATTCAGAGAATCTTGCAGACTTGTAGCAGATTTATTTAGAAGTATAACATCGTCTGCATAAAGCAAAGAGCTGACATTAACATCTCCAATTTTGATATCATTTTTAATACCACTTTCCTTCATAATGTGATCCATATTTATTCCATAATATATTTAGATCTAAAAGATCAAGGCATAACATGTATGAGGTGCAACCTGATAAATAGGGATGGCTACCTGGTTCTGACCGGGAATATCATCTTTACTTTTGATACACCCAAACCTCCAACATCTGAAAAAGCAGGATATCTAAACTGTTCTGTTAGTGTGTATATCCCTACTTCCCTGAAATGCTTTAAATCCCAAAAATATAAGCATGCCCAAACTCTTTGTAGAGACCCTACCATATATGTCTGATGTGATAGTAAAGAGCATGATAATAAATCTTTCTCAGCAAAGAAACCTAAATGTGTTAAATGTCAGAGAGAACATCCAGCTTACTCATACCTTTGGTGCGTACCAAAGGTGGAAGGATGAAAAAGAAATGTAAAAGATAAAAACCAAATAAAATATACCAAGATACACATAGGAAGCTAGATACCACCACCACTCCTGATCTTAAATCCTCTTATGCTGAGAAGTTAGCAGTTAAGAAAATATCAGAAGCATCTGAAACACATATGTCTGTTCCACCATCTGATTATTTCAGCATAACCTTTATGATCATGAGTGCTTTTCTTTGGAGCACATTAGTCACTACTGTTATGATCTCACACCCAAAACAATTCCTAAAATGTTCCAGCTCTGTGAGCATCCACTTGTTAAGAAAATAAGGACAGGGGTATCACTGGCAGAAAAAATAGATATTTCTGTATCCACTGAATGAAAACTGAACAACTGATTCTGACATATCGGATGATATATTAAAACATTTTTCCAGAGGAAGAAATGGACACTGCCTGTCCATACTTTTCAAAATCAGTTGACGAGCACAACCAGATGATAGTAAGCACTCAACCATTCAGAAATTGAATGTCTCCAGAGCCAGAAGAATAGAAAAATTCTTACAGTAGAACTCCAGTAGATTCTGTTAAAATATTGATGGTATGAAGGTGCTTTGCAGAAACACAAACTTATTTGTTTCCATCAACAGGAGTCATAAACAAAGCCTAGTGATGACCTAAACTTACCTTAAGGCATTTCATTATTATTCGTAAGGACAGAACTGGAGACGGACCTACTCGTGGAGGAGTCACTATCCTAGTGGACAACTATATTCCATTTCATCACATCCAGCTTAATGCTACTCTGGAAGCCGTAGCATGTTTCTCTCAGTGGGATTTCTTATTACAATATATTTCATTTATTTAACTGAGTTCTGAATTAACGGATCTCAAATTGCAACTGCCTCAACCCATACTTATGGGCAGTTGTAATGGACACAATATATGGGGTAACTCCAACATGAATGGGTGATGCCATAAGCTTTTCTATGGCAACAAAAACTGAAACCAGACAATTTTTGTTTCAGGAATACATCTCTCATACATATTCCTAAGTGGACCAATGTCCATGTCTATGAAAGCTACATTGTGTGTTGAAGAGAAGATTGTGGCATTCGTAATAAGCATATGAAAAAGGTATTGTGTCCATTATTAAGATGAGAGAGGTTACTTTTTGTTTCTATTAAAAACTTTCTGCCTAATGAGTCTTCCAAGTCTAAGTGGGAAACAGATTATCCCAGCTATATCAGCAAAAAGAGGATGTTTCCCAAGACTCTCTTTTCTTTCATGCTTACACGGTGATCAGAATACATTATGGAAAATTATGGAGACAACTACCATGTTAGAGCAAAACTTTAGTTTAATATAAACCAAAATGACCACTCGACGTTTCGACCTTCATATCAAAGTCATCATCTTCATCTGGATCATATACACATATATATACAGAGAAACAAGCTGCACTACAGTCTACATGGTTTACTAAAGTTACTGACCAACCGTTACAACAATTATTGGCCTGACCTCTGGTGAAGGGGGGAAAAAAACCTTGACTGCATCAAAGCTAGAGTCCTATTATTATTATTATTATCTATTAGGCTACAAAATTAAATCGGGCTGGAGAGCAACATGTGTGTATATATATATATATATATATATATATATATATATATATATAAAACTATGTAATTATACATATAAATTTCAACCGATTGGTATGGAATAGTTTTCAATAAGAGCTGAAAATTGCTTAAAGTCCTTAAGTATGCTAGATACTAAGTAGGCTGAATATGTGCCATCCAAATTCTTGGAATTTTTGTGCCACCATTATTGTTGAGATTAGGGTGGTTAATCAGAATTTCACAGGTGTCTATAAATTTTCTTTCATACCAAGTATTTGGATGATGTAAAGAGCAGGTACTTTTCCAATCAATTTGGTGTAGGGTGTTGAGAGCATGATCTGAGAGTCCTGCTTCACCAAAATTGTTATATTTAATGTGTCTTTTGTGTTCTTTTTTACATAAGGGAGTGTACGTCCAGTTTCACCAATATAAGGTAAGTTACAGGTGCAATAAACTCCAGGATGTGCCAATGGGAGGAGAGGATCCTTAGAGGAGTTGAATATATTTTTTAATTTTATAGGTGGTTTAAAAGTGGCATTGAGATTATAATGGTGTAGGATTCTATTGATTTTTTTCTGATAACACTTTAATATATGGGATGGCTATGGTTTTACTGTAATCTATATTCTTTTTTGATGAAGTTTTATGAAGAACTTTATTAACAGTATTTTTGTTATAGCCATTATTTATAAATGCAGGAATGTGCCAAGGGTATTTGCCACCTGGGTGCAAACTTTTATCGGCCGCCCCTCTGACATCTAAAAGTAAGGGTTATTAATATTATATTAGTTAATATTGTGTTAAAGTCGGTGTTGCTACCCGGGTGCGGTGCACCCTCGGGTTGGCGCGGCCCTGTATAAATGTGTTGCTAATAATCTTTAATTTTTGTATAAGAGCTTGTTGATTAGAGAAAATTGTTATAGCTCTGTTTTTAAGAGTATTAATGACTCCAGATTTTTGTGATGGGTGGTGATATGAATTAACATGTATATATTAGCCAGTATGCATCGGTTTGCAGTAAACCTTGAAGGATAGACTGCCTGAGGGAAGACGTGTGACCAGTGTATCCAGGAATGGGAGCGAGTTCTGATTTTCAATTTCGATAGTAAATTGTATGTGTTCATGTTGTTTGTTCAGGTGGCTAAGGAATGTGTTTAATGTTTGTCGACTTGTAGATAACGAAAACATCGTCAACGTATCTGAACCACTGTAGGTTTTAGAGTAAAGGAATCAAGAGCACTTTGCTCAAAAGCTTCCATATAAAAGTTTGCAATTGGGAGGGACAACTTGCATTACTTGATAAAGACCTTAACTTTGCAGTAGCACCTAGAACTGTTAATAAACTGGATTTTATACCATATAGAAAGAGGCATTAAGTCTCTTCCTAGCTGATAAAATTCAGTTAGAAACCAGCAATGTTCTGAATAAAAAGAAAACTTTATATAGCAATCTTACAAAAACAGAACTAGCAGCAATCCACTCATTCAAAGCTTATCAAGATATAATTATAACAAAATCAGACAAAGGTAATGCCACTGTCATCCTTGACAGGTCAACTTACATCCATCAGATGAATCAACTAGTCTCAGATAACAGCACCTATCAGCTTGTAAACTATAATCCAACTAACAGAATAAAGAAAAAAACTGAGAAATTACTTAAGTCCATCACTTCTTGGTCGTCAGACACATATTCAAATCATTCTGTAAGTACTGCATATCTGCAGCATTCCTGATTACCCTATCTATCTTTACATCATCAGCAAATAGCTATACGTCTCTTGTCAAATCCTTCCCAGTATCATTACTGTACAGATTGAATAACAGTGGACCAAGCACTGATCCTTATGGTACACCACTGGTTACCTTAATGTTGCAGACTCAAGATTAAGACCCCTGTATACCACTTTTTGATTTTTGTCAGTCAGCCAGCCATCCTCTTATCCATGCTAACATTCTGTAATCCAAATCCATATTCTCTAATTTATGCAACAGTCTACCATGCTATATTCTGTCAAAAGCGTTAGCAAAATCCGCAAGTGTCATGGTGTATCCATTCCCATTGTCTAGTTTAATGGTAACATTGTCTTAAATCTTACCTGGAACACTTAGAGAAATTCCTTGCTAATTCTAACATCTCCCCCCCCCTTTTTTTTTTTTTTTTTTATAAGATGGGAACTATGAAAGCTGAACTCAAATCATATGGAATTCGACCTTCTGACTATGCCCTCTGAATGAGGTTAGCCAGTGCAACATTTTTATACCACCATGCAAATGGAGGTATTCTGGACAAATATCTACTTTACTGTGCAGTAAATTTATCTACTGTGAAGTTAATTTATACACATTATGTGCAAAACAAGAGATTGTTATTTTTACTGTGAAACAAATTAAATGTATTGGTACTTGACTGCAATGTAACTGTGATGTCTGAAAAATGACAATTTTTCCTGAACTCAAAAGTAATGAAATCGTTTTTTATTTACAGTCCCGTACACTATTGGGAGGTTGTTCTGAGCGTAATGAATTCCTTTTGTTACATGCATTCTACGAGAAAAATTTTATCTGTCCAGATAAAATTGTTGGAAAGAAATTATATAATGTGAGTATTTCAACATTTTAATGAATGTTCTAGTTATATTCATATAAAAATAAATTAAGTAGAATTTGTGCAGCACATTTAATCATTGATGGTTTCTCTTCCTTCTGTTGTGTGATGTCTATATTTTTAATAATACCATATAGGAGAGATCATAGAATGAATAGTATAACTGCTGTGTGCAGAAGAATTTTAAGAAGAAAGACTAGCTATTTCCTGAATCTGGTGGGGGGGGGGGGATAGTTTTTGGAGTGACAATCTGAGGAAGAATATTTCAGAGGACTAAAGCAGATGGAATGAAAAGTTAGTTAAGCAGTTCAAATTGAGTTGTGGATGAATGTTAACCATACCTTCATATGTTCTTATATATGCATCTGCCAGTCAGATTAGATAAAAGCAGAAAAATAATGAAACCAGGTCAGCACAATAACACCCACAAAAATATTTTGGAAAAGGCAATAGATGTTTCTTATAACATATAGGAGAAAGTGATTGGAGTAAACCTCTGAGATGATCCTGTTCTTTTTCTAAGATATCAATCATCGAACAAATTTATTTTGAGGGAACTATACTTTGTACGAGGGGGGGAGAGTTAACTATTTTTCGCAGTTTATTAAATTTGCAATTCACTATAACAACAGTAATTTTTGATTCGAAAGACCAGTGTTCGATGCTTGTCTGATATTTGATGGCAAATATGTCTTTTTAACTGAAGGTGAGTTAGCCATTGTTATATAGAGTTGGGATTTTTCCTTTCATAAAACATCAGGCCGACCAAATTGTATTCTTATTGGCTTAAACCGCAATATTAAATGATGGTACAACATGATAGAATTTCATGTCGGTTGGGACGTCGCCTGGTTAAACAAGCCCCCGTTGTTTTCGCCAGGGTGAACAGCAAAAAGTCAGCTACTGGAACAAATCCTAAAACACACCCCAACTCAAATATCATCAGAATTGAAGATCAGTACATTCAACATAAGAAGCCTGAATGGCATAGAAATGGAGCTAGCTGAGGAATTAGATAAGTACCAGATCGACATAATAGGGGTGACTGAAACAAAAAAGACAAAAACTGGTGAGATCTTTCTGAGCAATAAACACAAAATGCTATATTCAGGCAATGACAATCAAGGAAAAGATAAAGTAGCCATAGTATTCAACACTAAATACGAGGCTAATCTTCTTGAATGGCAGGCAATTTCAAGTGGAATGATGTGAGCAAATATTAGATGGGGAACTGGACAGTGAGACTTCATTGTGTCTATGGTCCTACAGAAGGTTCTCCTAAGGTAGAAGTGGAGGAATTTTTTTAGGCTTTAGAAAAAAGCAACTGACACAATTAAAAAGGAAAAGTTGGTCATTGTTGGGGATCTAAATAGCAGAGTAGGAAATGATTGTCAGACATACAAAAATATTTTGGGAAAATTTGGAAAAAAGAGTAACAGCTAATAATAATGGCAAATACTTTTTGGATTTCTGCTCAGGACTTGGTCTGGTTTTTACTAACACCATGTTCCAACATAAAAATGTGCACAAATTCACATGGAGAGAAGAGGCAAGGAATAAGAAAAGTCTCACTATATTATTGTTGATAATGATGTTTTCTCTCTGGTGCAGGACACTAGAGTGAACAGAGAATTTGAAATTGGAAGTGATCACCATTTAGTCTTAAGCAGGATAAAATTAAATTTCATATTGGAAACAAGAACATGTAAGAAAGTTTTATAACGAATAAAAGTTGATCAGCTCTCAGATGTGAACTGTAGACTAAAATACACAAAAATTATTGAAGAAAAAAATGAAAGAGTTTGATAACAGAAATCAAACCCTGGAGATTCGGTGGCAAGCTCTGAAGAAAACATTGATTGATTCTGCTGGAGAGGCGTGTGGTGAGGTTGTGTGTAAGGATAGAAAAATCAAAACTCCCTGGTGGACACAGGAAATTAAAGAGGCAGTGAAGGAAAAGTTTCTTTCCTACAAATGTAAGAATGCTAAACACTGTGTAAAACTAGCTAAACAAAAGTCATGGGAGGACTTTGGCAAGAATATAGAAAATAAATATCAAGATGATGGCAAAATATTCTGGAGGTTGTTGAAGAAGCTTAGGAATGGAGGAAAGAGTGCTGTAAAAGGAGTTAGAGATGATATAGGTGAAATGAAAATGGGAGAAAAAGATATCATTGAAGTATGGAGTAATTACTTTGAAAAACTGCTAAATGAAACAAGTAGTGATGACAGCACAGTGGTAAAAAACTCTGACCAGGCATGCAGTCAGGAATAGATATCCATACCTGAAGTAGAAAAAGCCATCAAATGCTTGAAATGTGGAAAGGCAACTGGAGTCGATGATTTTAGACCAGAAATTCTCAAGTATGGAGGTATAAAAGTTTTACAGTGGCTACACTGCATGGTTCAGAGGACCTGGACTGAAGGACGAATTCCAGATGATTGGAGTAGAGCTCTCATAATACCCATATATAAAAAGGGAAATAAAACTGATTTTGAGAATTACAGAGGTATTTCTCTACTGAGTATTCCTGGTAAGATTTATGCCTGTATACTTGAGAAACAGTTGAGATGGATTGTAGAAGAGAAGCTTGGTGAGGAACAAGCTGGATTTAGGCCAAATAGAGGCTGTCAGGATCAGATCTTCACTTTATGACAAATAGTTGAGAAAGCATGGGTATATAACAAAGATCTGTATTTAAGTTTTGTAGATCTGGAAAAAGCATATGACAAGGTGCCAAGAGAGAAGCTATTCAAAACCCAACATTTGTATGGTATCAGTAGATCATTATATCAAGCAATATTTGAGTTGTAAGTCAGCAGTTCGAATTGAAGGAAGTACATTGAGATGGTTTAGTGTTAAATCTGGTGTGAGACAAGGATGTACATTATCACCTCTGTTATTCATTATCTATATGGATTACATTATGAAGGAAAGTGGTATTAAACCTGATATCAAAATTGTAGATGTTCGTGTCAGCTCCTTTCTTTATGCGGATGATGTTATACTTCTAAATAAATCCGCTACAAGTCTGCAAGATTCCCTGACTAAATTGAGTAACTGTTGTGATAGATATGGTATGAAGGTCAGCAATAACAAGATAATGAAAATAGGCGGAAGCATTGAAAATATCTGCATTGTGAATGGAGAAACCTATAGAACAAGTAAAACATTTCAGCTACTGAGGCACGATTTGTAGTGAAGATGGTAAATTAAATATGGAAATAGACAACAGAATCAGCAAAGCTGGTATGGTAGGAAGTCAACTGAATAAATTTATATGAAATAAGAGAGAAATTAGTTGGAACACTAAATTAGCTGTATACAAGACAGTGTTCAAACCAATTTTATCTTATGGATCTGAGAGCTGGGTCAGAAGTAAAACACTTAACCAGAGATTAGAGACCGCAGATATGAGAGTCCTGAGAAAGATTAGGGGTGTGAACAGATGGCATCAATGTCAATATTATATTAAAAACGAGGATATTAGGAAAGAACTTGACATTGTCAGCATCCAGGAATGCGTTAGCAGAGCTAATCTCAGGTGGTGTGGTCACTTAAATAGAATGGGCGAGGAAAGATTAGCCAAACAAGTGTTCTCTGCCAGGTTGGCAGGAAAACGACCCAGAGGAAGACCAAGATATAGGTGGATTGATACGGTACAAAGTGCCTTAGAAGATAGATATATAAATATAAGATCTGACGGTGTTGTAGCTTTGACAGGTAAGAGATTGATTTGGCAGAAAATTGTAGGTAGTAAGTTAGTCATCATCAGTTGCATCAGTCTTGGGACTGGTAGCTCATCAGCAATTTTCTCCATTCTGCTCTGTCATTGGATTTCTTCTTAACCTCCTGATAAGCTGTAAATTTTTCATGTTGTACTATCATATCCTGTACATTCCTTGAGGGTAAATGTCAGGCATTTGATGATGATGAAGAAACATCAGGCCAGTGAGCATTCGCATTGACGTACAAGTAACAGTCTGTGGAAATAGGATTAACTACATTATTTCACAGTTATGTTTGCATAACTATGAAAATAATTTCTATGATACTGTCATAGAAATTATTCATGGTCTTATTTCATTGATCAAGTAATCTCTCGACACATTTTAGAATGGATTATTTATTTTCATACATGTGAAATTCATTTTTATCTATGGGAGCAGACACAATGAATAAATTTTACAGCAAAAAAGTTCGAACATAAAAGGACAATGAAGAAATTCCAAGTAACACAGTATACTTTAAGGCAAGTGAGATAAAACTTACTCTGTTATAGTTAGTCCTGAACGGTTCCACAATTGCCATTAAAGGTTTAATAGCAGAGAAGAGTGATTGCATTTTTGATCCATTGAAAGTCTTAAGGTGATCTGAGTGTTCATCTTCTTCAGATAGTTGGCAGGTTATCATATTCGTATCCATTCGGTAGTTTGTGGATATGAATATGATATTCTATGATGGGCAGCATGGTTTTGTAAAAGTTAGGTCCTACCTTAGTAATTTACTCACATTTTATAATAGTGACAGCATGATTGGATAAGTAAATTGGTAATAGCACTTTGTAAAGTCCAGCAGTCCATGATAATGCTGGACTTTGCAAAGGCATTTGACCAAATACCTCATGTAAAACTATTACATACATTGGAGCATATGGGAGTGGATGTGAGGCCAGTGGCATGGTTGGGGATGAGGGTGGCTGATAGACATTAGAGTAGTATATGGTAGAGTGGAATCTAGGGGAATGAAGATGGCTAGTGGGGTGCCCCAGGATTCTGTACTAGGGCTGCTTCTCTTTAATTTGCATATTAATGATATAGGGATAGATTTAAAGGAGAAATGTTCAGTTGTTTCCAGATGATGCAAAATGGTAGGGGAAAATAGTTGATAAAGGTGTTGCAGATATCCTTCAGGATGATTTAAATACACTGGCATTGTTGGTGAAGGATAATGGTTGCCAGTTTAATGTTGCAGAATGTAAGGTTATGCACTTTGAACTGAAAAGATTGCATGCCACGTATCACATTGATGGTACTGGAATTTAGGAAGTTGATGAGGCTAGATATTGGGTGATAATGGTGGACAGGCAGCTGAAGTTCAGAGGGCATATTGCAGAAGAACTCAAAAGATTACTTGGATGTTGAAAAACATACTAACAAGTAAGGATAGGGAGGTTATTATTCCTCTTTTTAAAGCTTTTTCAGATAATTCAAAGATGAATGACCAAGCTGATGACAGGTCTGTGAAATGCTCTCTATGAGGATATGTTGAAGGTGTGTGTGTGTGAGTCAAAGTTTAGTTGATAGGCAGAAAAGAGGGGACATGAAAGAAACTTATTAGTTATTATAGGAGTTCTATAAGAGGAAAATTTTCAATGGAGAACAAATAGAGAGAGAACTAACTTGTAAGTTGTATAAGAATGTAGTTAGGTAAGGGTTCATGGACTAGATTTTTTGCTCAGAGAGTGTCCATTGATCATTGATTTTTTGCTGATTGTAGTACACTCCATTTCTCTTTTTTAACAAACCTTGTCTGTTCAAATTATTCAAGCTCTAAGATTTTCCTTGGTGTCTAATGCGATCCCCTTGCCATTCCCCATGAGGTGATGATAATATCGTTTTCCTCATGGACCCTCAGCTGTCAAAGAAACTTATCAGAAGATTCCTCTTTCTCCTTGACATTTGTCCTTTTATGTTATAGGTTTTGTGACCTTTAATGTGGGATTTGTTTTGAAAAAAAAAACAAATTGAAGACTTAAGAAATAACAGATTAATTTGAAAGAAAGGTGTTAATGAGAATCTTATGTTAATGTAAAAATAATTATGTAACTTTTTTGGGAAATGGAAAGGAGATTGGCTGGTTGAGAGATCTGGAGAGAAGCGGAATTAATTGCAGAAGACAGGTATCTACTAGAAATTGATCTAAGTCTTATGTGCATTGGGATATAAAGAGGAATAGTGATTACATAATTTAATTATGTCAGAGTATGCAGCCAAAGAAGTTATCTCAATGAAACAATCTAAAGGAAATCAGAAATGATGTGTTTTTATTAGTGGAAGGATATTATAGCATTCACAGTGAGCATGATCATATAGAATAAAAAAAAAAGCACCTTTCATAGTCATATCATTCTTTTACCTGTATGCCCACCCCAAGGATATTTGTCAACAATTTGATGGTGATTCTTTATATGGTGACATCATTTGTTATTTTAACATTTGATTCTGAAGCCATAGACATAATTTTCATGGTTTGGAAATTGAAGAATTCTTCAACAACTACTGGTTAGAAGCAGAGTAACACATGGTATTGCAGTTTAAGTCCATTTTTGTGTTATATTCATATATCATTAAGGTTCAAAGAGATATTAAAAATTAAATTTCTTGATTTGCTGACTATAATGCTAGAAAACAGTCAAATGTTTGGATGATCTCATTTGTTTACAAAATGATCTTAAATATTGTATGAGTTAATAGGGAAATAGAGGTTTAAATTCTCTCAGGGGACCCTGTAACCCCTAGAGAGCGTGTCCCGGTGGCGGATAGGGGAACCCACCAAGTAACAAGAATGGAAAGAAAATTTAAAACATTTGTTTATAAAATTAGACTATTGAATGACACAAATGTACAATGGCTATATGAACAAAGAATTAACCAACATCTAGATAAAATAAAACAAAATGTAGAAATAGAAAGGCTTAATATAAAAACGATACTAAATGCAGCAGCAAATGAAAGCTTAGGAAAGACCAAAAAATTCAAAAAAAGAAAAAAACTGAAGATCTGGGATGATACAATCAAAAAGAAAAAAGAAGCCTATCACAAATGGTTAAGCAGTAAAAGATTAGAATGAAATAGAATATAAAAGAATAAGAGCCATAGCTAAAAGAGAAGTCAGAAAAAGACAGAGAATCATGGAATAAATTTGTTTCTAATTTAGAACATTAAGACCCAATGTATATAACATTTTGAAACACCTAAATGCAGATACCAAAGAAAACATAAAATTAAACACTGAATTGAAATTAGAAGAATTTCTAAATTACTACACAGAACTGTGGACAGACAAATATTTTAAAAAAGACAACTGGCAAACAATTAACAAAAATGAAATGGAAATAACTGAAGAAGAATTAGAAATCAGCCTGAAAGAAATAAGGAACGGAAAATCACCTGGAGAAGATAAGCTAGGTTCAGAATTATATAAATACGCAGGAACAAGATTCAAAGGAAGACTTATTATTTTTAAATAAAATTTACTCAACTGGTATCCCCCCCAATAGAATGGAAAAAAGCAATTGTGATTCCTATCTTTAAGAAAGGTAATAGAGATGACACCAAAAACTATAGATGTATCAGTATACTAAATTCATGTTACAAAATATACAGCAGAATCTTAAATAACAAACTAATGAAATATTCCGAAAACTTTATTCTAGAGGTACAAAATGGATTTAGAAAAGGACGATCATGTATAGACCCAGCCTTCTGCCTAAAATTAATAACAGAGAAAAGAAGAGAATATAATTTAGAAACACATATTGCATTTATTGACTTTGAAAAAGCATTTGACAAAGTTAAAAGAAACATATTATTTAACATATTAAAAGAAAGACAAATACCAAATAATATCCTAAAAGCTGTCACAAGTATATATGAAAATAATCAAATACAAATAAGATTAAATCATGAGCTATCATATACAAGAGAGATAAACCAAGGGGTCCGACAGGGATGTCCCCTCTCAGCAACTCTTTTTAATATCTACTTAAATGAAATAATAATAAAATGGAGTAAAAATTTACATCAAGGAATTAAACTTTCACCTACAGTTAACTTAAACACTCTCCTCTTTACAGACGACCAAATAATAATTACAAATTCTTAAGATAACTTACAGAAAGCTATTTTAAATCTAAATGAGATATCCAAAGATTATGGTATGATAATATCAACGGAAAAATCAAAAACTATGACCTTTAAAGGACAAGATCCAGCAAGAACTAAAATAGTATTAGATAACAAGATCTTAGAACAGGTGAATTCATTTAACTACCTAGGATATATGATCACTTATGAAAATGAAAAAGATATAAACATAAAAATTGCAAAATATTTAAAAATAACAGGTGTAATTAACTCTATATTTAAACCAAACCTAGTTCAAAAACAAACCAGGCTAAAAGTATACGATACATTAGCCCTACCGGTCTTAATGTATGGAAGCGAAATCTGGACAATAAAACAAAAAGACAAACAAAGATTAACAACAGCAGAAATGAAGTTTATGAGAAAAACTGCAAAGTATACCCTATTTGATCACAAAAGAAACGAAGATATTATGAAAGAATTAAACCAAGAACCAGTAATTGAAAAAATTAAAAAATATAAACATAGATGGATGGAACACGTTCAAAGAATGAAAACAGAAAGATTACCAAAACAAGCCTTAAAGTACAAGCCATTAGGAAAAAGAAAACCAGGACGTCCTCTTAAACGATTCAACGATGACTTCTAAGGCCGGAACAGGCCATACTAGGCCTAAATCCTTGATACGTATGATCATGAATGATGACGGGGTTTAAATTTTAATTTCAACAAATGTAACTGCACACTGCAATTTAAAAAGGCCACTAAACAGGAACACCCATCTATTTCAGCAAATGTATTAACAGGTAAACAGAAAGTGGAGGAATGATGGTTGCTAATTCACTGGAACAAACCATTGAAGTACCTGTAGAATAGGTTCAGTGCTGAACCACTTGTGCCTGTGAGATAGAGGTTGAAGTGAATCTGTAAGAGGGGGAATCATCTATGAACGTAATTGCCCCTTCCTGAAGACATTGGGTCTTGTGGCTGCAGTTTCTGTATAAATCAGACAGACCGGCATCTGATGATTTGTTTTTTTTTGTGTTTGATGCATCAAAATGGGTAAAAGTCAGGAGTTAAGTGACCTTGAGCATGGTATGATTATTGGTGCCACTATCTCATAAATGTATACTCTGTTGGGCATTTTACACACAGCAGTGATTAGGATCTGTTAGGAGTGGTGTAATAACCAGACAACTTCAAGCCAACTGCAGTCCTGTGGTTGGAGCTCATTGATGCAAATGGTCAGAGAGGAATGGCAAGACTTATGAAACATGACAGGAGGACCACAACCAGTCATATCATAGCTCACTATAGCAGTGGTGGTCAGCTCATCATCTTGGAGTGCACGGTTCGTCGCACACTGTTACAGATGAGGTACAGGAGCAGACAACCATCCTGAACCCCAGTGCTGTCAGCTAAGAACAGGAAGGTGCATCTTCAGTGGGCTTGTAATCACCAACACTGGACAGTTGACAACTGGAAAAATGTTGTTTCAACAACAACCATTGGTTCAACGCCCGTATGTGTCTAATGATATCTTGATAAGATTCTTCCACTGCATTCTATTTTGTGCAAGATGACTCAGTTTGTGTATAGATTTTCCGCACCATTTGACGATGTCATCGCCCCAATCTCTGTTTGGTTTTCCTCTTTTGTTCTTTCATTCAGTCATTCCAAACAGCAATGTTTTTAATTTTCTCTCATCGTTCATTATACATATATGGCCAAATAGGTGTAGTTTCCTTTTGATTATTTTCTGCATCAGGTTTTCTTTTGGTTGTATTCGTCTGTAGATTTCCTCATTGTTCACTTTCTGCATCCAGCTTATCCTCAAGATCGTTCTATAGCACTTCCTCACGAATGCTAATGTCCTCCTTTCAGATTCTCTCAGGAGTACCCAGGCCTCACATCCATAGAGCATGCTGCTGAAGATGCAGGTTTCCACAATGTGCAGTTTAGTGTGTATCTTTATAGCTCGGCTCCTCATTATTTTGTCCATGGCTTTTAAGATAGCTGTTGCTCTGGCTATTCTAATTTTTACCTCTTTTTTTGGGTCCAAGTCATGCATCATGTGGCATCCAAGATATGTGAAGTGTTCCACATTTTGCAGTTGAAATCCTTCAGTGGTAACTTTGTTCAGTAACTCCTGCTGTCTGAATATCATTGTTTTAGTTTTTATCAAAATTGGCATTTAGTCCATATCTTTTTCCTTCTGTATATAGTGATTTCAGTGTCCTTTCCAGCCTTGTTGCATCTTCTTCAATCAGGACGATGTCACCTGCAAAGCAGAGGTAATTTATTCCCATTCGATTTATTAAAATGCCTCCACCTTCTTCTTTAATCTTATCTAGCATCCTTCCTAGATGTGTATTGAAGATGGTGATATTGGGTCCCCTTGTCTTCTGCCTTGACTAGTGGCAAACTAATCTCCAGTCATATCTGCTATCCTGACTGTTGCTTGTGCTTGGCTGTTTATATCTTTCAACAGGCTAATCAATTTATTGTTCACACCATAGGATTCCAAGACAGCCCATGTTATATTTTGGTTAGTATTATCCAATGCTTTTTGGAAGTCTATGAAGCAGCAGTATGTCTTTTTGTTCTTTCTTTGAGTTTTCTCTGCTATTAGTCTTAGTGCGAGTATTTGTTGCACTGTACTTGGATCTTATTGAAATCCGGCTTGCTTATCAGGAAGATGTAGCTCCATATGACCCTTCAGGCATTCTGTAAGTATTTTCATCAGCAATTTGCCAAGATGACTCATTAGTCAACACCCATCTATTTCAGCAAATGTATTAACAGGTAAACAGAAAGTGGAGGAATGATGGTTGCTAATTCACTGGAACAAACCATTGAAGTACCTGTAGAATAGGTTCAGTGCTGAACCACTTGTGCCTGTGAGATAGAGGTTGAAGTGAATCTGTAAGAGGGGGAATCATCTATGAACGTAATTGCCCCTTCCTGAAGACATTGGGTCTTGTGGCTGCAGTTTCTGTATAAATCAGACAGACCGGCATCTGATGATTTGTTTTTTTTTGTGTTTGATGCATCAAAATGGGTAAAAGTCAGGAGTTAAGTGACCTTGAGCATGGTATGATTATTGGTGCCACTATCTCATAAATGTATACTCTGTTGGGCATTTTACACACAGCAGTGATTAGGATCTGTTAGGAGTGGTGTAATAACCAGACAACTTCAAGCCAACTGCAGTCCTGTGGTTGGAGCTCATTGATGCAAATGGTCAGAGAGGAATGGCAAGACTTATGAAACATGACAGGAGGACCACAACCAGTCATATCATAGCTCACTATAGCAGTGGTGGTCAGCTCATCATCTTGGAGTGCACGGTTCGTCGCACACTGTTACAGATGAGGTACAGGAGCAGACAACCATCCTGAACCCCAGTGCTGTCAGCTAAGAACAGGAAGGTGCATCTTCAGTGGGCTTGTAATCACCAACACTGGACAGTTGACAACTGGAAAAATGTTGTTTCAACAACAACCATTGGTTCAACGCCCGTATGTGTCTAATGATATCTTGATAAGATTCTTCCACTGCATTCTATTTTGTGCAAGATGACTCAGTTTGTGTATAGATTTTCCGCACCATTTGACGATGTCATCGCCCCAATCTCTGTTTGGTTTTCCTCTTTTGTTCTTTCATTCAGTCATTCCAAACAGCAATGTTTTTAATTTTCTCTCATCGTTCATTATACATATATGGCCAAATAGGTGTAGTTTCCTTTTGATTATTTTCTGCATCAGGTTTTCTTTTGGTTGTATTCGTCTGTAGATTTCCTCATTGTTCACTTTCTGCATCCAGCTTATCCTCAAGATCGTTCTATAGCACTTCCTCACGAATGCTAATGTCCTCCTTTCAGATTCTCTCAGGAGTACCCAGGCCTCACATCCATAGAGCATGCTGCTGAAGATGCAGGTTTCCACAATGTGCAGTTTAGTGTGTATCTTTATAGCTCGGCTCCTCATTATTTTGTCCATGGCTTTTAAGATAGCTGTTGCTCTGGCTATTCTAATTTTTACCTCTTTTTTTGGGTCCAAGTCATGCATCATGTGGCATCCAAGATATGTGAAGTGTTCCACATTTTGCAGTTGAAATCCTTCAGTGGTAACTTTGTTCAGTAACTCCTGCTGTCTGAATATCATTGTTTTAGTTTTTATCAAAATTGGCATTTAGTCCATATCTTTTTCCTTCTGTATATAGTGATTTCAGTGTCCTTTCCAGCCTTGTTGCATCTTCTTCAATCAGGACGATGTCACCTGCAAAGCAGAGGTAATTTATTCCCATTCGATTTATTAAAATGCCTCCACCTTCTTCTTTAATCTTATCTAGCATCCTTCCTAGATGTGTATTGAAGATGGTGATATTGGGTCCCCTTGTCTTCTGCCTTGACTAGTGGCAAACTAATCTCCAGTCATATCTGCTATCCTGACTGTTGCTTGTGCTTGGCTGTTTATATCTTTCAACAGGCTAATCAATTTATTGTTCACACCATAGGATTCCAAGACAGCCCATGTTATATTTTGGTTAGTATTATCCAATGCTTTTTGGAAGTCTATGAAGCAGCAGTATGTCTTTTTGTTCTTTCTTTGAGTTTTCTCTGCTATTAGTCTTAGTGCGAGTATTTGTTGCACTGTACTTGGATCTTATTGAAATCCGGCTTGCTTATCAGGAAGATGTAGCTCCATATGACCCTTCAGGCATTCTGTAAGTATTTTCATCAGCAATTTGCCAAGATGACTCATTAGTGCAATAGTTCTGTAAGTAGTGCATTCTAAAGCCTTTCTTATGAAGAACGACAAAGACTGATTTTTTCCATTTTCCGGGGGCATACCCTGATCTCCATATTTCATTGCATAGCTTATGCATTTCTTTTGCAACCAGTTCTCCCCCATATTTTAGCATCTCACCTATTATGTTGTCATTTCCAGGACTATTGTTGTTCTTGAGATGTTTTATAGCCTTATTCCCCTCCTCTTCCAAGATGTCATTTTCAAAGATCTCTGCTGGTGAAGAGATTGCTTTTAGTTCTTTGATTACTTCTGTTGCAGTATTATTTAGTTGATTTTTATATAGTTCACTGCAATATCTTGTCCATCAATACTTGACCATCTTCATCTTTGACTGCTACTGATCTTGTTTGCCACTTCCTATTGACATTTCTTATAAGTTTATAGACCTGTCTAGTTTTACGTTCTCCATAGTACTGTTCAATGTCTTTGCAATGGTCCTCCAGCTATTTGGCTTTATCAGATCTTGCTGCTTTCTGTGCTTCATTGCATTTTTGATGGTATAACTGGTCTGCTGTCTCTGAATTATCTCTTTTAAGTTTCAGTATTCTTTTCTTTTGTACCAATTTCAGGGTTTCCCGAGTTATCCATTTCTTATTGATCTTCTCTCTTTCAGGAATTACTTCCTCTACTACTTTTTTTAGTACTGTATTCAGTCATTCTGCTCATGTTTATATTTTGGTTTTCACTTGTGGTCTCTTAAGCTTAGTTTCCAGTATGTTTTGATATGGTGTTTTTAGCTTGTGTTCATTTAGTCTTGAGATGTCTCTAGCCTTTTGAAACTTTCCTTTCTTTTTCTGTTTCAGTTTTAGTCTTATATTCGCAATCACTAAGCTGTGGTCTGAATTAATATCAGCTCTTTGGAATGATCTGCACTATTGAACTGATGTTCTCTATTTCTGATCTATTAATATCAGGTTGATCATATTCCTATGCCTGTCATCAAAGGAGCGTCATGTCCATTTACGACAATCTTTTTGTTGGAATTTGGTACTGCAAATCATCAAGTTGTTATCAGTGGCAAATTCCAGAAGCATCTCACCATGGTCTTTTTTTTTTTTTTTTTTTTTTTTTAATATCCAAATTTTCCCATCCTGTGTTATTCTGTGTTATTTTTGCCAATCTTTGCATTCCAGTCTCCTCCAATGATGAGTATATCCTGCTTCGGTATCTCATCAATTTCTAGTTGTAGATCTCTGTAAAATCTCTCAATGTCTTCATCTGCACTCTCCACAGTGGGCACTGAATCTTACATCTATTATCCTTTCACTAACTAGTTTTTATCCTTTCACTGCCTGACAGGCCTTGTTACTTAGCAGGAAACCTATGCCTGCTTCATGCTTACTTTCATTTCCTGACCAGAGAATTCTTCCACCATTTGTTTCTCCTGACAGTGTCCATTCTCGTAGACAGGCTTATACGTTGGTTATGCATTATTAAAACACTTAAGGAATAGAACAACGTAGTTAAGGATATAAATTAAATTAAACTTTAATAAATATTTTCTGATATTTCAGCAACGTCACGTTGCCATTTTCTAAAGGAACTTACAAAAAAGTTACGTGCACGTAGGCACTACAACACAGAAACTGGGAATGAAGAGATGAAGCTATTGTTCTCCTAACAGTCCTGATGGTGTCCTCTAGCGGGGTAAGTAGGTGTTCTTGGCCGTTGGGCTGAAGGTCTGCAGATGTAGGCCTCCCAAATTTGGGGCAGTCGCATACAACCAAATTTGTTGAGGTTTGGAGAATTTCTTAGGGCTGAGGCTGATTCCATAAAGAGTCTTTCAAATTTGTATTTGCTACGGTGTATCACTGTAGCTTTCTTCCACCGTATTCTGTGGCATGTATCCAGAGCATGGTCCGCAAGCCCAGAATGACTGTATTTGTGAAAACGGATGTAGTCCTTGTGTTCCGAAATTCTGATATTCACTGCCCTACCTGTTTGGCCAAAGTAAGACAGTTTACAACTGCAAGTGACCTGGTAAACACCAGGTAGGTCTAGGGGAAGTGGTTGGTCTTTAGTGGAGCGGATAAGGGATACCAATTTTCTGTAAGGTTTGTAACAGGAGGTCAGGTCATGTTTTTTTAAGATTTTGGTAATCTTTTCCGAGGTGCCTCGGATGTAGGGAATGGTGATGGATTTAGAGTAATCCTTGTTGTGGGGGGGGGATCTGTGGTTTGTAGGTTCTAATATTTTTTGGGGGGTGTAGCCATTGGCTGAGAAAGTGTTGAGGATGTGATTTAGTTCAGTGTTTAGGGCCAAGTCGTTTGAACAGATTAGTTTAGCCCTGTTGTATAGTGTTTTCACTACTCCATATTGTTGTGAGGGAGGTGGGGAATTGTTGGTGAATGTATCTGCCTGTATGGGTGGGTTTTCTGTAAACTGAGAAAACCAAGGATCCATTAGGCTGGCGGGTGACTAGTGTGTCCAGGAAAGGGAGGCTGTTGTTTTCCTCTTTTTCCAGAGTGAATTTGATTCTGGGGTGTTGGTAGTTTAAGTGTGTTAAGAAGGAGAGAAGTGTTTCAGAGCCATGTGGCCAAATAGCGAACACATCATCAACGTAGCGAAGCCATATGGTTGGGTTTTGTGGGGCAGAGGCTAAGTCTTTTTCTTCAAAGGTCTCCATAAAGAAATTGGCCAAGGGTGGGGAGAGTGGTGAACCCATGGCTGTCCCCTCTATTTGTTTGTAGAATTTTCCCTGCCAAACGAAATAGCCTGAGTTCATTGTGAACTGAAATAAGGCTGAGATATCGGGAGAAAATTTAGCTTGGATTAGCTCTAAAGTTTCCTTGAGTGGGACATTTGTAAATAAAGAGGACACATCAAAGCTGACCATTATGTCAGTATGTTGGAGTGTAAGGTTTTCTATGCTGGCTTTGAAATGGGCTGAGTTTTTTATGTGGGATGGTGTGTTGCCAGTATAGTGTGTGAGCTCTTTGGCCAAATGTTTAGCTAATTTGTATGTGGGGGAATCGATGCCATCCACTATGGGATGTAATGGCACGTTTTCTTTGTGTATTTTTGGGAGTCCGTAAATATGGGGGGGGTATAGAGTTAAATGGCTTTAATCTGTTGGTAACTTCTACAGGCCAAGAAGTGACTCTCTTAAGGATCCTGTGAAGTTTTCTAATTTGAGAGTTGGTGGGATTGTAATTGATAGGGAGGTAATTGGCCTGATCTAATAGAAGAGCATTCAGCTTACCTGTGTAGTCCTTTTGGTTAAGTACTACAGTTGCATTTCCCTTATCCGCTTTGGTGATAACTAATTCTTTATTATTCTTCATTTCCTGTAGAGCTTTATATTCCTTGTTTGATATGTTGGTTTTTGGTGGTCTTGCTTTGGAAAGGACACAGGCTACATCCAGTTTTACACTGTTGGCGACTTGATGTGGAAGGTGGCGGATTCCGCGCTCGATCTGGATCATAATATCCTCACTAGGTATTTTATTGGGAGCAATAGCGAAGTTGTGTCCACGTGACAGCGCGTTGAGTGCTTCAGGGTGACTGAAGAAAGGTTGATTACCGTGTTGGTAGCAGGTTTTGGAAAGACGGTAGAGTTCTTTTTTAATTTTTCTAACTTTTTCATCTGTCGGCAACACACCATCACACATAAAAAACTCAGCCCATTTCAAAGCCAGCATAGAAAACCTTACACTCCAACATACTGACATAATGGTCAGCTTTGATGTGTCCTCTTTATTTACAAATGTCCCACTCAAGGAAACTTTAGAGCTAATCCAAGCTAAATTTTCTCCCGATATCTCAGCCTTATTTCAGTTCACAATGAACTCAGGCTATTTCGTTTGGCAGGGAAAATTCTACAAACAAATAGAGGGGACAGCCATGGGTTCACCACTCTCCCCACCCTTGGCCAATTTCTTTATGGAGACCTTTGAAGAAAAAGCCTTAGCCTCTGCCCCACAAAACCCAACCATATGGCTTCACTACGTTGATGATGTGTTCGCTATTTGGCCACATGGCTCTGAAACACTTCTCTCCTTCTTAACACACTTAAACTACCAACACCCCAGAATCAAATTCACTCTGGAAAAAGAGGAAAACAACAGCCTCCCTTTCCTGGACACACTAGTCACCCGCCAGCCTAATGGATCCTTGGTTTTCTCAGTTTACAGAAAACCCACCCATACAGGCAGATACATTCACCAACAATTCCCCACCTCCCTCACAACAATATGGAGTAGTGAAAACACTATACAACAGGGCTAAACTAATCTGTTCAAACGACTTGGCCCTAAACACTGAACTAAATCACATCCTCAACACTTTCTCAGCCAATGGCTACCCCCCCAAAAAAATCCAAAAATTATTAGAGCCTACAAACCACAGACCCCCCCCCCCCCCCCCAACAAGGATTACTCTAAATCCATCACCATTCCCTACATCTGAGGCACCTCGGAAAAGATTACCAAAATCTTAAAAAAACATGACCTGACCTTCTGTTACAAACCTTACAGAAAATTGGCATCCCTTATCCGCTCCACTAAAGACCACTTCCCCTAGACCTACCTGGTGTTTACCAGGTCCCTTGCAGTTGTAAACTGTCTTACTTTGGCCAAACAGGCAGGACAGCGAATATCAGAATTTCGGAAGACAAGGACTACATCCGTTTTCACAAATACAGTCATTCTGGGCTTGCGGACCATGCTCTGGATACATGCCACAGAATACAGTGGAAGAAAGCTACAGTGATACACCGTAGCAAATACAAATTTGAAAGACTATTTATGGAATCAGCCTTAGCCCTAAGAAATTCTCCAAACCTCAACAAATTTGGTTGTATGCGACTGCCCCAAATTTGGGAGGCCTACATCTGCAGACCTTCAGCCCAACGGCCAAGAACACCTACTTAGCCCGCTAGAGGGCACCGTCAGGACTGTTAGGAGAACAATAGCTTCATCTCTTCATTCCCAGTTTCTGTGTTGTAGTGCTTACGTGCACGTAACTTTTTTGTAAGTTCCTTTAGAAAATGGCAACGTGACGTTGCCAAAATATCAGAAAATATTTATTAAAGTTTAATTTAATTTATATCCTTAACTACGTTGTTCTATTCCTTAAGTGTTTTAATAATGACAGTGTTCATCTTATTTCTGAAATACCCAAGATGTAACATCTGTATTTCTTGAAGCAACTGCAGTTTTCCAGTTGCCCATAGTGTATGGAACATTCCATGTACCTATTGATATTCCATCCTTTACAGGCTTGAGTTTGATTTTTTTTGTCTTTGTTTTCGGTAGCTTATTTTTCGATCCAACCCTGATTGCTTGACTGGGGGGCACGGACCTTGTTTGACCAGCTGGCATGAGTCTTTTCTCTTGTTCTTTGGCATCAGATTTCAATCATATTTTCTTTTTACTGTCAGCAAATCGACACTTATCTGACAAACCCTCAATCTTCCTTGAAGAGCTCAGGAGAGATGTAAGAAGGAGCATATAGGTTATGTTTAGGCTTAGGGCGGCCTAAGCTTGCCTTGATGCAGTACCATCATTGGACTTCTGTGGCATTTTACAGATTACTGCAGCTGTCCATTAACCCACCACGTCCCGTTACTATTGACATTTCTTGTCTGGGACTGCTTATTGGCTATTCGCAGCTAGCCACCATCTCTGGTGGCCATTCCCCGATCTGCAACCTGGGGACCTGCCCGGTGGAATGTAGCTTTGCCTTTGGGGGAAATACCCCAGACCGGGTGTTGTTTAGTCTGGTAATTCCTGGTTTGTACTGTATCATGCTATTGGCAGAACTAGAATATGGAGGCAACAGCATGAAGCCATGGATCCTTTCTGCCATGTAACAACAGCTTCTGCTGGTGTTAGGGAGCTTAATGGTGTTGGGGAGTGTTTTCTTGATACACATTAGGGCCCCCCCCAATACCAGTTGAACACTGCCTGAAAGCCACAGACTATCTTAACATCATCGCTGATCACATTGACCCACTCATAGCTGCAGTTTACCCATTGGTGTATCATTTTTTGCATGGTACATTGTCTTCTAGGAAGACAATGTACCATGCAACAAAGTATTACATGTTAAAGCCGTTCAAGGAACATGACAGCGAGTGTTCTATACTTCAGTGGCCAGATCAGACCTCAGCCCAGTAGAGCATCTTTGGGATGAGGTGGAATGAGCAGTTTGCAGCATTACATGCCACCATCCAGCATGTTGTGATGTCACCCAGCAACAATTGGATGACATCACTGTGAAAGCTTGGACAAACATCCCAAAATAAGAGGAGGGTCTGGAAAATTGTGATAAACACCTAGAACAAAAATTAATTAATTTTATGTCTTCTTATATATCCTAAAAGAAAAACAACAAATTACAATTTTTGAAACGTGAGAGTTAAAGGGTTTTAAGATATGTTCTTACTTGTGGTTATATCAGTTGCTTTAATATCATTTATGTTTTAGGTGTTTGTCAGAACTTTCCAGACTCCCCCTTGTAAGATTTAAGGCACTTAGTTAAATCAGGCTGGTCTGGTTGTCTGAGTTGTTAGCATATCTGCTCTTCAGCCATAGGCTAAAGGTTCAAATTCTACCATGGGCATAGATGTTTGTGATTGTGCTATTAACTCTGTGTGGAAAGAGCATCTGTGACCCTACCACTTCTAGCAGAAGAGTTCCTTTCAAAAACCCTCTGAGGAATGGAGGTGACCATAAGGCACCCATTGATGTCAAATGTGATTAAGAAAGTTGAATTAATTCCACAGAGAATATGGGCCATTCTAAAGGCAAAAGGGGATCCCACTCATTATTAAATCTTCTTCTTCTTCTTCTGCAGCTTCTCCCACTTAAGTGGGGTAACTGTTTCTTATGAGTCTCCTCCACACCTTCCTGTCTTGGGCTGTCACCACATCCAAGTTCTTCATCTTCAAGTCCTCTTCTACCAGCTCCCTCCATCTCTTCTTTGGCCGCCCACGCTTCCGCCTTCCTTGCACATCCATCTGCATGACCCTTCTTCCCACATATTCGTCCTCCCTCCTCATCACATGACCAAACCATCTCAACCTTGCCTCCTGTATTTTCGCTCCTAAGTTCGTAACTTTCACTGTTCCCCTGACATAGTCATTTCTCAGATGATCCTTTCTGGTCACACCGCACATCCACCTAAGCATTCTCATCTCTGCTACTTCCATCCTGCTAATGTTATTTTTCCTCAGGGCCACAGTTTCTATAGCATATGTCATAGCTGGCCTCACTACTGTCCTATAAATTTTGCCTTTCAGATTGATCGGCACCCTCTTATCACATAACACTCCAGCCATCTCCCTCCAGTTCCTCCAACCTGCTTGTATCCTGCATCCCACTTCCTTCTCACCTCCTCCATCTTCTTCCACTGTCGAACCTAAGTATCTAAAGTCTCTCACCTTCCTGATGACATTTCCTTCCAGCTCCAGGTCTGTCTCCTGGCCACCGCCCACTGCGCAACACATATACTCTGTCTTACTTCTGCTCAGTCTCATACCTCTCTCTTCCAGTACTTTTCTCCATCTTTCCAGTTTAGTTTCCGCTTCTTCTCTTGAATCTACACACAGCAAGATGTCATCTGCATACAGCATTGTCCAAGGTGCATCTTCTCTCACCTCCTCTGTTACCACCTCCATCACAATATTAAACAGAAAAGGACTTAATGCTGACCCTTGATGCAAGCCAACTGTTACTTGAAAACTTTCTGTCTGTCCCAAACAGGTCCAAACACTTGTCTTCACATTTCTGTACATTTCCTGCACCAACCTGACATATTTCTCTGGCACCTTCTTCTCCCTCAGACACCTCCAGACTTCTTGCCTTGGCACTCTATCGTATGCTTTCTCCAGATCAATAAATACCAGATGTAGCTCCCTTTGTTTCTCTCGATATTTTTCCATCATCTGTCGTAACCCAAAGATAGCATCTGTTGTTGATCTACCAGGCATGAAGCCAAATTGTTCCTTTGCAATCTCCACCCCCTCCCTCAATCTACCATCAAGAACCCTTTCTAGGATCTTCATTGTGTGGGACATCAACTTTATTCCTCTGTAATTTTTACGGTCTTGTGCATCCCCTTTACCCTTGTAGATGGGAACAAGAGTACTTTATTATTAAAGTACTCTTGTTCCACTCATTATTAAATACTGTTCCTAATAAAGTGGCCACTCAATCTTATGTCACTTGTTAGAAAGGTATTATTAGATAATACAGGTTGAATGTTCATTTAAAAAGTTTTAATGAATACAAAGGATTATTTGGGTGTTTTAGTTGAATAAGGAATTTATATTCAGGATTTTTGTAGGTTTGATCGAAATTTTAATTAAGGTAACTTCACTTGTAGGAGAAAAGAAGTTATATCACTATTATACTAGTTTGTGGTAAGATCAGTTCTGAATATTACAGTTTCTAGCATCATCAGATGTTTCCTAGATGTTGGAAGAAATGAAGATATTCAAAGAAAATATGAGGTGGTATCAAAACATTTCGACACTAGCTCTGTTTACGAGAAATTACTTTATTTATCTACGTTTACACACTATCACCTTCAAAATAGTCCCCTTGCATATCAATACAGCACTCCCAGTGTTCTTGCCACTTCTGGAATGTGTCCTGGAAGTCTTCTTTTCGAAGCATGTCAAGCACCTTCTGCAGTTCGCTCTGGATCCCCACAATGGTGTCAAAAAACGGTGACCTTTGAGCTGGATCTTCATCTTCGAGAAGAGGGCAAAGTCTGCAGGAGCCAAATCTGGCGAGTAGGGTGGGTGCGGAAGTGAGATCATGTTGTTTCTGGTGAGAAACTCACGTGTGAGGAGAGCTCGGTGACAGGGTGCATTGTCGTCATGGAGCATCCAGTTTTTTTGCGTGCCACAAATCTGGTTGCTTTCGCTGAATGTCCTCCCTCAGATGCCTTAAAACCTGGCAGTAGAACTCGCTATTGGCGATCTTCCCCCTGAGGACGAATTCTCAATGCACAATGCCTCAAATGTCGAAAAAGCCGACGAGCATGCACTTGGTCGAGCTGCGGACCTGCCTCGCCTTTTTCGGTCGTGGAGATGGGCTCTTTCGCTGTGAAGACTGTTGCCTCATTGCAGGGTCGTACCCATACACCCAAGTTTCGTCACTGGTAATGATCCTCGACATGAAGGATGGGGCATCCAGAGCATGCTGACGGAGTTGTTGGCAGACTTTGACGCGGTGTTGGGTTTTGGGGATGAACTTGGCAGCAACACGGCGCATGTTCAAATCACGTGAGGATTGCCTGGACTGTTCCGTATGACACACCGACGATGGCAGCAATGTTGTGGAGTGTTCTGCAACGATCCTCATGCACAAGTTGGTGAATGGTTTGACATTTTAGGGGGTTGAAGGGCTTTCTGATCTCTCATCGTCTTCCAGTGATGTTCTTCCTCTCTTGAAGCACACGTGCCACTCAAAACACCTCGAACGACTCATTGCTGCATCCCCCTAAACTTGCCAAATCATGTCAAACGTCTCTGTGGCAGATTTGCCCAGTTTCATGCAGAATTTCATGTTTGCTCTTTGTTCTAACTTGCTGTCCATGATGAAATCAGATGTGGTAACACAGGTGATCAGAATAGCATCAGTTGCACAGCTCCCAATGTACATAGGACGATGTCTTTTGGCACACTGATTTATGAAGGTAGGTGCTCTGTGACTGCACGTGCAGCCTTGTGCTGCCATCTGTCTCGATACTTTTTGATATCACCTCGTACATTAACTTAAATGTGTTTGATCTTTATTCTGGAAAAAAGAAAAAAACTGCTAATGCCTATTATACCCTATAGCAGTGTTTCTCAAACTTCAGATATCCGCGTACCCCTTCTTAAATTTTCATTATTACCAAGTACCCACTTATCAAAATAATAATAAATAAATAAAATATATTTCGTTGTAAATGTCTAAAACTAAGACTCTGAAGACTTCCAGGTCAGGCACATTCCACTAGATTGGATGTTAGAGTAATTCCTAGTGGATTCACAGACGAAACATCAACTCGGCTGGATGATTTTTTGGAGACCAATGAGGAAATCTCACCAGAAATGCTTTGGGAAGGAATCAAGATGATAATACAGGATACAGCGAAGACGTATCTCGGCCCAATAAGAAAACTAAGAGACTGTGGATATCAGATTCAACATGGGAACTAATCAAAAGAAGGCGGTTGGAAAAACAAAGAGACACAGGGACCGAAGAATCAAAGAGATTACATAGAGAAATCAGAAAAGCCATCAAGCAGGATAAGGAAAAGTTCTATACTAATAAATGTGGAGAAATAGAGTTCCAGATGACAAGGCATAATTATAAAAGGATGTCTTATTTAGTTCGTGACTTAAAGCACAAGTTCAAGCCTAAATTGAATTCTATCAAAGACAGGAATGGATCATTACTAACAGAAGAGTTGGAAATCAAAAACAGATGGAAAGATACTGTGAGGAAGTGTACAGCAGAGTGGATAAAGAAAATGTGGAGTCCTCCCGCCAAGAAAATTTTGATTTGGAACCTTCTCCACTTAGGCATGAAGTTGAAAGAGCAGTTAAGCAGCTCAATAGCAATAAGGCCCCAGGTGCAGATGAAATCCCAGCAGAGTTAATTAAGGCCACAGGAGATGGAGGGATAAGAGTGTTTCATAGATTGATTACAAGGATATGGGAGACAGGATCATGGCCTAGAGACTGGAAGAAGTCAGTTTTCATACCACTACACAAGAAAGGTGATATGAAGGCATGCAAGAATTATAGAACTATTAGTTTGATATCTCATGCAAGCAAAATTTTATTAAAGATCATGCTAAATAGGATTGAGGCCAAAGTTGAGGCAGAGATGCCCGAGGAACAAGCAGGTTTTAGGAAAGGTAGGGGCACCAGAGACCAGATCCTTTGCCTTAGACAGATCATAGAAAAATATAAAGAATTCAGACTCCCTCTGGTAATGTGTTCCTTAGACTACTCTAAAACTTTTGACTGTGTTAAGCATGTGAAACTGTTGGAAGTAATGAAAAGAATGGGTTTTCCTCAACACACTATCAGGTTGATAGCCAACTTGTATAAGGAGCAAGAAGCCACAGTAAGAACAGGTGTTGGATTGACTGACTGGCTTCAAGTTGGAAAAGGAGTTAGGCAAGGATGTTTACTTTCTCCTCACTTGTTTAGTATATATGCAGAGGACATCATGCATGAAGCATTGGATGAGCTCAAGGCAGGAATTATGATAGGAGGTATATTGATCAGTGATCTGAAGTACGCTGATGATACAGTACTCCTTTGTAATGACATGGAAGAACTAGGACTAATTCTTGACAAAGTTAACAAGATCAGTAATAACAGAGGACTTCAACTCAATTCTAGCAAGACAAAGATCATGGTTCTCAAAGGAAAAAAAACAGAGAAGCTCTTGAGAAACAAATGTATCTTAATGGAGAAAGAATTGAGTAAGTCAGCAAGTTTGAGTACCTGGGATCCATTATTAATGTGAAGAGCTGTTCAGAAGATGTCAGAAAAAGGTTAGGAATGGCTAAAACAACAGTCAGAGACCTGTCTAAAATCTGGAAGGATGGATCTATCTCCATGGGAACAAAGTTGAGGATTTTGAATGCAGTTGTTTTTCCAACAGCAACTTATGGATCCGAGACTTGGAACCTAAAGAAGGCAGATAAGAAACGGATATCTGCTTTTGAGATGTGGTGTTACAGAAGGCTGTTGAGGATGTCATACACTGAAAGGCGTACAAATGAGTGGGTGTTAGAAAAGATTAGTAGAACTTTAAGGCTCCTTAAGGATATTGACAGAAGAAAATTAAAATATTTTGGACACATAGAAAGGATGGAAGGAGGACTTCTCAGAACAGTAATAGAAGGTAAAGTTCCTGGAAAAAGAGGCAGGGGTAGACCATCAATGAGATGGATGGATGGCATGTGTGGAGTGACTGATCTTCAGAGAGTTGAGGCTGCCAGAAGGGCAAACAACAGGACTACATGGCGAGGCCTAGTGTGGAACATCATCGAGCATCGGAGTGACCATACGGCATCTGTAGATGCCCAGTGAACACAGAGAGAGTAAATGTCTATTTTATTTGAATTTAGATGTACATGTAAACAACAAATATGATTTATTTTTATTAGAACAAACTTTATAAAGATACTATAAATTTTTACTTGAAATAATTTATCATCAATGAGAGGAGTTAAATTGCTTATGGTGAGATAAGAATTTGGCTCCATAGTTGTCAATTTCAATCTTAGATGTGTTCGACATCTATATTGCGATTCCTCTTCTTCGTCTTAATAAGGGGCGAAAATCCAACTTCGCACAGATATGAACTTGGAAATAGATAAATGAACCTTAGAGCTTTGTCTGTTAATTTAGGAAATTCATTCTGTATTTATAGCCAAAATGATGATATTGTATTCTCGTTGTATTTATTTTTTAGGAAACCATCAGAAGCTAGTTCTAAAAGTTGTTCTTCTATTGATGATAGACCCTTTGGCATAGATTTGTTGATATTGAAAGGGTATCTTATCCACTCAATATTAATGTCCAATTCAGGGAAATACTTTTCTAGTTTCATTTGTATGTTTTGTAAATGCTGCATGATAATAATTTTCACATCATCATCAATTTGTTCATTTGAACTTGCGAGCAATTCATGAAGAGATGGAAACTCATCACATTCTTCATTACCAACCCGCATTTGCCATTTTTGCCAACGTGGTGTTCACTTTACCTTGGACATGAAATATAGAAATTTCCTTGCCTTGTAAAGATAAATTAAGACTATTTAATACAGTAAATATATCTGCCAAAATATATCTGTCTACAGACCTAAGAACTTTTCTTAGGTCTGTAGACAACATTTTTTGTAGTCAAAGTCTCCCTGTGTATGCAACATTTGTCGACTTTGCATCTGGTGCAACAGCTGGAATCCTTGAAACGAACCTTTTTTTAGATCCGACCATGGATTTTGCTCTATCCGTGCTTATTCCAACACAAATTTTCCAATCAAGCTTGTTTTCATGCATAAAGGTATTTATACTGTTGAATATTTCTTCTCTTGTTGTATGATCTGGCAAGGGTTGGCAATATAAAAGGTCGTCATGAATTTTTTGATTTTTTTCGTACCTAACGAACACTAGAAGATTTGCAAAATTTGTAATGTCGGTGGATTCGTCTACCTGCAACGCATAATAACGACTCTTACGTATATCGGATAACAATGTTTGTTTTATATTTTCAGCCATTTCAGTGATTCTTCGATGAACAGTACTATTTGAAAGGCAAATTTGATCAAAAAATTTTTTTTGCATTATCTCCAATCATAATTTCTGCTATTATTTTTGCTGCAGGCTTGACCAAAGTTTCACCAATTGTTTCCGCTGCACCACTTTTTGCTATTAATAGCGACACATGATATGAAGCTTCTAAAGCCTTCATATTTTCATCTCTTGACACGATTGACATCACTTTTTGAGATTATTTAAAATTTTTTAGTTTATTTTGAAAAAATTCGACAGGTTTGTCCTTTAATCCATTATATATTGATTTAAATTAGATGGTTTCGTGCTTTCATTTTTTAAAGTTATCACCGCAAATTACACATAATGGAATAGGTTCCTCTTCATTTCCCATCCATGAAAATCCACATTTCAAGTAATTTATATCGTACTTAAGAAGTTTTCTCATCTTCTTCCTAGTTGGTTCTTTAGAAATGTCAGACGACACACCCTTATCAATTTCACATGATCCATATACAATATCAACGTTTTCTTGTTGCTGACAGCTACTTGTATCTGCTATGTTCCTCTCTTTTGTGCATTTTAAAAATCCAATCTTTAACCAATGATCCATATTTAAGAATTTGAAAGCTAAAAAAATTACCGTATTTAAAGACCAGTCCTTCAACAAATGACTAGTGAAAGCAGAGCTCGAAACAGACAGCAATGGTAGGTCAATAGAGATAAAGCAGCTATGAAGCAGCACCAATAAAACACGTATCGCGTGTTATTATTCACGTTCAATGCTATTTTAGTTCATCATCATCATCATCTTCTTCTTCCTTATACCCTCTTTTACCTTGCGGTGTCGAGGGTCCATTGATCATCGGACATCACTCCGTTTACAGGATAAGGTGGTCAGCCCTATGTCCCGGTATATCCTATGGCCTGTAGTGTTAAGTTCTCAAGGCCAGTTTGCCTGCTTTGCGGGATGAAAAACCCCAGAATAAACTGAGGAAAAAACCCTGCTGTCCACGCCCAAGACTGGCTAACTTGGCTATGGCTGAGGAAGATCCTTCAGCTCCTCACGTCACCGACGGGAATCGAACCTAGGACACTCCTTCCCCAGGCATATGGTTGCGAAGCGCACAGCCACTAGGCTAACCGTGCAGACACTACTTTAGTTTGTAACTATAATTTTTAGAATTTACAGTTAAGATCTATTTTGTGATATGTTTTAACCTCAGTGCATGTACCCTGACGATGCCAACAGCTTAAGTTTGGTAAAACTAGTCGGTATTAAAATACTTATCCGTTTACACTTGATCAATGTTTCCAAATAGTTATTTACATTAAATTTATTATAGTCTAACCAAGTGCAAAATAAACTTTCAACATCTTTCTCTAAATCCAGAGTAATTTAATAATAAGGAAGTACACCAGTTGGCAACTTGTATAGGTAAATATGACCTCTCCATTGCTTCTGTCATAGTATCACTACTCTGGGTCCGCCTCCCACTGACAAGATCTCAATAAAGGTTGAAACCGGTCTAGGTAGTGGCCCTTCCCTTAATGCCTAGCAGTATACATGTCCGCAAGGAGATGTGCTTTGCATTGTGGAGATACTGAGACAAGGATTAATGAGAGTTTGGTCCACCTTACCTCAGTCCTGAAGATATTTTCAGGTGCAAACTTTGTTTGCTTACACTTGGATAAAGGATTAAACTAAATTTATTATAGTCTAACCAAGTGCAAAATAAACTTCCATCACAATGGCTTTCTTTCTTTGTTTGCATTATGGATGAAAGTGCCACTTTCATAGGGGCTAAAAAGTTATCACTTTTAAAGTTTTTTGTTGATTATATCTGTCTTTAATTTCCAGTTTTTCTTGTGTCATATATATACATATTATACATACATTATCTAAAAATAATTGTTCAGACATCTGTATTATTTAAAGTTATGCAACAATCCAGCAGTCAACCCCTAATATTGGGGTTATTAATAACATAAAAATCAGTGTGCAGATAATAGGAAGCAGTATTTCATCATAGCAGTTGAATACAGGTGGTAGGACAACACAACGTGAACTCAGTGACTTCGAGAGAGGTGCCATTGCTGCTCAACTGGAGCATCCAAAATCAATGGTTGGTGATGTGATCAACAAATGGAGACATTCTGGCATCACTAGTGCTAGAAAACACGCAGGGTGTTAACATGGATGGCACACAAAAACCAGCTACAGTTGGCACAGACCATCCGTGATGAGTTCCAGATCGCCAGTAGCACTATGGTGAGCACTAATGTATGAAAATAACTCCATTTACTGGGTGTCCAGGGAAGAACAGTGGCACATAAGCTGAACATCACAACAACGAACAAGGCAGTTATCTGGCATGGTGCAAGAGCATCTGAACTGGACAGTTGACCAGTTCAAACGGTACTCTGGAGCGATGAATCAAGGTTCACATTTCTAGTCTGAGTGTGGGCATGGAGGCAGCCTGGTAAACGCTTGTTACCACAGTGTGTTATATCCACAGTAAAGTTTTGGTGGTGGAGGAGTAATGGTGAGCATTGCATTCAGCTTGTTTGGAGTGGGACTACTGGTTGTCGTGCGTGGTTCCATGAAAGCAGCTCATTACCTTGATATTCTGGATAATCAGGTGCTGCCTACACTGTGGAGTTTTTATGGAATGGACCCATGTTACTATCAAGACAACAATGCCACAAAGCTGCAGCTGTTTATGGAATGGTATGAAGAGATGGGTGTTAAACGACTGCCCTGGCCTGTGGGACAATTGGAGCGGTGGTTGAGGTCCAGAGCAGCATGTCCTCAATCTGTCGCTGAACTCAGTAATTATTTGATGGTGGAATGGAGACAAATTCAACCTAATGTCTGCTGCACATTAGTGGAAAGTCTCCCTCAAAAGGTGCAGGAGGTAATAAATCCAATGGTGAACATACCCAATATTAGGGTTTGCGTGCTGGTATCAATTGTAAATTGATAAAGTGTCTGAACAATTATTGGTAGGTGGCATATATCATAGACAATAGATGCTTCTATAGCAAACACCTAAGAATCAGAAAAGTAGTTTGCTATAGGGAATAGCTAATATAGAAAATATTAGCAAATATAGGGAATTTGATTAACGACACCTTCCCTTACTCCATTCCTATGAAACAAAGGATGTGTCGAGAATGATTATTAGGAACCATATACTAAGCACACAGAATGAAACCATACAATCATAAAAAGTACAAATGCATACAGTAATGGGAAACAAAAAAAAAAAAAAAGGAATAGAAGAGTAGGAAATTATAAAACTGAAAATTCAGAATTAATGTTTACATTTTGAAATGTTACATTAGCTTAATATCACTTATCTGAACTGTTCATAATAAATAGTATGTACCATTAAGATTAAATTAAAAATACCTAAAAACTTCAGCAGTCAGTTGATTTTATAATAGTCACATCCAATTACTAAGAAGGCAGAGACACAAGTAACAAACATTGAATTGCTGCATTGGTGAGCGTAAAGGGAGGGAAAAAGTGATGTGATTTTTGCATCTGGTGTTCACAAGTCAGCTTCCTAGTTGGGCACACTCAGTGATTGCCAGTTTGTATAAATTAATATAGTTCTCTACAAACTGTAAATTAAAGAATTGTGGCATAATATACAGCTATCAACTAATGAAGTTTAAAAGTTATGAACTTTATGTGGGTTGTTCATCCATAAACTAAAATTGCTAAATTTTGCCTTTAGAATTTTAACTTTTAAAAATTGTAAACTTTTAAAAACTGCAAATTTTTTATTTTAATAGTACAGCCTTCACATATTTAACTTATGAAGATTTCAGGTAACTGACATTCATTTAAGCTAATGTGACATTTCACTACTTCATGCTCTGTTGTGTCAGTATTTGATTTTCCTATAATTTCCTTTGTTTTATTTATTGCCATTTCCTTTATTTATGGTTCCTACCAATTCTTTGAGGTCTCTCATCATGGTACAGTTTCCCACCATTTCCTTTGTCTATTGATTGTAGTGTCATTTGCTAGGAAATTCAGTTTGCTGTCATGAAGGCTGTGAGCTGTTTGTAATAGTGAGCTTAAAATAGCATTGCTTCTTTGGGACTTAGACTAGGAGTTTTTCTTAGTTTGTTATAGTGGATAATTTAATTATAGTGGTGTTCACTGTAGTGTACATCTACTGTATATAAAATAATATCCTCTTTAAAAAATTACAATGAAAATTTCTAGCCTATTCAGATTAATATGGATAAAATTTTGCAAATTTCTAATTATTTTCTTTATGACTATTTAGGAAAATGAAGAAGAAATAATAGAATTAAGAAAAGGAAAATGTCGAAAGGCTGCTTACACTGGTGGACTAGTTTTAGACCCCAAAAAAGGTGAGTTTTAATGGCTTTTTTTTATTTTAGAGTACTTAATTAGAGGATCTGCTGTTTTAGAGTTTGGTATATCTTTCTCTGTTCTTCTTTAATAGATTTTACTTCGCAAATATTGACAAGGAGATAGGCTCTCATTTATTGTGGAGGCTTTACCACGTGCCTTCAATTTTCCAGTGTTACTCTTCCCTGTTAAGATTATTTTTCACTGGAAATAAAATAGGTTTATTATTTTATAGTGTTTCTATTTGGGACAGATAGCACAAATTAACTAACCCGATAAATTAATTGAAAATCATTATAAACAAATTAAACTTACCAATAAATTATATTCTGTTCCTTTATCCAAGTGTAATCAAAGAAAGTTTGCAATTAAGTATCTTCATGACTAGGCTACTTGTATATAGAGGCTGATGACTTCATCAATTGTCTTAGTATCCCATAATGCAAAACAGATCCTTTTGGACATGTATAATGCTATGCATCATGAGAAAGGCCAATATCCAGACTAATTTCAACCTTTATTGAAGTCTCTTCTGTGGAGCAAGACCCAGAAGAGATACCAAGATTAAATTAATGCAGATATCATATATTTCCCATATATAAGTAATAAAATGGTGTATCACCTTTTTATAAAAATTCTTTGAATTTTGCAATAGATATAGAAAATTTTTTCACCTTGTTACAAATTAAGTAATTTCAGCCTTGGTATCTCGTCTTAGTCTGGCTCTTATTGATGGGACCTCAGTAAAGGTGGAAACCACTTTGGTTAGTCATCTTTTTGGATCTTTCCCATACACTGGAGAAAGATGAAAGCATGCAAAATGAGGGGGGAATAAAACACATTAAGCAGCAGGTGACAGAAGGTAATTGTGGAACAAGAACATTGGATCTAGTAATAGCATCTGAGAATCTTTATATAAATGAGGTAGCTGTTTTGCTGACAGTTGGAGAGAGAGTGACAAAGCTAGTTTTAACTCAAGAGATTGCAAAGCATGTAATAGCTTTACATAGAAAAAGGAATATATGTGAAACTGAAAGTTGGAGGCACTTGAAACAGTCCTTAGCATGAAAAACTGCATGGGATGGAAACAAGTTATATAAGACTTCGAAGCAAGAGCTGTAAAAAAAAGTAAATGTGGATCCATTACCATTTTAAAAGGTGTGGACATAATGATTTACATGCACGAACATAATTCGTGCATGTAAATCACATAAAGAAAAATAAAACATTTAATATAAAACTTTTTTTTTTTGTGATGAGAATCTCTTCATGTAACTAATCCATTCTTACCTCATGCAACTGACTCATTTCTTTTTGTGTGTTCACTCTGATGATGTGATGGGATACAAATAAAATATAAGTATTTTATATTAAATGCTTAATTTTTATTTATATAATGTATGTGTAAAGGGTTTCTGAACGCGCAATGGCCAAAAATTAATTCAGAATTTGAGGCTGTTCTAATTCTTTATGCAAATGGTAAAATTATATGTATACCAAAGAATTGTTTTAAAATTAATTTCTTTATGATTTATTATTAGTAATTGTTTGATTTGTATACCTATATACCCGGGGTCGCGTAAAAATTTCTAGGGTGAAAAGGGGTCGTGAGTGGAAAAAGTTTAAGAAGCTGGCTCTGGAACAATCTTCTTTATTCTCAAATTACAACCTGCAGTTCTTCAAGAAAAATGCCAATAAACTGCTTTCTCAGTTCTCACCTGCAGAACCTATAACCACATCAGTTCTGTGGTTATAGGTTCTTCAATCTGTTGTATATGGGATCAGAATAAATTATATATATGAGAACTGTCTATTTTTTTTTCATTATACTGTTTTGTAATTTAATTTTTCAACTTATCTTTAATATATACAGTAGTGAACAAATTAATCTGAACAAGCCAAATATTCGTCAAGTTTTTGGTTTCGGTTTACTATTTTCGGATTTTTTTCTTAGTTCACTATTTTGGTTGAGTGCCTCATGTTTTAACTGTCTCTACAATGTTTTTTAATAGTGTAAGCAAGTTGGCATTCATAGTATTTTATTCATTTTCTGGAGCTATAAAATGGATACATCTCCAAGAATGCATTCAAAAATATGTACTCCTTCTTAGCACACATCCATAACTCAAAGACAAATTGCCAACGAGTGTGGTCTTGGTTTGGGCCTTTTCTCCTGACAGAAAAGGAAAACCAACTCAAGATTGTTTACTAGTTAGAAAAAGCAAAATGAATCCAAGATTGTCTGCTGTAGACTTAAATAGAGGCTTGGAAGCTAGTTTCTGTTAATGTTTCTGACATGTCAGTCTATTGAAGATTGTTGAAAGTTTTTTCACTTGGTTAGACTATCATAAATTTAGTTTAATCCTTTATCCAAGTATAAGCAAACAAAGTTTGAGTCTGAAGTATCTTCAGGACTGAGGCAACTCGTGGTAAAGATGGACTAAACTCTCATCACTTGTCTTAGCATCTCCCATAATGCAAAGCACATCTCCTTGTGGATACGTATAATGCTATGCATTAAGGGAAGGGCCACTACCCAGACGTTTTTGCCTTTATTGAGGTCTCTTCAGTGGGAGCCAGACCCAGAGGTGGTGATACTAAGGTGGAAGTACTGGAGAAGTCATATTTACTTATACGAGTTGCCAAAAGGTGTCTCACCTTATTATTAAATTAGTCTGGATTAGAGAAAGATGTTGGAAGTCAGGCGCAAACTTTGTTTGGTTACACTTGAATAAAGGATTAAACTAAATTTATTATAGTCTAACCAAGTGGGAAAAAACTTCCAACATCTTTCTCTAATCCAGAGTAATTTAATAATAAGGTGAGACACCTTTTGGCAACTCGTGTAGGTAACTATGACTTCTCCATTACTTCCACCTTAGTATCACCACCTCTGGGTCTGGCTCCCACTGATGAGATCTGAATAAAGGTCGAAAGCAATCTGGGTAGTGGCCCTTCCTTTAATGCATTGCATTATGGGAGATGCTAAGACAAGTGATGAGAGCTTAGTCCACCTTTACCATGAGTTGTCTCAGTCCTGAAGATACTTCAGGTGCAAACTTTGTTGCTTACACTTGGATAAAGGATTAAACTGAATTTATTATTGAAGATTGTTGGAAGCAGGGAGGACTGCCCACATACCAAAAAAGAAACAACTGTTGACAAAGGCTGTGCAGAAAAAGAGGCTCCAGGAGGCAAAAGCATACAAAGATTGGACTGTGGAGAAGTGGGAGAAGGTCATATTCTTGGATGAAAGCCATTTCTTTATCCAAGGAAGCGAGTATCCTATGTTCCCAAATCAGCAGCTGAAAATACTTTTCCCACCCACCTACAACAAACTCCTAAACCCCCAGCTAAAAAAATGTTCTGGGGTTTGTTTGACAAACAGCAGTCCAGGATTACTTGTGCTTGTTGTTAGTATAATGAAAAGTGACCAATACTTAAAAATGTTGGAGAAAAAAGTTGTCCTGCATATCCAGAAAGACAAAGAACTCATCTTCCAACAGGATCTTGCTCATTGCCACATTTCAAAAAAAACTGAAAGAGTTCCTCAAAAATCACAACATCCAATTGCTTCAGTGGCCAGATAAACTGGCCACATTAATCCAGTAGAAAATTTGTGGGCCATAGTGAAAAAGAGACTTGAAAAATTAAATTGTGATGCAAAGGATAACTTAATACTATCCATTATAAAAATATTATTACTATTATTACGGGTATCTCCATGGAGCCAGAAGACTCGTCGTGGGAGACCAAAACTACCTAAACAGTATCCATCATACCTCCTTTTGAATTCATTTACAGATGAAGAACTCACAACTGAGTCAGGCAATGCATTCCACTTGTTCACCACTCTCCAGGTAAAAAATCTAGTCCTCACACCCTTGTTAACCACACCTTTCCTTGATATGGTTTAGAGATTCAGAAATAAGAAAAATGTGCTCTTTGTTGGTAAAGTCCATGCCTAAGCGAATTAATTAACTTATTAGGAAGAACAGAGAAGCACATATAAATTATTAAGTAAAGTTGGAGTTAAATTTTTGTACTTATTTTCTTGCAAAATTAAGATTTTTCTTTAAGATGTGAGTGTTCAGATTAATTTGTATGCTACTGTATGGGTGTCATACTTATATGTGAAATTTTGTCACTTAGTTTTCAGTTTTGTCTATTATTTCTAAATGAAAATTATATAATTAAATTCCGTTACAGGCTTTTATGACAAGTATATTCTTTCGATGGACTTCAATAGTTTATATCCGTCTATCATTCAAGAATACAATATTTGCTTCACTACAGTTTCAAGAGCATTGTTTGAATTAAAGAAAGAAGATGTAAGTATTCACAGTTTTTAATAGCAGTATATATTAAAGTTAATTATCATCACTTTTTCTCTCTCTTCATATATATATATATATTTTTTTTTTTTTCCCTAACTGAAAAATTTTCAAACTTGTAAATAAAAAATCTACATGCACTTTTTTAATTTAACAGATCTCACTACTGTTGTTTGTTCTTTAAATGGATAACAATTCAAGGCTTAAACCATATTTTATATATCTATCTATCTATCTATAAGAAGGTTAGGTATATATTTTGGAGTCTATGTCGGGGAGGGATTAAATCTTCCAAAGATTGCAGCATTTCTTTGCATATTTTCTTCACCTTTTTATTATCATGTGTGTTCCTTAAAGGATTGTTCAAAGATTCATTTGGGGAGAGCCATTTTAGTCATTTACCTATTGTATCTCTCTCTCTCACATAATATGTTCACTAAAGGTACACAACATTCATAATGTGATCCATATAGATAATGAAAAACAAAGGGGATAATGTACATGCATGCCTGACACCAGATTTAACATCAAACTATCTTCCTGTCCTTCCTTCAATTCTAACTGCTGACTTACAAATCAAATAGACTGTTTCTCATATTCCCTATCCTGTAGTTTCCAGGGATGACTGAAAGTTTTGTGGCACTAGCCTTAAACAGAAAAACCTGAAATCTCTCTATTCCTCATAATTTGACATTATATGTTTGTCTTGTGCCCATTTCTATAGTGCTAGTTATCATTTTGGTCAGAGATCTTTTTCAACTGTCTCCCCATTTCCTTGGTACCCAGGTGGCTGTATCTCTTGAAGCTTTGCTTAAAGAGAGTATCAATTCTCAGTAAGTCAATAATAAATAGTCATCATCAAATTCCTGACATGCATCCTCAAGGGATATACAGGGTATTATGATAGTAATACATGAAGAATTTTCATCATTACTAACTCCCTATCAACAATTTCTTCCAAATCGATCTATTATATGTCAAGACTCCAGTATTATCAGATCTTATGTTTCTGTCTTCTACGACACTTTTTACTGTATCAATCCACCAACATCCTTGGTTTTCCGTTGGGTCTTTTTCCTACTAACCTGACAGAGAACACTTGTTTTGCTAATCTTTCCTCACCAATTCTGTTTAAGTAGACCATACCACCTGAGATAAGCTCTACTAACACATTTCTGGATGCTAACAGTGTTGTTCTTTTCTAATATCCTCATTTTTAATATGATATTGCCATTGATACCATCTGTTCATGCCCCTAATCTTTCTCAGAACTCTCATATATCTTTGGTCAAGTGTTTTATTTCTAACCCAGCTCTCAGACCAATAAGTTAAAATTGGTTCAAACACTGTCTTGTATACAGCTAATTTAATGTTTTGACTAATTTCTCTCTTATTCCATATAAATTTATTCAGTTGACTTCCTATCACACTGGCTTTGTTCTTTCTGTTGTTTATCTATTTCCATATTTAATTTACCGTCTTCACTAAAATTTATTCTTAAGTAGCTGAAATGTTTTACTTGTTCTATAGGTTCTCCATTCATGATGCAGTTGATATTTTCAATGTTTCTGCCTATTTTCATTATCTTTGTCTTGTTATTCCTAATTTTCATACCAAATTTATTACAACAATTATTCAGTTTAGTCAGATGATCTTGAAGATTTCCACTGGATTTATTTAAAAGTATAACATCATCTGCATAAAGTAAGGGGTTGAGATTAACATCTCCAATTTTGATATCAGGTTTAATACCACTTTCCTTCATAATGTGATCCATATAGATAATGAATAACAAAGGAGATAATGTACATGCATGCCTGACACCAGATTTAACATCAAACCATCTTCCTGTCCTTCCTTCAATTCTAACTGCTGACTTACAACTCAAATAAAGACTATGTATTGCTTGATATAATACCTCATTGACACCATATAACTATAGCATTTTGAATAGCTTTTCTCTTGGCACCTTGTCATGTGCCTTTTGCAGGTCTACAAAACTTAAATACAGATTTTTGTTATATTCCCATAATTTCTCAACTATTTGTCGTAAAGTGAAAATCTGATCCTGACAGCCTTTATTTGGCCTGAATCCAGCTTGTTCTTCACCAAGCTTCCCTTCCACAATTCTTCTCAACTGTTTCTCGAGTATACTTGAATAAATCTTATCAGGAACACTCAGTAGGGAAATACCGCTATAATTCTCGCATTCAGTTTTATTTCCATTTTTGTATATGGGTACTATGGTATATGAGGGACGAATTCCAAATGACAATCATCTGGAATTCGTCCCTCTGTCCAGGCCTTCTGAACTATGCAAGACTTTTTTACCTCCGTATTTGAACATTTCTGGTCAGATATCATCTTCTCCTGCTTCTTTTCCACATTTCAGTCTTCTGATGGCTTTTTCTACTTCTACTTTCTACTGTTGAGTGTTTTTTACTACTGTTTCATTTAGCAATTTTTCAAAATAATTGCTCCATACATCAAGGATATCTTTTTCTCCCGTTTTCATCTCACCTTTATCATCTCTAACTCCTTTTACAGCACTCTTTCCTCCATTTCTCAGCTTTTTCAACAACCTCCAAAATATTTTTCCACCTTCCTGATATTTATTTTCTATGTTCTTGCTGAAGTCTTCTTATTACTTTTGTTTAGCTAGTTTTATACAATGTTTAGCTTTTTACATTTGTCTCTATATTCTCTAAGAGCACAAGCTGACTTATTTGCTGGGAACTTTCAATATGCTTTCTTTAATTCACTGCCTCTTTAACTTTCAGTGTCCACCATGGAGTTCTTATTTTTCTATCCTTGCAGACAACCTCACCATGCCTCTCTGGCTGAATCAATCAATGCTTTCTTCAGGGGTTGCCACTGAATCTCAAAGGTTTGGTTCCTGTTCTGAAACTCTTTCATTTTTTATAATTTTTGTGTATTTTAGTCTACAGTTCACATTTGAGAGCTGCTCAACTTTTATTCATTTTATAACTTTGTTACATGTTCTTCTTTTCAATACACAATTCAGTTTTATCCTGCTCAACACTAAATGGTTACTTCCAATCTGTACACTCTAGTGTACAGAGGATTTGAAATAAAAAATGAAGTTAAAAAACAAAAGAAATACCAGAGCAAAAAAATAATATAATATTCATATCTAGATTAATTGAAAGGGAGATGGTAAATCCCGTTTTATTTTATAGCCGGGTCCGAAACTCGGATCGAAATCCATAGAGTTTCATGCCGAAAAAACTATTGGCGAGCCCAAGTGTAAATGATCACTTGGGTAGTACAACACCAGGGCAACTCCATGCAAAGGTGGAGCAAGCTCCGTCACTAACTTTAATATTCTCTCATAATGTAAAACCCAGCTCCTAAGAGATGTATATATATTGTTTTACATTATGAGAAGAGGTCACTACCCACACCAGTTTCAACCTTTTTGAGGTCTCATCAGTGAGTAGGTAGACCTGGAATATCAAGGTTTTTAAGGTAAAATAGCCTTTTTGCTTATTATCTTAGTAATTAACAATATAGGAGTTCGGCAATTCGATAGTAGAGGTATGTAAGTTCGTGTTCACTTAAAAACCTTGATATTCCATGTCTACCTACTCACTGATGAGACCTCAAAAAAGGTTGAAATCTGTCTGGGTAGTGACCTCTTCTCATAATGTAAAACAATATATATACATCTCTTAGTAGTTGGGTTTTACATTATGAGAGAATATTAAAGTTAGTGATGGAGCTTTCTCCACCATTGCATGGAGTTGCCCTGTTGTTGTACTACCCAAGTGATCATTTACACTTGGGCTCACCGATAGTTTTTTCGGCATGAAACTCTATGGATTTCGATCCGAGTTTCGGACCCGGCTATAAAGTAAAACGGGATTTACCATCGCCCTTTCAATTAACAAATTCGCCAGTAAAATAGCCTTTTGGCTTATTATCTTAGTAATACATACCTAGATATTATTTCTGTGAATATACTTGTATAAACTACAATATACTGAATATCAAACTCAATTTATTTGTCCATAATGCTAAAAACCATAAACTTTATACTAAATTCAGTTCATTCCTCCATAATTAAAAGCAATACTAAATACAATTTCAATTATTCCACCAAAATGTTTAGCAAATTTTTTGTTTATTTTGCATTCAGACTGTCTAGTGAGAATTCAGTGCTTCTTTGTATAGTGAACCATTGAAGCAATGCTTTGTTGACGTTTGTAAACTTTATAATTTTTTTTCTTTTGGTTATGCTGTCTTCCACAATGTCAATACTGTTGAAGAGGACAAAAAAACGTTTTACACATTCAGCATTTTTCACACCATATTCTAACTCATGAATAATTTAGACTTTTTCGCGAACCAAGAAATGCTTTCTTTTAATACTTGTTTCCCAGAAGGATTCATTCTTAATTGATTTTCCAGTTGGGGCAGTGTTTAGATGAAGTGAGGGAGGAGTGGGGTTAGTTCCCAAGAGTGGGAACTAACCCCAGAGAGGTAGGTAGAGTGAGGTTTGTTCCCAAGAGCAAAGTTAGGTTATAAACTGGTCCATAATCTGATACAGATGGTCCTAAAAGCTAAGTCACTTCTTTCATTTTTGTTTATTCCAATAACTACCTGAGCAATTAATAATGTTTGCCTACCAAAATTTGTACAATATATCTGTATAGTATGCTCATTATAAAAGTGAATGATTGTATTGGTATATGAGTAAATTAAAATCATTATTGCCTCTTGCTCATTACAGCCATGAACTTGTTATTGCTATGCCCATTACAACAAAGTTCAGCTGTAGTTTCTTATCGTTTCTTTGCACAGATATAGCCTATGCCTCTGCAAAGTAGTCCAGGTGTGGTCTTATCAAAGCCTTGTCAAGTGGGAGAAGAAATTTTTAAGTTAGTGTTGTTTTGAGCAGTGTAGATATCTGATGCAATGATTTAACCATCTTAGTAGTGTGACCAATAAACCTTCACTCACCATCTGCTGTAACCTTTATGTTTTACTCTCCAACATATAGAAATTTAGTGAAGGCACTGAAATGAATTTATAATTAATTCAAATTAAAAAACAGTTCTGAATTTTATACCATGTATTCATACTGGAAAACAGAGAGATATTAGGGAGGATGAAATCAAGTATGTTTCTGGCCACCCCTATGATAAATGAGCATGTGTACAGTAATGATTATCCAATGCCAAATGGGATTTCACAGGTTTCTGATTTGAATGAGTTGGTAATGACATTACACAGTTGTGGGTACAAAGGGATGTTGAATTGCCTGTGCACAAATGCAAGAAGTATCAAGAATAAGGGTGAGGAGTTTTTGGCATTGGTCAGCTCCACTTGGTTGACTGAAAATGATATAGTTACAGGGATAGAATGTAAAGGGTATTGTATTTTCAGGGAGGATAGAAGAAACTGGACAGGAGGTAGGGTATTGCTGATGATAGCTGAAGAATTACAACCAACAAAATTAGAAGTTAAAGAGGATTTTAGGTCTGAGGGAGATGGTTCATTTGAGCCTGTTTGGTGTGAAATAGAGGCAAATAGGACCAGGGGATCCTCAGTAAGATGTAGATGTCTGGCCATCCCTGTGATAAATGAGCATGTGTACAGTAATGATTATGCAGTGCCAAGTGGGATTTCACAGGTTTCTGATTTGAATGGGTTGGTAATGACATTACACAATGAGTGTAGGTCGAGCAATTATTATGAGAGACTTTAACTATGGGAACATTGATTTGAGAGAGGAAAGAGGGCATGGCAAGATGGAAGTGGGATGTATATAGTTGCTAAGGGATAATTACATGAAACAATGTGTTATAGAGGGGACAATGGGTTTGAGGGCATGGATCCGATAATAGCATCAGAAGATGATCCATTATCAAGGTAGACATTCTGCCTCCAATTGGGAAAAGCGACCATGCAGTCTTGTTCTGGGAAGTTGCCAAACATGTGGAGTCGTCCGTCAAGAAGGGATTTATTTTTAACTATAAGGTTGGTGAATATGAGAGACTCAGGAGTCATCTTGGAACAGCGGCATGACTTGAGAAGCTATAAGGAAAGAATGTCAGTAGTGCATGGCAGGTAGTCAGAGATAGCTTGAGAGTTGCGGTATCAGTCTTCATAGTCATGGTCAAGAGGATAAACCAAGTTGAAATTAAGTGAATGAGAATATATAATCCCTCCCGTTATTAATATGTCAGGAGTGGTTATTCAAGTATTGGAAAAGTTGGTGAAAGGTAAAATACAACAGTGAGCTGATAGGGATGTGATACTCTATAGTGGGCAGCATGGCTTTGTAAAGGGTAGATCCTGTCTTATTCACATTTTATAATAAAGTGACAACAGAATTGGATAAAGATAATATCTACATCATGATACTGCACGACTTCGCCAAGGCATTTGACAGATTTTACCACATGGAAAACTATTACAAAAACTGGAGCAAATGGGAATGGATATGTGGCTAGTAGCATGGATTGCAGGGGGGGGGGGGAGACAGACAGACACTAGAGAGCAGTATATGTTGGAATGGAATCTAGGAGAATGATAGTGACTAGTGGAGTGCCTCAGGGTTCGATACTAGGTCCACTACTCTCTAATTTGTATATAGAGGACATGGCGGAAGATTTAAGAGGGGATATTTTTGCTGATGATAGTTGATAAAACTGATGTAGATATCCTGCAGGATGATTTAAATAAATTGGCATTGTGGGTAAAGGATAATGATTTTCAATTTAATGTTGCAAAATGTAAGGTTATGCACTTTGCATTGAAAAGGTTGCATATGTTAAAGATACCAAGTTAAACCTGGTTTTACTCCATTTTCCAAGTAAGCAAACAGACAAATGTCAAGTTTGCGCCTGCAATTTATGCAGGACTAGCTGATCCCACAGGTAGTGCAAGACCAAGGCAACTCGTGGTAAAGGTGGAGCAAGCTCTGATTACTAATCTTAATATTTACCCTTAATGCCAAAACACATCTCCAAGAAGGGGATGTATGATGTTTTGTATTAAAGGCAAGGGGCCACTACCCAGACCGGTTTCGACCTTTATTGAGGTCTCATCAGTGGGAGCCAGGCTAGAAATACCAAGATTTAGTAATACAGAGCTTGTAAGTATTTTACCAAAACAAGTTACCATAAGGTGTTATAACCTTATTAAATAAAAATCTCAGGAGGAGATATAGATGTAGAAAGTATTTTTAACTTAGGTATAGTTATGTTAAAGATACCAAGCAATTTTAAACCTGGTATATAGTTTATCATATTGATGGTATTGGTTTGCAGGAAATCGACGAGGCCAGGGTCGCGCCAGTAGTGTTCGGTGCCTGTGTGCAAAACTTTAGTTGGTGCCCCTATACCCAGTAGCATGCCAGTAGTCTCTGGCACCTGTGTGCAAAACTTTAGTTGGCACCCCCCCCCTCCAATAAAAAAATCACTTTAAAAAAACGTTTTTTTTTTTTTTAAGTATTTCCTCCTCTTTGGCGCCTTTACTATCCTGGCACCTGTGTGCATTGCACATATGGCCGGAATGCCCCTGGATGAGGCTAAGGACTTGGGGATAATGGTGGACAAAGAGTTAAAGTTCAGGGAGCATATTGCAAAAGTTGGTAAAATAGCTCAAAGGATTACTTGTTTGTTGAAAAACACACTGACAAAGTAAAGTTAAGGAAGTTATGATAAGGCTATGATTCAGCCACATCTTGACTACTGCACACAGATTTGGTCACCTGCGTTTCTGGGGGACCAGGAGGTGATAGAGCAGATTCAGAGATGAGTGACCAAGATGGTGACAGGTCTGTGGAATATTCCCTACGAGGATAGGTTGTGAAGGTTTGTGGGTTACAAAGTTTAGTTGATAGGCAGAAAAGAGAGAGCATGATAGAAACTTTTAAGGTAACAAAAGGGTTTTATAAAATTGATGCAAGTGAAATTTTTCAATATATGACAAATAGAGAACTAGGGGCCATCTGTGGAAGTTGTGTAAGAGTGTGATAAGTAGGGGTGTGTGTGCGGACCAGATTTTTTGCATGGAGAGTGGGCAGTGAGTGGAATGGATTGCCAGAATTGGTTGTAAGTTCCCTGATGGTGAATGGATTCAAGGAGAGGTATGATAGGATTTACGTGTATAATGGTTCATTTGGGTCTCCCATGATGAGTATCTGGACTCTATGGAGATCCAATACAATAATAATAATATATAATACTTGATAATTACTTTGAAAGACTCCTAAATGAAACAAGCATTGACAGCACAGTAGTAGGAAACATTCAGGAGGAATGCAGTCAAGAGTACATATCAGTACTTTAGTTAAAAAGAGCTATCAAAAGCATGTGAAAAGGCAGCTGGAGTAGATGACAATCAACCAGAAATGCTAAAATGTGAAGGGCTATAGTGCATGATGCAGAAGGTTGAATTCCAGATTATTGGAGTAGAACTCTGATAGCATCCATCTAGAAAAAGGAAAATAATACTGAATCTGAGAATTACAGAGGAATTTCCTACTGAGTATTGTGATAAGATTTATGAAAATATACTTGAGAAAAGGCTAAGAAAAATTAAAGAAGAGAAACTTGGAAAAGAACAAACTAGGTTGTTCTTCTCTGAGTTTCTTATCATATCATGGGAATATAACAAGGATCTGTATCTAAGTTTTATAGATCTGAAAAAGGCATAGGACAAGATGCTAAGAGATAAACATTTAAAAATTTACAACTGTATAATGGTAGAAATGATACATTATATTGAACAATACAATACACACACACATATATATAACTTTGGAAAAAGAAAAACATGGTGGAACATTAGAAGCATAGTACATAAAGAAGAAGAATTAGATAAAATTTTAAATGATGAAAATATAGAAATTGCAGTTCTTACAGAAACTTAAAGGAACAAAAGAAACAGCCAATTACAATATCATATATAGTGGAGTGGACAAACAAATACATGCAAAGCTGGTGTAATGATTTGGATCCATAAATCAATTAAAGCAAAAATAGCTCATTATACATACTGGAATGAAAGAATATTAGAAGTGCAATTAAAATTAAATAAAGAAAATTTAATAGTTGTTGGAGTGTATGCCCCTGAAGAAGGAAAAGAAGAAGAAAATGATTACTTTTACAAAGACAAGGAATATATGAAAAATTAAATAAAACAGACAATATAATTATGGCCAGAAATCTTAATGTCAGAATAGGAATGAAAACAAAATTAACAATAATATACAAAACTTTGGAGAGCCAACAGTAAACAAAAATGGAAAGTGACTCATTGATTATATAATATATAATAATTTAAAAATAATGAATACATTATACAAACATAAAAATATACATGGTGTGCAAGAGGACAAAAATCAATAATAGACTGCTTTATAGCAAATGAAAAAGCAGCAAACCTCTTACTAGATGTTAAAGTCAGAAGACGGCTAGAAATCAACACAGATCACTATTTAGTGCAGGCAAAACTAAAGTTTCGACCAAACTGGTTACAAAAATAATAAACAAACTAGAGAAACAAAATCTAATTACAAAGTAAGACTACTAAATTATTCAAATATAAGAAATTTATACCAACGGAGGATTAATAACTACTTAGAAAAAATACAAGAAAATGAAGACATTGAGAAAGAATGGAATAATATAAAAGAAATTATTGCATCAGCAGTATATGAAAGTCTAAGAACACATAAAAATAAAATATTACATATATGGGACAATGAAATAAAAACAATAATTGAAAATAAAAAGCTGGCTTTTAAAAGATGGTTAAGTAGCAAAAAACAAGATGAAATTGAATATAAAAAAAGACGAGCAATAGCCAAAAGAGAAACCAGAAAGAGACAGAGAAAGCTAGGAAAAATTTGTATCATATCTAGAAAATGACACAAAATAAGACCCAATGCATATAAAAATACTAAAACATATGAATGCAGATATAAAAGAAACTGCAAATATCAATTGTGAAATAGATGTAAAAGAATTCTTGGATTACTTTACAGATCTTTGGACGGATAATACAGGCATCAAAAATAATTATACGAGAAACTTACAAAATACTTTCAATTATATAATAACAATGAAAGAATTAAAGGACAACCTAAATAAAAAATGGCAAATCAGCAGGAGAAGATGGGATAAACTTCAAACTGTTTAAATTTGCTGGAAAAAAATTTCATCAAAGATTAATAAAATTTTTAAATAAAATATATATAAATGGACATATACCAATAGAATGGAATACCTATATTTAAAAAGGGGGATAAAACAAAACCTGCTAACTATGGAGGTATTAGTTTATTGAATACATGCTACAAAATATATAGTAGAATACTTAATGAAAAACTGAAAATATACAGTGAAAAAATATTATTAGAATATCAAAATGGATTTAGAAAGGGATGCTCTGCAATGGATGCAGCTTTCTGTTTAAAACTACTTATCAAAAAAAGAAGAGAATTTAATTTAGAAACTCATTCTTTTGCTTATAGATTACGAAAAAGCATTTGACAGTAAAAATATATATACTGTTTGATATATTACAAATAATAAATGTATCTAATATTTTACTACATGCAATATTGAATATATACAAAGATAATGGGATAAAAATAAATGAAAAAATGTCTGAAAACAAATCTATAAACCAAGGAGTAATATTTCAGTAATATTTAATGAAATATTAGTACAGTGGAACACCTTAAACAATCCAGGTATAGAAATGAAATGGACAACAGAATTAGCAAAGCTGGTATGGTTGGGAGCTAATTGAATCAATTTAGATGGAATGAGAGAAATTAGTCAAACACTTAAGTAGCTGTATGCAACACAGGTTTCAATCCAAATAATGGATATAAAAGCTGGGTTAGGAAAAAAACACTTCACCAAAGACTGGAGACTGCAGATATGAGAGTCCTGAGAAAGGATTACAGATGGTCTCATTTGGTGTGGTCACTTAAACACGGTGCATGAAGTAAGGTTAACAAAATTAATGTTTTTTTGTCAGGATGGCAAGAAAAAGATCCAGAGGAAGACCTAGATCTAAATAGATCATTGCATTAAGAAGTGCCTTAAAAGACTGAAATAGATCTGACAATATTGGAGTCATGACATATAAAAGATTAATTTCGAGGAAATTTGTCAGTGAAAGTAATAACGTGAACTTTTAATGTTGGTACTATCATACTATCCTGTACCCCCTTCCTCCTCCCTGTGGATACATACCAGCAGTTAAATGATGATGAAATTGTAAAGATATTTATATCAAATGTGTAAATGGTTTCATTGGTAGTGAGTCATTTGCAAGCTTCATATCAAAAATGTACATTCCCTCTATTTTTTCCTAAAATGAAAAATAAAAGAATAATAATAAATAAATAAAAATATCCTGTGGTATTTTTTACCACTGAAGATTACCATTATTTGATAACCAGTATGTTTCATTATAAGCAGCCTAACCTGATGCACTCTTTTTTTTTTCCTTTCTTCTTTTCAATTTTTTATGCCATGATATTGCTGTAAGCTATTTTTTTATTTTTTCATAATTATCTGCTCTTTCCTTCCACATGTACTCATTTTTAATTGGAAACTCCTTCACATGATTTTCCACATCATATCTTATGCTGTCTTCTCTGCCCGGTCAGATTTGTGGAGTGGTTTGTTTCCCAGCCAGCGGTTGCAGGTTCGAATCCGACTTTCGGAATGGATGTTCATCTTTAGATTAGAGATGCGTGTCATTGCACAGTGTGAGACTGCCATTGGAAACTTAAAATCGATTTAGGAAGTTCTGTATTTGGCCTTTATTTCAAAGCTTTTAGATTATGTAAAAAATAAATTTCAAAAATGATAAGAAAAAAAAAAGTTTAGTTACAATAATACTAATGCACTATAGAGTTGCAACCTTGCATGGATGGAAGCTCCAAATCTTCAGTCCATATATTTGTCTTTTCATTAGCTGTTCCTCATGAATTCGATTTCTTTTTCTTCCTTTTTGTCAGTGTCCTTTCCTCTTTTCAATATATGTCCCCTTGGTTAATTTTCATAATATCTGTGTTTTTATAACTAAATTACCGATATATTTCTTTTCCATATTCCTCTTCATCTCCAAACCTATAACAGCAACTAATTACTGGTCTCTGTTTTGCACTTCCTCTCAAAAATTATTACTATCTTCTTGCCTAGTATCTCCTGTTTGGTCACAATTCTTCTATTATCATCCTTCTGAATATCCCTCATTCTATTCTTGCAATGTAGTTGCCATAATATAGTCTCCTAATTCAAAGTCAGAATGACAAATGCCTTGAATTTGCTCAATGGCATATTTTTCCATCTGTGCTATATAAGCTTTATACCTTTATTATTTTATTTTCAAGTGTCAGTAAATATTTATCTAATTAAATCTGTTTCAACAACATGCAGCAAATTTGACTGAATTGTAATGGAGTATAACTTCCAAAATTTCCATTGCTTCTCTAGTTTGTATCTTGTTAGTTCCTTCAACGAAATTAAATGCAAGGTGAAATTTGCTGAATAGCAAATAGTGCAAACTATTTTTGATAAGTTATGATACAATTTTTTCTGGAAAATTTGAAAAGGATAAAAATAACATATGTTCTTTAATGTTTAGGCATAGAAAACATTGTGGTAGGAATATTTCCTGGAGCAATGAAAATTAATGACATCATCATCTAATTCCTGACAGGTGCCCTCAAGGAGGGGGTGTACAGGATATGATAGTACTACATGAAAAATTTACATCATTACTAACTTCCTATCTACAATTTTCCTCCAAATCAGTCTGTTACTTGTCAAGACTCCAACATTATCAGATCTTATATTTCTATCGTCTAAGGCAGTGCTTCCCAAAGTGTGGGCCGCGGCCCCCTTGGGGGCCGTAGGTTTTGTTGAGGGGGGCCGTGAAATAATGAAAACAACTTTAAAATATTTTAAGACTAAGTAGAATTTTTTATTTTAAAAGAAACGTATTTAACTTTGATTATTTATTATTTCTTTTTTGTTATTTTTTATATTTTAATGGAAAAATTCACACATTGGTGTTGGTTCACAAACTTTGCTTCCTGCGTATTTCGGTGCTTAATGAATATTAGTAAATATTGCTTATTCATATGTTTCATTTCAAAGCAGTGGTTAGTTGTATTAACTTCGAATGTTCTCCAGGGAAGCTCCAAATCTTCCTGTCCCTTTCGTCACGCGTTCGTAATCAGGGACTGTTGATATTGACTTTATATACATATCAAAACTCGTTCTATGTTATCACTATCATCCGAGCTAGTTTTCTGTTACCAATAAAAGTTTCGCATATACTTCACACATGAAAAAAAGCTTAAACAAGTTCATGTGGGGAGATAGTAACTTGCTTGCAGTGGTAAACAACACGCCCTCCCTAAAAGCCACTATACTGCAGAGGCAATAAAAACAAATACTTTTATTATGCCAGTGAATAAGGTATGAACAGTCTGTGTAATATATTTCTCAACAAATAGTGCAATTAGAGACAACTGGGATAAAAACACACTAATTAATGAATCACATGTTCCCTTATACAGAAACTGCTGTATAGACTGAAACAAAACCATATGTTGCATGGGCAAACATAGTATCTAACTAAAAACTAATGTTATTAATTAGATGTGTGTGAGTTCGATTTCCCAAGGTAGCAATAAAATTCAACCAAACTTGTTAAAATTCGTAAAAGTATTAAAACTAAGTAATATATATATATACAGGGTGTTCGGGATAAATTTGACATATTTATAATTAATTATATTTTTCCGTAAGTTACATGTATTAACACACACTTCTCTTCATTTAAAAGTTTGTACCCTTCTTCATTCACATACAAGATGTCAGAAAGGATGGATAGCTGGAACCCACCTGAATCATGGAAGAGAATAACTTGTATCATAATGATTCGTGCCCGCCATCAAAATAAGGATATTACGACTGCTGCCCAATGCTCCCTGAATACAGTAAAAATAATCAGGCATGAACTAGAGACTTGCAATGGTGACTACGAGGATGTAGCAAGAAGAAAGATCCCTAGCAGACGATCTGATTGCGTTCGTACAGCAGAATTCCTCGCAAATCTGCAGGAACAGGTGTTGAAGAACCCTGGCATTGGAATTCGGGCTTTGTTCGTGGAGTTGCTAACTGTAGTCAAGCCCTGGATAACAAGGGTAGGCAATGGTAGGCCGTATGTATGGCAGCAGGATTCGGCCCCTTGCCACACCTCTGGGAAAAGTCAAAAATGGTTGTCTGAAAATTTCTACGACTTCACCAGTCCAAATGTTTGGCCTCCAAACTCCCCAGACCTTAACCCCATGGATTATTTTGTATGGGGCGCAGTTGAAAAAGACACCAATCGCACTTCCAGTAATACAAAAGCCCAGTTAATGGATAAAATTAAAACAGTTTTTGCGGCCCTTCCCAGGGAGACTGTAGCATCAGCTAGTTCGAGGTTCCGAAGCAGAATTGAAGCTGTGATCGATGCTAATGGTGGTTATTTTGAGTAAATCTTGTTGATAGTATTGTAATTAACTCTGCCTGTAATGTTTTTTTGTCAATTCATTAAATTTAATAGATACAAAGAAGATTTTCTTTTTCCTTACGAAACTGTCAAATTTATCCCGAACACCCTGTATATATACACACAGTGAATGTTATGGCAGTTTCACATATGGAATTCGGTTGAAGAGGGTTAGCATTTCAACTCAATTGTCAGCTATGTTTTTATCCTTCGGTTGCACGCGATCTTTTGTTAATACCGCACCAATCATATGCACGTTTCAATAACCTGCCTTTGCTGTCTGTTTCGCGTTAGGCTTAATTACCGTAAAGGGAGAAAAGTCACAAAAGAGAAAAATGTTCCTGGTCCGGGGATTCCCTTATTCAGGTAATATTCACTAATTTCATGTTATCAGTCTGTGGTATGCCAGTATCGGTAAGTGGTGATATTATATGATCTATTCTACGTTAAAAAAATTTAACCCTGAGATGGATAAGTGGCTGATAAAAAACAAAAAAAAATCCGCTAATAATCAGAAGCAGAAACAGACTCAAAAAAAAAAAAAAAAGAAAGAAAAAAAGGACAGTATTTCATATTTTAACAGAACAGCCCGCATCGTCTTCAGAACCAAACGGTAAGAGGCAAAAAATGTAATATATGCATTTGATTTTTGCAATATTCGGTGTGTGTGTGTGTGTGTGTGTGTGTTTTGAATATAAATACAATAAATATTATAATAATATATCTCTATTACGATTTTTTCGAGGGGGGGGGGTGCGTGAAATATTTTAATTTTTTCAAAGGGGGCCCTGACATCCAGAAGTTTGGGAAGCACTGGTCTAAGGCACTTTGTACCTTATCAATCCACCTATATCTTGGTCTTCCTCTGGGTCGTTTTCCTGCCAACCTGGCAGAGAACACTTGATTTGCTAATCTTTCCTTGCCCATTCTGTTCAAGTGACCATACCACCTGAAATTAGCTCTGCTAACGCATTCCTGGATGCTGACAATGTCAAGTTCTATCCTAATATCCTCGTTTTTAATATGATATTGCCATTGATGCCATCTGTTCACACCTCTAATCTTTCTCAGGACTCTCATATCTGCAGTCTCTAGTCTTTGGTCAAGTGTTTTACTTCTGACCCAGCTCTCAGATCCATAAATTAAAACTGGTTTGAACACTGTCTTGTATACAGGTAATTTAATGTTCCAACTAATTTCTCTCTTATCCCATATGAATTTATTCAATTGACTTCCTACCATACCAGCTTTGATTCTGTTATCTATTTCCATATTTAGTTTACCATCTTCACTAAAAATCGTGCCTAAGTAGCTGAAAAGTTTTACTTATTCCACAGGTTCTATGTTCACAATGCAATTGACATTTTCAACGATTCTGTCTATTTTCATTGTCTTTTTGTTTTTATTGCTGACCTTCATACCATATCTATTACAACAGTTATTCAATTTAGTCAAAGACGCTTGCAAACTTGTAGGGGATTTATTTAGAAGTATAACATCACAGAGCTGATTAACATCTCCAATTCCGATATCATTTTTAATACCACTTTCCTTCATAATGTGATCCACATAGATAATGAATAACAGAGGGGATCATGTACATCCTTGTCTCACACCAGATTTAACATTAAACCATCTTCCTGTACTTCCTTTAATTCTAACTGCTGACTTACAACTCAAATAAAGACTAAGTATTGCTTGATATAATGCCCCATTGACACCATATAATTGTAGCGTATTGAATAGCTTCTCTCTTGGCACCTTGTCATATGCCTTTTCCAAATCGACAAAACTTAAATACAGATCTTTGTTATATTCCCATGCTTTCTCGACTATTTGTCGTAAAGTGAAGATCTGATACTGACAACCTCTATTTGGCCTGAATCCAGCTTGTTCTTCGCCAAGCTTTTCTTCCAAAATTCTTCTCAACCGTTTCTCAAGTATACTTGCATAGATCTTGCCAGGAACACTCAGTAGGGAAATACCTCTGTAATTCTCACATTCAGTTTTATTTTCCTTTTTATATATATGGGTACTATGAGAGCTCTACTCCAATCATTGGGAATTTGCCCCTCTGTCCAGGCCTTTTGAACTATGCAGCGCAGTTTTATACCACCATATTTCATCATTTCTGGTGGAATATCATCTACTCCTGCTGCGTTTCCACATTTCAAGCCTTTGATAGCTTTTTCTACTTCAAGTTAAGATATGTATTCCTGACTGTGTACCTGTTGAGTGTTTTTTACCACTGTGCTATCACTGCTTGTTTCATTTCGCAATTTTTTGAAGTAGTTATTCCATACTTCCAGGATATCTTTTTCTCCCGTTTTCATGTCACCTTTATCTTCTCTAACTCCTTTTACAGCACTCTTTCCCCCATTTCTTCGCTTCAACAACCTCCAGAATATTTTGCCACTTTCTTGATATTTATTTTCTATGTTCTTGCCAAAGTCCTCTAATGACTTTTGTTTAGCTAGTTTTACACAGTGTTTAGCTTTTTTACATTTGTTTCTATATTCTCTAAGAGCACAAGCTGACTTATTTGACAGGAACTTTTGATATGCTTTCTTCTTTTCCTGCACTGCCTCTTTAACTTCCTGTGTCCACCATTGAGTTCTGATTTTTCTATCCTTGCAGACAACCTCACCACATGCCTCTCTGGCTGAATCAATCAGGGTTTTCTTCAAGGCTTGCCACGGAATCTCCAAGGTTTGGTTCCTGTTCTCAAACTCTTTCATTTTTTCTTCAATAAGCTTTGTTATTTTAGTCTACAGTTCACATCTGAGAGTTGCTCAACTTTTATTCGCTTTAAAACTTTCTTACATGTCATTATTTTCAATATGAAATTCAATTTTATCCTGCTCAAGACTAAATAGTGATCACTTCCAATTTCAAATCCTCTGTATACTCTGGTGTCCTGCACCAGGGAGAAAACATCATAATCAACAATGACATAGTCAATGAGACTTTTCTTATTCCTTGCCTCTTCTCTCCATTGAATTTGTGCAAATTTTTATGTTGGAACATGGTGTTAGTAATAACCAGTCCATGTCCTGAGCAGAAATCCAACAGATATTTGCCATTATTATTAGCTTTGCTCTTTTCTCCAAATTTTCCCAGAATATTTTTGTATGTCTCACAATCATTTCCTACTCTTCTATTTAGATCCCCAACAAGGACCAACTTTTCCTTTCTCATTGTGTCAGTTGCTTTTTCTAAAGCATCAAAAAATTCCTCCACTTCTACCTTAGTAGAACCTTCTGTTGGGCCATAGGCACAAATATGTTCCAATGTCCAATTCCCTATTCTGATATTTGCCATCATCAGTCTACTTGAGATTGCCTGCCATTCAAGAAGAATAGCCTCGTATTTTGTGTTGAATACTATGGCTACTCCTTCTTTTCCTTGATTGTCATTTCCTGAATATAACATTTTGTATTTATTGCTCAGTAAGATCTCACCAGTTTTGGGTTTTTTCTTTCAGTCACCCGTATTATGCTGATCTGGTACTTATTTAATTTCTCAGCTAGCTCCATCCATTTCTTTGCCATTCAGGCTTCTTGTGTTGATAGTACCGATCTTTAACTCTGGTGATGTTGAGTTGTTGTGTGCTTTCAGATTTGTTCCTGTAGGTGACTTTTCGCTGTTCGCCCTGGTTCTCTGGTGAAAACAACAGGGGGCCTTATGTAACCGGATGACGCCCCAGCCAGCATGAAATTTTGTCATGTTATACCATCATTTTGTATATTGGTTTAAGCCAATAAGAATACAATTTGGTCGGCTAAATCCCAAATTGCCAGCCCATGCTCGTTCGTTCAGTATCCAGGTAGATACCCAGCAGGGTGCACCATGAGAAGGTGAGGATTGGACATTAGGTTAGAAGCCCTGGTCAGTTCTCCACATTCCTTTAAAGGCTATGTAGAGGTCTCCTCTCAGTTATACAGCTTTGACTGTTAAGCACTCCTTAAGGGTCAAATTAATGTGGAGAAATTAAATTTAAACTAAAAATGAGGTATCTCTGAAAAATAGGGGCTAGAAAATTACAGAAAAGAAAAGACGTTTGTAAGTATTGTGTGTGTGTTATAAAATTAAATTTATTATTTATTTATTTAATAGGAAGAAGTAAACATTGAAGACCCCAATTCTTGTACTGAATTTGGTATTTTGCCTACAGAAATACGTAAATTAGTAGAGAGCAGGAGACAAGTAAAACAGCTGATGAAGTCATCCACACTAACACCAGATCTGTCTCAACAGGTTAGCAAAAGAAATCGATGATAATAATCAAGTCCCCTATTTCTCTGTGACATTTATTTTAGTTTAATGTAAAATTAAAATTAAAATTTTTGTGGAGTATATTACTGTTTGCATTGCATTAGCTTCTTCTTTTGTAATCTTACAGAATGTTTTCACCCCCTTCCCCAAAGTTTTCTCTCTCTCTCTCTCTCTACATTGTTTATAAAATTGTTGTTGTTTGCATATAAATGATTAATTTTTATTCTTATATTAAAATATATGCATGTTTATTCTAGTATTTTCTTTGTGAATTTTAGCTGAATGGATTGGTTTACATGTATCTGCTCTCCAATCAAAAGGCTGTTGGTTTTCGAATCTCGCCATGGGATGGATGTTTATGATCCTCTGTGAATATACTAGTGGTGTTGGTTGGCGGTAGATGGCATTGCCGTAGATGATGATTATAGTTGGTGAATTGAGTGGTTGAGACAGAGCAGGTGCCCTCACTCAATGAGTCCTTGGGATTATTACAAAACACCTGGAGGTGTCATGTAATAATAATAAGATATCACAAAACTGGTAAATATATATCTGATATACAGAGGACATCAAAAAAATATAAAAACACACTTTAACAGATGTCATCTATGGATTTTTTTCGAAGTTGGATTGAATTACGGTAGTAATGTGTAGTATGATGTTCTCTCAAAAGATGTCATTACTCACATGAATACTAGCATCAACATGTGACCAGTAGGACAATCAACACCATAGCCGAGGAAGCAGGACTTGTTGCTGTGTGAGGTCTCCCAGATCTTCCCTTGTGCACATAGTACCATAGGTCTCAAACTTATCACATATATGTACAGTTGTCAGGCTTGTTCGAGGTTGTGTTGCAAACTCATGCCTCCATTGTCATTGAACTTCAACATTCCCTCATTTGAAATACCACTTTAAAATGGTCTTGCATTCCTCAAATGACAATCATGCCTCAGCCATTTTGTTTAACTGCCTACCAGTCACGTGCTGATACTGCTATTCATGTGGTAATGACATTTTTTCAGAGAACGCCATACTACTACTTTGCTAACGTAATTTGATCCAACTTCGAAAAAAGTCCATTGGTGACATTGTTCATGTGCATATATATTTTTTGATGGACTCTATATATATACATATATACTAGGGTGGTCTGAAAAGTTCTCGGTCTAACAATGAAAAAACGAATTTATAATTTCGAAATTATTTTTATATTTCAACATAATCTCCCTTAAGACATGCATTTATTCCAGCGATGCCCCAGTACCATTATCCTGTCCCTGTAGTGGTTCTCAGTAAGATCTGCAAAATACCCTCTACAGCTGCAACGACCTCTTGATTCAAAGAAAAACACTGATCAGCGATGAAGAGTTTTAGTTTTGCGAAGAGATAGAAGTCAGAGGGAACCAAATCTATAGAATAGGGTGGATGTTCCAACAATTCATAGTGCAGATCCCTTAATTTTCCCATTATCAAAACACCTTTGTGGACAGGTGCATTGTCCTGATGAAAGATGATTTTTTTTTCTTATGAACCAGGTCTTTTCTCCCGAATTTTTTCGTCTAGTCCGGTTAAAAGATAGGAATAATATTCCCTGGTTATTGTTTTACCCTTTTCAAGATAATTAATAAACAAAATGCCTTTAGCATCCCAAAACACCAATGCCATGACCTTTCCTGCTGATGGAACAACTTTGTCTTCTTTAGTGCTGAACAGCTGGCTTCTTTCCACTATTTTGACTGCTGTTTGGATTCTGGTGTGTAAGGGTGAATCCAAGTCTCATCCATAGTAATAAATCGATACACAAAATCATTTTTGTTCTTGTTAAATTTGCACTTGTATGAAAATTTAGATTTTCATACAAGTTCGTTTTTGATCTGCCGTGAGCAAGCATGGCACCCATCTTGCGCAAAGCTTTTTCATTTTCTATTCTTCATGCAAAATATATCCTACACATTCTTTTGAAATGCCTCTAGTCTCAGCAGTTTCAAGTACTTTGACTCACCAGTTATCCAGTACCATATCGTGCACTTGATCAATGATTTCTGGTGTTGTTACACTTTTTGGACGTCCTTCACATGGATCAACTTCAAGGCTGGTATGGCCACATTTAAACTCGGCAGTCGATTTGTTAATTGTCGAAAACAAAGGACAAGAGTGCCCATAAACTTTTATGAACTTCGAATGAATTTCTTTTGGCGTTAAACCTCTTACAAAGAATTTTATAACTGCACGATACTCAATTTTATCCATTTCAAGTGATACAGACAATACTTTTGCTTCAGACAGCTGTATAAAACAAAGTAGGTCGAGGCTGAGTACTTTTCAGACTTCCCTCGTATATATCGTCTTGAAAGTCGCTTGACTCGAGATCAAGACTGTATGGGAGATGATGGAATTGTTCCCAGCCGAAGGTGGCGAGAAGTTGTGTTAACCGGCTGTGTGTGGGCTGGCTTTATCATTAATCAAAACAGTGCTCCTGATAAGCATGCCATGTTGTTTATTCTTGATCGCAATTTCTTAAAGGTTTACTAGTACATAGTCACGTTGATTGTGGAACCTTGACCCAAGAAGTCTACCAGCAAAATTCCTTGTCTGTCCCAAAACACAGTGCACATGATTTTCCGAGTGGAAATCATTGTATTCAATTTCGTCCTGACTGGTGATTAGGTGTGCCTCCACTACATGTACTGTTGTTTGGATTCAGGGATTGCATGCAACACCCAAGTCTCGTCCCCGGTGACAAGTCTGCTCAGGAAAGCATTGCCATCCTCTTAGTAGCTTGTCAAGAATTCCAATGCACTGCAAAGCCGATTCACTTTGTGTCGTTCTGTAAGCAACTTCAATTCCAGCGTGCACACAATTTCATGGAGACATGAATGTGAAACTTCTGGAAATTGCAGTGAGAGTGACGTCATAGTGAATACTCTTCTTTCAAATCTTCTCTTCAACTGAACACACCAAATCGTCAGTCACTAAAGATGGTCACCCGCTCTGTTCATCATCGTGCACACCTGTACTTCCTTCATAAAAAGTCTTACCTATTTTCCTATCATTTCGTATCATCGTATCATCATGTTGGCAACCATAAACCTCAATAATTTGCCGATGAATTTCATCTGCTTTAATGTTCCTCACATTAAATCGAATCATGGGCGATTTGATTTTCTTAGACATTATAAACACATACCAAGAAGCATACGCACTGCTAGAATGTCTGAAAATGGCACCAATGCTTTGCAAACGAATTAACAAACTCAGCACACATGTGCATCATTGCAGTTGCAGCGCTGCAGTGAAAATATTTAAAAACAAAATTTACTTTCTGGATGTTGCTCATATATACTGTATATACCAAGATTAAAAAAAAAAAAAAAAAAAAAATTACAGAGATTAAACAGACCTCACTTCTATGGGAGTAAGGAATGTTATAGTACACTGACAGATTCGAGACCCTTCGACACTTCTGCGCATGTCAACAGGAGGAGAATCCATTCCGATAATAGGGTAATCAGTCCGTATTGTGGGATGAGTTGTTTATTATTACACGTCAGAAAATTAACTTCTCTTTTATGATCATTGTAGTTAACTATGTTGCTTCTATAACAGTTGGAAATTTTTACCTATAAAGCATGTGATTTCGCATGTTGGCAACCAATTCATATGTCCTTCATTTCTTTCTCCCCTTCAGCATGAATCGACTATTCTTGGCAAGACGCCAAGCAGAGACCTACAAACTGTGGGCGAACTATATCATTCAGTCTAAGGGGGGGAAAATAAATAATATATATATATATATATTTTTTTTTCCCTTTAGACTGAATGATATCATGGCATCTTTTACAATAATCTGTTACATATGAACTAGACCTCTGCAGCTTTAAATTTGAATTAAGAAAAAAAAATCCCTTTGTAATCATTTTATGCATTAGAATTCACCTTGATAAATGTGTTTATCAGATATTTATAGTGTTCCTCTTTTTATAATGCCATTTATTATCTAATTCCTTTCTCCCTTAGAAGTGAGGTCTGTTTAATCTCTGTAATTTTTTTTTTTTTTTAAATCTTGGTAGAATAATCTGTTGTCACGATGAATTATATTCATGAGATGGGTAATAAGTTAGGGTCTGTTTTAAGTTTATTAAGTAGAATTTGAATATTTATATGTGTGTTGGTCTTGTAATTTTGTAAATAAAATAATAATATAATATTAAAATTTGTTACAATTTAGTTTGATATGATGAGAATTAAGTCTTCCAGCTTTGGATCCAGTAGTGTAGATATTATATAGAAAACTACAATGAAGAGTTTTAAAACAAAAAGACATAATAATAAATCTTTTACCTGGTTAGTTATAAGTAATATTAATTTTATTACTTTTTCAGTATGATATACGGCAAAAAGCTCTGAAGCTAACAGCTAACAGCATATATGGATGTCTTGGTTTTGCTAATTCCCGGTTTTATGCAAAACCACTGGCAGAACTTATTACTAGAAGAGGAAGGGAGGTATAGTAAATAACTTTTTTTTTTTGTTATCTATCCAGTGCAGGTCTCATACTGCATTGTTAATGTTATTAATGTTTACTTGGTGTTTTTAAACTCTGTCATATCTGTTGACACTATAATCTGTAATTTCTCCTACTGAGGAAAACATTTATTTTACAGATATTAATCAAGACCAAAGATCTGTTTCAAAAGGTATGTTGTTCTTAAATTAAATTTCATTGGATTTTTACAAGGTACATGAAGTGCTACCACAGGTACCATTCAAACTTTTAATTTTTAACTTTAATTCTGAGTAATATCTATGCTCCTGTTCAACAAAATTTTAATATGTGTATGTAATTTCACAGCACTCATTTAATATAATATTTTTATATGCTATGTTCATTAAAATGTCCTTCCCCTCTTAAAAGTATATGATTTTTTAGCTGAATATAGCAAATATTCCCAGAAAAAAAAAAAAGTGAAAATAAAATTGACAACAAAAAAGAAATTTATGTTTATTAAATCTGGTGCTGTGTGTGCCAAGTGTTGTTTACAAATTAGCTAGTAATCTTTATGCCATCATCTTTATCAAAGTCAAAGAATATCACTCTTGTGTGCAATGACAGAAATGAAGATGGTTCTGCTCATGGTAGAGTAGCTATCTTCAAGCATAGTCATGCTCCTTCCATCATGTCCAGCTTAATATTGCTCTGGAAGCCGTTATGATTCACCTGTCTGTGTGGCTTCTTATCACACTATGCTCAATATATTTACCAGTGGTTTATGAATTAAATGAACCAGAACTTGATAATCTCATTATGCAATTGCCTCAGCCCATACTCCCAATGGGTGACTTTAATGGCATAACAATGTCCAATCCTCACCTTCTCGTGGTGCACCCTGTTGGATATCTACTTTGATACTGAACAAACGAGGATGGGCTGGCAATTTGGGATTTAGCCGACCAAATTGTATTCTTATTGGTTAAACCAAAATAAAAAATGATGGTACAACATGACAAAATTTCATGCCGGCTGGGGCGTCGCCCGTTAAACAAGGCCCCCATTGTTTTCGCCAGGGAACCAGGGCGAACAGCGAAAAGTCAGCTACTGGAACAAATCTGAAAACAAACCCCAACTCAACATCACCAGAGTTAAAGGTCGGTGCTATCAACGTAAGAAGCCTGAATGGCAAAGAAATGGAGCTAACCGAGGAATTAGATAAGTACCAGATCGACATAATAGGGGTGACTGAAACAAAAAAGACCAAAACTGGTGAGATCTTTCTGAGCAATAAATACAAAATGTTATATTCAGGCAATGACAATCAAGTAAAAGAAGGAGTAGCCATAGTATTCAACACAAAATACGAGGCTAATCTTCTTGAATGGCAGTCAGTCTCAAGTAGAGTCATGTGGGCAAATATGAGAACGGGGAACTGGACAATGAGACTTATTTGTGCCTATGGTCCCACAGAAGGTTCTACTAAGGTAGAAGTGGAGGAATTTTTTGACACTTTAGAAAAAGCAACTGACACAATGAAAAAGGAAAAGTTGGTCCTTATTGGGGATCTAAATAGCAGAGTAGGAAATGATTGTGAGACATACAAAAATATTTTGGGAAAATTTGGAGGAAACAGCAAAGCTAATAATAATGGCAAATATCTATTGGATTTCTGCTCAGGACATGGACTGGTTATTACTAACACCATGTTCCAACATAAAAATGTGCACAAATTCACATGGAGAGAAGAGGCTAGGAATAAGAAAAGTCTCATTAACTATGTCATTGTTGATAGTGATGTTTTCTCCCTGGTGCAGGACACCAGAGTGTACAGAGGATTTGAAATTGGAAGTGATCACTGTTTAGTCTTGAGCAGGATAAAATTGAATTTCATATTGAAAAGAATAACATGTAAGAAAGGTTTAAAGCAAATAAAAGTTGAGCAGCTCTCAGATGTGAACTGTAGACTAAAATACAGAAAGATTATTGAAAAGAAAATGAATGAGTTTGAGAACAGGAATCAAACCTTGGAGATTCAATGGCAAACTCTGAAGAAAACATTGATTGATTCTGCCAGAGAGGCATGTGGTGAGGTTGTGTGCAAGGATAAAAAAATCAGAACTCCCTGGTGGACACAGGAAGTTAAAGAGGCAGTGAAGGAAAAGAAGAAAGCATATCAAAAGTTCCTGGCAAATAAGTCAGCTTTTACTCTTACAGAATACAGAGACAAATGCAAGAATGCTGAACACTGTGTAAAACTAGCTAAACAAAAGTCATGGGAGGACTTTGGCAAGAATATAGAAAATAAATATCAAGAAGGTGGCAAAATATTCTGGAGGTTGTTGAAGAAGCTTAGGAATGGAGGAAAGAGTGCTGTAAAAGGAGTAAGAGATGATATAGGTGACATGAAAATGGGAGAAAAAGATATCCTTGAAGTATGGAATAATTACTTTGAAAAACTGCTAAATGAAACAAGCAGAGTGATGACAGCACAGTGGTAAAAAAACTCTGACCAGGAATGCAGTCAGGAATAGATATTCATACCTGAAGTAGAAAAAGCCATCAAAGGCTTGAAATGTGGAAAGGCAGCTGGAGTCGATGATTTTAGACCAGAAATTCTCAAGTATGGAGGTATAAAAGTTTTACAGTGGCTACACTGCATGGTTCAGAGGACCTTTACTGAAGGACGAATTCCAGATGATTGGAGTAGAGCTCTCATAATACTCATATATAAAAAGGGAAATAAAACTGATTTTGAGAATTATAGAGGTATTTCTCTACTGAGTGTTCCTGGCAAGATCTATGCAAGTATACTTGAGAAATGGTTGAGAAGAATTGTGGAAGAAAAGCTTGGTGAAGAACAAGCTGGATTCAGGCCAAATAGAGGCTGTCAGGATCAGATCTTCACTTTACAACAAATAGTCGAGAAAGCATAGGAATATAACAAAGATCTGTATTTAAGTTTTGTCGATTTGGAAAAGGCATATGACAAGATGCCAAGAGAGAAGCTATTCAATACGCTACAGCTATATGGTGTCAATGGGGCATTATATCAAGCAATACTTAGTCTTTATTTGAGTTGTAAGTCAGCAGTTAGAATTGAAGGAAGTACAGAAAGATGGTTTAATGTTAAATCTGGTGTGAGACAAGGATGTACATTATCCCCTCTGTTATTCATTATCTATATGGATCACATTATGAAGGAAAGTGGTATTAAACCTGATATCAAAATTGGAGAAGTTAATGTCAGCTCTTTGCTTTATGCAGATGATGTTATACTTCTAAATAAATCCGCTACAAGTCTGCAAGATTCTCTGACTAAATTGAATAGCTGTTGTAATAGATATGGTATGAAGGTCAGCACTAAAAAGACAAAGACAATGAAAATAGGCAGAATCATTGAAAATATCAACTGTGTTGTGAATGGAGAACCTGTGGAACAAGTAAAACATTTCAGCTACTTAGGCATGATTTTTACTGAAGACGGTAAATTAAATATAGAAATAGACAACAGAATCAGCAAAGCTGGTATAGTCGGAAGTCAATTGAATAAATTCATATGGAATAAGAGAGAAATTAGTCAGAACACTAAATTAGCTGTATACCAGACAGTGTTCAAACCAGTTTTAACTTATGGATCTGAGAGCTGGGTCAGAAGTAAAACACTTGACCAAAGACTACAGACCGCAGATATGAGAGTCCTGAGAAAGATTAGAGGCGTGAACAGATGGCATCAATGGCAATATCATATTAAAAATGAGGATATTAGGAAAGAACTTGACATTGTCAGCATCCAGGAATGCGTTAGCAGAGCTAATCTCAGATGGTATGGTCACTTAAACAGAATGGGCAAAGAAAGATTAGCAAAACAAGTGTTGTCTGACAGGTTGGCAGGAAAACGACCCAGAGGAAGACCAAGATATAGGTGGATTGATACGGTACAAAGTGCCTTAGAGGATAGAAATATAAGATCTGATAATGTTGGAATCTTGACAAGTAACAGACTGATTTGGAGGAAAATTGTAGATAGGAAGTTAGTAATGATATAATTTTTTCATGTAGTATTGTCATATCCTGTACACCCCTTGAGGGTACATGGCAGGAATTTGATGATGATTATGACGATGATGATGATGATATCTTCTTCATTATTCCTACTGACACTTATTCTGCAATCAATCTTACAATCTACCCCCATGCCATATTTCCACTGCTCACATGGGATGTCAATGAAAACATATACAGAAGCAATCATTTTCCTGTTATCAGCACTATGTTTCACAGAAACCATGGCCTCCTACACAGATGCCCATGTGGAATATGGACTAGGCTGAATGGAATACTTTTTCACATCTTACAAAATTTAATATTGAAGCAGTTAGCCAAACACTTTTTAATGAAGTAGTGAAGTATGTCACAGATTGTATTTTCCATGCAATCACTGCAGGAATTCCAAAAACATCATTCCGATTTCCACTCTATCCAAAGCCTTGGTGAAACCCAAAGTACCAAGGAGCCAAAAAATATCAAGATAGAGCATGGGATATATTTCATAGCCATCCTACCACAACAAACTTAATAGACTTTAAACATGCTCAGGCTAAAACATGTTATGTGAGACACTGGAATCGCAAACAATCCTCGATTAAATTTACATCAATCAAACAGTGCAAAAATTGTATGGGATAAAATCTTGAAGATGAAAGATGGAGAACACACTGTTTGTGTACCTTGGAACATAATGGATGTATTGTTACTGAACCCAAAGGTATTGCAGACACTTTGGGAGAAAACTTTGCCACTATCTTAGCAATGGTTTCCTGTCCTCTTGAATTTTTACTTTTGAAAGAACATCAAGGAGGAACAGTGGCTAAGCTTTTGAGTAAGCAGTTGAATTTATGTCAGTGATTTCACAAATTATTGTCACTCCTGCAATATGGGGGTCATTGAAAGACAACTTCAACAAACAGTTGACTGTGTCTCTTCCTAGGTTCAGGTTATCTGCAAAAAAATTATCTGTGTACACTTCTGCTGGAAATGCACTCTCCACCCTGATCTTGATTGATCAGGGTGGAGAGTGGACAAGCTGTTATCCCTGTAGTTCTTGAGGCCAAGTTTTCAGGACTCATCTTTGACAGAAAACTTTCTTTGCACACATTTGTCATCTTTGTGATAGGTGCAAAACAGTATTGAATACTTTTTGGTCGTCAACCATGGTTCCATGAAAGCAGTGGAACAATCAGGTGCTGCCTGCACTGTGGAGTTTTTATGGAATGGACCCTTGCTACTATCAAGATGACAAGCTGCAGATGTTATGGAATGGTATGAAGAGATGGGTATTAAACGCCTGCCCTGGTCTGCACAGTCCTGACCTCAACCCCATCATAATGTGAATACACCTGTCGGACAATTGAGGTCCAGAGCAGCACGTCCTCGATCTGTCACTGAACTCATTATTCCTTTGATTTTGGAATGGAGACAAATTCCACCTGATGTCTGCTGCACATTGGTGGAAAGCCTCCCTCAAAGGGTGCAGGAGGTGATGAAAGTCAAAAGTGGACATACCCGATATTAGGGATCGCCTACTGGTATCAATTGTAAATTGCCAAAGTGTCTGGACAATTATTGGTAGTTGGTGTGTGTGTGTAACTATAAACTGTTCATGTAACATCCAAGTTTCAAAGTTTTATTTTTAATGCACATGAAATGAAATTTTTCTCTCGAAAAAAAATAAAATAATTATAATATGTTTGGGTTTAAGTCCATAATTTAAGTTTAGGTCCAAATATAACAAGACTTTCTTGCATACTAAATAAAATATATTCTAAAAGGAAGATTAAGTAATTATAAATGCTCAGGTTTAGGTCCAAGTTTAAAAAATATTAATGACACATAAAATGAAATAAATCTTGTTATGCAGATAGAACAGAAATGTATCTCAAACTCTTCAGGTAGAGTAGAATCTGACTGTTGTCTCAGAATTCTTGAAATAATGCAACCACAATTTTTTATTTTAGCAACTTTTATTTGGCCATTTTACACAGATTTTCATTGCTTTGCTTTCTCACATTTTTCTCTGTTTTCATTCTGATACCTGCTGACTGACTTACTAGGAACTTTTGCTACACATCTTCTTTTCCATTACTGCTTCTTTAACTTTGTGAGTCCACCATGGAAACCTATTTTTTTTATCCTTGCTTAACACACACTTCTCTGGCTGAATCAGCGAATAACATTTTCTCTGAGAATCTGCCACCAAGGTTTTTTTCTTGTTTTTAGACTTTCATTTATATATTTCAGTTTTCATTGCATTTTTATGGAGACAACTACTGTGTTTGAATAAAAACTTTAGTTGAATATTACTAAAATTTACAATTCGACGTTTCGACCTTTATGTCAAGGTCATCTTCTGGAGCGTATAAATATACACAAGAAACAAGCTATACTACAATCAGACTGGTTTGTTAAAGACACTGACCAACCGCTACCACAATTGTTGGCCTGACCTCTGGTGAAAAAATAAAAAAATAAATATAAATAAAAAATTATACATCAATGCCAGAGTCCTATTATTTGTGTTGTCTACTATATACATATATTAACATCATTCCAGCCAGTTTTAGTGGAATGGTTTCTAATACTAGCGGATTGGCTAGAGTCCTGACTTATGTTGAATCTTTAATATTAGGTTGGCTGAATGTGTGCCATCCAGATCCTTGGAATTTTCTTTCGTACTATGTTTTTTGTGCGGTGTAAGGTGTTAAGTGCGTGGTCTGAGAGGCCTGCTTCACCATAATGGTTATATTTAATGTGTCTAATGTGTTCTTTCTTGCGTATAGCGATTGTCCGTCCTGTTTCACCAATGTATGGTAAGTTACAGGTGCAGCGGATGCAATATACTCCAGGATGTGCTAATGGGAGGAGATGATCCTTAGAGGAGCTGAATATGGTTTAGTGGGTGGTTTAAAGGTGGCATTGAGGCTTTAATGTTGTAGGATTCTGTTGATTTTTTCTGATAACCCTTTAATGTATGGGATGGCTATGGTTTTACTGTAATCTAGATTCGTTTTTGTTGTGGTTTTATAGAGTATTTTATTGACAATATTTTTGTTATAGCCATTATTTATGAATGTGTCACTAATGATTTTTAGTTCTTGTTTCAGGGCTTGCTGGTTAGAGCCAATAGTTGTGGCTCTGTTTTTTTAAGGCATTTGTCGCACGGGTGACAAATGTGTTTAGCATTTGTCGCCCGTGCGGCCAGATCGCGAACACGTCGTCAACGTATCTGAGCCAGATTGTCAGTCGAAGCATGGCGGAATCAAGAGCCCTTTGCTCAAAGGTTTCCATGTAGAAGTTCGCGATTGGGGAGGATAATGGTGAGCCCATGGCTGTACCTTCCTTTTGTAGGTAGAATTTGTTTTGCCACACGAAGTAACCGGACTTTAGTACGTGGGCAAAGAGGGCCGTAATGTCGGGCGGAAATTTATTCTGTAGTAGGAGAATTGTGTCATTGATGGGGACATTAGTGAAAAGGGCAGAAACATCAGAACTGACTAATAAGTCGTCTTTGTCGAGTGTTATGTTTTTGATTTTATTTATAAAGTGTTGTGTGTTTTTTATGTAGGAGGGGGAATGACCTACCAACTCCTTGAGTGTTGCCGCTAAGCCAAGAAATTAGCAAATTTAAAGAATCCTGCGAAATCCTGATAAACCACCCAAATATCAATAACAAAGATGGTATGAAAATTCCAAGGATCTGGATGGCACACATTCAGCCAACCTAATATTAAAGATTCAACATAAGTCAGGACTCTAGCCAATCCGCTAGTATTAGAAACCATTCCACTCCAACTGGCTGGAATGATGTTAATATATGTATATAGTAGACAACACAAATAATAGGACTCTAGCGTTGATGTATAATTTTTTATTTATATATATATATATATATATTTTTTTTTTTTTTTTTTTTTTTTTTTTCACCAGAGGTCAGGCCAACAATTGTGGTAGCGGTTGGTCAGTATCTTTAACGAACCAGTCTGATTGTAGTATAGCTGGTTTCTTGTGTATATTTATACGCTCCAGAAGATGACCTTGACATAAAGGTCGAAACATCAAATTACATTTTAGTAATATTAAACTAAAGTTTTTATTCAAACATGGTAGTTGTCTCCATAATTTCCAAAAATGCATTCAGATCACCGTGCAAGTCTAAAAGAAAGGATTCAGTTTTCATTCACTTTTGAAAGTTTCTTTAATTCGACTGTTTTTAAAATTTGTCCAGTTTTATTTTCAATATGAAATTAATTTTTCTCCTACTCAAAACTCAATGGTGGTGACCTGCTGTTTCAAATCCCATGTATACTTCTGCATACTGAACCTCTCAATGAATAGTCACTGAGACGTTCTTTTTTCTTTTCTCCATGTGAAGTTTTGAGCACGTCTTTGTGTTGGAAATAATGACTGGTCCATGTTCTGAACAGAATAATAGTGGGTACTTATGGTGCTTACAATTATTCTTCCTTAGTAGAACTTACTGTGGGACTATATGCACAAGTCTCATTGTCCAGTTCCAGCTCTCTATTCTAACATTTTCCCAAATTATTCTGCTTGATATTGCCTGCTATTCAAGAAGATTATCCTTGTGTTTAGTGTACATGTTATACAACCCTCATTAGTATTATATCCTCTTTATTTGTGTAGTAGCTTTCCTGGTGCAGCATCATTATTAAATGTACAGACTCACTTGATATGTCAACATTTAAAAATACATGTCTGCTAACAATACTGGAATGCCTATTTGTTTTTAAATACATTGTAGACATATAAATAGAATCTGTTAACTGAAGTATGATTTTTAATGAAATGAAGTGGAAATGTATATTTGTATTCTTATTCATACTCATGAAGATTTAAATAATACTACAGTTGTTACCTGATTCGTAAAATTTTTTGAATTTCTATAACTTCCAGCTATTATTTTAATATGGTTGTAATATGCATTTTGCATTGCTTTGCAGATGGGGCTAGAAATCATTTATGGAGATACTGATTCTTTAATGATTAATACTAATTCCTGTGATTATGATGGCGTCATGAAATTAGGAAAAAAGGTAAGAATAAATTTATTTACATTAGTGCTGGCAATTGGATATTCTAGAAATTTTGCTTGAAGCTTAAACATGTCACTTTTGGAAGCCACTTCAGGTTTTCAGTAAGTAGGATGGTGATCTCGTGGAGGTGAAATGCTACCACCTGACTAATTTGTAGTCACAAAATATTATAAATTATTTATCTTACATTGTTTCTCATGTGCATTGGCAAATTGTAATCCTAATAGCCTGCTTTATTTTGGCAGTGCTGGCTGTGGTTGCAATCATTGTATTTGTGTTGTATTGACTGACTAACTTTGATCTGCTTGACCTAATGAAGATTCCATCTCAGATTTAAATTCAGTGCAATGTTTTTTCTCTGAAAAGTAATACACAGTGAAAACATTTTCTCACAGAGAACTTTGAATTAAAATTGAGTGGTGCTGGACAAAGGAATAATCTCTGCAAGCAAAACAGCTTTTTATAATTTTTACTTATACTGATTTTCATTTACAAGGATTTTCTGTAATATGCACATTCGCTTATATGGCTGCTTGGTAATCACTGACTGTAAAGAAAAAAGGTGTTAAATAGTCAACAGATCACGACCTCCCCCCCCCCCCCCCAAAAAAAAAAAAAAAAAAAAACATGCACACACCCTCAATTTTAACTACTGAATTATAGCTTATCCATTCTTTCTTTTAGAGAAACTTGTGCCATATTGTTTTGTTATGAATTATTTATGCATAAACACAAGGTAAAGGCCATATATTTCAGTCTGAAAATTACAGACCATCTTCAGTGTCAAAATACAGTTGATACAAGGTAGAATGCAAATAATGGATTTATTTGAAATAGAGTGAGCTGTGTGGTATTTCCAGTGATGTTATGTTCTAGCTGAGGAAAAGGTTAACATAAAAATATATGTATAATTTTAAAAAAATGATGGTGTGTTATTCTAATTAGACTTTCCTATAATTTTGATAATGATAGACAGTCATTCCGATCAGGTGATTTAACCACATCTATTAATGGAAAGCCCACTTTCACTGGATGCCACATTCTTCAACAATCTGCACACCATCCTTCTCAAAAGACAGAAATCATAGTATTTAATTCAATTAGCTAAGACTAATTGTTTGGCTCCTCATCAATTACAGGAAGAACTCTCAAATATCAAACAATATATTGTTTGATATTTGAAACAATATATTATTTGATATTTTGAACAATATCAAAATATCTGTTTTGTTTGATATCAGAAAGGACTGCACAATATCCTTTTGACTCCTGCTAACCTAACCTAAACAACAAAGAAATGGTACCTCAAGTTCCAGTTCCATACATTTCTGGTGTTTCAGAACCAGTTTCCAGAATTATAAAGAAATATGATTTAGTAGCTACTTTTATACCCATCAATAAACTCTCAACTTATTTCTCCTCTTCAAAAGATAAATGTTTTCCAATGTGTCTCTTCCAGGTGTGTATACCAAGTTCCTTGTGACTACTGTCTATACTGCTTTGGACAAACTGGATACTCAACAGAAAAGAGATTACAAGACCATCTATCATATATTTTTCCACAGAAAATCTGATAAAACTGAATTAGCTCAACACAGAGTAGACACAGACCACAGCATTATTTCATCTGAAACATGCCTACTACATCACTGTTGATACAAATTTGAATTTTTATTTAACACGTTCACTGCCAACTACAAGTATACTCGTAGTTCGTATATGAACCTCGCATGCCAGCTACGAATATGCTCGTATGTCGATTACCACCGGCAATGAGATTACTCGTACTGACCTTGAAGAAGTGAAAGTGCGGAGTGAGTAGCAAACGTGTGTATACCCATAATTGGTATATGAGCCTCACAAGCCAACTACGAATATACGCGTATGTTGATTACCTCCAGCTACGAGATTACTTGTACTGACCTCGAAGAAGTGAAAGTGTTTGGCTTGCGGTAACAAACCATGCCTGAGGAGCTTGGCAGCGAATGTGTTAAGGAGAGTGCTAACACCTTGCTTCACTGCCCTAACTTGAATCGGAATAACACTCAATCATTATCAAAAATATGGGAAAGTCTGATTAAAATAATGCATCTTTATTTTTTATTATATTATATTTTATATATATATATATACTGTTATGATTAACCTTTTTCCTCAGTTAATTTTATTATATATATATATATATATATGCTGTTATGATTAACCTTTTTCCTCAGTTAGAACATAATGTCACTGGAAATATAACATGACGCGACTCACTCTATTTTAAACAAATCCATTGTTTGCATTCTACCTTGTATCACCTCTTTATTGCTGCTGAAGATGGTCTGTAATTCTCAGACTGAAATATATGGCTTTATAATAACCTTTCAATTATTACTTTTACCTTGTGTTTACATGTAAATAATCCATATAACTTATCCATTGTCTTGTCTTGTCCTGTCCTCAAGGGCTCACTTTAGTGAGTATAGGTATGATAAACCCGAGTTACGTGATGCTGGAACATGCCTTACTTGTAATATACATCTGTTATATTATTTGTAGACTGGTCTCTCCCCTTCCTTCTTTTCTTCTTGCTCCTTCCCCCTAGTGCTATTAGAGTATTCAAGGGGGTATGGGTGAATCGTTCCTATTTTGCTATTTCATTTTGTCTTATGCAGTGGGAGTTTTTCTCACCTAGTAGGCAGAAGTCCCAACGTGGGATGAATTGGGGAACAAAACAACATCCCGGACATGTGCAAAGGGCCTTTGCAACCCCAACACTATTTTCTTGCAGTCACTTTACTCCAAAATGCTAATATGGTTGTGTCTTGTAATACATTGGTTTCTGCATCGATTGTCTTGCAGAATAATCAGAACTGTGTTCAGGGCTTAAGCAGAGGATCTACAGATCCTCTGCTTAAGCCCTGATTCACAATATCAAAAGTCATTGATATTTTGAATGAAGAACACAGAAGATATAGGATTAATCTTAGAAAGGAATTTTACATAGGCACATGGAATGTTCAGAGTCTACAGATGGGTATTCTTGAGAGTTTGTAAAGCAATGGAGCAGTATAAAATTGACATCCTGGGAGTTACAGAGACCAGAGAGAATGGAGAAGGTCACTTCAAAAGGCAGGATGGTACTTTCTATTAGATTTCAGGCTCATCCTACCAATGTATCAATCGTGGTGGTTTATGCACCCCACAGAGAGACTTGAAGTCCTCTAGCTTAGGGGACTAAAATGCAAAGCGTATGAGAGCTAGGCCAGAGTGTGGCATGTTCAGTCTGGGTGAACATAACATCCGTGGTGAAAGACTGTTGGAATTTGTCCTTGCTAACAGATAAGTTATCACCAGTACTTGCTTCCAGAAACACCCATGGGAGATCTATACTGATATCTAACATTGATAGGTCAAGGCACCAGATTGATTACATCTTGGTTCTCCAGCAGTGGAAGACAAGTATTTCTGATGTGCATTCTTGTCATGGAGCAGATTGTGATATAGACCATCAGCTAATAAGAGCCAAAGTAAGACTAAGACTCAGAAAACGTCCAAGTTAGGCACATCCAACTAGACTGGGTGTTTTTCCTACGGGATTCACAGAAGAAACATCAACTTGGTCAGATGATTTTTTGGAGATCAGTGAGGAGAACTCACCTGAAATGCTTTGGGAAGGAGTCAAAGTGATAATACAGCCAAGAAGTATCTCAGCCCAGTAAGAAGACCAAGAGACATGGATATCAGATTCAACTTGGGAATTAATCATAAGGAAGACAGTTGGAAAAACAAAAAGACACGGGAACTGAAGAATATAAGAGATTACATAGAGAAGTCAGAAGAACCATCAAGCAGGACAAGGAAAAGTTTTATACTAATAAATGTGAAGAGAGAGAGAGAGAGTTCCAGATGAGGAGGCACAATTATAAAAGGAATGTTTTATTTAATCCATGAATTAAAGCACAAGTCTAAGCCCAAATTGAATGTCATCAACAACAACAACAGAAATGGAGCATTACTAACAGAAGAATTGGAAATCAAAAACAGATGGAAAGAATACGGTGAGGAACTGTACAACAGAGTGGATAAAGAAAATTTGGAGGAGCCCTCTCACCAGGAATATTCTGATTTGGGACCTCCTCCTATAGGCCACAGGGAATGGAAGAATAAGAGTGTTTCATAGATTAATTACAAGGATATGGGAGATAGGATCATGGCCAAGAGACTGGAAGAAGAAGTCGGTTTCCATGTCACTACATAAGAAGGAGATATGAAGGATTGCAAGAACTATAGAACTATCAGTGTTAAATCTCATGCAAGCAAGATTTTATTGAAGATCATGCTAAATAGGATTGATGCCCGAGGAACAAGCAGGTTTTAGGAAAGGTAAGGACACCAGAGATCAGATTCTTTGCCTTAGACAAATGATAGAAAAGTATAAAGAATTTAGATTCCCTCTGGTAATGAGTTTCTTTTTTGACTGTGTTCAGCATGTGAAACTGTGGGAAGTAATGAAAAGAATGGGTTTTCCTCAACACACTATCAGGTCGGTAGCCAACTTGTACAGGGAACAAGTAGCAATGATAAGAATGGATGTAGGATTAACTGATAGGCTTCATGTTGAAAAGGGAGTTAAGCAATGATGTTTACTTTATCCTCACTTGTTTATTATGTATGTTGACAACATCATGCTTGAAGCATTGGATGAGCTCAAGAAAGGAATTAGGATAGATGGTTGATTGATCAGTAATCTGAGGTATGCTGATAATATCACACTACTCTGTAATGACATGGGAGAACTAGGACAAATTCTTGGTAAAGTTAAGAAGATCAGTAATAACAGAGGACTTCAGCTCAATCCTAGCAAGAGAAAGATTAGAGTTCTCAAAGAAAATACAAACTGGGAAGCTCTTGAGAAACATGTGTACCTCAATGGAGAAAGAATTGAGGAAGTCAGCAAGTTAGAGTACTTGAGATCCATTATTAATGTGAAGAACTGCTGTTCAGAAGACCTCAGAAGAAGATTAGGAATGGCTAAAACAACAGTCAGAGAACTTGTCTAAAATCTGGAAGGATGAATCTATCTCCATGGGAACAAAGTTGAGGATTTTGGATGCATTTGTTTTTCCAACAGCGACTTATGGATGTGAGACTTGGAACCTAAAAAAGTCCGATAAGAAACTGATAACTTATTTTGAGATGTGGTATTACAGAAGGCTGTTGAGGATATCATATACTGAAAGGCATACAAATGAATGGGTGTTAGAAAACATCAGTAGAACATTAAGGCTCCTTAAGGATATTGAGAAGAAAGTTAAAATATTTTGGACACGTTGAAAGGATGGAAATTCTCAGAACAGTAATAGAAGGTAAAGTTCTTGGAAAAACAGGATGGGATAGAATGTCAATGAGACGGATGGTGTGTGTGGAGTGACTGATCTTCAGAGAATTGAAACCTCTAGAAAAGTATACAACATCGGAGTGACCATTTGGCGTCTGTGAACACCCAACGAACAGATGAAGATTGTCCTCTTTAATTAATTATAATTATCTATATTTTAAATTTCTTGCATAATAACTCAAGATTGTGTATGACAAATGGTCAAGAGTAGAAGTGTAAAATAACATATTTTGACTGATTAAAGATCTAACTGAAATTTCAACTTTCAGCATATAAGATGCACCCCAGTTTTGAGAAATTTTAAGGAGAGAAAAAGTGCATCTTAAACCCTGCTAAATACAAATCTATGTTGTATTTTCATGATACCTTAACTAATAGTTTGTTAAATCAAAAATCTGATTGCAAAATTCTCATTTGTTCCAAACCTTTATTGTACTTCCTGAGGTTTCAACAGTTATTTTTTATACCTTTTTGAACATTTTTGCATAAATCTTATGCAGAATACTCAGTAGGGAAATTCCTCTGTGAGTGCTCTTTCCTAAGTTGCCTTTCACCTTTTAGATTTCTGATCACACTTTCTATTTTTGATAATGAAATCTTTTCTTGACCAAATTTTCTTGAATATTTTCTATCATTGTTCAATTTCTGCTTATCTCATTTAATATTTTTGTAAGTTACTTCAAACATCCCAAATATTCTGCAGTTTCGTCACCTTTATTATCTCTAATTACTGTTTCAAGCATTTTTAATTTATAAAAACTTGTAGAATGTAGCAAAATTCTAGAATATTTTGCAGCACAGTGCTGTGTAGGTTTGAATAGTTATGTGAATAGGGAATTGTCAAACCTAAAGTATAGTATATCTGATACTTCACTATGCCTTACTTCATGCGGCATACATCTGTTATATTATCTATAGACTAGTTCTTACTCTTCTTTCTCTTCTTTAAGAACTGGGATAAATCTTTTGTTATTCTTTCATCTCATGCAGTGAGAGGATTGACCAAATGCCTCACCACCACCACCACACACACACTTTTAAAGTAATCAATAAGAACTGAATGCCATAGCAGCCAAAGCTGGGGTGGATTGAATGCACACACCTTTGATTGTAAGGTGATGAAATTGATTCAAACCTTGAAAGGTCTTTTCCAGATAATATCTGAAAAATACCATGGCAGTAAAATTGGACATCTATACTTAAAATTTCAGAAATTTGAAAGGAAAAGAAGAAAAAAAAAGATGAAAATATATATATATACAGGGTGTTCGGGATAAATTTGACAGTTTCGTAAGGAAAAAGAAAATCTTCTTTGTATCTATTAAATTTAATGAATTGACAAAAAAACATTACAGGCAGAGTTAATTACAGTACTATCAACAAGATTTACTCAAAATAACCACCATTAGCATCGATCACAGCTTCAATTCTGCTTCGGAACCTCGAACAAGCTGATGCTACAGTCTCCCTGGGAAGGGCCGCAAAAACTGTTTTAATTTTATCCATTAACTGGGCTTTTGTATTACTGGAAGTGCGATTGGTGTCTTTTTCAACTGCGCCCCATACAAAATAATCCATGGGGTTAAGGTCTGGGGAGTTTGGAGGCCAAACATTTGGACTGGTGAAGTTGTAGAAATTTTCAGACAACCATTTTTGACTTTTCCCAGAGGTGTGGCAAGGGGCCGAATCCTGCTGCCATACATACGGCCTACCATTGGCTACCCTTGTTATCCAGGGCTTGACTACAGTTAGCAACTCCACGAACAAAGCCCGAATTCCAATGCAAGGGTTCTTCAACACCTGTTCCTGCAGATTGCGAGGAATTCTGCTGTACGAACGCAATCAGATCGTCTGCTAGGGATCTTTCTTCTTGCTACATCCTCGTAGTCACCATTGCAAGTCTCTAGTTCATGCCTGATTGTTTTTACTGTATTCAGGGAGCATTGGGCAGCAGTCGTAATATCCTTATTTTGATGGCGGGCACGAATCATCATGATACAAGTTATTCTCTTCCATGATTCAGGTGGGTTCCAGCTATCCATCCTTTCTGACATCTTGTATGTGAATGAAGAAGGGTCCAAACTTTTAAATGAAGAGAAGTGTGTGTTAATACATGTAACTTACGGAAAAATATAATTAATTATAAATATGTCAAATTTATCCCGAACACCCTGTATATACTTGGACTTTGTGGAAAGTGATTAAAAAAAAAACAAAAAAACTAGTGAAACTAGTAAGTATATTTTACATGCAGCTGGAGAAGTCAACTGTGATCTGAGTGTAATACAAATGTGCAGCTACTTCCAGTTATTTAGATGAAAAAGTTGATCATTTCTATGAGTATCTCTCACTCTCAGAGGTAATGCATGTTATTGGAAAATTATTATAGGACATTTTAAGTGCAATTTAGACAGGAAACAACAGGGAGAAAGTGCTTTTGGTATGCAAGACATGGATCAAAGAAATGTGAGAAGACACATTTTATTGAATTTGCAGATGATAATGGACTTCATATAGATAGGAAAGGAAACAGAAAAGTTGACCTGGAGATAACCAAATGGCGAAGTTTTTAATTGAATTGATTATATTATAATAAATGACAAGAATATTCTGCTGTCATTCAATTTAATTATGATAGTGATCATAGTAAGAGCAAAGATAAAAATAAACATCAGAAGAAAAAGAATGAAATTGGTAATGAACACTACAATAGAAGGTGTAGATATAGCAAACCATAAAGAAAAAGTTGAGAAAATAATAGAAGGAAAGTTTAAAGAAGGAAGTGTGAATAACCAATATACAAAATGATGGTACAACATGACAAAATTTCATGCTGGCTGGGGCGTCGCCCGGTAAAACAAGGCTCCCATTGTTTTCGCCAGGGAACCAGGGCAAACAGCGAAATATCAGCTACTGGAACAAATCTGAAAGCACAACCCAACTCAACATCACCAGAGTTAAAGATCAGTACTGTCAACATAAGAAGCCTGAATGGCAAAGAAATGGAGCTAGCTGAAGACTTAGATAAGTACCAGATCAACAAGATAGGGGTGACTAAAAGAAAAAAAGTAGTGAGATCTTTCTGAGCAAAAAATACAAAATGTTATATTCAGGAAATGACAATCAAGGAAAAGAAGGAGTAGCCATAGTATTCAACACAAAATACGAGGCTAATCTTGAATGGCAGGCAGTCTCATGTAGAGTGATGTGGGCAAATATCAGAATGGGGAATTGGACAATGAGACTTATTTGTGTCTTATGTTCCCACAGAAGGTTCTACTAAGGTAGAAGTGGAGGAATTTTTTGAGGCTTTAGAAAAAGCAGCTGACACAATGAAAAAGGAAAAGTTGGTCCTTGTTGCAGAGTAGGAAGTGATTGTGAGACATACAAAAATATTTTGGGAAAATTTGGAGAAAAGAGCAAAGCTAATAATAATGGCAAATACCTGTTGTTGGATTTCTGTTCAGGACATGGACTGGTTATTACTAACACCATGTTCCAACATAAAAATGTGCACAAATTCACATGGTGAGAAGAAGCAAGGAATAAGAAAGTCTCATTAACTATGTTGTTGTTGATAGTGATGTTTTCTCCCTGGTGCAGGACACCAAAGTGTACAGAGGATTTGAAATTGGAAGTGATCACTATTTAGTCTTGAGCAGGATAAAATGGAATTTCATATTGAAAATAATGACATGTAAGAAAGTTTTAAAGCGAATAAAAGTTGAGCAGCTCTCACATGTGAACTGTAGACAAAAATACACAAAGATTATTGAAGAAAAATGAAAGAGTTTGAGAACAGGAACCAAACCTTGGAGATTCAGTAGCAAGCCTTGAAGAAAACCCTGATTGATTCAGCCAGAGAGGCATGTGGTGAGGTTGTCTGCAAGGATAGAAAAATCAGAACTCCATGGTGGACACAGGAAGTTAAAGAGGCAGTGAAGGAAAAGAAGAAAGCATATCAAAAGTTCCTGTCAAATAAGTCAGCTTTTGCTCTTAGGGAATACATAGACTAATGTAAGAAAGAGGAACAGTGTGTAAAACTAGTTAAACAAAAATCATGGGAGAACTTTGGCAATAACATAGAAAATAAATATCAAGAAGGTGGTAAGATATTGTGGAGGTTGTTCAAGACGCTTAGGAATTGAGGAAAAAGTGCTGTAAAAGGAGTTAGATATGATAAAGGTGACATGAAAACAGGAGAAAAAGATATCCTTGAAGTATGGAATAATTACTTTGAAAAATTGCTAAATGAAACAAGCAGTGATAGCACAGCGGTAAAAAAAAAAATCAGCAGGCATACAGTCAGGAATACATATCCATACTTGAAATAGAAAAAGCCATCAAAGGCTTGAAATGTGGAAAGGCAGCAGAAGTAGATGATATTCGACTAGAAATGCTGAAATATGGTGGTATAAAAGTCTTACAGTTCATCCATCTGAACCATGCAGTGCATGGTTCAGATGGATGAACAGAGGGACGAATTCCTGATGACTGGAGTACAGCTCGGATAGTACCCATATATAAAAAGGGAAATAAAACTGAATGTGTGAATTACAGAGATATTTCCCTACTGAGTGTTCCTGGTAAGATATATGCAAATATACTTGAGCAGCGGTTGAGAAGAATTGTGGAAGAAAAGCTTGGTGAAGAACAAGCTGGATTCAGGCCAGATAGAGGCTGTCAGATCTTCACTTTACGACAAATAGGTGAGAAAGCATGGGAATAATAAAGATCTGTATTTAAGTTTTGTCGATCTGGAAAAGGCATATAACAAGGTGCCAAGAGAGAAGCTATTCAGTATGCTACAGTTATATGGTGTCAATGGGGCAATATATTAAGCAATACTTAGTCTTTATTTGAGTTGTAAGTCAGCAGTTAGAATTGGAGGAAGTACAGGAAGATGGTTTAAGGTTAAATCTGGTGTGAGACAAGGATGTACATTATCCCCTCTGTTATTCATTATCTATATGGATCACATTACGAAGGAAAGTGGTATTAAACATGATATTAGAATTGGAGATGTTAATATCAGCTCTTTGCTTTATGTGGACGTTGTTATACTTCTAAATAAATCCGCTACAAGTTTGCAAGATTCCCTTACTAAATTGAATAACTGTTGTAATAGATATAGTATGAAGGTCAGCATTAAAAAGACAAAGACAATGAAAATAGGTAGAATTGTTGAAAATGTCAACTGCATTGTGAACGTAGAACCTGTGGACCAAGTAAAACATTTAAGCTACTTAGGCACAATTTTTAGTGAATATGGTAAACTAAATATGGAAATAGATAACAGAATCAAAGCTGGAATGGTAGGAAGTCAATTGAATAAATTCATATGGAATAAGAGAGAAATTAGTCATCATCATCATCAAATTCCTGCCGTGTACCCTCAAGGGGTGTACAGGATATGATAGTACTACATGAAAAAAATTACATCATTACTAACTTCCTATCTACATTTTTCTCCAGATCAGTCTGTTACTTGTCAATACTCCAACATTATCAGATATTATATTTCTATCCTCTAAGGCACTTTGTACCTTATCAATCCACCTATATCTTGGTCTTCCTCTGGGTCGTTTTCCTACCAACCTGGCAGAGAACACTTGTTTTGCTAATCTTTATTCGCCCATTCTGTTTAAGTGACCATACTACCTGAGATTAGCTCTGCTAACGCATTCCTGGATACTGACAATGTCAAGTTCTTTCCTAGTATCCTCGTTTTTAATATGATACTGCCATTGATGCCATCTGTTCACGCATATAATCTTTCTCAGGACTCTCATATCTGCGGTCTGTAGTCTTTGGTCAAGTGTTTTACTTCTGACCCAGTTCTCAGATCTATATGTTAAAACTGGTTTGAAAACTGTCTTGTATACAGCTAATTTAGTGTTATGACTAATTTCTCTCTAATTCCATATGAATTTATTCAGTTGACTTCCCACCATACTAGCTTTGATGATTCTATTGTCTATTTCTATATTTAATTTACCATCTTCGCTAAAAATCGTGCCTAAGTAGCTGAAATGTTTTACTTGTTTCACTGGCTCTCCATTCAAAATGCAGTTGACATTTTCAACAATTCTGCCTATTTTCATTGTCTTTGTTTTTTTATTGCTTACCTTCATACCTATCTATTACAACAGTTATTCAATTTATTTAGGGAATCATGCAGACTTGTAGCGGATTTATTTAGAAGTATAACATCATCCACATAAAGCAAAGAACTGACATTAATATCTCCAGTTTTGATATTATGTTTAATACCACTTTGCTTCATAATGTACATCCTTGTCTCACACCAGATTTAACATTAAACCATCTTCCTGTACTTCTTTCAATTCTAACTGCTGACTTACCACTCCAATAAAGACTCAGTATTGATATAATGCCCATTGACACCATATAACTGTAGCATATCGAATAGCTTCTCTCTTGGCACCTTGTCATATGCCTTTTCCAAATCGACAAACTTAAATACAGATCTTTGTTATATTTCCATGCTTTCTTGACTGTTTGCCGTAAAGTGAAGATCTGATTCTGACAGCCTCTATTTGGCCTGAATCCAGCTTGTTCTTCACCAAGCTTCTCTTCTACAATCCATCTCAACTGTTTCTCAAGTATACAGGCATAAATCTTACCAGGAATACTCAGTAGAGAAATACCTCTGTAATTCTCAAAATCAGTTTTATTTCTCTTTTTATATATGGGTATTATGAGAGCTCTACTCCAATCATCTGGAATTCGTCCTTCAGTCCAGGTCCTCTGAACCATGCAGTGTAGCCACTGTAAAACTTTTATACCTCCATACTTGAGAATTTCTGGTCTAAAATCATCGACTCCAGCTGCCTTTCCACATTTCAAGCCTTTGATGGCTTTTTCTACTTCAGGTATGGATATCTATTCCTGACTGCATGCCTGGTCAGAGTTTTTTACCACTGTGCTGTCATCACTGCTTGTTTCATTTAGCAGTTTTTCAAAGTAATTATTCCATACTTCAAGGATATCTTTTTCTCCCATTTTCATGTCTCCTTTATCATCTCTAACTCCTTTTACAGCACTCTTATCTCCATTCCTAAGCTTCTTCAACAACCTCCAGAATATTTTGCCATCATCTTGATATTTATTTTCTATATTCTTGCCAAAGTCCTCCCATGACTTTTGTTTAGCTAGTTTTACACAGTGTTTCGCATTCTTGCATTTGTCTCTGTATTCTCTAAGAGCACAAGCTGACTTATTTGACAGGAACTTTTGATATGCTTTCTTCTTTTCCTTCACTGCCTCTTTAACTTCCTGTGTCCACCATAGAGTTCTGATTTTTTTTATCCTTGCAGACAACCTCACCACATGCCACTCTGGCAGAATCAGTCAATGTTTTCTTCAGAGTTTGCCACTGAATCTCCAAAGTTTGATTCCTGTTCTCAAACTCATTCATTTTCTTTTCAATAATCTTTCTGTATTTTAGTCTACAGTTCACATCTGAGAGCTGCTCAACTTTTATTTGCTTTAAACCTTTCTTACATGTTATTCTTTTCAATATGAAATTCAATTTTATCCTGCTCAAGACTAAACAGTGATCACTTCCAATTTCAAATCCTCTGTACACTCTGGTGTCCTGCACCAGGGAGAAAACATCACTATCAACAATAATATAGTCAATGAGACTTTTCTTATTCCTTGCCTCTTCTCTCCATGTGAATTTATGTTATGTTGGAACATGGTGTTAGTAATAACCAGTGCATGTAATGAGCAGAAATCCAACAGATATTTGCCATTATTATTAGCTTTGCTCTTTTCTTCAAATTTTCCCAAAATATTTTTGTATGTCTCACAATCATTTCCTACTCTGCTATTTAGATCCACAACAAGGACCAACTTTTCCTTTTTCATTGTGTCAGTTGCTTTTTGTAAAGCCTCAAAAAATTCCTCCACTTCTATCTTAGTAGAACCTTCTGTGGGACCATAGGCACAAATAAGTCTCATTGTCCAGTTCCCCATTTTCATATTTGCCCACATTACTCTACTTGATACTGACTGCCATTTAAGAAGATTATCCTCGTATTTTGTGTTGAATACTACTACTTCTTATTTTCTTTGTTTGTCATTGCCTGAATATAACGTTTTGTATTTATTGCTCAGAAAGATGTCACCAGTTTTTGTCTTTTTTGTTTCAGTCACCCCTATTATTTCGATCTGGTACTTATCTAATTCCTCAGCTAGCTCCATTTCTTTGCCATTCTTGCTTCTTTACCGATCTTTAACTCTGGTGATGTTGAGTTGGGGTTTGTTTTCAGATTTGTTCCAGTAGCTGACTTTTCGCTGTTCGCCCTGGTTCCCTTGTGAAAACAACGGGGGCCTTGTTTAACCGGGCGACGCCCCAGCCGGCATGAAATTTTGTCATGTTGTACCATCATTTTGTATATTGGTTTAAGCCAATAAGAATACAATTTGGTCGGCTAAATTTCAAATTGCCAGCCCATCATCATTCGTTCAGTATCCATGTAGATACCCAATAGGTTGCACCACGAGAAGGTGAGGATTGGACATTAGGTCAGAAGCCCTGGTCGGTTCTCTGCATTCCTTTAAAGGCTATGTGGAGGTCTCCTCTCAGTTATACAGCTTTGACCCTTATGTGCCCCAAGAGAAATTAGTTGGAACACTAAATTAGCTTATAGAAGACGGTGTTCAAGCTAGTTTTAACTTATTGATCTTAGAGCTGGGTCAGAAGTAAAACACTTCGCCAAAGACTAGAGACCGCAGATATGAGAGTCCTAAGAAAGATTAGAGACGTGTACAGATGGCATCAATGGCAATATCATATTAAAAATGAAGATATTAGGAATGAATTGACATTGTCAGCATCCAGGAATGCGTCAGCAGCTAATCTCAGGTGGTATTGTCACTTGAACAGAATGTGCGAGGAAAGATTAGCGAAACAAGTGTTCTCTGCCAGGTTGCCAGGAAAACAACCCAGAGGAAGACCAAGATATAGATGGATTGATACGGTACAAAATGCCTTAGACGATAGAGATATAAGATCTGATAATGTTGGAATCTTGACAAGTAACAGCTGATTTTGGGGAAAATTGTAGATAGGAAGTTAGTAATGATGTAAATTTTTCATGTAGTACTATCATATCTTGTACATGTCAGGAATTTGATGATGATGAGTGTGAATGAATCAGGCTTATCTGAGATAATGTTGGAAATAACTTCAATAATAATGGAAATCACTAAGTATACAAGAAAATCGTTATCAGCAAACAAAACATTGAAGAAACACCTACTGTATGGGCATTTAATTTAATCAAAAAATGAATTATGGAAAAGCTGATATGGGAGTATCAAGTACAGTATAGTTGTCGAAATCAAAGTTAGTTGGCAAAGAAATCAGAAAGAACATGAGAAAATTGGAAAAAAAAAAAAAACTGAAAACGATTAAACAAAGATTACATATAATGAAAAAATGGATTCCAAAACTGAAAAATAAGCAAAGAGTAGTGCAGTGCAATAGAGAAAAATATAATGGAAATGTGCTGTGATATTTATAGGGATCTATACAAAAGCAAAGTCTGTGCGGTTAGCCTAGTGGCTATGCGCTTCGTGACTATATGCCTGGGGAAGGAGTGTCTTAGGTTTGATTCCCATTGGTGATGTGAGGAGCTGAAGGATCTTCCTCAGCCATAGTCAAGGGTCTTGGGCATGGACAGTAGAGTTTTTTCCCCAGTTTATCCTGGGGTTTTTCATCCCGCAAACAGGCAAACAGGACCTGTGAACATACAGAATACAGCCATAGGATAAATAGACGAAGACAGAAGAGGAGATGGGTGCCATCTATCTTAATTCATCGCCCATTAGACATTCATGGCTCAGCCATGAATAGTTGTAACCTTAGTATGGCACAGTATGACCTTTGTAGTTTTTGTGCCAAATAAACTATAAACCAAACCAAACCTTCTACATCTACATACTTAAATACAGATTGTTGTTATATTCCAATGATTTCTCAACTCTTTGTCATGAAGTGGAAATCTGATCCTGACAGCCTCTATGTGTCCTGAATCCAGCTTGTTCTTCACCAAGTTTCCCTTCCACAATCCTTCTCAAGTGTACTTGCATAAATCTTGCCAGGAACACTCAGTAGAGAAATACCTCTGTAATTCTCACATTCAGTTTTATTTCTGTTTTTGTATATGGGTACTATGAGAGCTCTATTCTAATCATCTGGATTTCATCCCTCTGTCCAGGCCTTCTGAACTATACAATGCCGCCACTGAAGACTTTTATACCTCCATACTTGATCATTTTTGGTCGAATATCATCTACTTTTGCTGTTTCCACATTTCAGGCGTTGGATGGCTTTTTCTACTTCAAGCATGGATATGTATTCCTGATTGCATGCCTGGTTAGTGTTTTTTTACCACTGGGCTGTCACTGATTGTTTCATTTAGCAATTTTCCAAAGTAATTACTCCATACTTCAAGGATATCTTTTTGTCCAGTTTTCATGTCACCTTTATCATCTCTAATTTCTTTTACAGTACTCTTTCTTCCATTTCTAAGCCTCTTCAACAACCTTCAGAATATCTTGCCACCTTCTAGATATTTATTTTCTATGCTCTTACCAAAGTCTTCCTGTCACTTTTGTTTAGCTAATTTTACACAGTGTTTAGCATTCTTGCATTTGTCTCTATATTCTCTAAGAGCACAAGCTGACTTATTTGACAGGAACTTTTGATATGCTTTCTTCTTTTCCTTCACTGCCTCTAACTTCCTGTGTCCACCAGGGAGTTCTGATTTTTTTATCCTTGCAGACAACCTCACCACATGCCTCTCTGGCTGAATCAGTTAGGATTTTCTTCAAGGCTTCCTACTGAATCTCCAAGTTTTGTTTCCTGTTTTCAAACTCTTTCATTTTTTTCTTGAATAATGTTTGTTTATTTTAGTGTATAGATCACATCTGAGAGCTGCTCAACTTTTATTCACTTTAAAACTTTCTTATATGTTCTCCTTTTTGATATGAAATTCAATTTTATCCTGTTAAAGACTAAATGATGATTACTTCCCATTTCAAATCCTCTGTACACTGTAGTGTCCTGCACTAGTGAGAAAACATCGTTGTCAATGTGACTTCTTATTCGTTGCCTCTTCTGTCCATGTGAATTTGTGTGCATTTTTATTTTGGAACATTGTGTTAGTAATAACCAGTCCATGTTCTGAGCAGAAATCTAACAGGTATTTGCCATTATTATTATTAGCTTTGCTCTTTTCTTGAAAATTTTCCCAAAATATTTTTGTATGTCTGACAATCATTTCCTACTCTGCTATTTCGATCCATAACATGGACCAATTTTTCGTTTTGTTAGTTGCTTTCTCTAAAGCCTCAAAAAATTTCTCCGTTTCTTGATTAGTAGAACCTTCTTTGAGACCCATAGGCACAAATAAGTCTCGTTGTCCAGTTCCCTATTCTGATATTTGCCCACGTCACTTTACTTGATATTGCCCACCATTCAAGAAGATTAGCCTCGTATTTAGTGTTGAATACTATAACTATTCCTTCTTTTCTGTGATTGTTATTGCCTGAACATGACATTTTATAATTATTGTTTAGAACGATCTCACCTGTTTTTTTCTTTTCTGTTTCACTCACCCCTATTATATTGATCTGGTACTTATCCAATTCCTCAGCTAGCTCTATTTCTTTGCTGTTCAGGCTTCTTATGTTGGTATTACTGATCTTGAACTCTAGTGATGTTGATTTGGGGTATATTTCAGAATTTGTTCCAGTAGTTGACTCTTTGCTGTTTGCAATGGTTCCCTAGTGAAAACAACAACGCTCTTGTTTAACCGATCGACACTCCAGCCAACATGAAATTCTGTCATGTTGCACAATCATTTTATATTGTGGTTTAATCCAATAAGAATACAGTTTGGTCAGCCAAATCAAAATTGCCAGCTCATCCTTGTTCGTTCAGTATCAAGGTAGATACCTAACAGGGTTCACTACGAGAAGGTGAGGATTGGAGATTAGGTCAGAAGCCCTGGTTGGTTCTCTGCATTCCCTTAAAGACTGTGTGGTGGTCTCCTCTCAGTTATACAGCTTTGACCCTTAAGCACCCCAGCTCATTGTACCCATCTATAATTAAAGGAATAAAGCTGAATTTGAAAATTACAGACTAATTTCTCTGCTGAGTGTTCTTGGTAAGATTTATGGAAGTATACTTGAGAAATGGCTAAAAAAATTGTAGAAGGAAAGCTTGGGTAAGAACAACCTGGATTCTGACCAAATATGTGTTTTCAGGATCATATTTTTACTTTAGGTCCAATTGTTAATAAATCTTGGAAATGTGACAGGAATTTGTATTTAAGTTTCATAAATCTGGAAAAGGCATATGCCAAAAGAAAAGCTCCTCAAAATGCTAGTTATGTGGTGTAAATGGGATATTATATCGATCAATATATATAGTTTCTGTTTAAGCTGTAAGCGGTTAGAACTGAAGGAAGTATAGGAAGATTGTTTAATGCAACAAGGGTGTACATTTCTCCACTGTTAATCATTATCTATATGGATCACATTATGAAGGAAAGTGGTATTAAATCCAATACCAAAATTTTCAATGTTAATCTTAGCTCTTTTCTTTATGCAGATGATGTTGTTTTTATGAATAAATCCAGCACAAATCTGCAATAAAAAGACAAAGAGTATGAAAATAGGCAGAAACATTGAAAACCTCACATCCTGAATGGTGAACCTATAGAACAAGTATAACATTTCAGCTATTTAGGCACAATTTTTAGTGAAAATGGTAAATTAAATGTGGAAATAGATAAGAGAATTAGTAAAACTGGTATGATAGGAAGTCAGCCAATTAATTTATATGGAATAAGAAAGAAATTAATCAAAACACTAAATTAGGTGTATACAAGACAGTGTTCAAACCAATTTTAACTTATGGATTTGAGATCTGGGTTAGAAATAAAACTTGTTGAAAGACTGGAAACCTCTAATATGAGAGTTCTGAGAAAGATTAGTGGAGTGAACAGATGGCATCAATGGCAGTATCACATTAAAAATAACAATATTAGGAAAGAACTTGCCATTGTTGGCATTCAGGAATGTGTTAACAGATCTAATCTCAGGTAGTATTGGCACTTAAACAGAATGGAAGGGGAAAGATTAGCTAAACAAGTGATATTTGCCAGGATGGCAGGAAGAATTTCAATTGGAAGACCAAGATATAGGTGGATCGATGCAGTAAAAATTACCTTAGAACTCAGAAATATAAGATCTGATAATGTTGGAATGTTGACAGATAGGCTAATCTGGCAGGAAATTGTTGATAGAAAATTAATAATGATGTAACTTTTCATGTAGTACTATCATAAGATCTGTACCTTCCTGAGAGTATGTATTAGTAATTTGATGACGATGATGGATTAGGCAAGGCTGTTTAGTCCTCTCTAAGTTTTGGAGACTGATAGGGGGGGGGGGAGAGTTCAATCTCTACTAGTTGCCAGAGATAGCCAGCTCAAGACTATCTCTAATTATAAATGGCATCCTTTGAAGAGATAGCTGACAAATGTCACCAGCAGCACTTGAGAAAATGGTGCATATGTTTTAATATTCTCCAAAATATTTTACCCTGACATTTATTAAGCCTATAAATTTACAGAAATATCATACTTTTTAATTTCAGTTAATTTTAGTTTTTTTAATTATTTATAAAAAATTTTTTTATTATTATTTTATTGAGTACTTTTTGAAAATAATTTCAATTCCACTTAGCTCTCTTCTTTATCCAGATAAATATGTAATAAATGCACAAAGAAAATGAACACTTGTAAGTGTGTGTATGTTCATTCTTTTAATTTGGTTTTATTAATAGTAATAATTGCACTAATGTCTTCTTACTCTCTTTTACTATTAGATCAAAGATGAAGTGAACAAACTATACCGTCAATTAGAAATAGACATAGATGCAGTTTTCAAGTCGATGTTGCTACTGAAAAAGAAAAAATATGCAGCACTAGCAGTCAGTAAACGACCAAATGGTGAAATAGTCACTTCAAAAGAATTAAAGGGACTGGATATTGTCAGAAGAGATTGGTCAGAATTAGCTAAGAAGGCTGGAGAGTAAGTATCTGATTGAATGATATGATAATAACAAATACCTTCCTTCAACAACAAAAAAAAAATATGACTATATACTTGGAAAAGCGGAGTTGATAAAATCAAAAACCAGATTGATTATATAACGATCAGGAAAAATTTCAAAATAGTATTGTGCAAGCAAAAACATATTCAGAGGAAGTATAGACTATAATCCAGTTGTTTCAAAATTAAAAGTAAGGCTTAAAAAAACTAAAAACAGAAATAAAGAACCTTGTCTGGAATTCTATTACCAAAAGAATGACTCAATTAAAAATAAGTATGTAACGACAATTAAAGATTGTTTTGAGCTTACTAGAAAGTTTCATTACTACATGAAATAGAAACTGATATAGAAAAAGAATGGAAAGGTGTGAAGGAGGACAACAATTGATGACTGGCTGTAATGTATCCCCAAGAACTCAGAAAAAAACCATGAATGAAAAAAAAAAAAAAAAATCTTTAAACAACATATTAAGGAAAGCTTGCAAAGAGGCCATAGCAGCGTGGCTTAATAATAAGTGCAAGGGAAAATAGAACACCTAGAAATTAGACTCGAGGTACACCAAAAAATAAAAAAAAAATGACAAGCATGAAAATGAATGATCCAAAGAACTTTTCATTCAAGATCAATGATGGCATAGTGTTATTTGAAAGAGAAGTTAACAAAAAGTGGGTTGAATAGATTTCAGGTGTTTACAGAGAAGAGAGAGAAATGATACTGCCTTTAACAATCTTAGAGATAATCTTCCACTACTAAAAGAAGAAATATTAAGACCTATAGAGCAAATGAAGACAGTAAAGACATCAAATCAGGATGACATTCATACAGAAATATTAGCTAAAGTCCCTAGAAGAAAATAGAATAGAAGAGCTAAGGAAACTGTTTAACCATATGCAGCATATATGATAGTGGATATGTTCTTAATGAACTCTGGAACTCGATGAACATCGTGAAAAGGGCTGGGGCAGTTGAGTGTAAAGATTACAGACCAATAAGCCTAATGAGCCATGTAAGAAATATCACTTGATGAATTATATTGGTAAGAATAAAAGCAAAAACAGCAAATGAAATAAAAGATGCCCAAAGTGTGAATTTATGAAAAGCAGAGAAACAAGAGATAGAGAGAGTATCTTTGATATCAGGATGATAATACAAAAAAATTTTGAAATGCAGAAAAATGTTTATCTTAGGTTTTATTACTATTATTAAGATAGACCTCTAGGTAGGCAAGGAACCATCAAGGGAGGCCACATATCATATCACCTGCACTAGTTGTCATGCCTTTTGTTGAATTCATTCACATTAGCTGCAATCACCACTTCCAATGGTATTCCATTCCAGTCATGCTGTACTGTATGGAAGAAAAATCTAGCTCTCACCTCTTCTTGACTGATTCATTCTCAACTTTCATGGATGTCCTCTCATCCTCTTTTTACCCTCCATTTTGTAGATAATAAGAAAGCATTGTATGGCGTTCAGCATAAGAAAAGAATAGACAGGATTTGATATACAACTGATATCCTATATGTATATTGGAACCAAATCCACAATGAACTGACAGAAAGAAGATAGGAGAAAGATTGATGCCTCTGAGATGTGGATGTACAGAAGAGCATTAAAGATCTCAACCCAGAAGAAGAGAAATAAAGTTTTCAAGATGGTAGGTACTAAAATGGAACTAATAAAGAACTTAGAAATAATGAAAAATATCGTATATGGGTCATATAGGCACGAAAGTCTTCATAAAGATTTATTAGAGGAAGAAGTGACTCGTGGTTTAAAAACATAAAGGATTGGCTGGGCCTGAACTATGCAAAAGAGCAATCCAAGACAAATATTTGGAGATTCACAATAGCCAACCTCCTAGATTGAAATGACACTTGACAGAATAGATAATTATAGTATGAAATATGTTGATGCAAAAGTAATACTTTTTTTAGTAGTTGCTTAATTCAGCTTTGAAAATAGTGCAGTCTGATTTGAAAATTGCCATTTTTAATGTGTAGTCAAATGGTCAGTGTTTAATAATAAGCTGAATTTTAAAAGCCATTCATTACATTAACAGTAGTACAAACTAGAGGCAATTTATTGAGATGCAGGCTGCAATATGCAGATGTCTGTGTGGGTCTTGTAATAGTTACTGACATTTACACTTACTCTTCTCACTTGGGTTTTTCTAGTTAATGAAACCAGTTCTCCCTTCATAGAGAGAGAAAGAGAGAGTGTGTATGCTGTGCATATTTGTTAACTAGCTATATTATACTGTCACAAAAACCAGCATCAAAATGATGTACTATTTAAAAACATGAAACATGAGTACTTTAAACTGTTGTGAATTCAGGACCATAAATTTAAGCTTTGTCAAGTACCATATTATGTTTTACTCAACACTTGGTAATAACTTAAAGACAGCATCCACCATCTGAAAGAAAGAAGGAAACTATGGTGAAAGTCCTCTTAACTGACTATATTGATTGACCAATATACTTTTTTTTATGTAACACCATAAACTACAAATCATATAATTTTAAGGGATTGTTGTTCCTTTAGTGATTGACATAGTGGTAATTGTCATATTGAATATTGAGAACAACATGTAAAAATGGTGTCCTTTCAGAAGTCCTTTGAAATACTTAGTCTTTCAAAGATTTGATAATGAATAGCAAGCCTATTGATTTCTTCTTTCTTTTTTTTATGTGAATCTCACTCACAAAAGATTGTGAACCTATCATAAATTTTAGAGGTGTGTTGTATGTACTAGATAATCCAGATAGTCTACTAGATAATTTTTATATATGGTAACTGAGAACTTTAACTTCTGACCCTCTGATAAATGGAGTGGTCACTGCAAAACTTTTATGCCTCCATATTTAAGCATTTCTGGTTAAATATCATCTATATTCCAGCTACCTTTCTGCATTTCAAGTTTTTTGATGGCTGTTTCTACCTCAAGCATTGATATGTACTCTTTTTTTTTTTTTTTTCCTGTTGAAAATTTCCTGCTATTGTACTGTCACAGCTTGTTTCGTTCAATGGTCTTTCAAAATAATTACTCCAGACATTTAGCATATCCTTATCTTCAGTTTTCATGTCACCTTTATCATCTCCTACAAGAATCACTTTTTCCATTTCCTTTTATGATACTCTTTCCTCCATTTTCTATATTCTTATCAAAGTCTTCCTATACTTTTGACTTTTGTTTAGCTACTTTCACACATAACTTAGCTCTCTTACATATTTCTGTGTGTGTGTTCTTTTAGGACATCTGATTTGCTAGGACTTTTTGGTATGCTTTCTTGTCTAGGATTGCTTCTCTGACATCTTGTATTTTTCTATTCTTGCAGACAACTTCATGCAACGCATACCTTCCTAGCTAAAATCGTCCATGTTTAGTTTGCCACTGAGGCTCCAAGGTTTGGTTCTTGTTTTCGACCTGTTTCATTCTTTCTGCAGTAATGTTTGTATAGTTGAACCTACCTACAGTTTACCTGTAAAAGCTGCTCAACTTTAATTATTTTTAAAACTTTTTTACATACTGTTCCTTTCAATATGCTATTCAGTTTTATCCTTCTTAAAACTAAGTGATGGTCACTTTCAATTTCAAATCCTCTGTACACTCTTGTATCTTGAACCAGCATGAAGATATCACTAGACATAGTCAATGAGATTTTCTTATTTCTTGCATCTTCTTTCTGTGAACTTGTTCAAATCATGTTTATGTTGAAATATAGTATTAGTAATGACTAGTCTATATGCTGAGCAGAAATGCAGCAGATACTTAACTGTTATTATTATCTCTACCCTTTTCTCCAAATTTTCTCAAAATGTTCCTTATGCATGATGGGATTCATTTCATACTATGTTATTTAGATCTCCTACAAGAATCACTTTTTCCATTTTCTTTACTTGGCTGCCTGCTCTAATAACTTGAAAAATTCCTCCACTTCTTTAGGAGAACCTTCTGTTGGACCAGGACCAGCGCATAGTATTTTTCTTGTGTGTGCAATTAATGTTCGGTGCCTTTCCAAAAAAGTTTTTTTTTTTTTTTTTTTTAATAAAGTGTGAATAAAATGAAAAACAAATGAAAACCGCTTTACAGTATAATGTTACCTATGGATTAGTCCTGCTTATACAATATAAATTTTCAAAATAATATAAAGTTAAGAGATTTATTCAAATATTCTTTACATTAATTTTGCATTAATAAATAAATTAATTTTGAAGATTCAACGAAAATAGATAAGAGAATTTTACAAGAATGTTTCGTATTGGACTCGACAGTTCGCTGATTATTTTGTGTCGCTGACACCGCCCTAATGAGCTCAAATGTTGAGAAGAATGAGTTATCAGTAGTAAGCCGACTTTTAGGGCCGGACCACATGCATCTGATCTGATTAAAATTAGAATACGGCCCTTGCACAGAACTCAACAATTAATCATAAGTTGATTTATGATACATCAAAAAATAAAGAACTATTTTAGGTATATTTTTGTAAATTTTAATAAAAAATTATAGTGATATAATCGGGTCCAGGATACAATTTCAGAATTTATTTGTTCTTTTCCGGGAAGATCTGAAGGGGCCTGAACAGAAGACGGCGTACATTCATAATTACATGTACCATTCGTTGTTAGTTTAAACTCTTATCTCATATTTTTTGACATCTTTTAGGTGCCTTTTCTTCTGTGGTGCCTGTGTATATTGCACACTTTGCACACACTACCAGCTGGGCCTGTGTGGGACCATAGGCACAAGTAAATTTCATTGTCCATTTTCACATTTGAAGCTTTGCTCACATAACTCGACTCCAAGTTTATCTTCATGTTTGGTGCTGTTATTGCTATTGATGAATACTATTGCTTCTCCTTCCTTTCCTTGATCATTATTGCCCAAATATAACACTCTATACTTATTATTTAGTAAGATCTTACTTCTTTTTGTCTTCTTTGTGCAATTATGTCCATGTAGCACTTTTCCAGTTCTTCTGCAAGTTCAGCATATGAACTAGTCATTAGTCAGGTTTGATTTCCTTTCCATTAATACTCTTATTCTGATAGGAACCATCACTGTATAGTGATGATTCTTATCAGAAGAGCTGTTTAAGCATGGCAATAATTAAGCAAAGGAATCACATTAAACAAAATATAGTATTTAAGTGTGTGTCATTTGGATTAAAATCTGTTCCTGAAAATAAATTTTAAAAAAAAGTTTATTATTATTATTATTACATGACACCTCCAGGGAGTCTAAGGACTCATCATGGGAGGGCACACTACTCTATTTTGCCAAATACGTCTCATTCTCTCCACTACCACTTAATTCTCTAACTAACAAAGCTCAACTAACACTGCTACCATCAATGGCATCTATCGCCCATCATCACCAACAACTAGGGTGACCAACTTTTGAACATGAAAATAAGGGAGATTGGGTCTTCACATCATTCTCTCTCCATTTATGTCCTTCAGTGCTAGAATGTTGCTTGCTGTCATTATTACCCCCATGGGCAATACTGAAGTCACATTTACATAATATACAATTAGCTTTATGAACATTGGATGGCATGGGTTGTAGCCACAAGTACTGTTCTTCTCATTTCTTTAGATAAACACACAAATATTTATATTTCTTTTTGGTGATGTTTTTACATCATTACTTTCTGTTTCACCGTTACTATCCATCACGAAAATATACTATGGCCCTCGATGTTCAAGGATACTGAAAGTACTTTGAGAATGAATACAGACACAACAGCTGGTAAGAACTCAAGATAGGAAACAGACAAACAAAATCCATAAGTGTATATTGAAAATTGCTACCAACGATTTGATTATTCCGAATGGATGTCGATTATTAAAATGGCACCAAAGGTTACAAGATCAATGCAACGATATAACATCTTTGCCGGAACACCCATGTATATTCATTGGCCAGAACAGAATTGTATCGATTAGAATTTTCCAAACTATCGATATTAGTGTCAAATTGTATTTGGCAGTTATAATATACATTGAAAAATTAACAACGATGATTGATTATGAAAAATACGGGAGTATTTGAAGATCAATATGGAAGCGGGGATACAGGAAAGTTGGTCACCCTACCAATAACCGTTTTTTGTCTGTAAATTGTGTGTGTTCTGAAGGTCGATTTGTCTGTATGCGGGATGAAAAACCTGAGTTTCCGGGGGCAAAAACTCTGCTACCACCATATGAGATCGGCTGACTCACCTTCAACTGAAAAAGCCCATATAAAGATTTCCCTCATCACGACAAGAATCGAACCCAGGTCTTTTCCAATCGAAGGGTGCAATGTTCCACTGTTCTTCCAATTGCACTCTGGTGGCTAATTGCGAATGCTGATAGTAAAGGGAAATTACGTTTTTTTTTTTTTATTATTATATGCTTATCACTGCTTATTTCCTCTAGCTTTAATTTTAGAGTTAAAAAGAGAAAATCTAACTTATTTTGGCTTTATTTGATTAGAACTTTAGCTCAGAATAACAAATGTGAATTGGTAACCTTGCTCACCTTTGAGCACAATATAATTTAGAGAAAGCATAATTAACTTCATCAAAAAATACATTTATTGTTAATTGTAGTCACCATGTCAGTATGTGAATAATCTTTTAAACTTTTACTGTAATGTTTATTGTTAAATTCACATTTTATTAATTCTTCCCTGATGATAATTTTGGTAAAACACACCATAATTTTAGGTATGTTGTTGAGCAGATTCTTTCAGACAAATCAAGGGAGGAAATTGTACATAATATACACTCTCATCTTGAAGAACTTCAAGCTTCTGTTAGAAGTGATACGATTCCTTTGTGCAGATTTACCATCACAAAGGTGTGTTAACTTTGATAATCTTACTTTTTTTTTTAATAATGGTGATATAATTATGATGTCTCATTCAGAAACTTGTGGATTAAAAAACATACAGGTTTATTTATTATGGTTATTTATATGTGAGTTTAACATAAAATTAATTGTAGAGTTTATTGTGCATAAGCAGGTGATGTTGGAAGCTTTTAAGCTCGATATATTTTAAGTTAATTATAGAAGTGCAATAACTAATGGCACAGAAAATCAATGCAAGGTTTGTAGGTGTGCAGTTGAAAGATATTGGTGGAATGAATGAAATTCTTAGTGCAAAAGGAGTAAAATTAAACAACATGAGAAGGAAAGAAATTAAGTCAGAAGAATAAAATGAAAGATTTTTCTTGAAGCAAAAGTTTGGTGTGACTGTTGCTAGTAGGGAACCATATAAGAGATTATTTTATGGGTAGGTACAAATGATTTGAAAGGAAACCAGTATAGTTTAATAACAGATTTACAAGAATTCCTGACTGGAGTGAAAGAGAGAGATAAGATTATAAATCTGTTGTCACAATACGACAGAAGCAAGTTGAGAAGAAAGGCTGTGATTACAAATTAATCAATATCTAAGATGACTGTATTTTTTAAGGAAATTACAACTTAGACTAATATATTAACTAGAATCAGTTTATGATTTTTTTTTTTTTTTTAACCACTAAATACTTAAATAAGATAACTGAAAATTGGGTTTTAATTGGTTTGAAATTTGATACAACTAGTAACTGACTAGTTTCACCACGTTACAGTTAATGTGGCAAAACTAGTTGTATCAAATTTCTAACCAATTAAAACCCAATTTTCAATTATCTTATTTAGAATCAGTTTAATTAATACTTCCAGTATCAGAGAACAAAATATAGTGAACACAGGCACTATATTTTGTTTACTAAGCAAAGAGGTGAAAACATGTCAACTGAGAGTAAACATGTCAACTAAGAGTGGGATAAATTCGATGTTCTTGGCTGTTGGGCTGAAGTATGGAAGATGAGAGCTTCCCAAATTTGGGACAGTTTCATGCTGAAAAGTCTTTTGTATTTTTATTTGCTATCATGGAATAGAGTGGCTGTAGTAGTAGAAATACATAAAGACTACATCAGCAATCCTGATGTTGGCTGTTCTACCCATTTGGCTATAGTAGGATAGCTCACAACTGCCAAGGACCTGGTAAACACCCAACTGGTCTTTGATGGAGCAGATAAAGCATGCTAATTTTGGTCTATAAGTGGTTGGAAGGTTTTTTAGATGTGGCTTGGATATATGAATGGTGATAGCTTTGGTGTTATCTCTGTTCTGGAGGGATAGTTTAGGAATTTTAATGTTTTTTTTTGGATATGGTGAGAATTGTAGCCATTGAATAAGAAAGGATTTTGTGAATGTAGTCGAGTTCTGTGGAGGGGATACTGTTATCTGAACTAATTAATTTAGCCCTATTATAAAGTTCTAATAACCCCATACTGCTGGGGGGGGGGGGGGCATGGCTTTGTGGATGTATTTGTGGGTTTTCTGTAAACAGAGAATGCTGGGGATTCATCAGGCTGACTGTTGTTATTTTCTTTTTCTAATGTGAACCGGATCCTGGGATGTTGATTGTTTTGATGATGTGTTAAAAATATGTTGAGAGTATCCAGTCCTTGTAGCTAAATGGAGAACATCAATCAAAAAATTGTAGTAGACAAACAATGGATCTGTATGGGTAGAGTTTAGAGCTTTCTCTTCAAATATTTCCATTAAAAAATTAGCCTCCTGGGAAGAGAGCTCATTGCCATCCTGCCTATTTATTTCTAAAAATTTCCTTGTCAAACAAAATACCTCAAGTTCATGATGAACTTGGCTGAAATATTGTTAGAAAATTTAGCTTGAATAAGGTCTAATGTGTTTTTAAGTGGGACATTGGTGAACAGAAAGAAGGCACCAAACATGACCATAATGCCTGTGTATTGGAGTCTGCGATTTTCTATGCTGATTTACTGTCAGTGACATGCTTCAACTTCTTTACTTAGTGTCTGTGCACACATCGTATTATATTTTCTTCCCTGATGACGGAAATTTGCGAAATTCGTGAGTTCAACATGTATGCATGGCAAAATGTGAAAGATATGTTTGTGGAGAGACTAAACAGGAGACGAGAAAGGGTGAAGCAGCAAAAGTAAGTAATATGGGAATGAAGGGAAATATGAATGAGGAAACAGAAGGTGCAGCAGAATGAGAGGAGTAAGAGAGCAGAATGAATGACAAATGATTTAAGTCTACAAAAGAAAAATGCAAGGGCATATATCAGGAGGTTATTGAGGAGAGTGAAAGATAACAGTATAGTGGGAAATATTGTCATATGTTGCCAAGGTATGACAAAGATGAGTTCAGACAGAGAGCCAGAATCATGAATGGTATGTTGGCAGAGCTTTGTGAATAGAAGGGAGTGCACTTTGTTGATGTCTAACACGTATTTGATGGAAGAACTGAATTATACAGGCATGATGGATTGCATTTGAATGGCTTTGGAGTGAGTGAACTGCAGAAACTATTGCTAGATGGAAGTGCATTGTGTGATGCAAGCAAGAGATCAGAAGTAAGACATGAAGTGAAAGGTCAGGAGGATGGTATGGTAGAGACTGAAGTGCTTGGCAATGAAAATAGTGGTAGTGTGAGAGATGAAGAGAATGAGGCTGTAAAAGGAACATGGAGGAGGGGGGGTGGCATAGGGAGAGTGGATGTTTGAAGTAGTAGTGAATGTATGTATGGGGATGATCAGCATAGAAATGGAATAGATCAAGATGTGAGTGGGGTAGTTGAGACTTAGCGAATATATGGGGTAAGTGGTGATAAAAGCGACCTTTATTACTGCTTAAGGGCAAGAAGGTGTGGTAGGAAAATCACAACCAAAAAGTGACTTGCATAGGACTGGTTATATCAGAAATAAGGGAAGTGAAATTGTTTTACTGATTGAGTTTATTCATCCCACAATCATTGTAATAAGTGAAACATGGCTGAATGAAGATGATATCCTAATGGGAATAGAAATGGAAGGGTATAGTGTTTTTTGTGAGGATAGAAAGGACAAAAAGGAAGGGGAAAGTGCTGCTGATGATAGCAGGGGAATTATGTCCACATAAGGTGGACATGAAAAAGGGAAATGGTAACAGTAGTTTTGAGGCAGCGTGATGTGAGATGGAGATTGACAGGAAAGATATTTACTTGAATATTGCTATAGGCCAGGGAATGTGGAGGGTGCTGATGAAGAATCGTATGAGCAACTTTGGTTAGTGAAAAAAAGAAGGGTGATTTTAATTATGACAGTATAGATTGGAGAATAAGGAAAATGAATTTCTCAATTTCTTGAGAGACAACTTTCCCAGGCAGTGTGTAAAGGAGGACACATGAGAATCGCGAGTTTTGGATCTGATCATTTCATCAGAGGACATAATTGTGATTGGCGTTTCGCACTTTCCTCCAGTTGGTGAGAGTGATCATGAAGTGATCACTGGTATTTTGGACCATTATTCTTTAATTTGTACTTCAAACAGCAGTGTACAAATTATTATTTAATTTGTACACTGCTGTTTGAAGATGATGTAAAAATTGGTAGAGTAATAAGGAATCAAGCAGATATGGCCTTCAGGAGGACAGTGGGCAACAGTATAGAACTGAGAATTCAGTGTTACCAAGTGTAAGGTTCCGAAATTTGGTAGGCAACAATGGGATGCCAAGTATACACTTGGTTATGGAAATTGAGGAGATAAGAGACCTTGGAGTGATGGAGGACATGGATCTGAGGTTTAGCAGTCACACTGCAGAAATTGTGAAGACATTACATCAGATTATGGCAATGATGTGGAGATCCTTAACTTGTAGATATAAAGAGGCTCTGATTGCATTCTGTAAGGCCTAGACTAAGTCTCATGCAGATTTTTGTGTGCAGAATTGGTCCTCTGGTTGTTGTGGTGATGAATATACTGCAGAGGATCCAGAAAAGACTGACTAGGGTCATAACTCGCCTTTGGAATGTGAGGACAGATTGAGGGATTGCAGTTTGCAAAGCCTTGTGAATAGGAGGAAGAGAGGGGATATCATTGAGACATTTAAATTGGTAAAGGGTTGTTACCAGGTTAACGTGGAAGAAATTTTTCCTATAATGGGAGAATGGGGCAGAACAAAGGGAAATACCTGGAAAGAGGATATGAGCAGAGGCATAAGGAATAGGTTCTTTGCATGGAGAGTAGTTGGTGAGTGGAATGCATTGCCTGACATTGTAATGAATGTCATGGTTTGATGGGCTTTGTGTGTAAAAGTGTTGGTCTCACACGATGAATCTTTTGACTTCATGGAGGTGTGGCATTAATAATAATAATAATTTGACTTTGGTGAAATATTGGAAGTATTAATTAAATTTATATTATATTAATTTCCATAAAAAATACAGTTATGAATAGTCAATGTATAAATAAGCCTTACCACCAGAAATACACAGGATGTGTAGTATGTAATATATATATAATGTGAAAAAAGAATTGCATCAGTGGACTTTGTTGCATTTGAATGGATCTGGAATTGGGTGTTTGAAAAGCTTGTTAGTCTTTGTGGGTGATAATGTCTTGGAGAATGAAGAGTTCATTCCAGATACAGTTGAAACAAGAAGTATTAACTTCGAGAATGTGCAGCAGAGTTCGGGGTTGGATCTATCAACATAAGAAGGATCTGCATCAATGGAAAAGAAATAGAACTGTAGAAGAATTGGAAAAGTTCCAGATAGTAGGCTTTACCATACAAGATTATGATAAGAGAAATGGAGTAGCTATAGTATTCAGTACTAAATATGAGAATAATCTTGAATAGCATGCATTGCCAAATAGAGTGATGTGAGCAGACATCTTCGTCTTCTCTTGAGCAGGATCTTCCAATCTTCTCTATTCCTTGCTGTTCGGAAAGGTTCCTTATATGTTTTGCATCCCGAGATGGTCTTTATTAATTTCAGCCAGGTAATTCTTGGTCTTCCAGATCTTCTTTTTTCAGTTGGAAAAGTATTGATTAGGACGTTAGGAAGTCTGTCTGCGTCCATGCGTACAGTGTGTCCAAACCATCTCAGTTGTTGTTTTCTAATTTTTTCTATTATTGTCTTTTTATACAATAGTTCTTGTCTGACTGTGATGTTTGTTTTCTTTTCTATCCAACTTGTTCTATTTATTTTTCTTAAGCATTTCATTTCAAATGCCAGCAGTTTTTTTCTCCCCTTTTTTAACTGTCCATGCTTCTGCTCCATAGATGACTGTTGGTATAATTATTGCTTCATATAATTTAATTTTGGCTTGCTTAGATATCTTGTTTGTTTTCCAGATTTTCTGTAATTTTCCTATGGTGGTCAATCCTATCACTATTCTGTGTTTGATTGTTCTGAGTTCATCTATTGTTTCTGTCAGTATCCAAGGTATATGAAGTTGTCTACTTGTTCTATTTGTTCTCCGTTTAGGGTGTCTGAGATGGTAGTTCCGTTCCTCCCTATTTTCATCACTTTTGTATATTTATTGTCATGTCATATGTTTTACAGGTTTTATTTAGCTTGTTGATCAACTTTCGTAGTTCATTTGGGGTTCTTGCAAGAAGGACGAGATCATCTGCATATTTGATATTATTTATGTTTAAGCCATTGACATTGATTCCAGGCTCATTGTCTACTGCCTTCTTTACAACTTCTTCTAAATATATGTTGAAAAGGCATGGGGATAATGGGCATCCTTGCATTACCCCTTTTTGGATCTCTATGTTGTGAGTGTGTCCTTTTTAATTATTGCATTTGTCTTAGAGTAATATTTTATCAGAAACTGTATTATATATTTGTCTATTGCTTTTTCTAGTAGAATTTTAAGAAGGATTTCTCTGCTGATGTTATCGAAAGCTTGTTTAAAGTTCACAAAACAACAATATAGTTCTTTATGGTCTTCCCAGCTGAGCTCTGCTAGTTGGTGCAGTGTGAAAATTTGGTCTATTGTTGTTGTTCCGTTCCGTTCCGGTCTATTCCGAGGAAACTAGCTTGTTCTATGCCTATCATTTCTTCATAGGTGTTTTTTAATCTATTTTGTATAATTCTTATGAATATTTTATAGGTGCGAGGGAGTAAATTGATTGGTCTGTAATTTCTGCAGTCTCTTTTGTCTCCTTTCTTGTATATTGGGATGATCTTTCCAGTTATCTGGGATCTCTCCTGTTTGGAGTATTTTATTGAATAGGATTGTTAAATATTCTATTGATATGTTGCCTCCATATGACCACAGTTCAGTAGGGATAGTATCAATGCTTGGTGCTTTATTGTTTTTCATCTGTTTTATTACTTATCTAACTTCTTGTAAAATTTTTGGGTGATCATTATTTTCTTCTGTTGTTGGCATTGTAGTTTTCTTTCCTTGGTGGAAGATAGTCTTAAAATGGTTTGACCAGATTTTTCTTATGTATTCAATATTCCCAGTTTCAGTCATCTTGTTGTTTATCATTGTTACTGCTTTTGCTGAGAATTCCTTTGTAATTTCTCTTACACTATCATGGAAGAGCAAACATCAGAATGATTAATTGAACAATGAGACCTATTTGTGTTGATGGTTCCACAGAAGGTTCTACTAAAGAAGTTGAGGAATTTTTCAAGGCATTAGAAAAAGCAGCTGACACAAAGAAAAATGAAACGTGGGTCCTTGTTGTTGAACTAAACAGGAGTAGGAGAACAGACATACAGAAATGTTTTGGGAAAATTTAGAGAAAAAAGCAAAGCAAATAATAATGGTAAGTACTTGCTGGGTTTCTGTTCTGTATGTGAACTAGTCATTACTAGTACCACATTCCAACATAAATGATGTTCAGAAATTCACATAGACAGAAGTTACAAGAAATAAGAAAATTTCATTGAGTACAGTATTGTTGATAGCAATATCTCATGCTAGTTCAGAAAATAAGGGTATACAGAGGATTTGAAACAGGAAGTAATCACCATTTTAGTTTTAAGCAGAATAAAATTGAATATCATGTTGAAAAGAAAAGCAAGGGTATACAGAGGATTTGAAACAGGAAGTAATCACCATTTTAGTTTTAAGCAGAATAAAATTGAATATCATGTTGAAAAGAAAAGCATGTAAGAAAGTTTTAAAAAGAATCAAAGTTGAGTAGCATTCAGAGGTGAACTGCAGACTTAAATAAGCAAATATTATTCCAAAAAAAATGAAAGTTTGTAAACAAGAACAAATCTTTGGAGATTTGGTGTGATAAATGATACAGCAGTGTGGCTGCCATGCCACAGAAAAAGCCATCAAAAACCTGAAATAGATGTTTGACCAGAAATGCTCCAGTAGAGATAAAAAAAAGTTTTACAGTAGCTACACTTCATAATTCAGGAAGCCTGGTCTGTGGTAATGAAATTGAATGTGAGAATTACAGAGCAATTTCTCTGAGTGTTCCTAGTAAGAATTCTACCAGCAAACTTGGGGAAAGGCCAAGAAAAACTGTAAAAGGGAAATTTTGAAACTGATAAGCTGGGTTCACACCAAACAAAAGTTGTCAAGATTAGGTTTTCCGTTTGAAATAAGTAGTAGAGATGATGGAAATATAATGTAGATCTGATAAAGGCATACAACAGGAGCTAAGAGAAGAGTTGTTTAAAATGCTAGATTTATATGGCATAAATGGTACATTATATCAAGCAATACATGTCTGTATATGAGTTGTTGGTCAGCAATGAGAGTTGAAAATATAGGAAAATGGTTTGATGTTAAATTGGGTGTAATACCAGGATGCACATCATCTTCACTGTACATAACATTATGAAGCAAAGTTGCATAAAATTGAATATATCCAATTGTATATATTCAGCACACCTCTTTACTTTATACAGATTGAGTTATATTCTTAAATGAATCTGAAACAAATCTTGCAGGATTTCCTAAATAAATTGAATAATTGTAATGAATTTGGTACAAAAATTAGCAAATAGAAGAAGATTATGAAAATAGGCAGGAACATTGAAAATATCACTTGCATCCTAAATAGAGAGCCCATAGAACAAGTAAAACACATCGGCTGTTTGGGCAAAATGTTTAGTGGAGATGGCATGTTAAACATGGAAATAGATGACAGAATGAGCAAAGCTGGTATAGTGATGGGTCAACTAAATAATTTTATATGGTAAATGAGAAATTATTTAAAACACTAAACCAGCTGTATAGTTCAAACCAGTTTTAACTTGGGATCTGAGAGCTGGGTTAGAAATGAAACATTTGATCAAATTCTGGATCCCTTAAATCACTGAGAGATAAGATAACCAAAACAGATTTGATAAAAACTAAACAAAAAATTAATCTCTGGAGTATGTTATAGAATTCCCATTAGAAATTATAAAGTGCTTCCAAAGATACAAGTTCTGAGGATGATTAGGAGTGAACAGATAGCATTAATGGCAGAATCATATTAAAAATGAGGATACTAGGGGGAAAGTTGTTATTATTAGCATTTTGAAATGTGTGAGAAGAAAGGTTAGCAAAACAATTTTTTTTTTGTCCAGGATGGCAAGAAAAAAACTGAGAAGAAGATCAAGATTCAGGTGGATTGATATAATAATTAGAATTCCAGCTATAAGATCTAATTATATTTTAGTCCTGAAAAAATAACAGATTAATTTGGAGGAAATTGTTTATAGGAGGTTAGTGATGATGTAAACTTTTTATGCAGTACTATTATATTCTGTACATTCCCTGAAGGTAATCAGGAATTTGATGATTCTGATATTGAAAAATGACTATAAACTTGACTGATCAACAACTTTAGTGACTTATAAAAAAAATTAAAACCCTTAGCTCACTGAGAGATAAGATAACAAAACAGATTTGGTAAAAACTAAAACAAAAAATTAATCCCTGGAGTAAGTTATGGAATTCCCATTAAAAATTATAAAGTGCTTCCATGAATTTTTTTTGTTCTGTGTCAGCATTTACTTTTCTATGCATATGTAATCAAAGAAGAAAAAATTCAACTCAGTCAAGTAGGCACTTCTATACAGTTCATAACTACAGAAAATTACCCCTATCTCAAAAGAATAATAATAGGAGTGTATAAATTACTCTTTGTTTACTTTTATGTGAAGGTTTATATGCACAGTTTGTGTGTGTGTGTGTGTTGATCACATACAAGAGATAGAACCTGTAAGCGCATCATTGCCAAGTGTAGGGTGCAAGTGAGGATGTGAAAAGAAGTTCATTGATATTTTTCCTTGAAAAATTATAAGTTGTAGCAGTTAAAGAATATAAACAGATAGATAGAATTAAAGAGTAGGAGAGGAAGCTGATTCAGTTTGTTTACAGTTATGCTGATAAGGGATGTGGACAGTTGCTGCTGCTCTTGTTTTTTGTGGTTCCCACTCATGAAAGGTTGTATGCCTATAGTACATTAGTACTTTGAGTGGGCTTTGGATTTCTTAATTCTATTTTTATAATTCTTTTTTTTTTTTTTTCCCCATAGTCCGGAGACTAAACATGGAAGTTTCTCGAGCTACTTCAGGCCTCCGATAAGTAGGGCAGTGGTCTTAACACTGGTGATGAAATTCATCTTCCACCTAAATATAGTCACAGACATCCATGTCCATGGAGGGATTTGAACCTGTGACCTGTTGATTGGAAAGCAACTGTTAAGCCACTTTACATAGTTATATTGTTATTCATTTTAACTAGCATGAGTGCTTACTCTAGATCAGCGTTTCTCCACCTTCCTAAGCCCAACAACCAGTAAAATGCCTAAAATAATTCTATGGACCCACTAAGTTTTTTTGGTTTTTTTTTTTATAATTTTTAATTACTTATTCAGTTTTAATTTGTTTTGTTATTTATTTAACTAATTTAAGTCTGTGTGCGGACCCCCCTGTCCCATTGTCGCAGACCACATGTTGAGAAACAATGCTCTAGATAAACAGTTCGTGACATTTTTGAAATTCTAAAGGAATCTCTTAACTCCATAGATTTTATTCTTTATATTGTTGAGTAATGAAAGCGCTAAGTTTGCAAAACAGTATATAATGGTCAGTGCTCTTTGCTCCATAGTTGATTGGTTTTTCTGATTTATTCAACTTCCAGCTTATTTTTGTAACATGTTTAAGAAATCTTAATCTAACTGTGCCCGTTCTCCTTTAACATGCGGATTAAATGATTTCTACTTGACCATTGTTTGATCACAGGACAACTAGCATTTACACAAAACAACAGATAATCTTATCTTTAGAACCTTGAAACTTTAGAACCTTGAGCAGATTTTTAACTTTTTGCAAGATGAATTCTTCAAGGGCACCTGCAGAGATAGAGATTTTTCATTGTCTGAATGTTCTGTTTTGTATTTTATACAGTAGTAATTTGTAATTAATGATGACATCATTTACTATTTGACTTGGCCCATCATATAGTGCTCCAGAGGAACAGAGTAATACTTGATTGTAAATAGGTATGGGACTTAATGTTTAATCAAGAATTTATTCAGATTTCTATCACTTAAATAGTTTGTTTTTACAATGAATTAAAAATTATAAGTGAAGCATTTCAATATTAATTATTCATAGCATCTTTTAATAAAGATATGATAATGCATTTCCCTTCTCTCCCTCTTTTTTCAGCAATTGACAAAGTCTCCTGAAGCTTATCCTGACAAAAAAAATCTTCCACACGTTCAAGTTGCTCTTCGAATGAATTCACGAGGTGGGCGAAAATTAAAGCAGGGAGATACAGTAACGTATGTGATATGTGAGGTACTGTGTTTGATTGTGATTGGCATCTAATTAGAAAAAATTGTGCTATTTTGTGGAAGGTTTGCAGCTCATAATAATAAATGAATAGCAATATTTCATGTTTATTAATTATGATATGGAATTATGTTTACATTTTATATACTTTTCTTGATAATGAAGTATTTTACAGTTTTCGCTTGTTTTTTACTAAGTTTTGCAGCCATTTTTATGCTTTAAAGTGGTATGTGTTGACAGATTGGATAAAAAGAAATGTATACATTGACTATTGTTATATACAGTCAGCTCTCACTATAGTAAATGTAGTGGATTGTTTGCTATAGTTAATTTCTATTAAAGTAGCTCTGTGCCTAATAATAATAAGAATATATTATCACAATGAGTCATTAACTCATTATGGGAGTTACACACCAACTATTATTGACACTTGAAACATTAAATCTCTCTCTCTCTCTTTAACACTTTGAGTCCTAGACCTACTGGGACTATTGTTAAGTCATTGCTTTCTCTGTATTTTACTGCTTTATATCTTCCTATTCTATCTTTCTATCACTATTTTACCTCTTCAGATATCGGGCCTAACATGCTTACATCTAGGATTGTTTCCTCTTTGGATACTGGCAAATTTATATTTTGCGGCGCCAGCCAGTATCCTATAGCAGAACGGGATCCTTGCTCAGGGAGACAATACTAGATTCTGAGGCTTTCTTACACAATATCTTACTTTAACGCTGCTGTATAGATTCAGATTATTGCAGTCGTGACCTAAATCTATAATTATATACACTTTCTAATTCCTTCCTGCCAAAATAGGTTCTATTTTTACAAGTAGTAGTTTGGAATCGTAATCAGGCATGACTCATGTTTAGGTAAATATGGCATGTTTATTGGAATATCTAAACAGAATACACAAAAATTCATACACTCAATTTGACTCAATTCTAAATAAGTAAATAACTGGAGTTAAGAAACTAACATACTCTAAATTAAATCAAAAGTTAAGAAACATTGTAAAACACAGTAATTGAAAATTGAGATAGATTGCAAATGATATGAAGTTAGGTTAAATTTCCTTTCTGCAATGCTATTCATAAGTTAATTCTATCACAAACAACACAAAAGATCTCTTCTAAACAATTCTTCTTTTTTCTCAAAAGAGGTTAGCTATCTAATTAGGGACTGTCCACAAAGTTCTTTAGAAATGTTCTTAATTTACATACACATATAATCTTCTCTCTTCTAAGGAATATTATACACAAAATAGAGTAATTTTACTTTACTGAACTTTTTTTCCACATCTTTCAGCACCACATGTACATCTGGTTATTTCTTGTCTATTGGCTGTCCTTACACCAACGTAGGGGTTACACTATCTTCATGATTTCTGCCGAAAATGAACTCGAATCTCTGTTTCAGGATACATTTTGATGGAACTTTTCAGCGACGGCTTGATTCTGCTAGGACTGGAAAATTTACCTTCAGCTCTGTGTAGAATCCTACTCCATTCTCAAGAAAACTCGCTGTCCGACATCTTAGCACAGACTTCATCCCCCACTAACTTCCGAACCACCAAGCAGGAAAACGATACGACAAGAGAGGGAGAGCTCCGATACGGCGCTCGTCCCCTTATATTCTTCGTTAGAGCGCCCTCTTTTTCAGAGTCCCCTTTGCACATGACCCATCTCTTTTCTCCCCTTGGGTTCATCCCTTGCTCTCCCAATGCTGTTATGCTCTTGCATTTCCAGAATTTGCATCAAAGTATGTTCCATGTATGCAACTGCCGCCAACGTTACGCTGTACACATGTAGTTTTATACCTTCCAAGAATTATTATTTAGTAACTATTTGATGACTCACAGTTATTTTTTACACAGCTGAAGTGAGGCTTAAATTAAATGAGATTATCTCTCTTTTAAGACATACTGTAAAAAAAATCTTAATATGATCACAATAGCTTAAATATATGGTATACAAGAAATAAAGAATACTAAATTTTATAATAAATTTAGTTTAATCCTTTATCCAAGTGTGTGCAAACAAAGTTTGCACCTGAAAGTATCTTCAGGACTGGGGTAAAGTGGTTAAACACCGGGCAACTCCTTGCAAAGGTGGAGCAAGCTACCAACACTCCTATCTCAGTATCTCCCATAATGCAAACCACATCTCCTTGCGGATATGTATAATGTTATTCATTAAGGGAAGGGCCATTACCCAGATTAGTTTCGACCTTTATTGAGGTCTCTTCAGTGGGAGCCAGGCCCAAGTGGAGATACCAAGGCAGTCGTCCGATGTTGTACCACTTTACCCCAGTCCTGAAGATACTTTCAGGCGCAAACTTTGTTTGCAAACACTTGGATAAAGGATTAAACTAAATTTATTATACTCTGACTAAGTGAAAAATAAACTTTCAACATCTTTCTCTAAATCCAGAGTAATTTAATAGTAATGCCAAAGTAATGCCAGAGTAATGCCAAACGGAACGGTGGCACACCGTTCCGTTTGGCAGCTCCTATAGGAGGAGATGACCTTGCTAATGCTTCTGCCTTTTTATCTCCACTTGGGCCTGACTCCCACTGAAGAGACCTCAATAAAGGTCGAAACTGCTCTGGGTAGTGGCCCTTCCCTTAATGCATAATATTATACATATCCGCAAGAAGATGTGTTTTGCATTATGGGAGATACTGAGATAGGAGTGTTGATAGCTTGCTCCACCTATGCAAGGAGTCACCCGGTGTTGTACCACTTTACCCCAGTCCTGAAGATACTTTCAGGCGCAAACTTTGTTTGCAAACACTTGGATAAAGGATTAAACTAAATTTATTATAGTCTGACTAAGTGAAAAATAAACTTTCAACATCTTTCTCTAAATCCAGAGTAATTTAATAAAAAGGTGGCACACCGTTCCGTTTGGCAGCTCCTATAGGAGGAGATGACCTTGCTAATGCTTCTGCCTTTTTATCTCCACTTGTGCCTGACTCCCACTGAAGAGACCTCAATAAAGGTCGAAACTGCTCTGGGTAGTGGCCCTTCCCTTAATGCATAACATTATACATATCCGCAAGGAGATGTGTTTTGCATTATGGGAGATACTGAGATAGGAGTGTTGATAGCTTGCTCCACCTATGCAAGGAGTCACCCGGTGTTGTACCACTTTACCCCAGTCCTGAAGATACTTTCAGGCACAAACTTTGTTTGCACACACTTGGATAAAGGATTAAACTAAATTTATTATAGTCTGACCAAGTGAAAAATAAACTTTCAACAAATTTTATACATTAAGTGAAGAAGTTTCACTTTTAATTTCAGCTCTTGTGCAGGTATTTCTCTTTGTTGGTAAGTTTAATATGTTGGATTCTGAATGAATGATTTCTTTGTAAGATTCCTTCATTCAGGATCTAACACATTTTATATACTTTTCTTGATAATGAAGTATTTTACGGTTTTTGCTTGTTTTTTACTAAGTTTAGCCATTTTTATGCTTTAAAGTGGTATGTGTTGTCAGATTGGATAAAAAGAAATGTATACATTGACTATTGTTATATACAGTCAGCTCTCACTATAGTAAGCGTAGTGGATTGTTTGCTATAGTTAATTTCCTTTAAAGTAGCTCTGTGCCTAATAAGAATATATTATCACGAGTCATTAACTCATTATGGGAGTTACACACTAACTATTATTGACACTTGACACATTAAATATCTCTCTCTCTCTTTAACACTTTGAGTCCTAGACCTACTGGGACTTAAAGAACTCTATGTCCTGACCATTTTTAGCTCTATTTAAAAAATTCTGTGCAGTATTTCTATTGAATATCCAAATAATTATATTTTTCTTTTAGTTAGCATCTTTGGCAATTAATTGGAATAAAAGTATTAGTTATACATGTGGTATGGGCTTCAGAAACGGGTTGCAAGAAATCAAGGTTTTTGAAAAAAATAAAAAAAGTTAATTTTTTACTAGTTTCAAATTATATCTACTTCTTTAGTGTTCAAAATTCGACAGATTCAGTCAAAATATTGATTAGATGTTACATAAATAATGAAAATTATAAATAAAATTTATGGGTGTTATTATTATGATGAAAATATCATTTTACATAGAGGCGTACATCACCATAATTATCCACTATTGGCCACAAAAGTCAAATGGTAAATTATTGAATTAGGCCATTCACTTTTATCAAGAAAGCTTTTAACAGCTTTAGATTCTAGTTCTCCTGGAGATCTCTCAGGTTCTACTTCCATATATTAAAGGAATTTCTAAAGTTCTAAGACCTTAATATGATTGGCCGAGTGGTTAGAGTATCCAGCTGAAAGGCTGCAGGTTCGAATCCCACTGTGGGCATGGATGTTTGTGATTGTCTATCAAAATGCTAGTGGTAGTGATGGACAGTAGATGCCGTTGTTGTTGTAGTTGACATAGTTTGCTGTGGGTAAGTGGTGGAGACAGAGAGTTATAGATCGGGTGCCCTCCATCGATAAGTCTTTGGGCTCCTTGGAGGTGTCACGTAATAATATTAATATTGCATCATTCCAGAAGTATCCTTCCGTCCCTCTCAGGAAGATTTCTATCTTTCTTTCCTCGCCTCTAAAGACGAGCTTTCTCCAATCAGCTTTCCAGGGTCTGTCAGCTCTTGTGGTTTATCTTACTTTGGGCAGTCTGGTAGATCTGCAGCCTTGCTTTTATGTTCGGGAGGAACATAAACTGCATATTCAGTATCATGAACCAGAGCAGTCTGGCCTAGCAAAACATGCCAACTCAACTAAACATAATGCGATTTAGAAGAAAACTAAACTCTTAAATAAAAGTAGATTCCTTGTAGAACTGTTATACAAAGAGAGCTTTGAGACTTTTCTACACCACCCAAATTTAAACAGATCTGATAGCCTTCAGTTATCCCCTTTATGGGAAACATTTTTATATCAGTCCTCTGTAAATTCATGGTTATTACTTTATTATATTAATTTTCTTTTTATTAGGAATTTACTATCTACTGTTTTACTTGTGCTACAGTGGTGTTTTTTAAAATTAATTCTTTTGTTCCATTATAAATGTACTAAGAATGCCTTTGATACTTAGGCGAAAATTTTGCATCAATTAAATATACTTCCATGTACTTTGAGTTTTCATCTTTAATTTCTACATACATGACCACTTACCTACTTATTTTAAAACATTTCCCTTCCTGAAACACACACACACACTTAATGTCAGTTTTCTTTGATGTGGAAAAAACATACTGCTTAGATATTTGAAATATTGAAAGACCTACAAAACTTTGAGCTCAGAAGGAACCTTTGGAGCTCTTTTTATCCATTGGATATACAGTTTAGGGTGGGAACAATACTCTTTGAACTGTATACTCAAGAGGAGAGAGTTTCACAAGGTTCAGTTTTACATGTCATGTTTATAGTATCATGTACATATGGTATATGTTTACAATCTTTTTTGGTGATAATAACATGAGCAGCAGAATCTCATTAAAAATGAAGGTATTAGAGGGGAATTTGGCTTTATTAGCATGAGTGAGCAAAGCTAATCTAAGATGGTGTGGTTTTTAAACAGTTGTGTAATTCCACAATGCCAGATAAAAGACTACTCTGAGAAAGATGTTGCTGAGGCAATAGATCAAAATTACAGTGAGGCTTTTGGTAATTCAGAAACTTTTCTCCTCCTCCACTTCATATTAAATTTAATGAAAAATGTTGCTGAGACAATAGATCAAAATTATATTGGATGAAATATGTCATTTCATCCAATTTTTATGAAAATTGGATGAAATGGCATATTAGTTTTGATGCAACATTAAGAACATGCAAGAGAAATTCGAAAATTAAAGGTTTGTTTTATGGTAACTTTCTACCCTTTCAGGGTACTAATGTGCTATAAGCTGAACGACCTCATGAACAAGAGGTTTATCAGCTTGTAGCACATTCATACCCTGCATGAGCAGGAAATTATGAAGAGAGTTTGCTAATTGTAACTTTTAGAAAACACATAAAAGTGGAGGTTTTTCAAAAGGCAGCAGTATAATGAATGAACACATATGATGAAAAAATTAATCTGTGAGTTAGAATATGAACTGTACAGGAATGTTGAATATCTGCTTCATCTGTTATAACAGATTTAGAGGAAAGTAAGTGAATTATCAGTGCCAATTCTGATGCTCATGACCGTGGAAATATTTATAGAAAATGCAAGCTGCTGAAACTGAACTTCTATGTGAAAGGGAGAGTGATTGGTGAGAGAGGCGTCATTAATCAACCTAATTGCTCTCTTCTGTACTAAGTCAAGGGATCTCTTAGGAGAACCATCCCAGACCTGAGAATATAGGACATGGTTGAATGGATTTTTGCTTTGTATAGAGTAAATAGCTGTTTAACAGCTATTTAAATATGTAAAGTGATACCTCAGGTGAAAGAGAAAACAATTTTTTAGATGATGATGATGTGATGATAACTGGAGGAGAACTCATTTATTAGGTATGTCCTGCAGGAAGCAGATGAGGAAAGCCCTCAAAGGATTGCTTCATATAAAAAAATAAAAAGCTGTAATGTAATCAATGTGTATTCTACTCATTCTGTGGAGAAGAAAAAGGCTGCAACCCCACCACGTTTTCTTGTGGTGATTTCATTCCAAGATCCTAATATGGTTGTGCCTTATAATGAATGAATCTTATGCTGGCTGCTATGCAGAATAATCAGAGCCATGTTCACAGCTTAGGCAGAGGTCCATTTTGAAATGTATACTATCTACCAATAATTGTCCAGACACTTTAGCAATTTACAGTTGACACCAACAGGCGAATGCTAATATTGCATATCTCCACCTTGGGCTTTCATCACCTCCTGCACCCTTTAAGGAAGGCTTTCTACCAATGTGCAGTGGACATCAGGTGGAATTTATCTTCATTCCTCCATCAAAATAGCACTGAGTTCAGTCACAGATCAAGGATGTGCTGCTCTGGACCTCAATCGCTGCTCCAATTCATCCCACAGGTGTTTGATGAAGGTTGAGGTCAGGACTCTGTGCAGGCCAGGGCAGTTGTTTAACACCCATCTCTTCATACCATTCCATAATAGTTGCAGCTTTGTGGCATTGTTGTCTTGATAGTAACATCGATCCATTCCATAAAAACTCCACAGCGTAGGCAGCACCTGATTATCTAGAATATCACAGTACTGAGCTTCCTTCATGGAACCACGGACAATACCATTATTCCTCCACCACCAAACTTTACTGTGAATACAACACACTGTGGTAACAAGCATTCACCAGGGTGCCTCCACACCCTGCCATCAGACTGGAAGCAGGTGAACCTATAATTCATCGGTCCAGAGTACCGTTTTCCACTGTTCAATTGTCCAATTCACATGCTGTTTGTACCAGGCCAGTATTAATGCTCACCATGGTGTTACTGGTACTATGGAACTCATTACAGGTGGTCTGTGCCGATTATAGCTTTTTTTTTTTTTTTTTTTTTTTTTTTGTGAGTTACCCATTTTAACGCTCTCCTGTCGTTTTCAGTGACTGTCCTAGGTGTTTTCCAGCACACTAGTGATGCCAGAACACCCCCTTTGTTGATCACATCACCAATGGGCATTTTGCATGCTCCAGTTTAGTGGCATGTATGGACATGCCACTAATGTGACAGCCCACAATGACACCTCTCTCTGAGTGTACAGATACTATCTGTACACCCAGCCACTGGGGAGGGTTGGCATCAGGAAGGGCAACTGGCCATAAAAAAAACCATGCCAAAACCAAGGATGAAATGTTGAATAACAGAGAAAGGAGACCACAGCTAGGGCGTACCCCGTAAGCGACGCGCAGTTCTGTCGCCCGAGGACTGTGAGAAGTGGGCTAGGGCTACTGAACCAAGGACGGGTTCGGCTAAAGAAGCGAGTCCAACAGAAAGAGAGTGTGTGTAAAGTAAGAATCGGGTCGCTGAATGTGGGTACGATAAATGAGAAGAGTAGGGAGATAGTGGACATGATGAGAAGAAGGAAGCTGAAGATCTTGTGCGCACAGGAGACAAGGTGGAAGGGCAATAAAGCAAAGGAGCTGGCAGAGGGATATAAACTGTTTTATAGTGGTGTGAATGAGAAGGGAAGAAACGGAGTTGGAATTTTCATCGATAAGGAGCTGAAGGGTGGAGTCTGCGAGGTGTACCGAAAGAATGATCGGATTATGAGCGTTAAGCTTGAGATAGGAGGAAGTGTGGCTACGCCCCACAAGTAGGTTGTGATGAGGAGGAGAAAGAGATATTCTGGAGAGAACTTGACCAAGTAGTAATGGGAATCCCTGATGGTGAGAGAGCGATCGTTAGTGCAGATCTGAATGGGCATGTAGGAAGGCGACGAAACAGTGAAGAAAGGGTACATGGGGGTTAGAGTAGTGGTGAAAGAAATGAAGAAGGTAAAAGAATCATAGAATATGCTGTGGCCTTCGATCTGGCTATAGCTAACACGTGGTTCAAGAAGAGAGTTGAGCATCTGATAACCTATAAGAGCGGGGATAGAATGAGTCAGATTGGCTATATTATGTGCTGTAGGAAACATCTGAAGGAGGTGAAAAACTGTAAAGTGATTAATGGAGAAAGTGTAGCGGCACAGCACAGGTTGGTTGTGGTAGACTGTGATATAAAAGGGGAAAAGAAGAATAGATGGAAGTGGCAGATACAGAAGAGAATAAAGTGGTGGAAGAGGAAGGCCCAAGGAATAAGTTTAAAGAAAAGGTATTGAAAGAAATGAAGTTACCAGAGGATGTGGAAGAATGGTGGGACATTAATAGTCGGAATATTAGAAAAATTGGAGAAGAGGTGCTTGGTATAACATCAGGAAAGGGACTGCCTGAGGATAAGGAGGCATGGTGGTGGAATGAGGAGGTGCAGTTGGAGATCAAGGAAAAGAAAGAGGCAAAGAAAAAATGGGACATGACTGGAACTAGAGCCGACAAGGAGGCATATAGATTAGCGAAGAAAAATGCAAAGAAAGCTGTGGCGAGGGCAGTTGATGAGGTTTATGAAGAACTGGAGAGAAACGGTGGTGAAGCTCAGTTGTTGAGAATGGAGAAAGCCAGAGATAAGGCCTCGAAAGACATAACATCAGTCAAGCAGATAAAGGATGCCTCAGGAGTGGTATTACAAGAAGAGGACAAAATCAGAGGAAGATGGAAAGAATATTTCTGTAAACTACTAAATGAGGAGAATCCGAGAGAGGTGTGAGGATGGAGAGGCAAACGAGAGACAGGTGCAAGACATAAGTAGAGGGGAAGTGGATTGGGTACTGAGAAAAATGAAGAAATCTGATGAGGAAAATAGCCCAACAGGAAAAGATACCAGAGGAACGGAGAGAAAATATTCTCATCCCAATCTACAAAGGAAGAGGAGATGTTCAAGACTGTGGCAACTATAGAGGGATCAAGCTGATGTCACACACATTGAAGATATGGAAAAGAGTAATTGAAGGGAGGATACGGCAGGAAACGAAAATTGGTGAGGAGCAGTTTGGATTTATGCCAGGAAGAGGGACAACGGATGCGATATTTGCACTAAGGCGATTGATGGAGAAATATAGAGAGATGCAAGTGGAGCTGCACATGGTGTTTATAGACCTGGAAAAGGCATACAACAGAGTGGCCAGGCAGGAGGTATGGAGGTGTATAAGGAAGAAGGGGGTGTCGGAGAAGTACGTGAGGTTGGTGAAGGAGATGTATGAGGGAACAGAAACTCAGGTCAGGGCTAGTGTCGGCATGACAGAAGGGTTCCCCATTGTCGTAGGGCTACACCAAGGGTCAGTTCTGAGCCCCTACCTCTTTGACCTGGTCATGGATGTACTAGTGGAGGATGTCAAGAAGGAGGTACCATGGTGCATGCTGTTTGCCGACGATATTGTTCTATGCGAATCATCCTGAGAGAAGCTTGAAAAGACCCTAGAAGAGTGGAGAAAGGTATTGGAGGAGAGAGGTATGAAAATTAACCAGGAGAAGACTGAATATATGTCAACGGGGAGTGACGAGGATATGATCATACGACTTCAGGGTGAAAGGCTAATTTCAGGGAAGAAATTCAAGTACCTTGGGTTGATCGTCGAGAGGAATGGTGACCTGGATGAGGAAATACAGCACCGAATAACATGCAGCTGGATGAAATGGAGGAAGATGAGCAGGATCCTGTGCGACAAGAGAGTGAGTTGTAAGAGGAAAGGAAAGCTGTATAAGATGGTGGTGAGGCCAGCGATGCTTCATGGCGCAGAGACGTGGCCTATAACAAGGGAACAGGAGAGGAACATGGAGGTAGCAGATGTTGAGATGGATGAGTGGTGTGACAAAGGAGGACAGGAAAAAAAGAATGACTACATCAGAGGGACGGTTAAGGTGAGACTAATTGGCAAGAAGATACAAGAAGTAGGCTGAGGTGGTTTGAACATGTAGAGAGGAAGGGTGAGGAGTATGTTGGTAAACAAGTGGAGTACATGGAGTTGGAGGGAAGGAGGAAAAGAGGCCGGCCCAAGCTCAGGTGGAGGGATAAGGTGACAGAGGATCTTAGGGAGAAAGGATGAAATCCGAAGGACGCTCTGGACTGGAGAACTTGGAAGAGGAAGGTTAAAGATCGGTGCACTGACCCCGTTTAACATGGGATAAGGCATAGTGAAAGAAGAAGAAGAAGACTATCTGTGCACCGTTTTTTGTCATTAACAAACCTGGAATGTTCCATAACTTTAAATTACAGTGGTGTATGGACAATTATTGGTAGATAGTGTATTTATATTTAAAATGGATTTGTTACTAATCCATACAAGTTAAATTTCACCCAACTTTTCTGGAAATCTTGGGGTTTGCATTGTCCTAGCTGACTGGAAAATAATGCTTTAACCTTACTACTGTGTGTATGTAGTTGGAGAGGTTGGGGGGGATATCAGTCCTGTATGTTATGTAGTCACCACCCTGTAGATTAATCATCTTAAAGCTGCACTCTTAAAAAAAAATTTTTTTTTATGTCTGACACATCTCAGAAAACATTCTAATTACAGGTTGGATGAGATGAGATGAAGGGAAAATGAACCAGCATGGTTTTTGTCCACTTCTATAAGGATCATATCAAAAGTTCTGAAAACTTATTTATTTATTCGTATGGAGTTCCCTCCCTTTTCTCCCCCATCCCTATTGGGGCGAGTTGAACCCCCCTCATCGGGGGTAAAGTATTTATGGCTGTAGATCCTGTAGATGTGTATTCACAGGGTCGGTTTGCCTGCTTGCAGGATGAAAACAGCAGGGGGGAAACCCTGCTGTCCACTCCCAAGACTGGCTAACTTGGCTATGGCTGAGGAAGATCCTTAAGCTCCTCTCGTCGGTGACAGGAATCAAACCTAGGACATTCCTTCCCCAGGCATATGGTTGCAAAGCGCAAAGCCACTACGCTAACTGCATGGACAGTTCTGAACACTAATCATGCATGACCAGTGAGATGATGAATAATTTCCATTTTCATGTAATTTGTAATCCACCAGCCACACTCTAAGAAAAAAGAGCCATTGCTCATTGTCTCTTTCTGGTGTTCTTGTTCCAAAAAAACAAGACTTCAAATTGGAGGAAGAATTTGATTCAGATATCACTCATATTTTAAGGCCACATGTTTCATCTGAAGTATCCAATTTTATGAAAAACAATGGATAGCAGGTTGCATTCTTGCCTGCATAGATTCTTGACACCATCCCTCACTTTTATCCCTCACCCATCTGTTGCGTAAGTTGAAAGAACAATTCTGTGGGAAGTTCTTCACTACAGCTGATAAAAGTTTGCTGTGGTGATCCAACTTACTAAAAACATCAAAATAAAAAAAACGTTTGCTATCAGGAGTACAAGACTTGCCCAGACATTTGGCAGCAGTGTAAGGCAGAATGCATAGTATATTTAAAGGCCTGGAAACATAATTAAATTCATAATCAAATTAACTAAACTGAATTAAATTCATCAGGATTTTAGATTTCTTAGGTTTAGCTCTAGACATTGCAATCATGCAGTGTATCTAGGCTATGTGATTTAAAAATAGCCATGCTATATGCTATGTCTTCAGTTCCCTTTGTGGCCAAAATGAAGACACATTTTCTTGGAAATTGCCCACTTGCTTTGGAAGTTCGTTTGGTAAAACCTATATTGAATACTATCAAAGCTACATGTTAGGATACTGTACAGGTATCCCTTGATTATCGCGGCAAGAGTGTTGATTAACGCGCCTTTAAATTTACCACGCAAAATCATGCTCACGCCATGAGGCTGCTAGCCTCGTGGTCATCCAAATTCTTTTAATGATCTGTGTGAGAATGTGGAAGTTTTATTTTTCCCACTAAATACAACATCATTGCTACAACCCATGGACATGGGCATCATTGCAACTTTCAAAGCCTATTTTCTTAAAAAGCCATTCTCAAAGACAGTAGAAACAACAATTGGAGAAGATGCAATTACGCTCCACGAATTTTGGAAAAAATTTAACATTAAACACACAAATGAGAACATTCGTGACTCGTGGGAACAAGTGTCTTCTAGTTGCATGAAAGCTGTTTGGAAAAACCTTCTGCCAGAATTTCGCTAATGACTTAAGTTGTTTTCAAAATCCTGTGAACAACGTGTCAAAGAAATCGTCACAATTGGTGAAGACCTTGGTTTTGATGGTGTTGATGCAGAAGATGTCAAACAATTATTGAATTCAAATTCAAAAGATTTCAGTGACAACTATCTTCGTGAAATTGAATAACGCACATATGAAGACAACGAACGAATGGAATGTGAAGATGAGGTTCCAAAGGAAATAACAGTCAAAGAACTGGATGGAATTTTTCGCAGTTTAGAATCTCTTAAGCAGCAAGTAATGGATATGGATCCAGATGTTAATCGAAGAATGCTTGTTTGCCGAGGTCTGGAGAGTTATTTTGCTTGTTATCGTAGAATTTATGCTGATAAGAAAAAACTAAAACTGTTCAAACGATTCTTTATAACTTCTTTTGATTAAAAAAAATTACAGTAACTAATGTAGGTACAAGTATTTATTAAACATTTACTTTACATTCATTTTTTATCTTTCCTAAAAGAGTACCATATAAAACGATCTATTAGTACAGTAATCGATCAGGGATGAATTGTACTTTTTGCCATTGATTATTAGATTTGATTAACGCAGTGGCATCGTGGGATTAATTAACCGCATTAATCGAGGGATACCTGTATAAGGTGTGGATGTAAGATGTAAGCCTGCTCTGGTCGAAATTGTATGGCTCCTTGAGTTAAAAAAAAAAAAGTTTTAAAAAAATGCTAAGCAGACAGTGATACTGCTTTGCTGAAGAACTTCTTATCACTGGAAATTTAGTTTCCATAATTGCATATTCAAAATTGGATATGTTAATCTCAGCTCTTTGCTTTATGCAAATGATGTTAAACTTCTAATTAAATCTCCTACAAGTCTGCAAGATTCCCTGACTAAAGTGAATAACTGTTGTAATAGATATGGTATGAAGGTCAACATTAAAAAGACAAAGACAATGAAAATAGGCAGAAACATTGAAAATATCAACTGCATTGTGAATGGAGAACCTATAGAACAAGTCAAACATTTCAACTACTTAGGCATGATTTTTAGTGAAGATGGTAGGAAGTCAACTGAATAAATTTATATGGAATAAGAGAGAAATTGGCTGTATACAAGACAATATTCAAGCCAATTTTAACTTATGGATCTGAGAGCTGGGTCAGAAGTAAAATGCTTGACCAAAGACTAGAGACTGCAGATATGAGGGTCCTGAGAAGGATTAGGGGCATGAACAAATAGCATCAATGGCAATATCATATTAAAAATTGAGGATATTAGGAAAGAACTTGACATTGTCAGCATCCAGGAATGCGTTAGTGCTAATCTCAGGTGGTATGGTCACTTAAACAGAATGGGAGAGGAAAGATTAGCAAAACAAGTGTTCTCTGCCAGGTTGGTAGGAAAAAGACCCAGAGGTAGATCAAGATATAGGTGGATTGATTACAGTAAAAAGTGCCTTAGAAGATAGAAATATAAGATCTGATAATGTTGTTGGAGTCTTGATAGGTAAAAGACTGATTTGGAAATTGTAAATAGGAAGTTAGTAATGATGTAATTTTTCATGTAGTACTATCATATCCTATACACCCCTTGAGAGTACATGGCAGGAATTTGATGATGATAATTGCATATTAACTTTTTCTGAACAACCTTACAGATAGTGATGAGCATTGAAATGCTTTTATCAAGAAATATTGCATTGTTGGATGGAGTGGCCTACTTTAATGGATTCTGGTATTCCATATTGTTATCAAGTAATAATGATGATAATAATAATAATAACTGTTTGAATGTCGAGTACAAGTATGCTTCTTTCTTAAATCTTTCCATCACTTTAGGACCTGCAACCTTCGAAGTGTCTTAAGTTTCTGTAATCTTAATGTAGTTGGATGAAGTGGGTAGTCTTAGTTTGCTGGTTGCATTGTTTTTTTCTTACTGATTTTCCCATTTTCAAAAACCTGAGTTTCCAGGCGGTACCTCAGGTTTTTATGAACCATACAACTTTACAATCTCTGTATGAGACCAGCTAACTCGCCTTTGGTTGAAAACTCTTGTAAAGGTTTTGCACCCTAATGAGATTCGAACCCATGTATTTCCAATGAAAAGGCATCGTTGTTATTGACTGACTTACAGAGTTCCTAAGGTTACCATTAAAGCATCATTTTAGGTGAGCTTAATGTGCATTTTTGATTTCAGATTTTTAGTTTGGATTTGTTGGATTTTTATGGTTCCCCCCCCCCCCCCCCCCCCCCCAGTAAAGAAGATAAACTATGTATAAAGTTAATCTGTTTTCCAGTTTTATATCTGCATGTTCAGGACTAAGTGTATAAAGAAAATTACATATTTTTCTTCTTCCAGGAATATTTTCAAAATTATGATGACAATCATACTTAATTCTTAAATAATATTCTTCTGATCCTGATGGTTGTGGCTAATGAGGATTGTCATGGCCCCAATCTAAGTAGCCAGCATCATTTTATTAGGATTAGGGCTTTTCAAATATAAGATACTAATTAAATCCTCCAGTTAAAAGTTCACAATACCATATGATAGGATCACATCTAGTCCCCCCCCCCCCATACACACAATCTAATAGACACAGTCCATTCAATGTCCTTCTATAATGTTGTGATAGTAATACCCATTTCTGCGAATGGGCCTCTTTCTACCATAGACTTTTTGACAATTGCAATATATTTGTATGCTACTAGAGGTTTTTCATATTCAGTCCCCTAATTTGTCTCATAGCTCTCAAATCCTTAAGTTAAAATTTATTTGAATACCATAAAGCATAAAGCCAGTTTAGTGTTTTGTCTGCTTTCTCCATATTAAATTTGCTATCTTCATAAAAAATTTGTGCCAAAATAGACATGATTTACTTGTTCTCTGTGTTTCCCATTCAGGAAGCAGTTGATGTTTACAATGTTTTCTACTTTTTATAATCAACCTTTTCTTGCTGATTTTCATACCAAGTATACTACAGCAGTTATTCAGCTTAGTTAGAGAGTCTGCAGAGTTGTAGTGGATTTAATTTAGAGTATAACATCTTCATGAAATAAAGAGCTGATTTAAGTATATCCAGTTTTGATATTAGGCTTCATGCCACAATTCATTCATATGATTCATACAGATAATAACAGGGGAGATAGTGTGCAGCTTTGTCTCATACCTGAATTTACATCAGACCATCTTCCTATACTTCCTTCAATTCTGAATGCTAATTTACAACTCAAATATAGAATGTGTATTGCTTGATATAATGTATCCCTTATTTACACCATATAAATATATTGTTTTGAATAGCTCTTCTCTTTGCACCTTGTCAAATGCTTTTCATGTATCCAGATCTGCAAAATTTTAAATATAGAATCTTGTTATATTCCAAGGATTTCTCAAATCTAAAAGTGAAATGAAAATCTGATCTGAATAACCTTTATTTGGCCTGAACTCAACTTGTTCTTTAAGTTTTCCTTCCACAATTTTCCTTAATCTCTTCTCGAGTTCTTGCATAAATCTCACTTGGAATGCTCAGTAGAAATGTTCCTCTGCAATCTTCACATTCAATTTTTTTCTCTTTTTATAAATTACAATGACAGCTTCTCTCCATCTGGAATTTGACCTTTTGAATTATGCTGTGCAGTGGCTGTATACCTCCATATTTGAGCATTTCATTTGAACATTTGAATATTATTTGCTCCAGCTGCCTTTCCACATTTCAAGTTTTTTTGTTTTTTTTTAATCTCAAGTACTGATTTATACTTCTGCTTACATTCTTCCTAAATATTGTTTGCCACTCCTGCTTCTGTCACTTTTTGCATTGCTACATTTTCTCTGTACTCTATCAAAGCACATGCTGACTTACTTTCTATAAACTTTTAATATGAATTCTTCTTTTCCATGCCTGTCTTTTTAACTTCCTAAGTTCACTGTGAAGTTTGGATTTTTCTATCCTTCCAGAGAACTTCACCAGCTCTCTGGATGAATCAGTTAATGTTTTCTTCAGTCTTTCATCGAGTCTTCAAAAGAGATGAACTAATATTGAATAATATTCGATCATCTCTGAAAGCTGCTTAACTTTGAATGTCAATATGATATTCATATCACCAATTCCTTGTCTGCTTCTTCCTTCCTACAACTGTCTATCATACCATAGGCACAAATAAATCTCATCGTCTAATTCCTCGTTTTGATAGTTGCCCACATCACTCTATTTGATATTGCCTTCCATTCAAAAAGATTATTTTTGAGCATAGTGTTTTACTATAGCTACTCTATCTTTTCTCTGATCATTATTGCCTGAATATAATATTTTTGTAATGGTTATTTAGAAGAACACTTCACCTATTTGTGTCTTCTTTGTTTCGTTAATATCAATTACATCAACTTCCTAATTCTTCTGCCAATACTATTTCTTTTCTCATAAATTCTGCAGATGTTGAGGTGGAGATTATAATCACAGTACATTAATACTGTGGTTGGGCTGAACTTGGCAATGAAAGTCATCTCCCACCTATCTCACCAGACAGTTAGGATCATCAGTGTCCACTGCAGGACTCAAATGCGTAGTCTGTTAGGTGGAGAGTGAATACATTAATCACTTAATCAACTACTTTAGTCACTGCTGCTGATGAAGTTGGTTAGTTCAGCTGTTTGTATATTTTCAACAAGGCTGAAAAAAAAAAAAATTAAAAAAGATTGTCTGAAGCCCATCCTATGTCATAATCTTTATTTATGTGCAAGCTGTTGCACTCACATATGTTGATAGTCTCTAATCACATTGTCAAAATACTATTAGATCAAGCTACAAAAGTTATCTTTAAGCACTTGTGAAATCAGTTGTTAGTGAGAGCTCCAAAAGACAACCACTGAATTCAAAAACATCCAAAGGGTATAAAAGGCATTTTAACTGCCAAAGGCCTACATAGAAGAAATGGGATCACCAGTAGAAATCTCTACTAAAGAACCTATCAGCAGTGTTACACCACATCCACCGCCATTTTGACAGTGGATGTGGTGTAACATTACAAGATTACAGTATCTGCATTATGTTTAGAACATATTAGCATGGTGAGAATCTTCAAAGAGTATGCAAAGGTAATCCTCTCACATTTTTTTGAGGCAAGTGCATTCAGTTATAAATTAAAGATGCCAAGAAATTATATTCTTGGTTTAAACCTTTATCCAAGTGTTAGCAAATAAAGTTTGCACCTGAAGTGTTTTCAGAACTGGGTAACTTGTATATAGAAGCTAATGACTTCACATCACTTGCATCAGTATCCCATAATGCAAAGCATGTATCCTTTGCATTATGGGATACGGACCTGTATAATGCTATGCATTATGGGAAGGGTCACTACCCAGACTTGCTTCGCACCTTCATTGATGTCTTCAGTGAGAGCCTCGCCCAGAGGTGATACCAAGGTTGAAATAATGCAGGAGTTGTGATGTGAAGTCATTAGCTTCTATATACGAGTTACCCAGTCCTGAAAATACTTCCGATGCAAACTTTGTATACTTATACTTGGTTAAAGGATTAAAGAATATAATCTTTAATTTATAGTATAATCAAGTGGAAAAACTTCCAACAGCTATCTCTAATCCAGAATATTTTAATAAGTTGTGACATCTTTTGGCTACTCGTATATGGAAATATGACTTCTGCATTACTTTAACCTTGGTATCACCTCTGGGTCTGGCTTCCACAAGTGAGACTTCGATAAAGGTTGAAACCCGTCTGGGTAGTGACCCTTCCAATAATGCATAGCGTTATACTTGTTCGTAAGGATATGTACTTTGCATTATGGTGATGTGAAGTCATTAGCTTCTATATATGAGTTGCCCAGACCTGAAAATACTTCAGGCAGAAACTTTGCTTACACTTGGATAAAGGATTAAACCAAGTGGAAAAACTACCAATAAAAGTACATTCAATTACAACCAAAGGATCAAACTACATAATTATTTAAATTAAGGGGATATTAAATCCCACATTATTTCAAAGCTGAATAAGAAACTCAAAGATCTGAATCAAAGAGTTTCATGCCGAATATAGTAAACTATAAAAATTTTGGCGGATTGTAGCGTAGGCTAAAGCACAGTTCAACACTAGGGCAACTCGTTGCAAAGGTGGGTAAATTTCTGATCATTATTCTTAGTATTACCCAGAATGTAAAACACATCTCCTAGGAGATGTGTGATGTTATACGTTATGGTGGAAGGTCGAAACCAGTTCTGGGTTTCGACCTTCCACCAGTCGAAACCCAGACTGGTTTCGACCTTTATTGAGGTCTCATCAGTGAATAGGTAGACCATAATGTATAACATCATACATCTGCTAGGAGATGTGTTTTACATTATGGGTAATACTAAGAATAGTGATCAGAACTTTACCCACCTTTGCAATGAGTTGCCCTAGTGTTGAACTATGTGCTTTAGCTTACACTACAATCCGTCGAAATTTTTATAGTTTACTATATTCGGCTTTGAAATATTGTGTGATTTAATATCCGCTTAATTTAAATAATGTCACATCGCCGAAGTGAAGCCTATTGGCTCTTTTATTTAAGTAATTTATGGGTGCACCTTTTTTGACAACTCATATAGCAAAGTATATAAGTTCTTTTTGCTATAACCTCAGTATTACCTGGTCTACCTACTCACTGATGAGGCTTCAATAAAGGTCATAAACCGGTTTGGGTAGTGACCTTCCACCATAATGTATAACATCATACATCTCCTAGGAGATGTGTTTTACATTATGGGTAATACTGAGAATAGTAATCAGAACTTTACCCACCTTTGCAACGAGTTGCCCTAGTGTTGAACTTTCTGCTTTAGCTTACGCAGCAATCCGCCGAAATTTTTATAGTTTACTGTATTCCACATGAGACTCTTGTATCTGATCTTTGAGTTTCTTATTCGGCTTTGAAATAATGTGGGATTTAATATCCCCTTAATTTAAATAATGTTACATCGCCGAAGTGAAGCCTATTGGCTCTTTTTATTTAAGTAAACTACATAATGTTTGGAAAGCCCTGAAGAAAACATTGCATTCTCATATATTAGAGATTATTTGCAGAAATAAAAGCAATCAAATTTCTAGGCTCTGAAAATTATATTTAGCATATCTAGTGTGGCTGTCTTTATAACAGGTGGAAGAATATTGTTACAAATGAAAAAATAAAATGTTTATGTATTTAATTTTTCTTAAATGTTGTATATGGTTTCTGTTAGTTTGCTTTGTACATAAGTTCTCATGGCTTAATTCACATCAAATTTATATGAAAAATTGATTTTTCTCTCTTTCTCTCTCCCTTTGAATTTATTTAGGATGGTAGTAATCTTCCAGCTACTCAGAGGGCATATCATTTAGATGAAGTTAAAAACAAGTCATTAAAAATCGGTATTCAAATTTTCATTGTATGATTGATAATTTTAAATAGCATGAACTTATTTCAAAATGCATTTTTTAATTTAAAAAAATTTACCTATATTTGATTTAATTACACTGCACAACTCTGGAATTTACCTTTAGATAAAAGTAGTGATTTTAATATAGTTATATGGGCTGAAAACAAAACAAAAATAAAGAAAGCATCTTTTGTTCAGTGCAAAGCCAAAGAGTTGAGTTACATGGAGATACACCAAGAGTATATTATCACTTCATGTAGCATGTTCGTACTGCTGTTTGTCCACTGAGATTGATTTATTCATAAGCCATGATTACCTTAAAATGGAGACCAAGAGCAATTAGATATACAACTAACACTGATCGCCATGCCTGGCTTCAACCTTTACAAGGTAGCATTTGCTTTCTCTTAACTAGTGATCATGCATATATAGTGACTTTTGAATGCATTTTGGTGTGCTTCTTCATTTCAATGTCGCACAAAGGACAGATCATGCAGTCTTGATTTCTTTTTCTAAAGTTGCATTTGGCCATTTCTTTTAAGTATGAACAGTGCTAACTTGTTTCACTATGTATGTTGCAAAGTGACATTACTATCTGTCAAATAATTATTTACTTTTCTGATCAAGAAAGCATATAAGTTTGCACTTCAGATATCAAGTGTGAGATCAGAAGCATTCCTAGACTCTCCACAGTGAGATTGTATGTAGGGCGCACATTTAGTTGACTTGCATCTACAACTTCATGCTTTTGCAAATCAATTATTCAGCTGCCAATTATATATGAGCATCTCATTTAATAACCCAAACAAAGTTGAATAACTTGTGAGTAATCCAATTAGCAAATATAAGCTGAAATCTCATTAAACTGCAAAGCTAGAACCCCATCATCAAATTCCTGACATGTATCCTCAAGGGGTGTACAGGATATGATAGTACTACATGAAAAATTTACATTATTACTAACTTCCTAACTACAATTTTCCTCCAAATCAGTCTGTTACTTGTCAAGATTCCAACATTAATCAGATCTTATATTTCTATCGTCTAAGGCACTTTGTACCGTATTAATCCACCTATATCTTGGTCTTCCTCTGGGTCGTTTTCCTGCCAATCTGGCAGAGAACAGTTGTTTTGCTAACCTTTCCTCACCCATTCTGTTTAAGTGGCCATACTACCTGAGATTAGCTTTGCTAACGCATTCCTGGATGCTGACAATATCAAGTTCTTTCCTAATATCCTCATTTTTAATATGATATTGCCATTCATGCAATCTGTTCACAGCTATAATCTTTCTCAGGACTCTCATATCTGCGGTCTCTAGTCTTTGGTCAAGTGTTTTACTTCTGACCCAGCTCTCAGATCCATAAGTTAAAACTAGTTTGAACACTGTCTTGTATACAGCTAACTTAATGTTCCAACTAATTTCTCTCTTATCCCATGTGAATTTATTCAGTTGACTTCCTACCATACCAGCTTTGTTGATTCTGTTGTCTGTTTCCATATTTATTTTACCATGTTCACTAAAAATCGTGTCTAAGTAGCTGAAAAGTTTTACTTGTTCCACGGGCTCTCCGTTTAAATACAGGTGACATTTTCAGCGATTCTACCTATTATCATTGTCTTTTTATTCTGACCTTCATACCATATCTATTACAACAGTTATTCAATTTAGTCAGAGAATCTTGCAAACTTGTAGCGGACGATGTTAGAAGTATAACATCGTCCGCATAAAGCAAAGAGCTGACATTAACATCTCCAATTCCGATATCATGTTTAATACCACTTTTCTTTATAATGTGATCCATATAGATAATGAATAACAGAGGAGATAGTGTACATCCTTGTCTCACACAGATTTTACATTAAACCATCTTCCTGTACTTACTTCAATTCTAACTGCTGACTTGCAACTTGAATAAAGACTAAGTATTGCTTGATATATGGCCACATTGACACCATATAACTGTAGCATATTGAATAGCTTGTCTCTTGGGACCTTGTCATATGCCTTTTCCAGATCTACAAAACTTAAATACAGATCTTTATTATATTCCTTGGATTTCTCAACTATTTGTCGTAAAGTGAAGATCTGATCCTGACAGCCTCTATTTGGCCTGAATCCAGCTTGTTCTTCACCAAGCTTTTCTTCCACAATTCTTCTCAACCGTTTCTCAAGTATACTGGCATAAATCTTGCCAGGAACACTCAGTAGGGAAATACCTCTGTAATTCTCATATTCAGTTTTATTTCCCTTTTTATATATGGGTACTATTAGAGCTCTATTCCAGTCATCAGGAATTCGTTCTTCTATCCAGGCCTTCTGAACTATGCAGTGTAGCCACTGTAAGACTTTTATACCGCCACTGTAAGACTTTTATACCACCATACTTCAGCATTTCTGGTCGAATATCATCTACTCCTGCTGCCTTTCCAAATTTCAAGCCTTTGGTAGTTCTTTCTTCTTCAAGTATGGATATGTATTCCTGATTGTAGACCTGTTGGGTGTTTTTTTCCCATACTTCAAGGATATCTTTTTTCTACTGTTTTCATGTCACCTTTATCATCTCTAACTCCTTTTACAGCTCTCTTTCCTTCATTTCTAAGCTTCTTCAAAAACCTCCAGAATATCTTGCCACCTTCTTCATATATTTATTTTTTATGTTCTTGCCAAAGTCCTCCCATGACTTTTGTTTAGCTTTCTTACATTTGTCTCTATATTCTCTAAGAGCACAAGCTGCCTTATTTACGAGGAACTTTTGATATGCTTTCTTCTTTTACTTCACTGCCTCTCTAATTTCCTGTGTCCACCATGGAGTTCTAATTTTTTTATCCTTGCAGACAACCTCACCACATGCCTCTCTGGCTGAATCAATCAGGGTTTTCTTCAAGGCGTGGTTATCCAAGGTTTGGTTCCTGTTCTCAAACTCTCATTTTTTCTTCAATAATCTTTGTGTATTTTAGTCTACAGTTCACATGTGAGAGCTGCTCAACTTTTATTTGCTTTAAAACTTTCTTACATGTCATTCTTTTCAATATGAAATTCAATTTTATCCTGTTCAAGACTAAATAGTGATCACTTCCAATTTCAATTTCAAATCCTCTGTACACTCTGGTGTCCTGCACCAGGGAGAAAACATCACTATCAACAATAACATAGTCAATGAGACTTTTCTTATTCCTTGCTTCTTCTCTCCATGTGAATTTGTGCACATTTTTATGTTGGAACATGGTGTTAGTAATAACCAGTCAATGTCCTGAGCAGAAATCCAACAGGTATTTGCCATTATTATTAGCTTTGCTCTTTTCTCCAAATTTTCCCAAAATATTTTTGTATGTCTGACAATCACTTCCTACTCTGCTATTTGGATCTCCAATAAGGACCAACTTTTCCTTTTTCATTGTGTCAGTAGCTTTCTCTAGAGCCTCAAAAAATGCCTCCACTTCTACCTTAGTAGAACCTTCTGTTGGACCATAGGCACAAATAAGTCTCATTGTTCAGTTCCCCATTCTGATATTTGCCCACATCACTCTACTTGAGACTGCCTGCCATTCAAGAAGATTAGCCTCGTATTTAGTGTTGAATACTATGGCTACTCCTTCTGTTCCTTGATTTTCATTGCCTGAATATAACATTTTGTATTTATTGCTCAGAAAGATCTCACCAGTTTTTGTCTTTTTTGTTTCAGCCACCCCTATTATGTCGATTTGGTACTTATCTAATTCCTCAGCTAGCTCCATTTCTTTGTCATTGAGGCTTCTTATGTTGATAGTACCAATTTTTAACTCTGGTGATGTTGAGTTAGGGTGTGATTTCAGATTTGTTCCAGTAGCTGACTGTTCGCTGTTCGCCGTGGTTCCCTGATGAAAACAACGGGGGCCTTGTTTAACCGGGTGACACTCCAGTCGGCATGAAATTTTGTCATGTTGTACCATCATTTTTTATTTTGGATTAAGCCAATAAGGATACAATTTGGTCGGTTAAATCCCAAATTGCCAGCCCATCCTCGTTCGTTCAGTATCCAGGTAGATACCCAGCAGGGTACACCACGAGAAGGTGAGGATTGGATATTAGGTCAGAAGCCCAGGTCGGTTCTCCGCATTCCTTTAAAGGCTATGTATAGGTCTCTTCTCAGTTATACAGCTTTGACCCTTAAGCACCCCAAGTTAGAACCTTAAAGTCAAAAAATGCTTTGATTGAGTGTCAGCAGAATTTAGATGTTTGGTTTTTCTCTCTCTCTGGAACAAATCCTAAAACACATCCCAACTCAACATCACCAGAGTTCAAGATCGGTACTATCAACATGAGAAGCCTGAATGCCAAAGAAATGGAGCTAGCTAAGGAATTGGTAAGTAGCAAATCAACATAGTAGAAGTGACAAACAAAAATGGTGAGATCTTTCTAAGCAATAAATACAAAATGTTATATTCAGGCAATAACAATCAGAGAAAAGAAAGAGTGGCTATTGTATTCAACACTAAATGCAAGGCTAATCTTCTTGAATGCCAGGCAATATCAAGTAGAGCGATGTGGTCAAATATCAGAATTGGAAACTGGACAATGAGACTTATTTGTGCCTATGGTACCACAGAAGGTTCTGCTAAGGAAGAAGTGGAGAAATTTTTTGAGGCTCTAGAGAAAGCAACTGACACAATGAAAAATGAAAAGTTGTTTCTTGTTGGGGAACTAAATAGCAGAGTGGGAAATGATTGTTAGACATACAGAGGATTTGTAATCGGAAGTGATCACCATTTAGTCTTGAGCAGGATAAAATTGAATTTCATATCGAAAAGAGGAACAGTAACAAAAATTTTAAAGTGAATAAAAGTTGAGCAGCTCTCAGATGTGAACTATAGTCCAAAATACACAAGCATTATTCAAGAAAAAATGAAAGATTTTGAGAACAGGAACCAAACATTGGAGATTCAGTGGCAAGCCCTGAAGAAAACACTGGTTGATTAATGACCTTATCGGCCTTTATGGATGAAATATGCATCCTCATACACTTCGTATCCATCATATATTTCAATGTAATATCAATCGTATTATAATTCTAATATGCACTTCACGTCTATGATAACCTTGACGTCTCTAGACATCTTGCCCGGTAGCGTGGTTAAGCCAAAGAGGCTTAACTCAAGGATCGAAAAATCAGAACTCCAGGTTGGACACAGGAAGTTAAAGAGGCAGTAAAGGGAAAGAAGAAGGCATATCAAAAGTTCCTGACAAATGAGTCAGCTTGTGCTCTTACAGAATACAGAAAAAAATGTAAGAAAGCTAAACACTCTGTAAAACTAGCTAAACAAAAGTCGTAGGAAGCCTTTGGCAAGAACATAGAAAATAAATATCAAGAAGGCAGCAAGATGTTCTGTAGATTGTTGAAGAAGCTCAGAAATTGAGAAAGAGTGCTGTCAATGGAATTTGAGATGATAAAGATGACATGAAAACTGGAGAGAAAGATATCCCTGATATATGGAGTAATTACTTCAAAAAATTGCTAAATGAAACAAGCAGTGATAGCACAGTGTTAAAAAAACACTCAACAGGGATGTCAGGAATACATATCCATACTTGAAGTAGATAAAGCCATCAAATGCTTGAAATGAGGAAAGGCAGCAAGAGTAGATGATATTCGATCAGAAATGCTCAAGTATGGAGATATAAAAGTGTTACAGTGGCTGCACTGAATAGTTCAGAAGGCCGGGACAGTGGGATGAATTCCGAATGTTTGTAGTTGAGCTCTCATAGTACCCATATATAAAAAGAGAAATAAAACTGAATGTGGGAATTACAGAGGTATTTCTCTACTGAGTGTTCCTGGTAAGATATATGCAAGTATATTTGAGAAAAAGTTGTGAAGTATTTTGAAATGGAAACTTCGTGAAGAACAAGCTGGATTCAGGCAAATAGAGGCTGTCAGGATCAGATTTTCACTTTACGACAAATAGTTGAGAAATGGTGGGAATATAACAAAGATCTGTATTTAAGTTTTGTAGATCTGGAAAAGGCATATGACAAGGTACCAAGAGAGAAGCTATTAAAAATGCTACAGTTATATGGTGTCAATGGGGCATTATATCAAGCGATACTTAGTCTTTATTCGAGTTGCAAGTCAGCAGTTAGAATTGAAGTAAGTACAGGAAGATGGCTTAATGTTAAATCTGGTGTCAGACAAGGATGTACATTATCCCCTTTGTTATTTATTATCTATATGGATCACATTATGAATGTAAGTGGTATTAAACCTGCTATCAAAATTGGAGATGTTAATCTCAGCTTCTTACTTTATGCAGATAATGTTATGCTTTTAAATAAATCCAGTACAATTTTTCAAGATCATCTTATAAATTGAATAACTGTTGTAATAAATTTAGTATGAAAATCAGCAATGTGCATGACAAAGATAATGAAAATAGGCAGAAAAATTGAAAACATCAACTGCATCGTGAATGGGAAACCTATAGAGCAAGTAAAACATTTCAGCTACTTAGGCACAATTTTTGGTGATGATGGTAAATCAAATATGTAAGTAGACAACAGAATCAACAAAGCTAGTATGGTGGGAAGTCAATTGAATAAATTTTTATGGAATAAGAGGGAAATTAGTCAAAACACTAAATTAACTGTATACAAGACGGTGTTAAACCATTGCTTTTTTTTTATTGTATCAGTTGCTTTCTCTGAAGCCTCCAAAAATTCCTCTACTTCTAATATGACAGACTTTTATCTGTCAGAAGAAATCCTACAGATCAGGGGCAACATTATTAGTTCCTTATCCTACTCAACATATCTCCACTATACTGATGTATTCTCTGTTTGATCATACATCAGCTCAGATAGAAAAGTTTTTTAGTATACTCAACAGCCAACACTGCAGGATCTGTTTTACCATAAAAAAAAAAAAGAAAACAATAATTGTCTGCCTTTCCTTATTGCTCAACTATCAAGGGGATTCGTATCCCTGTCTACAGGAAACTTACCCAACTAATATAACTATCTGCAAAAAGTTATCCAATTAAAATTTACAAGAATACATATTAAGGTGTTAGGTTTGTGGATTGTGACTAATGTTGACATTTCTTAATTCTAAAGCTTTAGTATTTCTTTCACATAGTTCTCTGTATCCAATTGGATGAATCATATCATAAACATATTAACTCAGTTTAAAGTATTCAGAATAATTGCAATCTATTAACCATCAAACATTCATTTTTCAGTTCTTTATGCTCAGTCAATCAAGTTGAGATTAGTTCTTAAAAGTTTAAGCTTCCAAATGTTACAACAACTAATCTTATGACAGGCTACACTATATTCTTTCTCAGTAGGCTAATAGAACTACACTTAATAGAACAACATAACACTTATTGTTTCGAGGGGAAAGTATACTTGAGTACATCTAACATCTGACCATTGATTGACATAACACCACAACTAAGGTCAAAATATATCCGACGGAATTAACTGATATTGCTTCACAAGTTATATAAAGGACTGCTCTTACGGGGTTACCACTTCTAAGCATCAAATTTGCATAGGCACATTTGAATTTCTTGTTGACTTATACTTAATGCAACACAATTCAAAAGAAATCTTCCAATATAATAACGGAATTATAGACACAGAAATACATAAGTCTTGATGTACTTGGTTTAAGTTATTTACTGATTCCTGATTTTCTTCTATATATTAACTTCAGTTCTGCACTATTCTTCCACTAATTAGGAAATTATTGTAGTATCAGAACTCCTATTGAAGTAATTTAAAATGCCTATTAATTCCTTGTCCTTTCCTAGCCGACTTTTCACATATATCAACTCCCCTTCTGCCACTCACTACCGATCTCTATGCTGTCTCCAGGGCTTCTTTTTTTTTTCTTTTCAATCAACTACGTTCTCCTTTTCCCGCCAAAATCCAGTTTTAACCCGTTCAGCTTATATCAACTGGCTTTTCTCTTTATACACAGTAGCTCATGCTCTCAGCACGAGCTAACTAAAACAAACTCCCTTTCTCCATCAGTAACCAATCAAATCCCATCAGTAGAATTCTATAAAATTACTTTTACTTATAGAAATAACAAAAAATATATATCACGGTTCACATAAAGGTACATTTAAATTTATATACACACAGTGGGGTGCTTAAGGGTCAAAGCTGTATAACTGAGAGGAGACCTCCACATAGCCTTTAAAGGAATGCGGAGAACCGACCAGGGCTTCTGACCTAATGTCCAGTCCTCACCTTCTCGTGGTGCACCCTGTTGGGTATCTACTTGTATACTGAACGAACGAGGATGGGCTGGCAATTTGGGATTTAGCCAACCAAATTGTATTCTTATTGGTTAAACCAAAATAAAAAATGATGGTACAACATGACAAAATTTCATGCCGGCTGGGGCGTCGCCCAGTTAAACAATGCCCCCGTTGTTTTCGTCAGGGAACCAGGGCGAACAGCGAAAAGTCAGCTACTGGAACAAATCTGAAAACAAACCCCAACTCAACATCACCAGAGTTAAAGATCGGTACTATCAACGTAAGAAGCTTGAATGGCAAAGAAAAGGAGCTAGCTGAGGAATTAGAAAAGTACCAGATCAACATAATAGGTGTGGCTGAAACAAAAAAGACAAAAACTGGTGAGATCTTTCTGAGCAATAAATACAAAATGTTATATTCAGGCAATGACAATCAAGGAAAATAAGGAGTAGCCACAGTATTCAACACAAAATACGAGGCTAATCTTCTTGAATGGCAGGCAGTCTCAAGTAGAGTGATGTGGGCAAATATCAGAATGGGGAACTGAACAATGAGACTTATTTGTGCCTATGGTCCAGCAGAAGATTCTACTAAGGTAGAAGGGGAGGAATTTTTTGAGGCTTTAGAAAAAGCAACTGACACAATGAAAAAGGAAAAGTAGGTCCTTGTTGGGGGATCTAAATAGCAGAGTAGAAAATGATTGTGAGATATACAAAAATATTTTGGGAAAATTTGGAGAAAAGAGCAAAGCTAATAATAATGGCAAATACCTGTTGGATTTCTGCTCAGGACATGGACTGGTTATTACTAACACCATGTTCCAACATAAAAATGTGCACAAATTCACATGGAGAGAAGAAGCAAGGAATAAGAAAAGTCTCATTGACTATGTTATTGTTGATAGTGATGTTTTCTCCCTAGTGCAGGACACCAGAGTGTACAGAGGTTTGAAATTGGAAGTGATCACTATTTAGTCTTGAGCAGGATAAAATTGAATTTCATATTGAAAAGAATAACATGTAAGAAAGTTTTAAAGCAAATAAAAGTTGAGCAGTTCTCAGATGTGAACTGTAGACTAAAATACACAAAGATTATTGAAAAGAAAATGAAAGAGTTTGAGAACAGGAATCAAACCTTGGAGATTCAGTGGCAAACTCTGAAGAAAACATTGATTGATTCTGCTAGAGAGGTATGTGGTGAGGTTGTCTGCAAGGATAAAAAAATCGGAACTCCCTGGTGGACACAGGAAGTTAAAGAGGCGCTGAAGGAAAAGAAGTAAGCATATCAAAAGTTCCTGTCAAATAAGTCAGCTTGTGCTCTTAGAGAATATAGAGACAAATGCAAGAATGCTAAACACTGTGTAAAAGTAGCTAAACAAGAGTCATGGGAGGACTTTGGCAAGAATATAGAAAATAAATATCAAGAAGGTGGCAAAATATTCTTGAGGTTGTTGAAGAAGCTTAGGAATGGATGAAAGATTGCTGTAAAAGGAGTTAGAGATGATAAAGGTGACATGAAAATGGTAGAAAAAAGATATCCTTGAAGTATGGAGTAATTACTTTGAAAACCTGCTAAATGAAACAAGCAGTGATGACAGCATAGTGGTAAAAAACACTCAACAGGCATGCAGTCAGGAATACATATCCATACTTGAAGTAGAAAAAGCCATAAAAGGCTTGAAATGTGGAAAGGCAGCAGGAGTAGATGATATTCGACCAGAAATGCCGAAGTATGGTGGTATAAGAGTCTTACAGTGGCTGCACTGCATAGTTCAGAAAGCCTGGACAGAGGGACCAATTCCCAATGATTTTAGTAGAGCTCTCATAGTACCCATATATATATATAAAAAGGGAAATAAAACTGAATGTGAGAATTACAGAGGTATTTCCCTACTGAGTGTTCCTGGCAAGATCTATGCAAGTATACTTGAGAAACGGTTAAGAAGAATTGTGGAAGAAAAGCTTGGTGAAGAACAAGCTGGATTCAGGCCAAATAGAGGCTCTCAGGATCAGATCTTCACTTTACGACAAATAGTCGAGAAAGCATGGGAATATAACAATGATCTGTATTTAAGTTTTGTCGATTTGGAAAAGGCATATGACAAGGTGCCAAGAGAGAAGCTATTCAGTATGCTACATTTATATATGATGTCAATGGGGCATTATATCAATACTTAGTCTTTATTGGAGTTGTAAGTCAGCAGTTAGAATTGAAAGAAGTACAGGAAGATGGTTTAATGTTAAATCTGGTGTGAGACAAGGTTGTACATTATCCCCTCTGTTACTCATTATCTATATGGATCACATTATGAAGGAAAGTGGTATTAAACATAATATGAAAATCAGAGATGTTAATGTCAGCTCTTTGCTTTATGCGGATGATGTTATACTTCTAAATAAATCCGCTACAAGTATGCAAGATTCTCTGACTAAATTCAATAGCTGTTGTAATAGATATGGTATGAAGGTCAGCACTAAAAAGACAAAGACAATGAAAATAGGCAGAATCATTGAAAATGTGAACTGTGCTGTGAATGGAGAACCTGTGGAACAAGTAGAACATTTCAGCTACCTAGGCACGATTTTTAGTGAAGATGGTAAATTAAATATAGAAATAGACAACAGAATCAGCAAAGCTGGTATGGTGGGAAGTCAATTGAATAATTTTATATGGAATAAGAGGGAAATTAGTCGGAACACTAAATTAGCTGTATACAAGACAGTGTTCAAACCAGTTTTAACATATGAATCTGAGAACTGGGTCAGAAGTAAAACACTTGACCAAAGACTAGACGCCGGAGATATGAAAGTCCTGAGAAAGATTATAACTGTGAACAGATGGCATCAATGGCAATATCATATTAAAAACGACGATATTAGGAAAGAATTTGACATTGTCAGCATCCAGGAATGCGTTAGCAGAGCTAATCTCAGGTGGTATGGTCACTTAATCAGAATGGGTAAAGAAAGATTAGCAAAACAAGTGTTGTCTGCCAGGTTGGCAGGAAAACGACCCAGAGGAAGACCAAGATATAGGTGGACTGATACGGTACAAAGTGCCTTAGAGGATAGAAATATAAGATCTGATAATGTTGGAGTCTTGACAAGTAACAGACTGATTTGGAGGAAAATTGTAGATAGGAAGTTAGTAATGATGTAATTTTTTCATGTATTACTGTCATATCCTGTACATGGCAGGAATTTGATGATGATGATAATTCCTGATGATTGGAGTAGAGCTCTCATAGTACCCATACATAAAAAGGGAAATAAAACTGAATGTGAGAATTACAGAGGTATTTCCCTACTGAGTGTTCCTGTAACATATATGCAAGTATACTTCAGAAATGGTTGATAAGAATTGTGGAAGAAAAGCTTGGTGAATAACAAGCTGGATTCAGGCCAAATGGAGGCTCTCAGGATCAGATCTTCACTTTACGACAAATTGTTGAGAAATCATGGGAATGTAACAAAGATCTGTATTTAAGTTTCGTCGATTTCGAAAAGGCATATGACAAGGTGCCAAGAGAGAAGCTATTCAATATGCTACAGTTATATTGTGTCAATGGGGCATTATATCAAGCAATACTTAGTCGTTATTTGAGTTGTAAGTCAGCAATTAGAATTGAAGGAAGTTCAGGAAGATGGTTTAATATTAAATCTGGTGTGAGACAAGGATGTACATTATCCCCTCTGTTTTTCATTATCTATATGGATCACATTATGAAGGAAAATGATATTAAACATGATATGAGATTTAACAATCTGGTGTGAGACAAGGATGTACATTTTCCCCTCTGTTATTCATTATCTATATGGAACACATTATGAAGGAAAGTGGTATTAAACATGATATCAAAATTGGAGATGTTAATGTCTGCCCTTTGCTTTATGCGGACGATGTTATACTTCTAAATAAATCTACTATTTTATGACTAAATTGAATAACTTTTGTAATAGATATGGTATGAAGTTCAGCAATAAAAAGACAAAGACAATGAAAATAGCCAGAATCATTGAAATTGTCAACTGTGTTGTGAATGGAGAACCTGTGGGACAAGTAAAACATTTCAGCTACTTAGGCACGAATTTTAGTGAAGATGGTAAATTAAATATAAAAATAGACAACAGAATCAATCAAGCTGGTATGGTTGGAAGTCAATTGATTAAATTCATATAGAATAAAAGAGAAATTAGTCAGAACACTATATTAGCTGTATACAAGACAGTGTTGAAACCAATTTTAACTTATGGATCTGAGAGCTGGGTCAGGAGTAAAACACTTGACCAAAGACTAGAGGCCACAGATATGAGAGTCCTGAGAAAGATTATAACCGTGAACAGATGGCATCAATGGCAATATCATATTAAAAATGAGGATATTAGGAAAGAACTTGACATTGTCAGCATCCAGGAATGCGTTAGCAGAGCTAATCTCAGGTGATATGGTCACTTAAGCAAAATGGGCAAGGGAAGATTAGCAAAACAAGTGTTCTTTGCTATGTTGGCAGGAAAACGACCCAGAGAAAGACAAAGATATAGGTAGTTTGATATGGTACAAAGTGCCTTAGACAATAGAAATATAAGATCTGATAATGTTGGAGTCTTGACAAGTAAGAGACTGATTTGGAGGAAAATTGTAGATAAGAAGTTAGTAATGATGTAAATTTTTCATGTAGTACTATCATATCCTATATACCACTTTGAGGGTACATGGCAGGAAATTGATGATGATGATGATGATGAATTTGTTACTTCTGCAAACCGGGTCTTTTCTCACGAATGTTTTCATCTAATCTAGTTAAAAGACTGGAATAATATTCTTGGGTTATTGTTTTACCATTTTCAAGATAATTAATAAACAAAATGCTTTTAGCATCCCAAAACACCGATGCCATGACCTTTCCTGCTGATGGAACCGACTTTGTCTTTGGTGCTGAACAACTGGCTTCTGTATACTGTTTGGATTCTACCATATAATGGTGAATGCAAGTCTCATCCATAGTAATAAATCAACTCACAAAATCAGTTTTATTCTTGTTAAAATGCTCCAAGCACTGTTCAGACATTTTCATGCGAGTGCATTTTTGAGTTGCTGTGAGCAAGCTTGGCACCTAACTTTTCAAAGCTTTTTCATATGCAATTCTTCATGCAAAATTTATCCTACATGTTCTTTTGAAATGCCTATAATCTCAGCAATTTCACACACTTTGAATCACTGGTCATCCAATACCATATTGTGCAGTTGATCGATGATTTCTGGTGTTGTTACACTTTTTGGACATCCTTCACGTTGATCATCTTCAAGGCTTGTACAGCCACGTTTAAACTTGGTAGCCCATTTTGAAAACAAAGAAGGAGAGTTCCTATAAACTTTTATGAACTTCAAATGAATTTCTTTTGACATTAAACCTTCTTTTACAAAGAATTTTTATAACTGCGCAATATTCAATTTTATTCATTTCAAGGGATACAGATAACACTTTTGCTTCAAGTAGTTTGTATAAAACAAACTACTTGATAGAATGACTTGCAATTTCACATGGATGCTTATGACAAATGTACCAACTTTAGAAAAAAAAAATCGTGCTGACAGTGTTGCCATCTATGGTCAAGGCCAAGAACTTTCAGACCACCCATGTACATCCATCATCTTTCATGTTTCTCTTCCTCCAAAGAGTGAGCGTGGTTTCACTCCTATCTATGAAAGCTGTTTTAAAATTATAGTACCTTACTACTGTGACTGGACTAGAGATTTTTTCTTTTATTATATTTATTTATTTTTTAAATAAAATTAATTAAAAAATAAAATAAAAATGCAATGAAATTCATCTCTACCAAAGAACATTTATCACAAACATCCATGCCTGTTGGCTGGATTCAAATATTCAACTTTTCAAACAAACTTCCTCCTTCAAACATTACCAAAAATTATCTATCCTTATGTGCTCATCAAAGTTTTCTAGGCATCTAATAGATCTGATGCTCCTGCAAATTGCCTACTTCTGTCTATCTACCTATATCTCTGCTTATGATTTGCAGACCATGCATCTGATTCAAATCATTGCATTTAGTTGGTGGGAGGAGGGAAGGTCTTTGCTATTATACAAATAAAGATTTAAATATAAGAGGTTTTTTTGGCATCTATTAAGCTCTACAACAGATCTGAATAAATAGTAAATACTCTCCAAAACCTGAATAAATAGTACTTCCTCAAAATCCCAAGATTCCAGGGTGATATTGCATGTAGAGTATTATATATTAATAGCAATTGGTTACAAGTGAATAGCAGAGGTAGCAGCCTTGGGTTATTTAAGTTCAAAGACCACATTGCTCAGGTGGTTAAGTCATTACATCAACAACTGTAGTGATAAATAGAATCCCAACTTGTAAGAAAAACAAAGTTATTCTCTTTTTCACATCAATAACTGTAGCGATAAATAGAATCCTAACTTGTAAGAAAAACAAAGTTATTCTCTTTTTACCAGGCTTTGATAAGACCACATCTAGACTACCGTGCACAGATATTGTGTTAATGTATAGTTCACATTTTTATCAGGAGACAGCTGAAAAGATTCAGAAGCAAGTAACAAGGTGAAAACTGACCTTGTGGGACTGCATATATGAAGATAGGCTAAGGGAATGTGATCTTCAAACTTTGAGGACTAGACAGAAGAGAGATATGATTAGTTACACAATCATATAGTATAGATACAAGTGAGATTTTGCAGCTTACGGCAGATGGAGAGTAGAACTAGTCATCATCATCATCATGAATCATGGGCTCACAGCCCATTGATGTCTGATGCCTGTTTCACTATCTTCTTCCACCTTTCTTTGTCCAGTGCACAGTGTTGCAGTTTCTGTATACCCATTCCATACCAGTCCTTTATGTCATCTATCCATGCTCTGTATGGTCTACCTCTTCTGTTTACACCATCCATAATACCGAACATGAATGTCTTTATCTTCCAGTCCTCCCTCATCTGCAGATGTGTCCAAATAATTGCAGCTTCCATTTTATAATCTTCTGCATTAGATTCTTCTTTGGTTGTATCATCTGATAGAGCTCTGTATTTGTAATTTTCTGTACCCATCCTATTCTGAGAATCTTCCTGTAACCAGTTCTTTCAAATGCCAAAATTCTTTTTCTTCATTTCTTATTTATCACCCACGTTTCAGATCCATACAGTACACTGCTAAAGATGCATGTTTCCAGCATTCTTAGTTTTGTTTGCTGGCTAATCACTTTACTTTTCCTGATGTTATCCATGGCCTTCAGATTTGTTCTTCCCTTTGCAATCCTGATCTTTATTTCTTTTTTACAGTCCAAATCATATGTGAATTGTTCTACATTTTCTGTATCAGTTTCATCCACCTGTATCTTTTGTTTCATGTTCTTCTCACCAAATATCTTTCCTTCCTCATTTAACAGTTTCAATGTTTTTTGTAGTTCTCTTTCGTTTTCTTCATTAATAACAGTGCCATCTGCAAATCTCAGATTGTTAATTCTGATCCCACGTACTGATATTCCTTTTGCATCTTCCTTCATTTTATCCGTTGCCCTTTCTAAATTTCCGATGAAAATGTTTGGTGATATTGGGTTCCCCCTTGTTTGGTACTTCTGCTTGTTCTAAACCATTTCCCCTAATTGTTATCTATTCTAACTGCTGCAATAATTCTTATACACATCTTTTGATATGGCTATTAGTTTCTATCAATTCCATAGGATTCTAGCATTGCTAATGTCACTTTGTGGTCAGTACTGTCAAATGCCTTCTGAAAATCAACAAAGCAAGTATATATGCTTTTGTTTTTTTCTCCTAGCTTTCTCTGCTGTTAACTGCATTGTCAAAATCTGTTGAATTGTACTTCTATCTTTTCTAAATCCTGCTTGCTCACCTGCAAGGTATGCTTCCAATTGTGTTCTCCAGAAAGATTGAGAACACAATTGGAAGCATACGTTGTGTATCATCATCATCATCATCATCTTACCAAGGTGACTTGTCAAAAAGCAATTGTTCTATAATTTTTACATTCTAACTTATTTCCTTTCTTGTATAATGTCACTAATATCAATTTCACTCCTCTGGCACTTTCCATACCATATTACATAGTTGGTGCATTTCTGTAACCATACTTTTGCTACCGAGATATCATTCATAATAAAGATAATTAACGAAGATGAAAGACAAGTTTTTAGTAGTATGACAATTCAGTTTTATATATCATGGTTTTGCAGTAAAGTTGTAGTCTCTCATTGGAGAAATAAACAACAGTCCGTTTTATTGTGAAACTTTTTCTTTCAAAAAAAAAAGGTTACTCTTTGGAAGATACATGTGTGGCACATAATCACTGGATGGGTGAGAAGCATTATCTGTTGATTGTGACGGATCACCCTTTATCCTAAAGTGGATTAGTTAGTCTTGTCTGGAAATGACAGTTTTTACATTTCACATTTTATTTCATAATTCTAAACTGACTGCAGAACACATCATTTACCAACATTACTAATCCAGCTAGTATCATAAAATATATAATGGAGCAAGGGCCCATGTTAAGCACCCTTTGAAACTTAACAGGTTAATCTATTTATGCAGTTATATTATTGCATTTAACTTATATGTTACATTATATCAGCAAGAAATTGGTTTATATATATATATATATATAATTCTTTAAAATTTTATATTTAGATGTACAGTACTATCTCATGCAACAAGTCCATCCTGTTGTTGCCCGTCTCTGTGATCCCATAGAAGGCACCGATGCTGCTACTATTGCAGAATTTCTTGGTAAGTAATCATTTTAGAAAAGATGGCCTTTGATACTGGAATATAATTTTATTCAACCTTGAGAATTAAACCTCAGTTCAATTTTTTCTTAATTCCAGATTTTTCTTATTTCAGAGTGCATGAATCCCTCACTCCACACAGTTAATGCATCCTATGAAAATGCCATTCTAAGTAAATGTGCATTAATCGAATATAATAAACAATGAAAAAATTGTAACTCATCCATGGGCTTTCAAAATCTTTACACATTTTTTAAAAAAAAACATTTATTTTTGTCATTTTTACTGCCTCCATATAACTATAAAAGAATAATAAAATGTTTGAAACATTTGAAAGTTTATTTTAAAAAAGTTATTTTCTTTAGAAATGCATATATTTGAAAGAAGGTAATTTGCATTGACTTTTGCTTCTTTGTGTGTACATCTCAAAGTAACAGCTCATAGCTTTGTCAATATCTAAGTTGTTGTTTTAAAGTTTCAGTAGCTCGAAACTGTTAATTCAAGTATTGCTAAAAGTTATAACTTTTCACTTCTTTTTGTCATTGGCACTCACTGTTTAACTCTTCCTTTTATCTGCAGTCCATGTTGAAGGATGTGTATGTAAAGTAGTAGACAATTAATGAACACATCACAGTACATATGTACATTCACTCTATTGGCATGGTAACTGGAACTGAGGCTGCTTATGAAATTGCATGTGCCATTGGATTATGAAGTAACTCTCAGTTAAACTCCATTTTAAGTGGATTTTTAATCCATGCTTAATAAAAGAGCTTCACATATAATCATGGTCATAGAAACATTTAGTAACCACCAGTCCATTGTATTTTGGATCATATTCAAGATATTTTTTTGATGAAGTGATTTAATCTTTCCTAGAAATCTCTTCTCTGCTTTGCTGTAGATTTGAATCGTATGGTGTCATGAATATTTGTGAAAAGTTTTTAGGTAGTAAATGAGTTTCTTCACCTGGTGAAGAAACCTCATTTAAGAAACTACTTTAAGGCCTGAACTGTTCTCTACAGCATAGTTCCCATCTTACCTTACCCCTTAATCCATGGTAATTATGTGTGTTATAGATTTCCAGCTTTCAGGTATTTTAATGGTAGTAATAATGTCCTTTAGTTGGAAAGGTATGGATTCAGTACCCATCTCAGTATTTCAGCTCAAAGTGAGTTTGTTCACTCTCATCAAGTGATAGCAGATTTTTCTCCTTGCAAAACATATGAACTGACTGGAGAATGCTTGGAATTTATATAATACGCTTGTCTCATAGTCCTGGGTGTTTCAAAGAATGAAAATATCAAACTAATTTAATTCTGACTCCAGAGAAGATAGACATCTTAATTAAGTTAATTTTCATGTTTAGTTTTGAATTCTAATTTCTTGTTTTCACTGATCAATATATTTTCCATTTGTAATGTACAGTCATTATTTAGAAGTATCTCGTGTTTTTGTATTCTTTCTTTTAGTAATGCCATGGTTTGGCAAATCGTTTAAATCCACCTCTTTTTCATTTGAATTCATTTCAAACAAATTATGGAGACTACAACCGTGTTAAAAATAATTATTTTAATTTCCCCACGTTTTGACCTTCATATTAAAGTCATCATCTGGAGTATATATGTATATGTGTATATATATGTAGAAAGTTTTTTAACTTGGGTATACTATGTTAAAGATACCAAGCAATTTTATAAGCTAGGTTTTAATCCTTTTTTCCCAAGTAAGCAAACAGACAAGTAAGTCAGGTTTGCGTCTGCACGTAGTGCAAGTCCGGGGCAACTCGTGGTAAAGGTGGAATAAGATCCGATCACTTTCCTTAGTATTTTCCTCTAATGCAAAGCACATCCCTTTGCAGAGATGTATGATGCTATGCATTAAAGGTAACGGTCACCACCCAGACCGGTTTCGACCTTTGTCGAGGTCTCATCAGTGGGAGGCAGATCATAAAAATGCCAAATGTGAAGTAATGCAGAGCTTATAAATTTTACCTAAACAAGTTGCCACAAGGTGCTTTGACCTTATTAAATAAAAATCTCCGGATGAGAGTAAGATGTAGAAAGTTTTTTAACTTGGGTATACTATGTTAAAGATACCAAGCAATTTTATAAGCTAGGTTTTAATTCTTTTTTCCCAAGTAAGCAAACAGACAAGTAAGTCAAGTTTGCGCCTGCACGTAGTGGAAGTCCGAGGCAACTTGTGGTAAAGGTGGAGTGTGTGTGTGTGTGTGTGTGTGTACACACACAGAGAGACTATGATTCAATCAATGGTTCTTTTACTGGCCTGACTTCTAGTGTTGAAAAATTTTTAATAAAATAACTACATCAAAGTTGTATTCTATTTATAACGTTATCAGAGAACAATATCATATAGATAATTTTATTACAACAAAAGTGTTATCCTAATTTAACATGAGAGTTGTTATATTAGAGTTAAGATCCTGGATTACGTACAGTCCTATTTATAATTAACTCTTAGATGGAAAGGTTATGTGGGTAGAATATGTGCCTTCCATATTTCTGGGATTTTTAGATCATCATTATTGTTAAGATTAGGGTGGTTGATAAGAATTTCCCTGGCCTCCTTAAATTTATGTTTATACCATGTTTTGGTGTGATGTAAACAATAGGTGCCTTTCCAGTCATTTCTATGTTGAGTATTTAGGGCATGATCAGAAAGGCCAGATTTACCATAGTGATTAAATTTAATGTGCCATTTATGTTCCTTTTTTCTGATAGGAATTATGCGCCCTGTTTCACCTATATAGGATAAATTAAAGGTGTAATGAATATGGTGTACTCCATGGTGGGACAGCGGAGGAAGTGGATGCTTGGATGAGTTGAGTAAGTTCTTTAATTTTGCAGGAGGTTTAAAGGTGGCATTAAGGTTGTATTTCTGTAATATTCTGTTTATTTTATCTGATATATCTTTAATGTATGCAATGGTTACAGTTTTATTGTAATCTAGTTTTTTTTTTTTTTTTTTTTTTTTTTTTTTTTTAAGTGAGGTCTTGTGAAGAATTTTGTAGATAATATTTTGGCTGTAGCCATTTTTCAGGAAGGTATTGCTGATAACTTTTAATTCATCTTTAAGTGCTTTGTTCACTTTTAAGCAAATCTTCAAAGCCCTATTTTTAGTGTGTTAATTTTGTGTTTGGTGGTGGTAGGAGTTTGTGTATATATTGGCCAGTATGTGTAGGCTTCCAGTAAAGAGTGAAGGAAAGACTGCCAGAAGGAAGACATGTGACAAATGTATCTAGAAAAGGAAGTGTGTTCTGACTTTCAATCTCAATTGTGAATTGTATGTGTTTTGGTGGCTGAGGAAAGTCTCGCAGCCATGGGATCAGATAGCGAAAACATTGTCAACATATCTAAGCCAGACTTTCGGTTTTAAAGTAAAGGAGTCTAGAGCATGTTGCTCAGTTGTTTACATCACACCAAAACATGGTATGAATGTAAATTTAAGGAGGCCTGTGAAATCTTAACTCTAATATATCAACTCTCATATTAAATTAGGACCCACTTTTGCTGAAATAAAACTATCTGTATGAAATTGTTCTCTGATGATGTTATAAATAGAATATATCTTTGATGCAGTTATTTTATTTTATTACATTTTTCCCCACTAGAGGTCAGGCTACTAGAATAACTGTTGATCAAATCATTGTCTCTTTGGCATATTGTTTGAAATGTACAAGGATGGTCTGAAAAGTTCTCAGCCTCGACCATAGATGGCAACGCTATCGGCAAGATTTTTTTCTCAAAGTTGGTACATCTGTCATAAGCATCCATGTGAAATTGTAAGTCAATCTATCAAATAGTTTGTTTTATACAGCTGTCTGAAGCAAAACTGTTGTTTGTATCCCTTGAAATGGATAAAATTGAGTATCATGCAGTTATAAAATTCTTTGCAAAAGAAGGTTTAATGCCAAAAGAAATTCATTCGAAGTTCATAAACATTTATGGGCACTCTTATCTTTTGTTTTCAATAATTACGAAATGGGCTGCTGGGTTTAAACGTGGCCGTACCAGGCTTGAAGATGATCCACGTGATGGACGTCCAAAAAGTGTAACAACACCAGAAATCATTGATCTAGTACACAATGTGGTATTGGATGACTGGCAAGTCAGAGTGCATGAAATTGCTGAGACTATATGCATTTCAAAAGAACGTGTAGGATACATTTTGCATGAAGAATTGTAAATGAAAACGCTTTGTGCAAGATGGGTTGCTGTGTTTGCTCACAGCAGATCAAAAACGCACTCACATGAAAATCTCTGAACAGTGCTTGGAGCATTTTAACAAGAATAAAACTGATTTTGTGCGTCGATTTATTGCTATGGATGAGACTTGGATTCACCATTACACACCAGAATCCAAACAGTAGTCAAAACATTAGACTAGGCGAAAACACTCTTGAGAAAAGAGCCGGTTTTCAGAAGAAAAAAATTGTCTTTCATCAGGACAATGCACCTGCCAAAAAAGCTTTGGCAATGGGAAAATTAAGGGATCTGCACTGTGAATTGTTGGAACATCCACCATATTCCTCAGATTTGGCTCCCTCTGACTTCTATCTCTTCCCAAAACTAAAACTCTTCCTCGCTGGGCAGCGTTCTTCTGTGAATCAAGAGGTTATTGCAACTGTAGAGAGGTATTTTGCAGATCTTACTGAGAACCACTACAGGGAAAGGATAATGGTGCTGGAGCATCGCTGGAATAAATGTATTTGTCTTAAGGGAGATTATGTTGAAAAATAAAAATAATAATGAAATTATAAATTCATTTTTTCATTGTTAGGCAGAGAATATTTCGGACCATCCTCGTAATATAGCTTGTTTTTGTATATATATGTGTATACTACAGGTGATGACCTTAATATGAAGGTCAAAATGTTGGAAAATTAAAGTAATTATTTCGAACACAGTTGTAGACTCAATAATTTGTCTGAAATGAATGCTAATCACTGTCACTGTGTAACACTAAAGGACAGTATCTTTCATTTGAAACTTCTGATGTAGGGTCAACAGAATATAAGATGGTGCCTGTCTTCTATTCTGTTTTTCTGGTTCCCTGACAAAAACAGTGAGACTTTTGTCTCACTCTTTTAAAATATGAAAGATGGTAAACCTAATAGTACATTAGTATACCATGGGTGGAGTAAGGATATTTTGTATTTATTTGCTATTTATTTTTACCTAATCCAAAAATCCTGCTGTAGAGATCAAACATGGAACTTTTTCAAATCTCTTCAATCCCTTCAAGGTGGTAGTTTCATACCAGATGATGAAATTCGTCTCACCTAAAAACAATCACAAACAGGCCCATGGTGCAATTCAAATTCACAGCCTATTGGTTGGAGAGCAAATAATTGTTTTGCCTAGTCAAAATTTCATATTCAAAACTTAAAATCAGTTAAAACACTGTCGTGTATACCACTAGTTTTGTGTTTCAGCTGTCTTCCTACCATATCAACTTTCCGTTTGAGAATGCAGCTGTTGGTTTCTCTGTTCTCTGTAGAGAGTTCATAGTTCATCTTTTTTTATTGCCGATTTCCATACCAAAGTTGTTATAACAATTGTTCAGTTTAGTTTGTCTAGACTTGTAGTGGATTTATTTGATTTAACATTTACAGAGTAAAGAGCTGTGTTTAATATCTCAAATTTTGTTATCAGGTTTTTAAGGTCACTTTTTTTCATAATGTAGTCCATATAGATGATGAGTAACAGAAGATCATGTGTCCCCCCTCACCTTGTACCTGATTTCATAGCAAACTATTTTCCATGTATATTTTTCAATTCTAAATACTGACTTAATGGTGTGGAAATAATAGAACATTATGTTCCATACCATTGCTTTCAGAAGGCTTTTCTCTTAGCACCTTATATTTTCCAGGTCTACAAAATCTAAAAACAGATCCTGTACTATATTCCTATGATTTCTTGACAATAATTCTTGTCAGGAACTATTTTTTTATTGAAAAAAATAGTTCCCGACAGTTGCTATTTGTGACTGACTGCACCTTATTCTTCTCTAGTATGCTTCTGTAAATCATACCTGGTACATTGTTTCCTGTTTTTATACATGAGTACTAGGAGATCTGTACTTGAGTTTCTTGAATTTCACTTTCTGAATTATGCAAAATAGCCATTGCAAAACTTTTAGTCCTCCATAATTGAGCATTTCTTGTTGCATGTGACCTTGTTGAGATGTCTTGTCTCATTTCATATTTCTGACAGCTTTTTTTTTTTTTTTTCTATCTCTGATAGTGAAAGCATTCATGAATCATTCTACTTGAATATTTTCTAACACTACTACTTATTTCATTTAACAATTTTTCAAAGTAATTAGTTCAGATATCTTATTCTTTCTTCAGCTTTTGTTATCTTTATCATATCTGATTCCTTTTATTGTGCTCCTCACTTCGTTTCTAACCTCTTAAATAGATTCCAGAACATTCTGTTGCCTTCATGATATTTATCATCTTTATTCTTCCCATGTTATTTTATTTAGCTGCTCTTGTACGTAACTTAGATTTCATTAAATTTTTTTTTTTTTTTTTTTCCCCTCTCTCTCAAAATCTTATTTTTTTTACTTGAATTTTCAATTTTCCAAGACTGCTTCTTTAAATTTTAATCCACGATCACATTCTGAATTTTCTATGCATGTGTCAACAGAAATAAAGGAATGAAAAGACAAGCAAAGTTATCTGCAAGAATTTGTTCTTTCACGCTATTTCACTACTTGTTTTCATTTCATTGAATCATTATGTCTCATTCATCTGCTGTCTCTACCATTCCCCCAGTTCTGATAATCATTCTGACCTCTTTATCTGTGATACTTAATTTCATGCAATCCAAATTCCCTAGCAGAGAAGTCATCTTTCTTGATGACTTTAATGTACACATTTCTGACTGGCTCTCATTTTAATTCCACTGACAAAGCTAGACAAGAAGCAGAGATATTTGCTGTAAGTAACAATTTAGGATAAATCATTCATCTCCTAACTAGGGTCCGCCACAATCCTCTCTGTACTCCCAACACTCTTGAATCCTTTCTTAACTGGTTCTCCTTCCAGGTACACTGTAGAGGTAACTACTCCTTAGTATTTCAGATCAGAGTCTGATCTATGTTTCATCTCTTGTGGAACATTCTCTTGTAGTTTGATATTAAAATAATGTCAAGTGGAAAGATCTATGTGACTTTTACTCCTCCTTTCCATGGTCAGACTACATTTTCCGTTTTTCAGATTGAGATACTTGTTGTAATCTTGTTACAGAAATTATCTATGTGGAATGGGTATTTCCAAAAAGTGTGCTGGAGGAAGTTCAAACCACTCCCAATAAGCCAGTGCTTATTGGGAGTGGTTGGGAGTGTCTTGAGACAAGAAAAATCCTGGCTTAGTTCACAGCCTACACTGAAGCCCACAGTACTTCAAAAACCATATACATTTTTATCATCATCAAATAAGAATTTGATGATGATAAAAACTAAGTCTGATTGCAATATGACTAAATGTAGAAAACCTGCTACCCATGCCATTGGGAATTATGCTTTCCATTCCCTCACAAAAGCTGTTTGGCATAACTTTTGTTCATCTGTGCTTCCACCTCTTTCTCATCCAAATTTTTGCATTGCAACTGCACCCAATCATAAGGCTGACCTCCTGTCATCATTCTTCTCATCGAGTGTCTTGAGACAAGAAAAATCCTGGCTTAGTTCACAGCCTACACTGAAGCCCACAGTACTTCAAAAACCATATACATTTTTATCATCATCAAATAAGAATTTGATGATGATAAAAACTAAGTCTGATTGCAATATGACTAAATGTAGAAAACCTGCTACCCATGCCATTGGGAATTATGCTTTCCATTCCCTCACTAAAGCTGTTTGGCATAACTTTTGTTCATCTGTGCTTCCACCTCTTTCTCATCCAAATTTTTGCATTGCAACTGCACCCAATCATAAGGCTGACCTCCTGTCATCATTCTTCTCATCGATCTCCTACATTATGATGAAGGCAAATCACCTGCTTCCCTACCTGGAACATTACAGCATCATATTCCTTCTGTCAAAAAGACATTAGAAGAATCTTGAACAACCTGGGTACCAAAAAAAAAAAAAAAGTCTTCTGGGTCCTGATGGAATCCCATCAGTTGTGCTCCCGAACTAACACCTGTTCTTTATCACCTATACACTACATTATACTCAGCTGGCATCCACCCAACAGATTGGAAGCAAGCTCACTTGCAACCAGTTCCAAAAATGGTGATAAGTGTCTACCATCCAAATATCTACCTATTGCTCTCACCTCAGGTTGTCCAAAGTAATGGAGAAAGTCATCAATAGTCAACTTTTTGGATATCTGGATACCTGTCATCTAATCAGTGATCATCAATATGAATTTTGACATCATCATCATCCACCTCCGGACACATGCTATGAAAAAGTTTGGAGAAACCTGTCCTGTTGCATTTGACATTTCAGAGCCTCTCGGTAGATTGCCAGTTTCTCTCTGGTCATTCAGTACATGTAATGGTGGAAAGTAGTCTCTCTCTCTCTCTCTCTCTGTCTTCAGATTTTCCTATCGATGCAGGTTCTCAGGACTCCGTTATTGGCCCAACCCTCTTCCTTATATATATAAATGATCTGCTCTCACTAACAGTTTTGCTGATTTTCTTGCTGATTTCTTGTTTGAGACAAGAAAAATCCTGGTCAATTTCAATGATCAATTTCTGTATTGTGTCTCTACAAATACTTCCACAGTCACTGTTCAGTAAATCTAATATCTGTTATGCACCCATTTCTGCTAAACCTACAGAAACACAAGCAGCAGCTGCCCAACATCTTTTTATAGTTGAACTACAGAGACACTGAACCTGTTACTCCCAGTTAACTGTCATTCTATCCACCTGAGATTTGTGGAATAGCCTTCCCCGCAGACTATTTCCTAAGGACCATAGTCTCAAGCTCTTAAAGAAGCATATCAACAGATTACTTTGCTCTTGACCCCAGCCCACACATACAGCTTTTATTTGTCCATTTCCTCATTTTGAAATGTGCCCATGTCACTCTACTTGAAATTTCTATTCAAGTAGGAAGTTAATCTTTGTGTTTAGTGTTTGAATACTTTGGTTACTCCTTTCTTTCCCAGATCACTGTTGCCCAAATATAAGTATTTTATGTTTTGCATTTAGCAGAATCCCACCTGATTTAGTCTTATTTTTTCAGTAATGCCAGTTCTGTCAGTATGGTGCTTCTGTAGTTCTTCAGCCATTTCAACCTCTTAGTCCATTGATACTTCTCATGCCGAAAGTTTAGGTCTGCTGATGTACTTAGTATCTTTAGTTTATTTTTAAAAGAAATCTTTGTTTCTTTTAAAAATAAACTAAAGATACTAAGGCAGTTAATATTTAATCATTAACATCTGTATACAAGTAGCAGTCATGAAGTACTTCACATGCAAACTTTGTTTGCTTACGCTTGGATAAAGGATTAAACAAGAATATAATTTCTTGGCTCCTTTAATTTAATTTTAAAAACAAGTTTTAATGAAAAATTGCTTAATTTCTTTTATTAGCTCCAACTTAGTATTCAAAAAATAAATAACATTAATTTTAGTGAAGCCAACATATTTTTGTTCCTGGAGTATTTGTTTACTATCCTATAAGAGGGTTAAATCCTTGCATTTGGCATTTCAGGTTATGCTTTATATAAATTTTACTTTAACGAATGCCCATCAAGAAGTAACATTCGAGTATGTATATACACACATGGATTAAGTTCACAATAATAGTGTCATAATGATGGCTCACTTACATGTAATAAGTCATCTTCATTCCAAGCAACAGCAAAATATCAATTTTGCTGTTTCTTGGATTGCAGTTCTGTGCTGTGAGAATTTTCTGCATTGTTATAAATGATTTCATATAGAGCTGTCCTTTTACTAGGTTTGGATTCAAGTGGTTATCGCAAGTCTACACAGTATTCAAACAACAACGATGATGATGTTCTCCTTGGTGGAAATAGCCAATTGGATGATAATGAACGCTATTTGAAATGTGATAAATTGTGTTTTGTGTGCCCTAATCAGCTGTGCAAATTGGATATTCCTGTAGATGGAATGTTTTTTGAAAAGGTAAATCTCAGGTGTTTTTACAGTCATTATATATATTTTATATTATTTATAACTTGGTATTATTATCATCGCTTTGTGATAAGTATGATCAAAGAATATAATATGAGAATCTAATGTAAATCAAAATTTTGGTACAAGTTTCTAATTTACAGTTCTGACCTGACCTTCATAGGATTTCTGTTTATGTCAGGTCTCAAGTGTAATAAGTTGTTGCATTTCAGTTTTCTACTTCGGATTACATCTGTACTGTATCTTCGTTATGTCTTTTACTCTGCTATTTTTGTTTCAAACACCTGCTTTGCTAGCCTTTCATAGCCGACTATGTTAAAGTGACATATCACCATCCTACTAAATTAACTGTTTGTATCTTGTTCAGCACTAATAATAACAAGAACCTTTCTTGTTTTTTTCTTTGAAGTATTTGGATTTTGATCTCATACAATGCTATTACAGCCATAATTTCAACCAGCCTTCATTCCAGCTGATCCTGTGAAAAACTTATCATATTTCTAGCATCACGTAATACTCTGTTTCATTACATTTTGAGTCAATTCTCAAAATGACAAGATAAATCTTCATATTCTGTCAGTTTGTGTTGAAAGTGAGTTAGCAATCTCATATGGAGATGGCAGTATTTTTACTCCCTGAAACTAGGCTGGGTCATACTTCAGTCAGGTAAATCAGCTACTGTAGTTGTAGACATTTAGTAGTGCAGATGATGGATAGTGTGATGCCTAGTTGTCCTACTGCAATGAGTCCTTGGACTCTGTGGAGATGTCACATGATAATAATACTTCTGCCATGAATCATGAACACAATACTATAGTAATCTCAACTTTATCTAAGAAATATGACAGATGAATATTACTTTTGGTTTTAGGATGATACATTGAAAATGTCTTATTTAAGATGAAAATATGAACATATCATATACAAATTGATTCACATTTATCAGTTTCAGAGATTTTTTCCAGTATTTCACATTATTATATAATCATCAACTCCTGATATGTACCCTGAGAAGGGGTGAGGGGGATATGTGATATTATAATAGTACTACATGAAACGTTTGTCATCATATATTAGATTTTGGACTTCTATGGCAGTTCTTACTGCATCATTTCACTTAGATCCTACTCTTCCTTACATCATATAAATTTATTCAATTGAATTCCCTACCATACCATCTTTACTAATTATGTTGTTTACTTCCATATTTCATTTGCCATCTTCACTGAAATTTGTGCCTAAATGGCTGAAATGTTCTATTAATTCTCCATTCAGGATGCAGTTCATGATCTTCGTCTTATTTATCATGCAGTTAGTTAGGGAATCCTGTAGATCTATACAGGATTTATTTAGGAGTAATTACATGATCTACATAAAGTAAAAAAATGAAATTAACATATCCAGTTTTGATATTAGCTTTAATGTCACATTCTTTTATAATGATCCATATTGATATGTACCCTTGTCTCACACCTGATTTAACATCAAACCATCTTCCTGTACATCCTTCAATTCTAACTGCTGACTTACAATTCAATATAAACTATCTGTTGCTCAATATAGTATTCCATTTACACCATATGTGTGTAAATGGGAAAACAGATCCTTGTTATATTCCCATGATTTCTCAACTATTTGTCTTAAATTGAAAGCCTGTTGATAACCTCTATTTGGCCTGAACCCAGCTTGTTCTTCTCAGAGTTTTCCCTTCTACAATTTTTCTTAGCCCTTTCTCAAGTATGGTTGCATCTCACCAGGAACACTCGGTATGGAAATTTTTCTGTAATTCTCACATTGTTTTATTTTTCTTTCTATAGATTGGCACTATGAGAGCTCTACTCCTGCCATCCATTAGTTGTCTCTGGAATTCAACTTTCTGATCATAATCTTCTGAATTATGCAATGCAAGCACTGTAAAACTTTTTATATCTTCATATTTGAGCATTTTTGGTGAAATATCATTTATTTCAGCTGCCTTTTCACATTTCACACTGATTTGTACACTAGCTGTTCTTACCAATGGACTTACCAATGTCTTTCCGTGACTTTTGTTTAGCTAGTATTACACATTACTTCGCTTTTTTACACATTCTGTGTATTCTCTCAGAGAACATGGTCACTCCTTGCCATGAATTTTTGATACAATGTCTTTTTTTGTCCTTTACTGCTCTTTTAACTTCCTGAGTCCACCATGGAGTTTTGTTTTTCTATCCTTACAGAGAGGCTACTCCATTCCTCTCTGGTTGAATGAGTCAATATATCCACTGGATCTCCAAGGTTTGGTTCTTGTTCGCACACTCTTTCATTTTTTCTTGAAATATTATCTATTTGAGTCTACTACAGTTCACCTTTGAAAGCTGCTCAGCTTTTTTTAAATTCTTTTCATCATGATATTCAGTTTTATCCTGCTCAAAATTAAATGATTACTTCTAGGGATATGTAGAATCATGATTTAGCCAAATACCTAATATTTAGTTTGAAATTTCGCCAGTGCACCAAATATTTGGCCAAAGTATACTGGATTATATTTTATAAACAGATGTTTTGGGAAAAAACTACATTTATTAAAAAAACAAAGAATTTTAATGAGTGTATTTTTTTGTTCAAAGTTATATTATTCATAAAATTTAATTCAGTGTTTTTGCTGAATATTCAGCTAAACTTCACTTGCTTCATAATCAAATATATATATATATATATATATACAGTCATACCCCAACTTACACGAATCTGGAGTTACGTGGTGGTCTCCATTCATACACGATTTTTATAGTCTACAAACCTTGCGATTATTTAATGTTATGTTCTTGATAAAAATTTTATCACATAAAAAATAATAATGTCGCTCAAAAGAAGCAAGTCCAATTCTTCTACAGCTAGCAAGAAAAGAAAAACATTCAAAGCGTACTATACACGCCATTCGTTTGCAAGTCTGAATGAAGCTATGAGGCAAAATGAGCAACTGTCTGTTAAAGAGTTTTGGAAACGGTTAATGTTTTAGATGCATTAAGGATTATCGGAGATTCTTGGGATGTCTCCGATATCGGAGACACCCTTCAGTAGCGAAGAGTCTCCGATATCGGAGACTCTTTGCTACTAAAGAGACCGAAACCTCAGATCCAGTTTTACCAGAAAAGCACATGACAATTGCAAAATTAACAGAAGGTTTCAGCTTAATTAAGAAAGGTTTACAGATTTTGGAGGAAATAGATTCTAACGAGGAACGAATTGTAGCCACAAGGCAAGGAATAAAAAAATCACTGGCTTGCTATGAAGAAATTTTGCGTGACAAGAAAAAGACATTATGCCGTCAAGCGAATCTATTAGATTTTATGAAACCATCGACATCGAAATTTCTTTCTATTTTTTATGTACGAAAAACTACAATTATGATTATATTTCTTAAAAAGTATAGGTATTTTTGTAAACCTTTGGTCCCAATTGTATGTTTGTATGTATAAATTACATGCAAAATTATACCCCAAGTTACGCGCTTTTCGTTAGTCCCACCTACCACGTAACTTCAAGGTATCACTATATATAAACTTGGAAAGTTTCAAAAAAAAGAGAGAGGTTATTGAGAATACAATCTGTGTCACCTGAGCTGCCTTAACTTGTATTACTTAAGGATATGAGCGCTGCCCTGGCACCCATATATTTGTCATTTACTAATGCATTTTTTGATTAAAATTTTGCTCTCCTGACAGTTGTTTCAAACTGTTCGTTCTCACTATACAGACCTTTAAGAGGACAAAAACTCTCATTCAGTCAGCAAGATGTGTTTTTCATAAGCGAACTGTGATTGGTGTGCAAGAGCAGTTATCACAGAAGAGCCTCAAACGTCATAATTTTGGCATTATAAAATAAACTACAGATCATAGTGATTTTCTTCCTCGACTACTTGTATAATAACCAAAACACTTATTTTGAATGTTAGTCAAGTGGGTTTTAATTTATTGTCCTACATGTTTTGCCGATTTTTGCTATCAGCAAAACATGTAGAATCATACTAGCAAGCCTTAACGTCACATCTCTATTTACAAAGATTCCAGTTGTGGAAGTCATCAACATCTTAGACAACTTGTTCCAAAGAAACATCACTACTTTGTTCAGTCATTGTTTAACTTTGAACTATTTCATTTGGCAAAAAACAGTCTACAAACACCTTACCGGATTAGCCATGGGTAGCCCCCTCTCTCCTTGTGCTGACTTATTCATGAAAGACCTAGAGGATAAAATCTTATCTCAAATTACCCCAAAACCAAAAACTTGGTACAGATATGTTGATGACATCTTTATCATTTGGAATCATACAAAAGAAGAACTAATGGATTATCTCAACCAAATCAATAGTTTCCACCATATCATCAAATTCACATTAGAAATTGAAAAATATTAAAAACTTCCATTTTTAGACATCCTAATAAAAAAAACCAACCAATAATAGTATCAACCTGTCTGTTTATAGAAAACCTACGAATACTGGAAGTTACCTCCATTTCGACTCGCCACATCATATATCCCATAAACTTAGCATTATCCATATGCTTAAGAAAAGAGCTATACATTACACAACAGACCAAGATGACTTACAAAAAGAATTAACTACAATATCCAGAGAGCTATCCTTAAATGGTTATTCTAAAAGACTCTGCAACAATATCCTCTTTTCGGATATACCACAAAGACGTGATAACACCCAATACATCAGTACTATAACTATTCCATTTGTCAGCAGTATTTCCAAAATATTGGCTATCCTTCTAAAACCACACAATATTAGAGTAGCACTCAAGCCAGTCAATACTATTCGGAAATTTTTAAGATCACCGAAAGACCCTCATACATTCTACAAGTACTCTGGAGTATATAATATACCTTGCTCCTGTGGTGTTAGTTACTTGGGTCAGACCTCTAGAAGCTTCGAAACGAGACAGAAAGAACACATAGGATATGTCAGAAACAACAGACAAGATATTTCTGGCCTTTCTTGCCACTTTGCCTCTACCAACCATCTCATTGAGTGGGATAAGAGTCATATGCCCTATATAGAAGAGAACTACCATTCCAGAACCTTCAAGGAGGCTGCTACGGTCGCCTGTTCAACAGGAAACCTAAATAAGAATCAAGGTCTAATCCTATCGGAAATTTGGAAAGCTTTAATCAGATCACTAAACATCAAAGAAATGAACTTTCAGGCCAATTACATTATGTCTCGTAACAAAAAAATCATGTTCCCAAGACACGCGCATTGTCTCGCACAATACTAATTTTGTATGAATCAGAACTGTCAGTTAATACCTTACCAATTGTATTCCCTGAGGATGCCAATAGCAAAAATCGGCGAAACATGTAGGACAATAAATTAAAACCCACTTGATTAACATTCAAAAAAAAATGTTTTAGTTAAACTACAGATCAATTCATATTTCATAGCTGAATAAATATATACATATATATAATAAATAATATATAGAAACTTTTTTAATTATTGCAAGCTAAGGCATCTCCAGTGCCAAGGATTATATTCTCACAAACTTTCTGGACTTTATTCACAACTTTTTAAGTATATATATATTCAGTTATGAAATGAGCATGGATTTCGAGTTATTTTACATCATTGAAATGAAGATTTTTAGGCTCTTCTTTGATAAAAAGTGGATATAAAATTTTTGCTTTCCATAAATACAATAAAACTGCCAAATATTAAAAGTATAAAGTTGACAGGTTTCAATTTGACATTAGTAAGATACTGAAAGGAGGATTTATGGCTCAATCCATAAGCTGAAATTGTAGAAACTTAAAAGGTTTTGAAAGTTCACTCAGAGTTAATATGAAAAAATAACTTTCTCATAAAGTTCTCTGGAAGATTTTGAAAACTAAGTTTTTTCTATATTTTGCTCTAAAATATGAATGGATCCATAATATCCTCTATTTCAGCGTTTCTCAACCTTTCTAAGCCCAAGGACCAGTAAAATGCCTAAAACAATTCTACGGACCACTAAGTTATGTAATTTTTTTTTAAATGTATGTGGGGATTACCAACATTTTGGAAAAACTGCCTTTTATAACATAATAAATCTAAAAGCATGTTTTGAATACATATGGAAACATAATTAAGTTGGAAGTAAACAATTAAAAGTGTATCATCACTGAACGAAGTTTTAATTTTTATTAAAGAAATAAAAGGCATCGGTTTCCAATTTGCTGTGGGCAAATAAATGGGTATGTCAGCGCCGGCCTGCTGTCATCACACAGCAACTTTTATATTTTATATTTAATCCCCATTCATCTGCCCACACTCATTAAGCTCACCCCACAACTTTTTAGCACCGTTGGTACAATGGGCAAACGAATGGGGAATGTCAGCACCTCCTCCCACTGAAACCCTCATTCATCTGCCCACAATGACATTTATCTTTAATCCCCATTCATCTACCCACAGCAACGTTTATATTTTATATGTAATCCCCATTCATCTGCCCATACTCATGAAGCTAGCCCCACAATAACTTTTATCTACATGCACTCTCTGATTCGACCTGCGACATGTAAGCTGTTCCATTCGCTAAGTGTGCTGTGAGATGAGGGGAAAATGTTGTTCTTATCTTACTCCATCATAATACCGAATACAAACTTCCATCATGGATGACATCCCCTGCTTATATCCAAAAATTTCACGCAGAACATCCCAAAGCTATTAATGCCCCCCATCCACACACACTTCGGGCCGATACGAATTGCCTTATTTCCCTGATGAGTTTTCCATGACCAGCAAAAAAATTTAAGACATCCTGTTATGTGAGGTCCTTCCCGATATCTATGAACAGTCCAACCCATGATGTCACTCGCAAAGTGCCATCCATGTGGTTGGGCACATTTTCCTGCCAGCGACCGTATGCCGTATATACCATACACATGTGATTTGTACTAATCGTGTGATGATGGGTTTTAATTATATCCGTTCTGTGTGCTGCTTGTATTCGTTATGTTGTGATGTGTGTTTCTGTATAATCCATGACCGTAAGGATGTTGTCTGCATGCATGGATTTGGTATGCTTGGCTGCAAGTGACAGTACAAGATATGGGACGTGGACAGCTATCCTCCCCACCAGCAGAGCTGAGCCTCACTGTGACGTCATTTTGCGTAACTTTCATTTCATCCCCAATTTTGTCTGATTTTGGAAATGGATTAATTCCAAAACCAGTAATGAGAATAATCGGAAACCGTAGTCCAAATAAATAATACGATATAATTATGTTACTACTTACTTTTAATGAGATCGTTCAGCTTCTTGGCCTTTGCAGAGTTGCTGGATATCTGGCTCAATATTGGTCAATTTCAGTCGAAGATCAGCCCACATGCTAAGACGATTTCTATATTTTGTTTTTATTTTAAGGAGCGATGAATCCTTTCTCACAAAGATAAGTTATAGAAAACTGTATGACAATTTTCAATGATTCTTCAAATAATTCAGGAAATTCACTTCTCACTGAAGGCAAGATCCAGAATCTAGTCAAACCAAGATCATGGAATTGCATTTTAAGCCCACTGTCACTTGAAAGCTCAATTAACTGTTCTATTTTCGATAACGAAAGGTCATTCTCATGACAGCCTGAAATGGATCGCGAACCCACAGCAATTTCTAATAAAAGTTATTCGTAAAATATGTTTCAAAATTCTGTTTCAGAGTTTTGAGGTAGTCGCACACCTTTTCCAGAAACTCGGAATCAACAAAAAGATCATTTTCCACTAAAAAAGATTCCAATGTTGGAAAAGGTGCAAATTATCTGTCTTTTACATAACTAATCCATAACACCAGTTTTTTTCTCAAATGTCTTTATTTTGTCGTAGGCATCAAGAACAGTTAAAGAATTTCCCTGAAGGGAGAGATTTAGTTCATTTAATTTCGAAAAAAATGTCTGAAAGATAGGATAGTGTTGATAACCATGCTTTGTCAACAAGGAGTGATGCAAAATTAGAATTGTGTTCATTTACAAACAATAAAACTTCATGCCTTAATTGAAATAACCTTGTTAGTACTTGGCCCTGGAAAGCCAGCGAATTTCAGAATGAAGCGAAAGTTGTATATATTCACTGCCCATCTCATCACAGAGTACTGAAAATGACCTGTTATTTAACAGTCGAGCCTTAATAAAATTAACTAGCTTTACAGCGTTGTATAGCACAGTTTTAAATTCTGGTGGCATTCCTTTGGAGGCCAACCTTTCCCTATGTCATACATTGTTTCATAAACAGTATACTCGATTCATATCTAGAGCCACTTCCTTGACCATAGAAACAACCCCCAACTATGCCTGCCTGCCTGTAAGGGTGTGAGTTCCATCCGAACAAAAGCCCATGCATTTTTCCCACTGGATCCCTTTGTGTATTATGTAATTATTGAGACTGTGAAATATTTCTTCTCCAGTTGTTTGGGATGACAAAGTTCTATGAAACAGAATATCATCATGAATGTTATCATGCGCATATCTTATGTGGATTATTAACTGCGCATCATCTGTAACATCAGTAGTCTCATCTATTTGTAATGCATAATAAGGGCTCTTCTTAACTCTTTCAATTAACTGAGATTCTACTTCACCTGTCATATCATTAATCTGTGACCTACAGTGTCATTGAAAGTGGAGTCAAATCAACATCTTTTAATAACTTGTTGACAAACATAGTTTTTACCACATCTTTTATAGCTGGAAGTAGTAAATTTTCCCTGATAGAATGAAGTTTCCCTGTTTTCGCTATGCACAAACTTAAGAGATAGATGCTTCCAGTGCCTTGCTATTAATCGAACCCATGGGTGAAACTACATCTTTCCCATGATTTAATGTCCCTAAGCTTCGCTGAAATTAGCTTTTTTTTTTCTTCTTTTTTTTTTCTTTTTTTTTTTCTCTTCAATTTGCTTATTTTGCACATCACAATGTTTAATTTCTAAATGTTGGAGTTTTGCAGGTTTCATGCATTCGTTCGACAACACTTCATGACACAAAACACGTTGAGGTTTCTGTTCACGTTCATCTCCACACCAAGTAAACCCGATTTCCAAATATGGACTGTTATATTTCCTAATGTATTTTTTCTTTGAACTGCTTGCTTTTTCTACTTTAATAGTATCAGATTTACTTGCCGTTCAAAAAGTGTATCACAATTAAGTTTAGCATCACCTGTTTCATTGCTCTTCTTTTCAAAGTCCTAGTTCTAAGCCACTTTTCCATTATTAAAAAACGTTTCCAAAAAATATATAAATACTGGGGTTAACTCACGGCATACTTTGTCCGAGTATCATTTAGCACTTCTGAAGGTATACTGAGCCTTGGTTGAAGGAGGAAAACCTTCAGTGATAAAAATCAATACACAATAAGTAATTGGTTGAAATGTGGATAACACATGTTCACTTCAAATCTGACAAAACAACAAGGGAAGGCAGAAGCAAAACTATATTGTTGTTCACTTCACCCTGCTTATTATTCGTCATTCTGCCGCTACAAATTATTGTAGTGCCAGAATTACAAGTAATAAAAGAGGAGTGAAGTGAACAACAATATAGTTTTATTGCTTCCGTCTTTGAACATTCTGATGCTATTTGTTGTTTTTTTAAGTCTCCATTTGATTTCAATAATTTTTTCTTATTCAATTTTAATTTGTTTAGATAACTAAAAAATATATATTTATTTAATTAATTTAAGTCTGCCTGCAGACCACCTGTCCCATCGTCACAGACCACAGGTTGAGAAACACTGCTCTATTTTATTATATTATTTTTTCCAAATTAAAGCTCTCTGATCTGTACTTTAATATTTTATCATGCACCTGCCACAAGTTCACTTATGATGAATCTGACTTTTTGACATATGATTGCTATGGTGTGTGTGTGTGTTTATATTTAACAGGTATGTTATTCCATTTAAGGTTTCTGTATAGTCTATAACAGGGATCAGCAAACTACCACCCTTGGGCTGAAGATAATTTTTAAATGGATTTTGTGAAATCATGAAATTGCTGTTTCAGTACTCAGAGTATGTGTTAAATGTGATGCAACTATGTCCATTTGTTAGTGATTTTGTTATTTTATGAAATCATGAAAGTGGATGAGAAGTAGTGGTTTTTCTTTTTTCTTTTTTTTTTCCTTGGGGGGGGAGGGTTAATTACCAATAGGTACTCTTTCTCACTTCTTCACAACTGAAGAAGAGAGAAAATTTCTCTGTGATGCACCATTTTTTAATGAATAGTGGATTATTTTTTTCATTGAATTAAATAGCAAATCATTGTGCTTATTATGAAATGACATTATAATGCAATACATAGTGATATTCTGTATTTTGTTAATTAAAATGTGTAAATTTTGCTTTCTATCTTATATATATCAATAAAAAAACACGTACTAACCACAGTGATAACCACTACTGCTACTTCTTTTTTTTTTCTGTATCACTCAGCTATTTTGATATTTGCAAATTTAATCTTCACATAAATAGGAAAATTTCAAAATATTGTTTTTTTGCTAAAATAAAGCACCAAAAGTGATGCAAAATTATATAAATCAAGTTGATATTAAATCCAGCATTATTTCAAAGCCAAATGCAGAAAAACTATGAACATTTCATACAAAATTTGACCTGAGAGATTACAAGAATACACTTGCACTTACGATTATCCTCGTGTGGATCTTATAGTAGACATGATCGCTTTGCCCACAAATAATGCTGAATTTATTATCCACTTGATTTATAATTTTGAATCATTATCGCAAATAATGCTGGATTTAATATCCACTTGATTTATATAATTTTGCATTGCCAAAATGAAGCCTTTTGGCTCTTTATTTTAGTAAACACTTTATGCACCAACCTAGAGTTTGCGTGCGAAAAATACACCTCTCCGAAACTTCGAGTTCCTTAGTACTGAACGAGAGTTCTTGCTCTCTTAAGGTTTCTGCCTGGTCTCTGAGGAGAACCAACCAGTTCGAAACAATTGTCAGGCCAGTGAAATCTTATCATAATGGACCAATAGAAGGTGGATATAAGGTATGGGCAAAGCAATCATGTCTCCTATAAGGTCCACGCTAGGGCAACTCGTAAGTGCCGGCAAGTGTATTCCTGTAAGTTCTCTGGTCAAATTTCGTACGAAACTTTCATAGTTTCTGCATTCAGTTTGAAATAATGCTGGATTTAATATCCACTTGATTTATATAATATTACTTTTTTTGATTATGCTAAAACTACTAATTTTCAATATTTTAAAATGAATTTTAATACTTCATAATATAAACAACTTTTAAGACTGAATAATAAACTAATAACTAATAATAAACTGAATAAAAACACCAAAGTACCTGTACCAAACACAACAAGCCTTTGCATGCGGTGGTGCAAGGTGAGGGGATGTTTTTTTCAACTGGTTGTGTTTGTTATGATTCGTGTAACGGGAATTTTAGAGCATCTCAAATTACTTCCTGTTTCACATCATCTGTAGCAATCCTAATAACAGTGTAAAGGTATTAATGAAAATTAACTATTATTTAGATATTGGTCAAGTGTAGGTGAATAACTAATTTAATTACTAACTAGTTTCATTGAAATAGAATTGTCAGTTAACGTATAGCTTGTAATTTTTGTTTCTTTGCTTTCCTGATTGTACCCTGGAGAAACTGGCGAAACTAGTTGGTAATTAAATTAGTTATTCACCTACACTTGACCAATATCTAAATAATAGTTAATTTTCATTAATCTTTGTGGTCAAGAATTAACAATTTCTACTGTGAAGATATTGTTATCAAACAATGACAAAGTTCAGTGAGACTTCTTGGGCACATCTTTATGTTCTAACATGGTGTTGTAATAACTAATCCATGTACTGAACAGAAATCCAACATTATTATTAGCTTTGCTCTTTTCTCCAAATTTTCCCAAAACATTTCTGTATATCTGCTAATCATTTTCTGCTCTATTGCAGTTCAGACCTGCAACAGGACTAACTTTTCCTTTTTCGTTGTGTTATTTGCATTCATCAGTGCCTCAAAAACTTCCTTTGCTTTTTACTTAGTACAGTACAGTATAGGTGCAAAAAATCTCATGGTCCAGTTCCTCATTCTGATGTTTGTTCACATAAATCTGCCTACCATTCAAGATTATCCTATTTAGTGTTGAATACCATAGCTACTTCTTTATTTCTGTGATCATTATTGCCTGAATAATTGGAGCTTGACTCGGACCCTTTGTATTTCTTCTGGGTCTAGTTTCCACTGATGGGACCTCAATAAAGGTCGAAAATGGTTTGGGTATTGGCCCTTCCCATAATGCATAGGATTATACATGTCTGAAATGATGTGTTTTGCATTACAAAATACTAAAGCGATTAATGTGAAGTCATGACGATACTTCATGTACAAATTTTGTTTACATACACTTGGATAAAAGATTAAACAAAAATATAATTTCTTGTCAAGTTTAACTGAAATTATCTTATCTAATAATATCTGCAGTCTCCACATACTCTCAATCTATCCTCAAAAATTCACATTTCATAACCCCAATATCTTTGTAGCCTTTCCACAGCTTTATTCCCTCAGAACCCAGGAGACCAAATCTGCACACAATAGTCCAGGTGCAGTTGTATCAATGCCATGTAGAGTGGCAGAATGACTTCTATATTCTTACACATTGGTGTTCATTTCAAAATCAGAATTATCCTCTGAGTTGTATTTGCAATTTTTGCTATATGACTTGAACATCAACCTCCTATCCACCATAACTCCAAGATCGCTGGTCTCGTCAGTTACCCTAAGCATAATCCCATATGTCATTGAATATCTCATCATGTTAAAATGTATAACTACATAGAAATTAAAGATAACAGATTGATAATATAGAAAATAATTATAAGAACTGAGTTTTACATAATGTACACATTACACAAATTGTGTACCCAATTTGTTTTAATTCTAGCTGAGTTTGTAATGAATGTTTCTAAGATCAGTTGGGACTACAGTTAACAAATGTTTTTGAATTCTAGTAATGTTTTGCCATAAATTCTGTGATTCCTTTGATGAAATTATTTCAGCTATTAGTAGTTTGAAGAAAATCCTCTTGAATGAAGTATGTTATAACCTAAGCATATTTTAGCACAACACACACAAAAGCCTAAAGTCTGTCATATACAATTGACTTTCACTACAACAAACTCCATTATAAGAAACTTGAAAATCTTGACCATGCCCCCCCCCCCATAAATACCATGCTATCCAAAGTATCAGAAGTAGGGCAAAATAATTCCTTTGCATAAAGGAGTTGCAGTAGCAAATTATAGACTGTTCAGTATCTCGAGAGTGGTGATGGTAAAAGTATTGAAAAAGTTGGTCAGGTTCAAAATTCAGGAATGGATGGATAAGAATATGATACTCTTTGGGGGATGGCTTTGTGAAGGAATTGTCTTAGTAATTTACCAGAATTCTATAATAATAGTGACAGCTGACTTGAATAAAAGGAATGGCTACACCATGATACTGCTAGATATTGCAAAGGCATTCGACAAGGTACCACCTGAAATTCTGTTGCACAAATTGGAACAAATGGGTATCGATATGAAACTAGTGATTTTGGATACAAGGGAAGCTGAAGGATAGATACCAAAAAGTGGCACATGGAAAAGCAGAATTGGCAGGGGGGGGGGGGGGGGGTGATTAGCAATGTGCTGCAAGGCTCCATGCTTGGACCCTACCGTTTAATTTATACATAAGTGATATAGGAAATAATTTGAAGGAAAGTAATTAGTTGTTTGCTAATGATGCAAAATTGGATAAGATAATAGTTAAGGCAATGTAGAAAGCTTATCGGATGATTTAAGTAGACTTGACAGTACAGGTAAATGACAGTGGATGTCAGTCAGTGGCGCACTCAGGGAGGAAAGCCCCCCCCCCCCCCCCCCCCAAAAAAAAAAAAAAAAAAGAAAGAAAGAAAAAGTTAAAAAAAAACACTAGAAAATTTTCCAAAATACTTTTCCTAATTAAATTCATTTTTTTTATTTATGTTGTGTCATGTCTTCAATTTCTATACTACTTACGAATTAGAGGTCACATAAGGTGAGAGTACCCTATAGCAGTGTTTCTCAACCTGTGGTCCACGATGATGGGAGAGGTGGCCCACAAGCAGACTTAAATTAACCAAATAAAAATGTATATTAATTATCCAAACAAACAAATTAAAATTGAATACGTAAAAATTATTGAAATAAAATGGTTAAAAAAAATAGCAGCAGAATGACGAGTAATTAAAGATGGGTGAAGTGAACAACAATATGGTTTTATTGCTTTCACCTTCCCATGTTTTGAAGTGAACATTTCAAAACAGATTTGAAATGTTCACTTCAAATCTGTTTTGTCAGATTTTGAAGTGAACATCTGTTATCCACATGACCACATTTCAACCAATTGTTTGTTGTTTATTGATTTTTATTGTTGAAGGTCCCCCCCCTTCAAACAAGGCTCAGTATATCTTCAGAAGTGCTAAGTAATACTTGGACAAAGTGCGTTGTGAGTTAACCCCAGTATTTATATATATTTTGGAAATCGCACGACGGAAAGATAAAAACAAGCTGACAATTGGAATTCAACCGAATTCCAATAATATGTGAAACTGCCATTACAACATTCACTATATATATATTCTTAGTTTTAACACGTTTACAAATTTTAGCACGTTCGGTTGAATATTATTGCTGCTTTGCGGTGAACGAACTCGCATACATCTAATTAATAACAATAGTTTATAGTTAGTTACTGTGTTTGCCGGTGCAACATGGTTTTGCTTGAATCTATACAGCATAGTTTCTGTATGAGGGGGACATGCGATTCATTAATTAGCGTCGTTTTTATCCCAGTTGTCTGTAATTGCACTGTTGAGAAATATATTACACAGACTGCTGGTACCTTATTCACTGACATAATAAAAGTACTTGTTTTTCTTGCCTCTGCAATATAGTGGCTATTGGGAGGTCATGTTGTTTACCACAGGAGCAAGTTACTATCGTCCGGCTCTGAACGTGTTTTAGTTTTTTTCATTTGCGAGTTATATGCAAAACTCCTTAATTTCTTTTTTCGAAAAGTAAAATCAGGGATGCGAGTTGTACTCAAGTAAGTACAGTATTTCAATTATGGATAAATACATTGGTACCTTCTTTAAACGGAAAAATAGCTCGGATGACAGTGATAATACAAAACGAGTTTGTAATGACAGCTTGTGTGTAGTTTCTGAAGAGAAAGAGGTCTGTAACGAATCCACAGAAACAGAATTCCCATGAGTTGCAATGTGATAATATTAATACACTGAACGAAAGGAAAGATTTGCTGACTTGCTGGACACTCGACCAGTGGATCACATTCCTTCCCGTCCCTTTCATCATTACGATGAAAGGGACAGGGAGGTTTGGAGCTTCCCCGGATAGTATTTAAAGGTCAATACAATTGGTTATTTTGTATAGGGCCCTGACACTTATTAGTTTAGAATTTAACCACTGAGAAAGGGTTTGTGTCCACCCCAAAAACTCTGAAACAGAATTTGGAAAAACATTTTCCGAATAACTTTTATAAGAAATTTCTGTGGGTTCACGATCCATTTCAGGCTTGCAGTCACGAGAACGACCTTTCATTATTGAAAAAAGAACAGCTAATTGAGCTTTCAAGTGACAGTGGGCTTAAAATGCAATTCTGTGATCGTGGTTTGGCTTGATTCTGGATCTCGCCTTTAGTGAGAAGTGAATTTCCCGAATTATCTGAAGAAAGAAGTATTGAAAATTGTCATGCAGTTTTCTACAACCTATCTTTGCGAGAAAGGATTTTCATCGCTCCTTCAAATAAAAACAAAATACAGAATTCGTCTTATTCATGTTGGAGGCTTAATGGATTTTTTTACAACACTCAAAAAGAATTAAAATAGAATTTAATACTTCCTATATTTCGTCCTAGTCACTAGGACATCTACGGGGATTACAAAAACAATTAATGTAACATATGCACAAATAACAAACAATACTAAGCCCAACCACGTGGGTGACACTAAAGTCCTATCTAGGTAGAGCGCCCTCTAAGGGCAGTAGTAGGTGGCCTGGAATGTAAGGTGGGAACTCTGGTAAAGTCCTATCTACCTAGATAGGACTTTAGTGTCACCCACGTGGTTGGGCTTAGTATTGTTTGTTATTTGTGCATATGTTACATTAATTGTTTTTGTAATCCCCGTAGATGTCCTAGTGACTAGGACGAAATATAGGAAGTATTAAATTCTATTTTAATTCTTTTTGAGTGTTGTAAAAAATCCATTAAGCCTCCAACATGATGTCCTCACAGCACTTAAGCCTCTACACAAGAATTCGTCTTAGTGTGTGTGCCGATCTTCGACTGAAGTTGATCATTGATTGATATATTGAGCCAGATACCCAGCAACTCTGCAAAGCCGAGAAGCTCATCCATCTCATTAAAAGTAAATAGTAACATAATTATTAAAGTGGTATCTCGCTAATCCGAACCCTCCAGTAATCCGAACTGCGGTGTGGAAAAAAAAAGTTTTATTTATTACGTATTATTTCGTGTACTATTATTTTTATTTAATAATTATTATTTATTTTATTATTTGAACATTACAGTATTTTTTTCGTACTGTCGATTGTACAGTTATACTGGAGGCCTATTTTGATTTATTGTGTGTTCACGTTTGCTTTTTTATACTGTACAGTACGTACTGCATTGTCGGCAGAATCACAAATATACACAAAAAGAAAAAATTCAAAACGTGCATAATTTGGTTACAAATATAAATCCTGATGATGAAATTTCACGAACAGATGTTAAGGAATGTATTATAGGTAGAACCAAAAGTGAATTCGAAATCAAATCAGATGCTGAAATTATAAATATGACGCTACAGAATGAATTAGCTGACGATAAAGAACTCGGGGAAAAAAAAAGGGTAAAACATGAAGAGGAAGTTGACAGTTTTAATATGTGTATAGAATGGGCTAAGCAGAATGATACGCCATTCCCCAAAATTTTATTGCTAATGCAGCTCTGAGAAGAGGCATTCGAAAAAAGTTTAGCTTCCAAGAAGCAAAAGAAAATCAGTGACTTTTTTATAAAGAAATAAAAAACATTTTTGTGTTATTTTGTTAAACTTTTTTTGTGTGTATAATTAAGTTACGTACTGAACTATGCAATTTTATTAAATCAGAATCCTCAACAATACATGTACATACAAATTTAATTTTTTACCAAAATAAATTTGTGTGCTGTATTATTTTCCAAGTTTTAGATTACTGTATGGTAGCTTTTTTTTCTATCAGTTACTTCATTTATTTACAGAATTAAATTGATGTACCATTAGAATCTGATTATTTTTGTCTTAATAGCTACTTATTGTTGTCTCTTGGGGGGAAATTCGCTAATCCGAACGAACACTGTTTTTATTAGTTCAGATTAGCAAGATACTACTGTATTACCTTGTTCAATGATGATACACTTTTAATCGTTTACTTCCAAGTTAATTATGTTTCCATATATATTCAAAACATGCTTTTAGATTTATTATGTGTTATAAATGGCAGTTTTTCCCAAATGTTGGTAATCCCCACATACGGCTTTAAAAAAATTACATAACTTAGTGGTCCATAGAATTGTTTTAGGCATTTTACTGGTCCTTGGGCTTAGAAAGGGTGAGAAATGCTGTCCGAGCTGGGCCAGAGAGGATCACGGGTATCATGTATTGGTGAATCATTGCAGATGCTCAGTCATAGGTCATGTACGACACACTCGTATTCTGTGCTATTTTGCATTGAGTTCATTGAAAAGCATGTCTTGAACTTGAAACTTAGCTTTCCATCTCTGAAGAGTAACCTTTACCGTACGCAAATTCTTCAGTAACATTTTAAAGTTAAATTGTAAAAGATTTTATTTTATTTTTTAGATTTTGTGCATCAAATTATGTCTGAAAAACGTATGCAGAGTATTTTATTGAACTATTTCAAAAATGGATGATTCAAATGTTAGTAGCAATGTTGGCTCTATTAATATTGTCAATACCGATTTGGATTCGGTTTCCCCAGTCGTAGGTCAGACAAAACTATCGAATTATCCAGAAGAAAGTACTTCCTTAGTTATTAATAATTCTCACGACATTGCATTGTTGAAAGAACAAACATTTAATTCTGACGATAATTTAGATATTGTGAAAAAGTTGTGGAAACCAGAACAAATTTTGATTTTCCTTTAACCTCTGCTGCAGTTCACAACTGAAGTTTTCAATGCATATGGTTTGAAAAATTTACATGGCTTGTGTACTCTCCAGTTGAAAATAGTGCATACTGTAAAAATTGTGTTTTGTGCACCTGCTAATGTTGGAGAATCTAAATCTGAAGTACCTGGGCAGTTAGTTACACAAGATTATAATAATTGGAAGAAAGCCATTTAGAAATTTAATAATCATCAAAAAACAAAATATCATATAACGGCTGTTATGACTTATGAAATGTATTCCAATCAATCGACAATTTGATGTAGATAATGCATCACAAGCTGCAGTTAATCAGAAACGATTAGAACCGATTATAAAAACAGTGATTTTATGTGGTCAGCAAAATATACCCTTGGGAGGACATCATGATTATGGAGAATTTTCGTTTGAACAGGAGCCAATCGCCAAGGAAGGCAATTTTTGAGCTTTGTTAAGAAAAAGAATCGATGCGGGTGATGAAAACTTGGCTGAACGTTTTAAACATTCTGCCAAAAACGCCACCCACATTAGCTGGAACATACAAAATCAAATCATAAATGCATGCGATGAAATCATTTTGAGCCGTTTGGTCGAAAAAATTAATTTGCCGAAATGTTTTTCAATTCTTGCCAATGAAACTTGTGACATTTCTACCACTGAACATCTTTCCTTGTGTGCCAGGTATATAGACAAAGAAAATGACAAAGTTTGTGAACAATTTCTACAATTTGTTCCTGTAACAAGCGCTACAAGAAAAAACGTATCTGACAAAATATTAGAAAGCGTAAATAATTATGGCATCGATTTGTCATATTTACGTGGGCAAAGTTACGATGGCACCACATCAATGAGCAGAAAGTTTAATGGTGTCCAATCTCACATAGCAGCTATATATATCCACAAGCTTTATATGTTCATTGTGCATCACATAGTTTGAATTTGGCAATTGGAAATGCTGTATCTGTGACTGAAATAAGAAATTGCATTGGCATAATTGAAAAGGTACAGAATTTCTTCAATACCTCTAAGAAACAGGGCGTCCTTGTTGACAACATTATAAATATACACCAGATATAGTTTGCCCACAGATTAGAGACCCTTCGATACTTCTGTCCCAACATGTCCCAAAAAAGGAGAATCCATTCCAGGGTAATCAATCCGTCTTCTGGGATGAGTTTGTTTATTATTACAGGTCAAAAAATTTAGCTTTTCTTTTACGAACATTGTAGTTTTTAAAGTGGTAACTATTTTGCTTGTATAACAGTTGGAAAAATGTACGTAGAGTATTAACGAAATTTTAAAAAAAAAGGTATAGCATAAAACAAAAATTTAATGAATTATATTTTTAAGATAAAATAAAAATAATTATACAGAAATTTTTTTCAAGTGAACTTAGATATTCTAAACTTACAGTTGAGAGAACTGAGACACTTTAATGTCCTAAACCGATTAATTATTTGACTTGTTGTGATTCTTTTAACAAACCCATGCAAAAAAAAAGGTTGGAAAAAAATACCATTATCAAGTCCTTTTAATCTTCATAGTCATCTAAATCGGTGTCCGAATCGCCATCGCTTTCACTTAAACTGATCACCAATGGTTTGCATAATTCTTCTATAATTCCGTCTCTATCCCAATACATACTTTCCAGTGAGATGACATGAGAGCAATATTTTCCCCAGTTTTGAACTGTAATACTTTCAATCACCTGTTCTGAACGCTTAAAAAGTTTCGACATGTCAATATCCCCAGTTACGTTGCGATGGCGAAAACTTTTCACTTTTGCCCAAACATTCTCAATAGCATTAAAACAAAATCCGATTTCATGAAATCTTTTCCTTAAAGTTTCTCTTTTCCAAGGAAAATTAATTTTTTCTTTAAGCACAGGAATCAGTTTCGGAGCAGTTGGCACTCTTTTCTCGACCACATAAAATTCATGAATAGTTCTTCTTATAAGTCTACATCAAAATCATTCAAAGCTAAGGTTTCAATGGTTTTCTTTCTCTGGCGCTTTTTTTTAGATTTAAATTTTGGCTTACCTTCACCTTTTGATTCCATATTAATTCTTTTAACAGTTGACCCGATACGCTTGCAATTGCACTTGCACGTTTTATGACTTGAGAAAGGGGAAGAAGGAGACTGCCTTTTAACGATTCTTTTTCGCAGAATGTCAGCACATTATTCAATATTCTTTTGCAAGAGCCACTGAAACGTTTAACAACTGAACTTATTGACTGTACTGGATCCATCATACAAATTAATAATAAAAAAAAATAATGCAAAAAAAAAAGCGACAACAAAAATCAAGCTGCTACTAGTACAGCGACAGACAAGAAAGCACGTGATTTCACATGTTGGCGACCAATTCATACATCCTTCATTTCTTTCTCCCCTTCAGCATGAATTGACTATTCTTAGCAAAACGCCAAGCAGAGATCTACAAACGGTGGGTGTACTATACTAAGACAAACTACGCCAAAATTTGCCCGACTAGGTGGCTGGAACACCATGACCATGGTGGAATTATATGATGCAGTGATTCATAGTCTTGAAACAATCATTTCTTGGGAAGACAGAGACTTGTCCTCTGACGCAAAACGTTTGAATAATTCATTGTGTGAATTTGGTTTTATAATATCTTTATTTAGCTTGCAAAAAATATTTGCATACACCTTACCATTGTCTAAAATAATGCAAAATTCTGACAGTGACCTCTTAATTGCCCTGAATTTTGTTGATGATGTTGTGGCTCAATTAAATATCATTTGTGAAACACCAGATTCTTCATTTAAAGATATTTACGATGAAGCATGTATAAAAGCCAATAATTTTAATATTGACATTAAAAAGCCAAGGACTTCAAAACAGACATTAAGGTCCAATGTTCCAGTCGATTCTGTAGAAGAGTATTTCAGGAGAACTATTTTCATTCCATTTATTGACCAAATATCGACTCAATTTCAGGAACGTTTCACTTGGCACCGCAACATTTTGATTTTTTTTTCTCTTCTGCCAAATGGAAAAGATGTTCCAACAGCAAGTGCAATGGAAGATTTTCGTCAGTTGTGTGAATTTTATGCCTGTGATTTGCCTTATACAAATCCAGCAATTTTGAACGCCGAATTCAAGTTGTGGTATAAGAAATTGAAAAACTGTTTGCAATAGCTCCATGCAAAAATGCCGTTGATGCAGTTTCAAAGTGTGACAAAATGATATATCCTAATATCTATAACTTATTAAAAATATTTGAAATGCTTCCGGTAACATCATGCGTCAGTGAAAGGTCGTTTTCTAACTTACGCCTTTTAAAAACCTATTTAAGATCTACCATGACACAATCGCGATTGAACTTGACAGGCTTTGCTGTATATACACAGAGATTAATGTAACCACGGCTGAAATATTAAGAGCTTTGTAAAAAGAAAAGAAAACTGGATTTTATTTTTTAAATAAATTTTTATAATCGCCTAATGGATTTTATTGAATGAATGAAATTTAACAAATTTTAGTTGAGCAGATAAAAATATTTTTATTCGTTCAACTCGCCCCCCCCCCCCCCCCTTCAAGATTAAATCCTGGGTGCCCCACTGGTGTCAGTTGAATGTGCAAAATAGTTGTTATGCATTTAGGAATAAAAGATTATGAGCTATGTACCACATTGATAGAACTATACTCTGGGAAGTTGATGAAGTTAGGGGGATTTGGGATTGTTTGGGGGACATATTGCTAAGGTTGCTACGATAGTGCATAGGATTACTTAAATATTGAATAACACACTAACAAGCTGAGATAAGGAAGTTATCATTCCTCTTTAAAGTACTTGGTACATCTGGATTACTGTGCTGAGGTCTGGTCGCATGGATTACTTGGGGATGAAAAAATAGTGTAGAGGATCCAGAGGCAAGTGACTTAGATGGTAAGTGGTCTGTGGAATGCTCTCTATGAGGATAGACTGTAGGTTGAATAAGTTAGTTGATAGGTAAAAAAAAGAGTGGATATGATAGAAACATTTAAGTTACTTGAAGCATTTTATGTGATTGATTCACAGGAAATATTTCATCACTTGTCTAGAGGAGCAGAACAAGATCATTCATGGAAATCGAGTAAATGTGTAGTTAGCATGAGCATTCCACTCGTGCTCATGCTAAAAGGGGTTGTCCGAGTTAGTTGAGAGTGCTTTGTCTGTCAATAGAGAGGTAAAGTAGATATTTTTTGAATAAATTTATTCAACACGATCAAAACCATACAAGCTTATTATTCTATTATCTATTTCCAAATTTAAATTAGTCTAAAATTTTACCTTAATAGGTAAAGTATTTTACTAGTTCTATCAGTTCTCTATTGAGAATTCAGTTGATTGGTGCTACTTATTTTTACCAGCTTTTATGAGGGTTGTTCAATAAGTCCGTGCAAAAATGAAGAAAACATAATTTGTTTGGGACAAACATTTTTTATTTTTCAACATAGTCTCCTTTGAGGTCTATACACTTAGTCCAATGATGCATGGGTTTTTTTGATCCCATCCATATAGTATTATTTGTCCAACTCTTCAAAATAGGCAGTTGTTTCGGCAATCACCTCATCTTTTGATGAAAATCTCTTTCCTGCCAGCCATTTTTTTCATGTTTGGAAACAGGTAGTAGTCCGAGGTAGCCAAATCTGGAGAGTAGGGGGTATGCAAAAGGACTTCATAGCGTAAATCGAACAATTTTGCAGTCACAATTGCAGAAGAGTGAGCAGGTACGTTGTCATGGTGAAAAAGAATCTTCTTTTTCACCAAGTGTGGTTGTTTTTCCTTTATTTCATTAGTTAAATGATCCAGCAAAGATGCATAATACACTCCGGTAATTGTATCGCCCTTTTCCAAGAAGTCTATATAGACGGTGGCCATAACCTTTTCTGCTAAATGAACAGTTTTTGCTTTCTTCAGTGCAGATTCCTCTTGCAACCCATTGTTTTGACTGTTCCTTGCTCTCAGGCTGATAGTGATGAATCCATGTTTAGTCCACTGTTAGGAAACGATGCAAAAATTCCTCTGGATTCCGTTGAAACAGTTTCAAGCTGTCCTTGCAACAGTTCACACATTGATGCTTTTGATTCAGTGTGAGCCAACGTGGCATCCATCCTGCAGATAGTTTTCTCATATGTAAATATTCATGTAAAATATTATGTTCATGGTCATTTGAGATGCCCACAGCCTTAGCAATTTCACACACCTTCACTCTTCTATCATCCATCATCATATCATGGATTTTTTCAATAATTTCTCGAGTAGTGACCTCAACAGGGCATCCAGAACATTCATCGTCACTTGTGCTCATATGGCCACTTTGAAAATTACTAAACCACTTATAAACCATTCTAATCGAAGGTGCAAACTCACCATAATGTTTATCAAGCTTAGCTTTGGTTTCCTAAGCCGTTTTGCTTTTCAAAAAAGTAATGTTTAATCACTACACGAAATTCTTTCTCATCCATTTTTCACAGATCATGGTATTTGATCGATTCAAATGAACTCCAAACACAGAATAATAGATCTATCTGACTGAAACTTAGTGTGTGATCCTCCAATAGTTGCCAGCAACTAAAAATAACCTTGATACGTACTGGTGGCACCATCTCTTAGACTATGCACGGACTTATCGAACAGCCCTCGTTTTCGATTTAGTTAAAGAATCCTGAAGAGTTTCTACTGGATTTATTTAGGAATATAACATCATCTATAAAGTAAAGAACTGAGATTAATTGCATAATGCCACATTTTCTTCATAATGTGGTCCATGTGGATAATAAATGAAATGGAGGTGCATCCTTGATTATTCCTGATTTTTCATCAAACCTTCTCAGTTATAAGCCAAGGCTATATATTGTTCTATATAATGTCCCATTTAAGGTCTATAATTGCATGGTTTTAAACAGCTTTTCTCTTTATGCCTTTTCCAGTCTTCAAGGCTTCATTACAGATTCTCATTATGTTCCCAATGTTTCTCAACTAATAGTTGAGAAAATCTGATTATGATATTCCCAGCTTGTTCTTTTCCAAAGCAAGTATGCTTCCATAAATTTTATTCAAAACATTCGTTATGGAGGCTCAATAATTATTGAAAATTACTTTCATGTAGCTTAAATGTTTTAACATTAATTCAAAGGAACCAAGCTTAGTGGAGCAGGTGCTTTTCCCATAATCAACCTATAAAGCTTAAAATTTATTTTCATGAGAATATTGACCAAAAAACATACCTGAAAATTCTTGATGAGAAAGGTGATCACCCCATCTTTAAAACTTTCATATTTAGTTACTTCAAGGATTTATTTTATTTAGTACTTAGAATGAGAATGAAAATAGTATAAGATTGAAAATGTGGAACATATAGAACCAATAACCGTCATGGAAATAGCAAGATTATAATAAAGAAAAATGAGAGGACAAAAAGTTAAAAGGAAGAAATAGTAAACTTATAGCATACATGATTACCAACACTAATATGACACAAAAAATAATACATTGAACACACAGTTTTGTGTAATATTTATGGACATCATGTAGGTTCAGTGCTTTACTCTCATGTACATTCTTGTTTCTAATAGGTGGTATAAAATTATCGATGTTTCAATTTGGGAGTGGGTTGTCTCCTTAGTTGAAACAAGTGATTTACTGAGGAACAGAGAAAACATATTTCTCTTCCTTAGTAAATCACTCTAATGCAAATGTTGCAGCAAGCTGTATCATGTTAAGCAAACACCCACTGTATGAGTATATTGTGTTAAATTATCGGTTACATTTTTCTCTAATTTTAATTGGTTAGACTTTCTATGTAGAATTCTTTCCTCTGTTGCTATGCATTTTCGGTGGTCTCCAACCTGTTTAGCCTATGAGTAGTTCCTTCAGATGCTCCAGAAACTAGAGGAGTAAGAGGATTTACCACTCTTTATCCAGAGTGGTAAATCCTCTTACTGATGTCCTAAAGGTTTATAACCGTTTATGAAAGGATTGATGTAGTAGAGAATAAGTTTTTCCCTTACAGAAGTGCTTTTCCCACCTGCATGACAGATAAAAACCAACCAATATTTTTATTTTTGTACAGTGATCTTGGGTGATATTCATCTTCATTATCATAAATAAACTCAAAGTGGCATGTTAATTCATTGTAAGTTTTATTCTTCTGCAAATGTTACACAGTCACTTTCACAAGAACAAACTTGTTCTGACGGTATTTTATATAATAAAAGTTTTTACATCCCTCCCCTTTTACAGTGTCAGTTAAAAACAGTAAATTTCTTTTAACTTAAATTATTAGATACTGTAATATAAAGTAGCTTTTTTTAAAAAAAAAAAGATTTTCTCGTTTTTATCTTTTGAATTTTAAAATAGTATATATTTGTAGGGTGCCAGTTTAGAAGACAGGCTTATGTCGTGTCCAAACTCTTCTTGCAATTTGAGATTCAGTGATTATATTCCAGCCTTTTGTAATCAAATTCATAAGTCAGTTAGAAATTACATTAACAAGTATTATCAGGTGGGTTTGTCCTTTTTTTGTTTTAGGTATTTATAATATAATATATTTCGATTCTAGATATCCTGTTTGTATAGAATACAGCTTATGTTTGTAAATATTTAATATTTGTCAAATATATGGACAATAGTATCTTCTTGTTGGTTTAGAATACAAGAGTATACAGAGCATTTGAAATTGGAAGTAATCACTTAGTTTTAAGTAGAATAAAAATGAATATTTCATTGAAAAGAAAAATATACATGAAATTTTGAAAACAAATTAAAGTTGAGCATCTTTTCCAGGTAAGCTGTAAACTCAGCAGTACAAATATCATTCAAGAAAAAAATTAAACAATTCAAAAAGAGGAACCAAACCTCGGAGTCTCACTAGCAAATTCTGATTAAAACATTGATTGATTCACCTAGGAAGTTTTCTGCATAAGAACACCGTGGTGAATACATGATGTGCTTTCTTCTTTTCTAGAAAAGAAGAAAGTGTAATATCTTCTTCTGCTGTCTGTGCCATTGTAAACATATATTATTTTTTTCTGCCTATATATGTACTATCTTTATCTTTTTACTCTCTTCTGTCTTTATTCTATTCCTAATTCTTTATAGCTTTACTCTAATGCGCTTTTTCTCTCTTATCCTTTCTCATTTACTCCACTGCATGCTATGATGATCCACCTTCCGTATTTACTAGTCGAATGCCTATGAATACTGGAAATTTGTCAGACTGCATCACCAATATATCATTTAATTGGCGTAAGACTAAATAAAAATTCCGGTAGATTTCCCTCTCTCTCACAAGCGAAGTTTCTTTTATCAATATTTCCTTTAACAGTCATGGTTCATAACAATCCCGCTCACAAGTCCGATTTATTTAAGAACAGTGCAGTTGTAAAATAAAAGATCAGGCAGCACTCTTTTAACAAATAATTAAAACACATTTATTTACAAATTATACATGTATTAAACAATAGGGAGATTGCTTTCTCTATATCCATTTATAAAATCTTTAACATAAATTATAACCTATTTACTTTAACACTAATTAACTTCTTTAACTCACAATCTTATTTACTCTCTGTTTACAAATTCAACTTATTAAACTTCTAGTTTACTTGCAAAGTAAACTAGAAGTTTACTTTGCCCTACTATAACCTATATAAGAGTCTTATGGCATTTCTTTCATCTCAGATCTTGAGCTTCCTCAGGAATGTCTAGCTTCAGTAATATCTCGTCGGGAAAATAATAGGCTGTGGACTGCGACCAGCAAAAGGTTGTTCTCTCACGGCGAAAGAGAAAATCTTCCGAGCGAAGTTGCTTCAGGTAATTTACATCGCCTTATTTCCTCTGCTTGGGCTCACCGAAAATGCCTGGACGACTGCTGTCTCCAATAGCTTGAACTGCCATCTCCAAGAAACGGAAACTGCTGCCAACTCTCAACTGGGATCCCTCTCTCTGATGTCTGGAAGCCTTTCCTTGGCAACATCTGGAAGCTCTCTCTCTGGCGACTGGAACCGAGAAGCCCTTTATGCTTGGCTCAGTCCCTTTTTATTTTGCGACCTTGCACTAAGGGTAGTAAACCCCAAAGAATTCGGCATGACTCTTTTATCTTCTTTTCAGTTTAACCCACTCTTTGTTCTCCTCCGAAACTTGGCTCTAAAACTAGCGGACCTCTTTAATACTTTCAGGCCACAGAAAGTTCTCTAAACCTAGCGGCACTCTTAGATACTATCTTTAAAGATGTTAGCACAGTAAGCAACTCTTATATACAAAACTAGTAAACACCTTTTCCTGCGCTTTTACACATAACTATATACATATACAAAGTTCCCCTGGGAAAGCATTGCCTTTGTTTTTGCCGTTAAAACAGTAAATACATTCACTTCCCACAGGGTTAACTACATTAATATTTTGCAAATTATACATAGAAACAAACAAGGTTATTTACAGTTCTCATGGGACTTGACCTATGTAAAAAATCTATGTAAAGCTCTTTGATAATTTTAAGCTACGTCGAGTTTTTAGAAAATAAGTCAGTAGATGACCTAAAAGAATACAGAGAAAATGTAAGAGCTAAGCTATGTTTAAAAGTAGCTAAGATTGCAGATGCAAAAACATGGGAAGAATTTGGTACAAATGTAGAAATAAATATCAGGAAGGTGGCAAAATATTCTGGAGGCTATTGAAAAAGCTTAGAAATGGAGGAAAGAATATTGTAAATGAAATCAGATGAGCTTATGGTGACATGAAAACTGAAGATATTCTAGACAGCTGGAGTAATTACTTTGAAAGACTTTTAAACCAAACAAGCAGGGACAACACAAGTGGAAAATATTCAAGAAGAATACAAACAGGAGTATATATATCACTACTTGAGGTAGAAAAAGCTATCAAAAGCCTTAATTGTAGAAAACTACCTGAAGTTGATGATATTCAATCAGAAATGCTGAAATATGGTGGTTTGAAAGTTTTGCAGTGATTACGCTGCATAATTCAGAAAGCCTGGTCAGAGGACCAAATTCAGATGATTGGAGTAGTTCCCATCTGTAAAAAGGGGAATAATACTCATATAATGCGGATGTTAGGTTCCACAGAAATGCTGCGTTATATAAATCACATTATGCGAGACTCAGATCACTCAGAAAAAGTAGGGTTATGTTCAGAAATTTTTTTTTTTAATTATATAAACAACGACATATCCAACAAAAAATATTTTTATTTAATTCAGGTAATTCATATAAGTCAGAGCTGTCCAAAACACAGCCTGCCTGTGGGTTTTGGTTTTCACGAGCAATTAGTGTTGTTCGTTTGTTCAGCTATCAAGGTTGTGTCGCTGCCACTCTCCAAATTGTGATTTATTTCCATGTGATCTTTAGTAATCTACTTCTACGTAATAAATTTTATTACAACTTATCATCAAACAACCAAAGATGTGCTCAATGCTCGGGAGCACATATCTTTGCAAAAGCACTCTTTCTACGATGAAATTCATTAAATCAAAGTACAGATGTTAATTGACAGAAAATTCTTTTGCAAATTTACTACAATTGGCAACTACAAGCATCGAAATTGATATTGGTACTTTAGTAAATGAAGCCAAACTACCGCAGTGCTCTCGCTAAAATGAAATAAACAATTATTATTTCTTGTTTGTTGTTTCAATAAAAACTTTTATGAGCGCCATTACTTTTCTTTCTTATGAAATTTTCGAAGCGCTTGCTAAACCTCAATAACAGTAGGACTCTTGAAGTAATTTAATATATGCACTATATTTATTATTCTGGATAAATCCCTTGGGTAAATTTTTTTTTTTTAATGTGGTCGTTGGATTACCTAGGTTGGACCTGATATAAGTTAAGAAAACATAAACTATGAAACAAAATACATAGTGTAAACTTATAAAAATACAAATTGTATGTAAACTTCATTGCACATAATGCATTTTAATCGTCATCACTGTCTTCAAAAGGAACATTTCGTAGATGTTCTTTATTTACGAGTGGCCGGACATAGTCATCGCTTGAAATCTCTTGGACATCGTTTGTATAATTCTCATTGCATACTTTGGCTGGTTTAGTTATTAAGAAGTCAGTATTGGGGTGCTTAAGGGTCAAAGCTGTATAACTGAGAGGAGACCTCCACATAGCCTTTAAAGGAATGCAGAGAACCGACCAGGGCTTCTGACCTAATGTCCAATCCTCACCTTCTCGTGGTGCACCCTGTTGGGTATCTACTTTGATACTGAACTAACGAGGATGGGCTGGCAATTTGGGATTTAGCCGACCAAATTGTATTTTTATTGGTTAAACCAAAATAAAAAAATGATGGTACAACATGACAAAATTTCATGCCAGCTGGGGCGTCGCCCGGTTAAACAAGGCCCCCGTTGTTTTTGCCAGGGAACCAGGGCGAACAGCGAAAAGTCAGCTACTGGAACAAATCTGAAAACAAACCCCAACTCAACATCACCAGAGTTAAAGATCGGTACTATCAATGTAAGAAGCCTGAATGGCAAAGAAATGGAGCTAGCTGAGGAATTAGATAAGTACCAGATCAACATAATAGGGGTGACTGAAATAAAAAAAAGGCAAAAACTGGTGAGATCTTTCTGAGCAATAAATACAAAATGTTATATTCAGGCAATGACAATCAAGGAAAATAAGATGTAGCCATAGTATTCAACACAAAATATGAAGCTAATCTTCTTGAATGGCAGTCAGTCTCTAGTAGAGTAATGTGGGCAAATATGAGAATGGGGAACTGGACAATGACACTTATTTGTGCCTATGGTCCCACAGAAGGTTCTACGAAGGTAGAAGTGGAGGAATTTTTTGATGCTTTAAAAAAAGCAACTAACACAATGAAAAAAGGAAAAGTTGGTCCTTGTTGGGGATCTAAATAGCAGAGTAGGAAATGATTGTAAGACATACAAAAATATTTTGGGAAAATTTGGAGAAAAGAGCAAAGCTAATAATAATGGCAAATATCTGTTGGATTTCTGCTCAGCACATGGACTGGTTATTACTAACACCATGTTCCAACATAAAAATGTGCACAAATTCACATGGAGAGAAGAAGCAAGGAATAAGAAAAGTCTCATTGACTATGTTATTGTTGATAGTGATGTTTTCTCCCTGGTGCAGGACACCAGATTGTACAGAGGATTTGAAATTGGAAGTGATCACTATTTAGTCTTGAGCAGGATAAAATTGAATTTCATATTGAAAAGAATAACATGTAAGAAAGTTTTAAAGCGAATAAAAGTTGAGCAGCTCTCAGATGTGAACTGTAGACTAAAATACAGAAAGATTATTGAAAAGAAAATGAAAGAGTTTGAGAACAAGAATCAAACCTTGGAGTTTCATTGGCAAACTCTGAAGAAAACATTGATTGATTCTGCCAGAGAGGCATGTGGTGAGGTTGTGTGCAAGGATAAAAAAATCAGAACTCCCTGGTGGACACAGGAAGTTAAAGAGGCAGTGAAGGAAAAGAAGAAAGCATATCAAAAGTTCCTGGCAAATAAGTCAGCTTTTACTCTTACAGAATACAGAGACAAATGTAAGAAAGCTAAACAGTGTGTAAAACTAGCTAAACCAAAGTCATGGGAGGACTTTGGCAAGAATATAGAAAATAAATATCAAGAAGGTGGCAAAATATTCTGGAGGTTGTTGAAGAAACTTAGGAATGGAGGAAAGAGTGCTGTAAAAGGAGTTAGAGATGATAAAGGTGACATGAAAACAGGAGAAAAAGATATCCTTGAAGTATGGAGTAATTACTTTGAAAAACTGCTAAATGAAACAAGCAGTGATGACAGCACAGTGATAAAAATACACTGACCAAGCATGCAGTCAGGAATACATATCCATACTTGAAGTAGAAAAAGCCATCAAAGGCTTGAAATGTGGAAAGGCAGCAGGAGTAGATGATATTCGACCAGAAATGCTGAAGTATGGTGGTATAAAAGTCTTACAATTGAACTATGAAGTATAAAAGTCTTACAACTGAACTATGCAGTGGCTGCACTGCATAGTTCAGAAAGCCTGGACAGAGGGACGAATTCCCGATGATTGGAGTAGAGCTCTCATATAAAAAGGGAAATAAAACTGAATGTGAGAATTACAGATGTATTTCCCTACTGAATGTTCCTGGCAAGATCTATGCAAGTATATTTGAGAAACGGTTGAGAAGAATTGTGGAAGAAAAGCTTGGTGAAGAACAAGCTGGATTCAGGCCAAATAGAGGCTGTCAGGATCTGATCTTCACTTTATGACAAATAGTCGAGAAAGCATGGGAATATAACAAAAATCTGTATTTAAGTTTTGTCGATTTGGAAAAGGCATATGACAAGGTGCCAAGAGAGAAGCTATTCAATACGCTGCAGTTATATGGTGTCAATGGGGCATTATATCAAGGAATACTTAGTCTTTATTTGAGTTGTAAGTCAGCAGTTAGAATTGAAGGAAGTACAGGAAGATGATTTAATGTTAAATCTGGTGTGAGACAAGGATGTACATTATCCCCTCTGTTATTCATTATCTATATGGATCACATTATGAAGGTATTAAACCTGATATCAAAATTGGAGATGTTAATGTCAGCTCTTTGCTTTATGCGGATGATGTTATACTTCTAAATAAATCCGCTACAAGTCTGCAAGATTCTCTGACTAAATTGAATAGCTGTTGTAATAGATATGGTATGAAGGTCAGCACTAAAAAGACAAAGACAGTGAAAATAGGCAGAATCATTGAAAATGTCAACTGTGTTGTGAATGGAGAACCTGTGGAGCAAATAAAACATTTCAGCTACTTAGGCACGATTTTTACTGAAGATGGTAAATTAAATGTAGAAATAGACAACAGAATCAGCAAAGCTGGTATGGTGGGAAGTCAATTGAATAAATTCATATGGAATAAGAGAGAAATTAGTCGGAACACTAAATTAGCTGTATACCAGACAGTGTTCAAACCAGTTTTAACTTATGGATCTGAGAGCTGGGTCAGAAGTAAAACACTTGACCAAAGACTAGAGACCACAGATATGAGAGTCCTGAGAAAGATTATAACCGTGAACAGATGGCATCAATGGCAATATCATATTAAAAATGAGGATATTAGGAAAGAACTTGACATTGTCAGCATCCAGGAATGCATTAGCAGAGCTAATCTCAGTTGGTATGGTCACTTAAATAGAATGTGAGAGGAAAAATTAGCAAAACAAGTGTTCTCTGCCAGGTTGGCAGGAAAACGACCCAGAGGAAGACCAAGATATAGGTGGATTGATACGTTACAAAGTGCCTTAGACGATAGAAATATAAGATCTGATAATGTTGGAGTCTTGACAAGTAACAGACTGATTTGGAGGAAAATTGTAGATAGGAAGTTAGTAACGATGTAATTTTTTCATGTAGTACTGTCATATCCTGTACACCCCTTGAGGGTACATGATAATGATGATGAAGTCAGTATTAAGACCTTGCTTATCACTATGCTGCAATTTTTTATTAAATTCATAATATGGAGCTAAACAAATAACCAATTGTCGTGTGAATTTTCCGGAGCGCTCCATTGAGGGATCATTATCTGTAAAATAACTTCCTAACTTTCTTGCCAAGTCCAATCCTTCTGCTAATTTCTTTAAACTGAATTATTTAACGGATTCATCACAATCAGAATCTTCGGCAGAACTTTCCCCACCTTTTTGGTTTGACATCATCTATTAATGGTACCGGTTTCTCCTCATTTAAATCTATTTCCCCAACAATTAATTCACTAATTTCGTTTTCAACCATATTGCAAAAGCCCTCTCGGTGGCCATCACTATAAAAATAAAATTTTTACATAAGAAAGCACATATTGTATGTAACTCATCAGAAAATAAAGTGCTCAGCTTAGATTAACACACTTATGATTTTTAACATTTGTGATTTTCGCTTTCCTGACAAAAAACGAAGACAATTATCAACAATAACACTTTATACGGTAAGCAATTGATGCACATGCGTGCTAAAGGGGTATTTCCCCTAATATTAATTTGTTGCTTATAACTACATGCACAATATGGGCAGAAGCAAATTTAACAAAGATAAAATATGATTTTTAAGTCATGAGGGGAAAAATATATAAAAAGATAAAGGGTTATTACAATTTGTAGACTGTGTTATACGAGGGTTACCTGTACTTGATAAGCTAAGAAAAATTGGAGAAGAGAAATTAGAAGAACAAGTTAGGTTGAACCCAAATAGAGGTTGTCATGTCTCTTTACAACATATAGCTGAGAAATTAAGAAAATATAACAAGGATCTGTACTTCAGTTTTATAAATCTAGAAATGGCATATGACATGGTGTCCAAAGAATAGCTCATCAAAACACTACAGTTATATGGGGTAAATGGAAAATTATACATAGTCTATATTTAAGTTGTAAGTTAGAATTGAAGGAAATAAAGGAAGATTGTTTGTAAAATCAGGTATAAGACAATAGGGCATGCTATCTCCACTCTTATTCATCATCTGTATGGATTTGCATATAGATATAGACCAGACATAGATCTGGTCTCATGGCATAGACACAATGGATATTTTCAGTACATTTAAATTGCCAACATCCAAAAATATAACAAACAACTGTCTTCCCTTCCTAAACTCACTAGTTACACAACCACCAAATGCTTCATTATCCTTTTCTGTTTATAGAAAATCTACACATGCGAGAAGGTACATGCATAACCATCACACCTCATCCACTGTAACACATAGAGAGCCATGGAAATTTATTCTAGTGTCTTGCTTCAGTAATCAGTGACTGCAGTCCCTGTAAAATAAATGAAGTACTGCACACCCACACATCCAGCTAGCAATCTTATTTCTGCCTACAACTTGGCTCTCTTTGGACAGACTAGCAATCTTTAGTAATATATTATAAAACAGTTAACATGTGTAAGAGAAAACAGAATTTATTTCACTCACTGTAACATGAGCATTATTCAGGGAGAATACAAAAGACTGGTTACAACATTCAAATGATGAAACACAAGAATAAGTCATATAGTGTGAGTATAATTCCTTGTGTCTTGGTCGCAGCTGAGTGAATAGGAGAAGGCACTATTATATTTCCAAGGAACAAAGCACAGTGCTGTAATTCAACATTAATATTTTTAAAAGAAAAATTATTATGAACAGTTAATGGCGACTGCTTTCCAAAAATTTGAGAATAGGCATGCAGTTCAATCAATTAAAATTCGAGTGAAGATGTAGGGTTTTGCAAGTTTCAAGGGATAGACATTAAAATTTTAATCTACTGTAGTGCAAAATCTTGGTTTGATTCTGATGAACTCTTTGTCTTGTGTCTATGGCATTAAAAGCAAAGGCAAAACCCTCTGATTCTAAAAATATTATGTCACCTTGGTGTTCTTGGATGGTGATCTCCACAGAATGGCCCTTTTGTCCAAAGTAGCAGAGTCAGCAGGAACAGGGTTCTTGATAAACACGAGGTAGGATATAGGTGGCAGATGGTAGGAAAGAAGATAACCTCCATGCTAGTTTGTTTGAAAGTAATATATAGATTGTTTTGCAGAGAATTCATGCTATTTGAGAAGTCCTTTTAAGGTAGGGTATGGAAAAATTCTAATAGAAGAGAATCCTGAGAACAAATTATGTACTGTGAAAAAGACTCTTGATAATACCTATCTTTTGTGATGGCTGATGATATGATGCTGGGTGGATGTACCTGCCAGTGAAGGAAGGTTTCTTGTAAATGGAAAAGTCAATATTGCCTGTAAATTATACAAGCATGGGCAGTCCTATTTCACCAGCTTTGACGAATTACTATATGGAATATCTGGAAAACTAAATTTTCAGCACCATTTTTTCTCAGCCTTATATCTGGCTTCATTTCATGAATGACTTCTTGGTATTGTCTTATTCTGAAGCAGAATTGTTTCAATTTTTGGACAAAAGCACCACATGCACCTGCATCAAATTCACTATTGAACATGAGTCCAACAAAAACAATCTTCCATTTACAGAAAATCATCCTTCATTGGCAGGTACATCACAGAAGACAGATATTATCAAAAATCTTGTTCACAGGGCTCACACAATTTGTTCTTTGGATTCCCTGCTCTTAGAAGAATTAAATTAAGAATTGCTTTGATGATTAATGAATATAATGAACCACCATCCAAAAAATAATCAATGAATATCATCCCATTGCCATACCACAGTATGATGTAAAAAGGATTTCCATACCCTACTTTAAAGGAACTTCTGAACTAATAGCATGGCTTCTTTGCAAATGCAATCTTTACATCTCATTATCAGCAGCAGTTTCTGTCTACTGCTCTATAAAATATGTTTCTATAAAAACACCTGAGACTAATAGTCTGTTAAATCTACCTTGATGAACATAAAAATTACATTCACAGTAATCAGTACAACAGGTTGGAACTCTCATACCTTCTCTTTTCATCTTTCATTTAATCTTGTGTGAAGGAATAATGAAAGATGACAACTCTGTTGCATCCATCCTATTCCCTCAGCCATACGGCTGGTGGGGGTAGCTATATGCTACCATACTAGGGAGATGATTATGAGCAAGGTGGTTTCCCATTATCTTCCTTGCCGTAGTATATTTTATGACGTCAGCATTGTGTGTTCATGGGACCGGTTTGCCTGTTTTGAGGGATGAAAAACCAGAGTTACTGGGAGGAAAAAAAACCTCAACCTCTGTATGAGACCGGATAAAGGTTCCTCATGTCACTGACAGGAATCAAATCCAGGGCTCCAGAAAGTTGTGAAAATTTGCGTCGCCATCCAAGTTTGAACAGAAGTGATGATCTAAGGTTATCTCTTCTATAGGAAATAATTCTTCTTCATATGTTATGTAGTTTATATGATTTTTTTTCTTTAATTTTTTTTTTTTCATTAATAATTTACCTTGTTTCAATTTGAGTCTTCCAGTTTTCTCTACTGCTTGTTTAATTTGAAAGTTATCCTGAAGATGCTCTGGATATTAGAGTGAAAATTTTATGCTAAATAAAACTTTTCACTTCCTTTATTCTGTAGTTAATAATTATTTATTTTGCTAGCTTATATTCTTGTAATTAGCTCTATTACGCTCTTATTTGTTAATTTTATGTTAATTTCAAGCATGTGGACTGGAATGATATTTTTTCTAATACAGATTCTCAATAACTACTCAAAATTTCTTTAAGTTCCTGAGAAATATGACTTCTGTTTTAAATCAGCGCTTTGACACGCTCTGTTCTTATTGCAGCTTTGACTGGATGTTTCGAGGTGCGATGCAATCAGTTTTATTTAGAAATAGAGGATATTAAAGATCTAACAAAGCTAAATGAATGTAGAAATTGCAAATGTTTCAAAATTTTGACCAGAGAGCTTATGAGCATACAATCCTCAGCATCAGACTTGCCTTAGCTTGCACTACTTAAAAGAACACAAGCACCACCAAGCATCCATACATTCACCTTTTGTTAGGCAAATATACTCACCTTTGGGTAGGCTGGAGCTTAGATAATCTTGAATCTCTAGACCAGCCATGAGATTCAAACCACTCCAGTAAGCAGTGGTTTTACACCAGTCAATGAAAAAGCATATAGAATGTAATAATTCAGTGGTATATCACTGTATAAAGTTGAAAGAGTAATTCACAGTCTGATTCCCTACTTTAGCTTCAGATATCTTCACAATTTGAATTGTCGTACATTCATACTAATACGTGTATATTAAAGCATAAATATTGCACATACATTATAGTTAAAATGAAAATGTTCATATTCAAAATTTACTTATTGTTTAAAGAGAAATAAGATTAAGTATTAAATTAAAAGATGACAAAGAAAATGACCAATTAAGAAGTAATCTAATTTTCAAAGAGGATTGGATAGAACACTATAAAATATTGTGGAATGAAAAACAAGAAATACAAAACAATGACAAAACTCACAAAATTGAAGATACCAATATACAGGAAAGTACAGAAGAAATAGTAATGGAAGAATTAAAAAACTCAAGAAATAGAAAAAGCCTGGACCTGGATAGAATATTTATAAATAAAGAGTTGAGCTCTTTAAATATGCAGACAATAGCTTAAAAGAAAACCTATTTAAACTCTTCAATAATATCTGGAAATATCAAAAGATCCCAAAAGAATGGGAAACTGGAGTAGTAATAAATATTCACAAAAAAAGGTCCCAAGGACAAATGTGGAAATTACAGAGGCATTACTCTCTTAATAACAGCATCTAAACTATATGCAAACATCTTAAAGAGCAGGCTAATTAAGAAGAACAGTGTGGTTTTTAGAAGAGGGAGAGGATGCGCAGGTGCCTCTTTCACAATGCAACAGATCATAGAAAAAAGAAAAGAATTTAACCTGCCCACTTCTATTTATTGACTATGAAAAGGCATATGATAACGTGAACAGAAATCTACTCTGGAAAATATTATAAGATGATAAAATACCTCCTAAATTAATTAAAGCAATAAAAAGTCTATACAGAGAAACAAAAATTGCATAAAATTTAAAATGAAACATTATCAGAACCTATAACTATAAATAAAATAGTAAGACAAGGTTGCGGCTTATCCCCGATCCTATTTAACATTTATATAAACAAAATCCTAAAAGAATGGAAAACAACTGTCCAAGATGGAATTAAACTAACAAATAATAGACAGCTAAATACAATACTTTATGCAGATGATCAAGTACTAATTTCAAACTCAGAAGATAAAACTCCAAATTGCAGCTAACCTTCTAAATGAAATAGCAAAAAAAATATAAAATGAAATCTAAAACAAAAGCTATGGCAATGTGTGGAACACCATTCAAAATGTCAAAATTATGCTTAACAATAAAATAATAGAACAAGTTACAGAATTCAAATACTTAGGAAATATAATCTCGCGATACAATACTGATTCACACTTGGAAGTAAGATTACAAATTTACGATAGAATGAATGGCATAATTAAAAGAAATTTTGGAAAACAAATGACTAAAGAAACTCAATTAAGATTACATAATATGACCTCTAAACCATCTCTCAAATTTGGAAGTGAAACCTGGATTCTAAAACAAAGAAACAGACAAAGATTGGAAGCAGCACAGATGAAGTTTCTAAGATCTCTCCTGGTACTCATTAGATTAGATAATAAGAAAAACACAGAAATAAGAGAATGATTAGATACAAAGAACATCATACAAGAAATGAAAGAATATCAGCAAAATTGGCTACATCACGAAAAATAGAAAGGATGAATAACAATAGGATTCGTAAACTAGCATATAAATATAGGATTCCTGTGGTCCTTTAGGAAGAAGAGACTGCGGACGTTCAAGACTAAGATGGAAAGACCAGCTTCATATTCAGAGCAGGAACAGGACATAAAAAGCCTATACCTGAATTGCTCAGATGACAAAGGATTTTAGTTTAACCTTAATATATGCAGAGCTTAAAACACTGCATGTTTTAGAGTGTGGGGGGGGGGAATTCTGGAGTCCATTAAAAGTCTAGCTTTGGTGTTGAAATTCATTCATCGTATATCAATATATCTTGAAAGTATTTATTCCCAAGAACTGGTCTTAGCATGTGGTGTTGGGGGGGTAAATTTATCCTGTTATTATCAGCAAATTTTGCATTTTAACTTGAATAGTATAATCATCCTTCCAGAAGCTACTTATACTATATGACATGTACCATCAGAAATGATTTCTGTTTCATATTAATATATTGTATACTATTTTTTATGTTGCTATTTAAATAAACATAATGAAGATGCTTCAGCAAAAAGAAGAAACATCTGTGTAGGTATTTATTCTTAAACTAAACTTTATAGTTCTCCAAGTAGAAATCTTGCCTCAGATATGAAGTTTATGATTTCATATTATTGTTCATTCATTTTAATTTATGATAATTAAAATCACAGGTTTAATCAGTGCAAACAGTTTGTAGTGTAATTTTAATCGTGTAGCATAATTGAATTTCTTTTTGAATAACACATTTTCTTTTAATTTTGAATGTAGGGATGGCTTCACTGTGAGGATCCAGCATGTGCATACAGAACTAGGAAAATCCCTCTCCATTTTTCTCATGTTGGTCCTATTTGCCCATCATGTGAAAAATCAGTTCTACGATCAGAGGTATAATGTATAACTTCATTTATTTACTGTGTGTGTGTGTGGGGTCTTCTTACATTATGGTGAATTAAAACCAAGAAAAATATTTTATTATGCATGTAGTGAAATTTTGTTATTGCAAATTTGAAAAAGTGTTATCATTTTAATCCTTGAACATCTAAGGGCTAAACTAAAATCTGTTGCTGAGGGTTGTAATCTTTGTGGGAGGCAGGGTGGGGGAGACTGTTCCAAAGGACAGAAGTCGACAGAATAAAAGAGGAGGCAGTGAAGTTGGTTCGGTGAGTTTTAAGATGTTGGAAGTTCAGTCCTGAACTGCTTCAGGCACAAACTTTGTTTGCCTACACTTGGGCAAAGGATTAAACTAAATTTATTATGACTTTTAAGATGGACTGTAAAAGGGTGTCGGCAGTAACTCTTGTTTTAATGAATTTGGAGGAGAGTGGAGGAATAATAGTGGCAAATTTAGCAGTGCACTGTCCATTAGAGTATCTGTAGAAGAGGCACAAGGCAGAAACTTAATGTCTGTGAGAGAGAGAGAGAGGGATCATTAAATAGCCAGATTGCCCTCTTCTGGATAAAATCGAGCAATCTTAGAGAGGATTTTGGTGCACTACCCCAAATATGGGAGCAATATTCCATAGCTGGGTAGATTTGGACTTTGTATAGAGTGACCAGTTGCCGTGAAGTAGTGCCTTGTGTGAAAAAGTACACTAAGTTTTTCGATGGCTGCAGAAGCTGTAGTTGAAATATGGTTGTGTCAGGAAAGATCACAGGTGGATCAGTTCAAGAAAAGAAATCTGATCATGTTTAGATATCTCAATATTACCAAAGGTGGGGGGGAAGGGTGCGGGCTCTTTTCTTACAAGTTATCAGACAGAATTGAGTTTTGGCATTGTGTGTGGCATTGAAATTCACAAAGTCCTTGCCCCATTGGGATATACCTAGGAGATCTGAGTTTAGATCCCTGATCATGGTAGATCTTGAAGATTCTAACACTTGAGTACTAAAAGGTTTGTCGAATGAAAAGGAAGAATGGAGCATACTGCCATCAGCAAAGCTATGGATAGGAATAGAAGTCTGTGAGAACAGGTCATTTATATACAAGAGGAAGAGAGTGGGTGAAAGAACAGATCCATGGGTTACTCCTGCATTGGCGGGGAAATCCGAGGAGAGTAAGCCATCCATCATGACACGTAGTGAGCGACTGAAGTGAGAAAGTTGGCCACCCAGTTGCAGAGTGGGGAAGGCAGACCATAGAATGGCAGTTTGGTGAGTAAGCCCCTGTGCCAAACCTGATCAAATGCCGTTGAAATGTTGAGGGCAACCACATGAGTTTCTCCAAATTTCTCCATGGCTTGAGTCAATAGGTGGGTAGTGAACCACACATGAGAATGTATGTATGTTATTTGATTATTATTCAAAATTATTATTATTATTATTATTTACTATATGTTTGTACTGAACAAAAAATATGATCTGTTAATTGTACATATTCTGTATGAACATATTTTGTCAAACTGGTGGGGGAGGGAGTAAACTTTAACATGCAATCATATTTCCTTATGCTATTCCTGTGAACTACAATAGTAAATTATTATTGTGGTATTATTATTACTAATAATACATGAATTATGCTGTTATATCGACTGTACATTATGCATATTATAATAATATTAATTAGGATCTGTTCCTTAGTCACATGAAAGAAAACGTAGTATTATTGCTTAAATTTTACATTATGTGTATGCAATTTATTTGAGACATAATAAAGTGTTTAAATAAAGGAGTGACAAAACTTGTATTGGAAAAATAATCATTTAAGCATAGATCTGTTTTGAAGAGCTGAAAGTAAACTATCAATTTTAACCTTCAGAATTAGTTATTAAAAGTTCAACTAATTTGTTTTTCAGAAATATGCATAAGTGGTGTGGAAAAATTAATGAAGCATATAAAACTAATGCTAGCGTCAACAAGTAGATCGGTTATAATTATTTTATTATGTAGAGAAGAACGAATCTATGCATGCATTTTTCTTCTTTCAGTAAATTTTTAAGCAATATCTTCTATAGTTCAATAATTACTAGAAATGCAATCGAATATAAAACAATGATTATCTGAACTTAGATAATGCGATGGACGGTTAAAAGAATTTTTAATTATTATTAACCCAGACATTAGAGACCACAAAACTTATAACACAACAGTGCAGTGCACTGTAACTAAAAACATTATACCGGGTAGCACTTAGAAATATATCGCTCGTTTTGATATGTTGTTATTATTAATAATTAATGTTATTAATAATATTGTTGTTCGATATTCGATATGTATTAATAAGGTTTCCACAAAATAATGATGGAATTTTAAATGAATTATTGAAAAAATTAATACAGTAACATTTATTCTAAATGACAACTTGGAATGCAATTTTTTGGGAGAGAAGAGGACAGGCTACTGGAATAGGTAGGATAGGGAGTAAGGGCGCCAAATTTAATTATGTTTTACTCACTCATCCAGATGTGATATTTTTTTACTGAACTAATTTGGAAGATGGCATGCTTTCAATTATAGGATGCCCATCAAATATTCATTTTAAAATTGTTTCGTTTCATAAAATACTAGTATTGGGAAATAAGATGAAGACTATTACTTCCGTGGCAGATTGGAATTTTGTCTCAAGTTGGTTTACATCATGAAAGGATTTATATAATTTTACAATCACATATTTTGCATTATAATTACTCAGAGGTACTCACATGACTTGAACCAGCTTTGGAAAACAATAATAGCCTTCAAATTCTCTTTACTATGCAGAAAAGGTGGAGTCAGTTCCAAAATCTCATATTTTGGAACTGACTCCACCTTTTCTATAATTGAAATTGAAATTTCAATTATAGAAAATTGAAAGCACTTTCAACCTCGAGGTTCTTTTCATTGATGTTTCCTGATATGTATCCTCAAGAGTATTCAGGATACAATGACAGCTCTACATGATTAAGTTTACATTATTCATCATCTCCTATCAACAGTTTTCCTCCAAATTACTCTATTACTTGTCAGCACTCCAATATTGTCATATCTAACATTTTTTTAATCTAAGGCACTTCTGACTGAATCAATCCACCTAGACATCAGTCTTCCTCTGGGTCTTTTTCTTGCTATCTTGACATCAAACACCTGTTTTGCTAGCATTTCTTCACTCGTTCTGGTCTAAGGTGGTACCACTTAAGCCATACCACCTTATATTAGCTCTGCTCACACATTCTTGATTGCTAACAATGTGAAGTTCCTTCCTAATGTCTTCATTTTTAATATGATTCTGCCATTGATGCCATCTGTTCACTCCCCTAATTTTTCTAAGAACTCTTGTATCTGTGGTCTCTAATCTTTGATCCAGTGTTATATTCACACATTCTAACTGAACTATTAGATCCATAACTTAAAACTGGTTTGGACACTATCTTGTATACTGCTAGTTTAGTGTTTTGGCTAATTTCTCTATTATTCCATATAAATTTATTCATCTGGCTCTCCACCATACCAGCTTTGCTATTTCTTTTGTCTATTTCCAGATTTTACTTATTCTATAAGCTCTCCATTCAGAATGTAGCTAAAGGTTTATATGTTCCTGCCTATTTTCATAGTTTAGGTCTTTTTATCCCCACCATACCAGCTTTGCTTATTCTTTTGTCTATTTCCAGATTTTACTTGTTCTATAAGCTCTCCATTCAGAATGTAGTTGAAGGTTTATATGTTCCTGCCTATTTTCATAGTTTTGGTCTTTTTATTTTCATGCCAAAATTGTTAAAGCTGTTATTCAGTTTAGTTAAAGAATTCTGGAGACTTGCACTGGACATCAGTCCTCCTAGGAGCTGTTTAGGAGTACAGCATCATCTGCATAAAGCAAAGAGCTATGTTTGATATCCTATTATTTTCTTGTATTCTCTTCATTCCTATCTGCTGACTTACAACTTACATATAGACTAAGTATTTCCCTGCGTAATGTTCCATTTACTCCACATAACTGTAGTGCTTTGAAAAGCATTTTTGTGGGCATCTTGTCATATGCATTTTCCAGATCTACAAAACTTGAGTGCTGATCCTTGTCATATTCACATGATTTATCAACTATTTGTCGTAAATTGAAAATCTGCTCGTGACAACCTCTATTTGGCCTGAATCCAGTTTCTCTTCCACAATGTTTCTCAACCTCTTTTCGAGTATGCTTGCATAAATCTTACCTGGGACACTTAGTAGAGAAATTCCTCTGTAATTCTCACATTCAGCTTTATTTCCCTTTTTTTTATAGATGGGAACTACGAGCTCTACTCCAGGACTTAATAGTTTTGCAGTGGTTACACTGCAAAACTATTAAGTTTTGCAGTGGTTACACTGCAAAACTATTAAGTTTTGCAGTGTAACCACTGCAAAACTTAATACCTCCATACTTGAACACATCTGGTGAAATATCTACTCTAGTTGCCTTTCCACATTTCAAATTTTTGATGACGTTTTTCTACCTCAAGTATTGATATGTATACTCCTCTTTGCATTCCTCTTGAAAATTTTCTGCTGTGGTTCTGTCACTGCTTGTTTTGTTTAACAGTCTTTCAAAGTAAATTACTTCAGACATCGAGGATATCCTTACCGTGAGTTTCTGCATGACCTGTATCATCTTTAATTCCTTTTACGGTACTCTTTCCTCCATTGCTAAGCTTTTCATTAGCCTCCAGAACATTTTACCACTTCCTGATATATACCTTCTATATTCTCACCAAAGTCTTTTCATAATAAATTTAGTTTAATGCTTTATCCAAGTGTGAGCAAACAAAGTTTGCACCTGAAAATATCTTCAGGACTGGGGTAAGGTAGTTTTCATGACTTTTGTTTAGCTACTTTCACACATAGCTTAGCTCTCTTACATTTTTCTCTGTATTTTTTTAGGGCATCTGCTGACTTATTTGCTAGGAACTTTTGATATGCTCTCTTCTTTTCTAGGACGTCCACCATGGCATTCTTATTTTTCTATCCTTGCAGACAACTTCATCACATGCCTCCTTAGCTGAATCAATCAGTGTTTTGCCATTGTGCCTCCAAGGTTTGGTTCTTGTTTCTGAACTGTTTCATTCTTTCTTAAATAATGTTTATGGCTGAATCTATGGTTTACCTGTAAATGCTACTCAACTTTAATTATTATTTTTAAAACTTTTTTACATACGCTTTTTAATGTGATATTCAGTTTTATCATGCTTAAAACTATGATGATTGCTTCTACTTTTAAATCCTTTTAAAAGGATTTGAAAATCTAAAGTCTTAAAATGCCAGTGGATACCTATTAATACTAGTACCCAATGGATACCTATTAATGGAATGCACCACATGAAGGTGAGAATTGAATATTAGGTTAGAAACCCTGGTTGGTTCTCTGCACTCATTAAAGGTGATGTCGAGGTCTCCTTCCAGTTATTTGGCTTGTCCTTTGTATTCACAATTTTAGCATTCTTATTTTACAATCTTTACATAATTTTAAATTTTATATTTCTAACGACTATCTCCTCAAAAGAACTGAAAATTAATGTACTTCCAATGATTCCATTGATTTTGAAGAGTCAGTATTATTAAGGTAGGCAAACATCATTATACTATTATTTGAACTAAATAACACAATAATGCCTTCCTTTCAGTAACTTAATTTTAAAGTAAATGTAGCCAAAACAGTTTCTTTTAGTAGAAATCTCCATAACAGGAAAAGCACTTCATTATTGCGATGATTTGGTCTAGAATGAAATGGTTCAGAATCATTTTTGAAAAACTGAGTAATAATAATTATTATTATAAAGCTAACATGCAGTTATGAATTTTGGATGATATATTAAGTATGTAGAGAAAGAAATCTTGGATATATAATAATAGCATTATATAGGGTAAACGGCCCTGCCTACTCCCTATACAGGAACAAATAGGCGTGAGCTGATTTTTATAAAAGCTATATAAATATAGCTTTTATAATCTAAATATATCCAGCATTTGTTTTGAATTCTGTTATTATTAGTAAGAAAAATTCATATATGCCTCAATACAACTCAGATGGCTTGGGCATCAACTCAGACATCCTGAAGTCTCACCCTTTTTGGAATCCCTCATCCTGTACAAACCAGAAGATGGCAATCGCAGTAGAGGGCAATACATGCAAACAATTTTGGCAATACATATGTGAAATCATCAGTAGGCTGAACTGTAAAACTCCATCCCTTGAGTATCTTGTTGTAATTATTTTCCTATTTTCGCATTAGTTGATTATCAAATTGGTTATCGTTTCAATTAATTAATGTTGGCTACCATTTTTCTTCTTTAGTATACAGATTCAGAACTGTATTTACAACTATCATACTTTGCTAGCATATTTGATGCTGATAAATCCAAATCAAGTTGTAATGGCAAAAGTAAAGGTAAGAAATTTTTCATTAGCTGCTTATTTACATGTTTAAAGTATTGCTGCAATTTTTGTTTTTGTTCTTTACTTACGTTACCATTTTTGTCTTCGGTTATTATATCTTTTAAATTGTTTGATCTGTTGGCCACGTAGATAGTGTTTCCACTCTTCAGCTATAGGCATGGTTGTTTGTGGATGCCTTTAAGCACAAGATGAATTTCATCTCCCTGTGAGAGACCACTGCACTTATTGGAGGCCTGAAATGACTTTAAAAAGTTCCATGTTAGGCCTCTAGATCAAGGATTTCTGAAAAAATATAATAATAAAATGAACAAAAAAAAAAAATTAGCCTACTCACAACACTAATGTACTGTAACTTTGCAACTTTTTGTAGATTAGAATTATATAAGAAAAAAAAGTCACATGGATTATTATTTTCCACATGAAAGGATTTTGTAAATGTATAGTACATTTGTATAATGGATGGGCTAAAAATTTTTCTTCTGTTTTTATTAATTCTGAGAGCCTGTGTAGCTCAGTGGATATGGCGTTTGCACAACACAGTGCTTGACTGCATAAAGGAAGACTTTGTTTCGAATCTAGTCAGTGACTAGAGGAAATTTTTCTAAGCCTTTTTTCAACCAGTAGTAAGCGTGTTTTTTTTTTTTTTTTTTTGAAACTAGGGTTTTTTGTCCAAGAAAATCGACTGTAGAATCCACACTATTTTCAGGCATTAAAATATATTGTGTTAGAGTTATGGACCATGAGATGGCAGCACTTGTTGAACCGTCTCTCTTCACTGAGTGCTTCTTAATTAGTGATAGCCTTAGGCCAGCTATCTCTGATTGGATACCAGTGGAGATTGAACTGCCCACTCAGTCTCCAAAAGTTAGATAGGGCTAAAATGGCCTCGCCTACTCCCTATATGGGAATAAAAAGCATTAGCTGATTTTTATTTTTTTTTTATTAATTCTGTAAAATATATATATGTATTTAGTTGTTTTTTTACATAATCATGCTCCTGAGACCAAACATTGAAAATTTTCAAGCTGCTCAGGCCTCCAATGAGCAGACTAGTGGTCTTACACAGAACAATGAAATTTATCTCCAACCTAAAAACATTCACAAACATCCATGCCTATCATCTGATCCAAACCTATAGCCTGTTAGTTGGAGAGCAGATACACTAACCACTCAGCCAGCCAGGCCAGCGAATTTGCTGTCTCTAATTTCACCTGCCCTTAGTCTAACCAGTAAATTTCTATCCATAATTGTTTGATGTTATTTAACTATTTAGGGTTATTTAAAGATAACTTCAACGAATCTCTTTTTTGTGCTGTTAGCAGTGGATTCAAGTTTTCAGCAGGGGAGGGGGGGGGGTGTATGTACACTTCCAAACATGCACTCTTCACCCAGATCCAAAGATATGAAGAGGACAAACTGTTGTTCCACTCTGTTTCTCTACTCATTTGACAAACCTTTTAGTGTGCAAATGTCTCAAGCTTCAAGATCTACAACCAGTGCCTTGAGCCCTAGTCTCCATATCATTCTTCCATGGAGTGAGGATAACCTATCACCTTGAACACTTCCAAAATGTAATCTTGCTTGCTTTCTTTTCTGTTACCTTCAGTAATACACATATCACCTGACAGGGTCATCTCTCTTTTGGACTGACATTTACTTATAGCCTTTCCTCCTCCACATTGGGACACCTGTTCATGACATTCCAGTGATGGTACTGGCCCTTTTCATTCTTCATTTTTTTTTTTCTCTCCATAGTTTTTGCTCTACTTCTCCTTTTTTTTTCATCCTGTCTTCCAGACCACCATCACTGATCCATTGCCCTGCTGCTGTATTTGTTATGCAGCATCCAGAAAGGGGGGAGGGGTCCTGGTAGTCTTGTACTGCTTTGGCATGATGGTCTTGTCTGCAAGGATCAGTGGTGCCATAGTAGCTCGCGTATCTTAATGCCTGGAGGAGTGCGAGACTCAGGGTTTGCTGTGGTGCTGGTAAAATGTTCGGAGTAATCCTGGATAGAGCATGATAATGAATCTTGTTTTGCAAAGAAATTTAAATATGTTAACTGTCATGAAATGATTCGTGACAGTTGACATTGTTGTTGGAGGACATAATGTTGGAGGCTTAATGGAATATTTACAGCACTAGGAAAGGATTAAAAATTGTTTTTAATGCTTCCAATATGTTGTCTTGATCACTGAGACATCTTCAGGGATTACAAATAACTCTTGTAACACACACATACAAAGACATCACAATACTAAATGAAACATCTTGGTGACTCTAAAGTCCTATCTAGGTGCACCTGCTATGGGCATTTGTAGGTGACCTAGAATGTAAAGTGGAGCTTCTGACAATTATTTCCCAAAATTTGGGAAACAGTAATTAATAATATTAATAAATAATAATTTGTTGTCTTTGTGTGTGTTACAAGATTTATTTGTAATCCCTGAAGATGTCTCAGTGACTGAGACGAAATACAGAAGTATTGAAATCAGTTTTTAATCCTTTCCTAGTACTGTAAATATTCCATTAAACCTCCAATATGGTTCCATTCAATAAAAATTCACTTGTGAAGAAAATTATGGCAAGAGTATCACTGAAAGATAAACCACCAGATATCCCCACAGGGAAAAAATAGATACTTCTGTATCCAATGAAAGTAGACTAAATTCAACAAATTATCCTGACCTATCAGATGATGTATTAAACAGAGGAAGAGATGGATGCTGGTTGTCCATACTTCCCAAAATCAGTTGAAAAACATAAGGTTGATAAAGGTAAGCCTTCAACTTCTTAGAAATTGGACAGGTCTACAAATCCAAGAGAATAGGTTAAGTTTTACAGTGGAACTGTTGTGGATTTCACCAAAATATCAATGATATCAAGGTTCTGTGTTATTATTTGTAAGGACAGAACTGGAGATTTGTTCTGCTCTTGGTGGAGTGACTATTCTAGTGGCCAGTCATACTACTTTCCATTATATCCAGCTTAATACTGCTCTGTAAGCAGTAGTAGGTGATCTGTGAGATTTCTTATTAAGCTGATTATGATTGGCCACTAGAATAGTCACTCCACCAAGAGCAGGACAAATCTCCAGTTCTGTCCTTACAAATAATAATAATAATTTATTTATTACCATATTCTAAGTTGAATGATATCAAGTTTGATAACCTTATGCGATAACTGCCTGAACCCATATTTCTTATGGGTGACTTTAATGGCCACAACACTATATGGAATAGTGCTAACACCAATAGATAAGGTTGTATCATTGAACAAAATGCTTGAAAATAATGACCTCTCCCTTCTTAATAATACCTTGATATGACTTGATGCCTTCTTTCATATGTTTATCTGCTTGTATTCTGTAATAGATCTTACAACCTTCTCTCCTACCATCTTCCATTGCTCATGTAGGATGTTGAAAAGAACACATGTGGAAACAGTCATTTTCCTGTGATTTGTACTATGTCCTCACAGGAACCAGGCTGACTGGGATACGTTTTCCCATCTTGCAAAATTGAATGCTGAAGAAGTCATTCAAACATCTATCAATGAAGCAGTAACATGTAACTGTATGGTCTAGGCAGCAACAACAGCAATTCCAAAAATGTCATCTCAATTTCCACTTCCAAGCCTTGGTGGAATCCCACGTGCCAATCAACCAAAAAAAAAAAAAAAGATAAATGCAAAGTATGGGGAATATTTTGTAGATGTCCTGCCATATGAAATCTCATAGCTCTTAAACTTGCTCAGGCCAAAGCATGTTACATTAGACGTCAGAGTCAAGATCAATCTTGGATCCAATTTACATAATTTATTAAACAAACAGCTAGAGAAAAAAATGGTATGGGATAAAATCCAGAAAATGAGCAGTAGATATAATGGAATATGTCATTTGTCTACATTAGAACATAGCAGATGCATTATTGCTGAATTCAAAGTTATTGCAAACACTTTGGAAAAAAATTTTGCTAGAATCTCAGCAACAGCTTCATCTCCTCCCAAATTTATTGAAAGAACAACAAGAAAAACAGCAGCTAAAGTTTCCTACCAATGGGCTAGAGCCATTCATTAAGGATTAAAAAAGAGCTATTTTACTTTCTCATGTTGGTGTGGTAACACCCAATGTCATCCATTATGAGATGATAAAACATCTGTGAATCTCCTTCTCTTGCTGTGCAACAGAATACTTACAGAGGAAAAGTTTCCAGACTCTTGGCATAAGTTACTTTTAGCAGAATACTTTTTAGCAAGTAATGATTTTCTCTCCAACACACAATGCGGCTTTCATAGACATTGTTCAACACTGGACTGTTTGCTCCATTTAGAGACGTATAAGAGATGCATTCCTGAAATAAGAACATCTGGTTTCAGTATTCTTTGACATGGAAAAAGCTTATGATACAGCCTGGAGATGTAGCATATTAAGAGACTTTTCTCTGTTCCATTTTGCCAAAAAGAGGGCATTTCCCAAGGCCCTATCTTAAGTGTGACACTCTTTGCTGTCAAAATTTATTCAATCACTGAACAGCATCCTTCCACAATGGGCAATACTTTACTGTCATTAATATAATTTCATTCTTGTAATATGAGGGTTATTTAAAGATAACTTCAGCAAATCTCTTTTTGTGCTGTTAGCAGTGGATTCAAGTTTTCAGCAGGGAAAAAAAAAAAGTGTATGTACACTTCCAAACATGCACTCTTCACCCAAATCCAAAGATATGAAGAGGACAAACTGTTGTTCCAGTAGCTACAGAAGCAAAGTCTTAGGGCTCATTTTTGACAGAAAGCTTGCTTTCCTTGCCCACATTCATCGAACGAAAAGTACAAAAGATCATTGAATATCCTTCACACTTCATCCATCTTCTACAGAACTAGTTGCAGATCTGTTTTCCTTGCTTCATCTTTATTATACACTTGTTTGATCAAAGTTTAATTATGGGTCCCAAGTTTACAATTACAGCTGACAAGTAATAGACTGATTTGGAGGAAAATTGTTGATAGGAGATTAGTAATAGTGTAAATTTAATCATATAATGGCCTGAACACTCCTTGAGGCAAGATATCAGGAAATTGGAATTTACAGTTCTGCAAGGGAGAGCACACTCTGATGGTTGGATCATATCCACCATTAGGGACTATGAATAGCTACTGATGTTTATCGCACATCACTCAAAGTCTTCATGTCAAAGTAAATGAACCTGCTCTGTTGCTTCAACAAAAACAGTTGATGTCCTAAGAATAGTCCCTTTCGAAACATCCTGTGTGGACTAGTATTTTTTCTTTATGTTGGAAAGATTAATCGACAGATTGCCATTGGTATCTGTGTGAAAGAGATTATCATCATCATCATACGTATCAAGGATTTAGGCCTAGCATGGCCTGTTCCGCCTTAGAAGTCATCGTTTAAGAGGACGTCCTGGTTTTCTTTTTCCTAATGTCTTGTACTTGAAGGCTTGTTTTGGTAATCTTTCTGTTTTCATTCTTTGAACGTGTTCCATCCATTTATGTTTATATTTTTTAATTTTTTCTATTACTTGTTCTTGGTTTAATCCTTTCATAATTTCTTCGTTTCTTTTGTGATCAAATCTGGTATATTTGCAGTTTTTCTCATAAACGTCATATCTGCTATTGTTAATCTTTGTTTGTCTTTTTGTTTTATTGTCCAGATTTCGCTTCCATACATTAAGATTGGTAGGGCTAATGTATTGTATACTTTTAGTCTGGTTTGTTTTTGAACTAGGTTTGGTTTAAATATAGAGTTAATTACACCTGTTATTTTTAAATATTTTGCAATTTTTATGTTTATATCTTTTTCATTTTCATAAGTGATCATACATCCTAGGTAGTTAAATGAATTCACCTATTCTAAGATCTTGTTATCTAATACTATTTTAGTTCTTGCTGGATCTTGTCCTTTAAAGGCCATAGTTTTTGATTTTTCCATTGATATTATCATACCATAATCTTTGGATATCTCCTTTAGATTTAAAATAGCTTTCTGTAAATTATCTTCAGAATTTGTAATTATTATTTGGTCATCAGCAAAGAGGAGAGTGTTTAAGTTTACTGTAGGAGAAAGTTTAATTCCTTGATGTAAATTTTTATTCCATTTTATTATTATTTAATTTAAGTAGATATTAAAAAGAGTTGCTGAGAGGGGACATCCCTGTCGGACCCCTTGGTTTATCTCTCTCTCTCGTATATGATAGCTCAAGATTTAATCTTATTTGTATTTGATTATTTTCATATATACTTGTGATAGCTTTTAGGATATTATTTGGTATTTATCTTTCTTTTAATATGTTAAAACAATAATGAAAGAGATTATGGAACAAGAATTTATTGCCATGAAATGAATGTTGACAACATTGCAGCATTCCTCCATGGGAAGTTTTCACTCTATCATGCAGCCTCTCACTTTGTCAGTTAAGAAAGTTTTTATGTTGTGCCCATACACAAGAGATTGATCAACCTATAGTACATTAGTACCGTGTATGGGTAGTGGGTTGGGAAAGGAGGAACTTGTTTACATTTGATTTAAATGAATGTAAATTGTATTCCTTGGGAAATATAGCAGTGGGGAAGACTGTTCCACAGTACATTTGATTTAAATGACTGTAAATTGTATTCCTTGGGAAATATAGCAGTGGGGGAGACTGTTCCACAGTGCAGTAGTTGCAGGGATGAAGGAGGAGGAAAAGAAACTTGTTCTGTTTGTCTCTAGGTGTACTGTGAAGGGATGTTGAGCAGCAGCTGCACATGTTCCAACAAGCTTAGTGCTGAGTGGAGGAATTATTGATGTTATTTCATATGAGCATTTCGCATGAAAATATTTGTAGAATATACATATACATATACAAATATCCTATGATTTTTTCCATTACTTTAGACAGGACAGAAACCAAACGTCTGTGCAAAAGTGGGAGGAGAGAGTTTGTAAAAGATGGGTCATTAATAAGTCTAATTGCTCTCTTCTGTATTGAGTCAAGCATTTTGATGGAGCTTTTAGTGCAGACAGAAATACTGCTCCCACATATGGCCCCCCACCCCATATGTGGGAGCAGTATTCAATAGCTGGGCGGATTTGTGATTTGTATAATGTTAACAGCTGTTCTGGGATGATGTAACATCTTGGGCGAAAGAGAAATCCTAATGTTTGTGAAGGATGCAATGGCTGTGATATGTTTATGCCAAGAGAGATTTGATGTGAGGGTAATTCCAAGAAGAGTGATCTCAAACTGTCTGTAAATTTGGGTATCGTCAAAAAGAATACTTGGAAAAAATGGTTCTTTTTTTATGGGAAATAGGACAGAACTGGGTTTTATTAGCATTGAAATTAATGAAGTTATCCGAATCCCATTGTAGGATGGCTTGGAGATCGAAATTGAGGGTGGTGGTTGATGTTCTGTAGGTTGAGGTGAGTTGTATAGGGTAAGGTTTATCAAATGAAAGCGAGGAGTGTAATATGCTGTCATCTGCAAAACTGTGTATTGGGTTGGAAGTCAACTGAAGTAGGTTGTTGATATATAGCAGGAAGAGGGGTTGGTGAGAGGACAGAACCTTGTGAAACCCCAGCATTAGTTGAATGGTGAGAGGATAGGGAGCCATCCACCATCACACAGCGTGCATCCAGATAGAAAGCTGGCAATCCAACTACAGTAGTCCTAGGTCAGACCAAATGATGGTAGTTTGCTTAAGCCTTTGTGCCAGACCCAGTCAAAGGCTTTTCAGATATCAAGTGTAACCACTTGAGATTCACCAAATTCTCCCACTGAAGAGACCTCAATAAAGGTCGAAACTAGTCAGGGTAGTGGCCCTTCCCTTAATGCATAACATTAGACATATCCGCAAGGAGATGTGTTTTGCATTATAGGAGATACTGAGATAGGAGTGTTGGTAGCTTGCTCCACCTTTGCAACGAGCTGCCCTGGTGTTGTACCACCTTTACCCAGTCCTGAAGATGCTTTCAGGCACAAACTTTTTTTGCTCACACTTGGATAAAGGATTAAACTAAATTTATTATACTCTAACCAAGTGAAAAATAAACTTTCAACATCTTTCTCTAAATCCAGAGTAAATTATTAAAAAAGGGTGGCACACCAATTGGCAATTCCTATAGGTGGAGATGACCTGCTAATGCTTCTGCCTGATATCTCCACTTGGGCCTGGCTCCCACTGAAGAGACCTCAATAAAGGTCGAAACTAGTCTGGGTAGTGGCCCTTCCCTTAATGCATAACATTAGACATATCCGCAAGGAGGTGTGTTTTGCATTATATGAGATACTGAGATAGGAGTGTTGGTAGCTTGCTCCACCTTTGCAACGAGTTGTCCTGGTGTTGTACCACCTTTACCCAGTCCTGAAGATGTTTTCAGGCGCAAACTTTGTTTCCTCACACTTGGATAAAGGATTAAACTAAATTTATTATACTCTAACCAAGTGAAAAATAAACTTTCAATATTATTCTCCATGGCATTTGTCCAGCAATGGGTGACATGTGAGCAGATCTGTTAATTGGCAGTGGCGGAATCCATACTGGCAGTCATTTATTAGGTGGGTGTCTTCAAGGTAGTATAGGAGTCTGGAATTGATGATTTTTTCCATTACTTTAGACAGGACTGAGGTAAGTTAGATAGGGCAGTAGTTGGACGGCAGGAGACTTTTTTTGTGTCTAATTTGGACAATATTTTTCTGATCTCATCCTTTCAAAAAGATATAGAGGGCATTGTATGTTGGGGAGGCATTTACCATCATCAGTTATGCATGCATTGGAAGCAAAGTGTGAAGGCACAAGAATGGCTTCTTCTGTGGGTGATGATGCAATAAAGCCATCTGGGTATGATAAGGGTGGAAATAGTGTTGGGCAGAAGTTACGGCCAATTGCTTTGGGAGAGACCAAAAGGCTTGGCTGCTGTTTGAACTCTGTTTTGGAAGCATTGATTTTATTTTATTTTTATTTTTTTAATCTGTTTCGGGCTTCGTATAAGCGCTAAAAGAGGATGGGGGTTCTTAATTTCAGTCAGTTACAGTATGTCTGGTGTTTCATCTGTACAGCCTTGACACATCTTTTGGAGAACCATGTTTTAGTTAACGAATGACATTCAGAGTAGTTTGTGTGGAATGTATGTTTCCATGCCGGCAAAGATTACTTTGGTGTAATAAGTTCGGTGCATATGTTTGGACTGGAAATAAACTATACACCATCATCTGTCAGCTTGCAGTTGTTTAATCTGCACAGAGTAGCATGTTCTAAATCCTTAACTGTCTATACTGACAGTTCAAGATCTGAAACTATTGTTGATTGTACTGCAGTGTTTCCTGACCTTATTATATCCAAACTGATCCCACTTGATTACATTAATTATAAACAGCAGCGTTGCATGGCATTCAGCTTGTGCACCTAAAAGAAAACTGCTACCAAAAATGTGTGTCACTTATATAGAGTCATTGTGTTCCTTACAGGTTATGTCCTCCCCTTTGTACAAAATGAAAATCCTTGATTTTGATGTTTGGTTGTGCTGGATTCCCAGCCACATGGAATTAAGGGAAATGAGATTGTAGTTGGCAGCTGGTATAGTTGTCAGACTGACCAATGGTAGCAGCTGCTACCATTGGTCAAGAACTTTTAGTGAAACAATTTCTGATTTGTCCTTTTATTGTCTCCAAAAAAATATGGTCACTGTACAAATCATGCACTACCTCATGCTTATAAACTGTCTGCAGTCTATATACATGAGGTAGTGCATGATTTGTACAGTGACCATATTTTTTTGGAGAAAATAAAGGACAAATCAGAAATTGTTTCACTAAAAGTAAAAAAGCTTTATAACATTTATTATAAAATATACATATACATAGCATTTTAAACAATTAAATTATTACTTTAAAAAATTAATTTTGATACTTTTCACAAGAATGAACTTTTTTTTTTAATAAATCAGGTTTGTGTTTTGAAAATTCATAAAACTGTATACAATTCATGTCAACGTTGCATTTGCTATAAATGCTTTCAATGTTTCGATTTTTAATTGGGTTTTTTCACTGGTCTGCGTATTGTTCACTAATGAAAATTCTCGTTCAGTGGAAACATTAGATCCAGGGAGACATAAGAAAAATTCAACGATTCTTAAAATGTTTTTAAAAGATACGTGTTTATCTGTGAAATATTTAAAATTTTCAACCCATCCACATTGGCAGGACTCTTCATTCTTCGATCTTTTCACTGGTGACATGACCTTACAACATGTACAAATGCACATCAAGGACCAGCCATATATGCCGGGCCACTAGTGAGTGCCGGTGAGATGACTATTTTTATGGGCCGTGTGCTGCGTACCAATATTGAATTTACTATTTTGATTCACAGAATAAAGGATAAAATGGCCATTTTAGAAAAATAAATAAATCTAAAGGACAGAGCAGTGAAATAAAGGACGTGTGGTCACCGTAATGATTTGTGAATGTTGCTAGAGGCGGTTAAGCAAAAAAGCACAAGAGGGAGAATTGTGAATGTGTTACTAGAGTGTGATAGTAGAGAGCTGAGGAAAAGAACATTGATTACAAATGGCATAACAGCTTGAATGTGCAGGAAGAAAGGATTTTTTCCTCAAATTAATGCAGCCATAGTTACCGAGGTTAGATGAGTGTTTCATAGCCAATGCTGATTCTGAAAAGTCTTTCAGGCTTAAAGAAACTTCTGTGTAGCAAGTTATCATCTTCCATTTAATACTGTGTAATGGAGTATCTAGAACATTGTCTGCCAGTCCTCATTTGTAATACAGATGATTGCAAATATGATTTTTGGGTTCTTCAGGATGGATGATAACACATCTGGTCTGTTGAGTAATCTAAGTTGCAGGTGCAAGGAATATTATACATTCCTGGATGTGCATGAGGATGAGGCCATCTTTTGGAAAATGCAGTGAAGGTTGCTGTGTGGTTTGAAAGTGGTATGGAGACTTTAACTATCCTTTCAGATGCATCCCAAGATATAATGGTTAGAAATAAGTTTGTTGTGATCCTTTATGTCAGGTGTGTGTGGGGGGGGGGGATGGAGGTACATGTGTGCAATTTTGTGTGTTTTAGAGGGCTTGTAGCCAAAAGTGCCGTGACAATAAATGAGTTTTTTGGCAGTGGCCGTATCGTTTTGAGAACTACCAGCCTACCACACTCCTATCCATGCTTTTGGATGGGTGGTGATGATGTTAATGCTTATGTAAGTATATATGTAGGTTTCCTATAAACAAAAAACAGCAATGAACCATTTGGTAGTTGGATATCCAGTTTGACTAGCTTGTCTAAGATACATGTTAAATACTAATATTTAAAAAAAAAACTTTATTTATTTTTCATTACTTGGTTAACTTCAGAGTTAAAAGGATAGGAATAGAATATAATGGACAAAAATTAAAGTGAAAGTTATCAATGCATGATAGCTTACAAACTAGTTGGTACGTTGAACTGTTTTCAGTTTCACTCTGGGGCTTTAAAACAATGGGACCATTCCTTGGCATATCTTTAGAGGGCTCTGAATAAAGACTTATTCAGTATGCAGGAAACCTACCAACACAGGCAGATATCTCCATGCTATGGCTTATCCCCCTTGCAGAAGCATAGAGAAGAGCAATAATGAAGTTAATTGTCTCACTCATAATCTTAATGGATATAAATGCTAGATGGTCAGCAAGGCTTTACAAACCCCCAAGATATCAATAAATAAGACTATATAAAGATGTCCTCACCCTTCCTTGTATCCATAATGTGAGAGACAAAATCACTTGGATACTTTGACATTTGGATATAAAAGTGGCTTTCATTCTTCTCTACAAAATCTCAAGATTATTCTTACATCCTCTCACCTTCCCTTAACCACCCAACTGGCCATATATATCAAAAATATATGCTTCGTATCCATATAATTTTTTTCTATATATAACCTTTGAATATAATATTCAAAGGTTATATTGATTTCAATGGACGCTGTGTCCGTGTAAATATGAACATATGTACCCACCTGGGCTGATGGGGGGGGGGGGGGCATTTACCAGAATTTAGCTCTGTGTGTGTGTGCATTTGGGGAAAAGTATGAAGCTGGGCTTTTTCTGTGGATAAAGCTATAAAACTGTGTGTGTGTGCGCAGTGTTGGACAGAAGTTATGGCTAGTTGCCATGCCCAGAAACCAACAGTCATTATTGCCATTTCGGTACAATTCAGGTGTCCTGCTTTTGGCTCTTTCACAGTCAGCAGCTGATCATCATCAAGATGGAGTTCTTGATGACAACCAGCTACTATATTATCTTTGTTCTTCATTTGTACAGCCTTGTTACACCTTTTGGAGAACCAAGGCTTGGTTAGAGAACAAAATTTTAAACTTTTTATAGAATAGAAATTTAGAATTCTCCATTCCACATTATAGTGTGGAATGGAGAATATGTTTCCATACTAGTGAGAACTACTTCAGCAATGTGTTTAGTGCATGTCCTGCATGGACCACAACTGTTTTATCAGGAAATACAAAGAAGCATTCAGAAATGCTACACATGCCTACTCTGTCCAGCAAAAACTAAGGCATCATCCTGCATCCAGTTTGTTCATCTGTCTTCAAAATCTCCGTGTATATATATATTATTATTTTTATTACATAACACCTCCAGGGAGGGCACCTACTCTACAACTCTCTTCTCCACTACTCCACTATATATAATGTTATATATATATACAGGGTGTTCGGGATAAATTTGACATATTTATAATTAATTATATTTTTCCGTAAGTTACATGTATTAACACACACTTCTCTTCATTTAAAAGTTTGGACCCTTCTTCATTCATATACAAGATGTCAGAAAGGATGGATAGCTGGAACCCACCTGAATCATGGAAGAGAATAACTTGTATCATGATGATTCGTGCCCGCCATCAAAATAAGGATATTACGACTGCTGCCCAATGCTCCCTGAATACAGTAAAAACAATCAGGAATGAACTAGAGACTTGCAATGGTGACTACGAGGATGTAGCAAGAAGAAAGATCCCTAGCAGACGATCTGATTGCGTTCGTACAGCAGAATTCCTCGCAAATCTGCAGGAACAGGTGTTGAAGAACCCTGGCATTGGAATTCGGGCTTTGTTCGTGGAGTTGTTAACTGTAGTCAAGCCCTGGATAACAAGGGTAGCCAATGGTAGGCCGTATGTATGGCAGCAGGATTCGGCCCCTTGCCACACCTCTGGGAAAAGTCAAAAATGGTTGTCTGAAAATTTCTACGACTTCACCAGTCCAAATGTTTGGCCTCCAAACTCCCCAGACCTTAACCCCATGGATTATTTTGTATGGGGTGCAGTTGAAAAAGACACCAATCGCACTTCCAGTAATACAAAAGCCCAGTTAATGGATAAAATTAAAACAGTTTTTGCGGCCCTTCCCAGGGAGACTGTAGCATCAGCTTGTTCGAGGTTCCGAAGCAGAATTGAAGCTGTGATCGATGCTAATGGTGGTTATTTTGAGTAAATCTTGTTGATAGTATTGTAATTAACTCTGCCTGTAATGTTTTTTTGTCAATTCATTAAATTTAATAGATACAAAGAAGATTTTCTTTTTCCTTACGAAACTGTCAAATTTATCCCGAACACCCTGTATATAACATTATAAATATTTTGTAGTGGAGTGGCAATACCAACTAGTACATAGCACTATTGGCCATTCATTGTTTTCTTTAATTTTCAACATATATATCCTATCCTTGTAACTTGTGATACAATTCCTCAATTTTTTAACCTTTTCTTGGAAAACAGTGATTCTCAAGAAATGTACCTGATGGTAGTGAAGCAATAATAATAATACTTCTTTAATGCTTTTTATGTTAGTTTTGTCTTATGATCTTTATATTAGAAGCTTGAAGATTGTCAATACAACTACCATTACACAGTTGTTTATTTTTCTGTAGTGAAATGTGTATTTGGATGCTGGATATTTAAAGGCTCAAAAAATTTATCTGATGTGCTTTGCTATGAAACCAAATATCTATATTGACAGACTGCTGGTTCTAGAAAACAAAGCACTTAAGCAGTCTTAAGTGCTTTATTTTCTAGAAATTCCATATTGAAATTCCTTCATACAGGATTAAAGGAAAGAAAACAGCTGTGCAGAAGTTGCTGTTAGTCTGAGAGACTAATTTTAGAATGTGCATCAACTAAGTATGGCTGCTGTTTAGTCATTATACAATAAAGCATGTTAGGTAAATGGAAAAGAAAATTGGCATGAAATTTAAACAAAAGTTTCATTTGGATAGAACAAATGAAAGACGAGAGCAGATTGGCAGCACTTGTGCAGAGCTTTCAAAAGTCATTGTGATTATCACTGTATTATGAGAACTATTTGAAATATTATATCCAGAACTGTGGTCAGTTGTCTACAACATCTCCGAAACTGAAGTAACTTAAAAAAAAATTTTTTTTTTAAAAAGTCAGAAACTGTCAAATGCAAAAAGTTGAATCCCTGCAACAATGACAGGATTGCACAATAGTGAATGTCACAGCCACTTACAGAAGATACAATCATTGCTATCATTATGGATCCTAATTTTATCATCACTCCTAGTCATAGGTGATGGTGGTATCAATGATTTTTTATCCCACAGTGGATAACAACATTCATTTGAATGTGACTCTTCTTATAAAATCCAAAACTCCTAAAAGGAATAACAGCCTTAAAAAAAACTTACAACAACAAAAAATTGTCATAAAAAAACAGATAAGAATAATGGATCAAACAATATTGTAAGAAATGTGCAATCTCCTAGAAGATTATTCTATTTGTTAGGTTATAGATTAGCTCCCAGTAAAAGTAACAAAAGTGTAATTATTTCTTTAAAAAGTTATATATTTAGAAATATGATTTATCCTAAAAGGCAACTCTGTTTCTGGGTTCTTAGTGGTTCAATAATGTCTCTGAGATTTAAACTCTAGACATCAATGATTAGACATAAATTTGGGCAACTTAAGAGGCCCGTGTAGAGTAGGATGCATATGATTATGGTCCGGGAAACACCACCACCATTCATACCCTGGTTAAATTCCATTGTCAGCCATTCCACAGTTTTTCAGTTATAGACTTGCACAGTGCAGGACAACCTGCATTCACTAAGAGCATCAATGAGGTGTAAGTACTCACCATTGGCATGGTGACTGCTGTTCTGCTCAGTATCCTTCCACTCTTGGAACACCTTAACTACAACTTAAAACCTACAATATTGGCAACTTCCTGGATACTTCCATCTTTCAACTGGTACCCTACAATTATGCTGTTTTTGAAGTCTGTCACATCACTTCCTTTACCCATATCAATCTAACTCAAATGAACAATATATCACAGATCTCCAATATTACATTTACTGGCTTTCACTATGATGCAAGTTCCACCTTGTGAGGTGGATGGCAATTTGTGAAATATTGATATTTTACATTTATATTGATATTTTATATTTAATTATAGATATTTTTTGATTAATACTGTGTGAACCCTAGTATTTCTGTACATGCAGCTCTAATATGTTTTGCCTTGGTGACAAACAGTAAAATATTAATTATTGTTTTTGTACATTCATGCATTGTGTTGACTATTTCTTTATAATTAAATAAATGTCTGATTCACATGTGCCATTGAAAATTCCTGGTAGTAAAGTACTAAAATTATATTTTAGTAAAGATTACTTGCTAAAGGATGTACACAGAATATGCAGTCTGAATGAAAAAGACCTGGATTTGATTCTTGTCAGTGATGGAAAGAATCTTTATATAGGCTTTTTTCATTTGGTATGTTAACTGGTCTCAATACATAGTTAATAGAAAAACGACGTAGAGTAAGTGGCATTAGTGCATTATTCTTATTCTACAATAAGAATAATTCTTATGTATGTATGTATGTGTTTTTAAAATATCTTATTCCTTTTTTTTTTTGCCCAATAGAGATGGCTGAATGTGGCAGTAAAAGTTATAATGATCTTTTCTGGTGTCTCAGGAATCAAGTAAACAAGACTCTTAGGATAAATGCTTATTCTAAGGTGGACCTTTGTAAATTATTCCAAGGTATCTATGTGCCAGGACATTTTACAAACAGTGATCAGAAGCTACCATAATTTTCATTTATAATATTTTATAAAACAGATACATTAATTTAAAACAAAAAATTAATAATACCATATGTAAATAATAAATATGTTTGTAAATAATGGTTTTTAATGCAGCACTTACACTTTGTATAATTTAGATATGTCTGTTATTTAAAAGAAAAAACAAAATAAAGACCAGATAAATTTATTGTCTCTTTCTTGAACAGAATATTTGTGTGAAAAATTTAACTATTTTGGCTGCAATTTAACTGTTTCTGCTGATAGAATATGTCTTCCTAGTTGAGAATATTAACAGTGCATGATGTTATTAAATCTTATAGCATCTAACATGCTGTATGGTATAGTATTCATTGGCATGATAATTGCTTCCAATTGATTTTGAGTGGCTAATTATGCAACCTGACACTCTTTTCTTATTCTCCTCTTCTCGCTCACTGCAACATTATATAGTTTTAAAATACTGAATAACTGCCTTTCTACTTTGACCAGTCTAGAGCCACTGTTTCCCAGTTATTTGTCAGCATCACCTTTTTTTTTTTCATATATGCCTTAAGATTATTATCCTTGAAGTGCTTTGTCTAACCCTTATTTCTTTGCCCCTTCTGAGTTTGAAGACCAGTTTGGAATTCACATGTCTTGCATAAGATTGCTGTGATATTGCTTGTGTAGCAAAGTGGGTAATAAACATTGCAGCCAGCTTCATTCAGAATGCCCATATTGGTCTTTTTCCAGATTTTTTGGGTATCTGCATTATGTGATGCACATTTTGTAACTGAAGAGGATCAACCAGTTGCTGAGAAGTGTGTGTGTCAGTAGTGGGAATGGTTGATATTTTTTTAGTGATTTCATCCACCTAAATAACCAGGTTAATGATGTTTTTGCATTTTTCACCAGTTCAGCTTCAGAAATAGAGAAAATGCCATTATCAGCATGCCAGTGTGTCACAATTGACATTATTGTTATTTTCATTTTAAAGTGGAGTATTTTAAGATTGAACCGTTTCCTCTTCCATTCTGGAGAATATTTTTTACTCCTGGAAGAAGGTTTCTGTCAATGAGACAAAAAACTCTTGCAATGAAGAGAACAAATAGGCACAGAGCTGTGGAACAATCATGCTTTATTACCTATTTTCACTGCAGAATGATCTCCATCTCCAGTATCCATTGCTGATCATGCTTGCTGAAATGTCATGTGGAGATCTCAGAACAGAATTGATAAAAGTTATATAAGGGATATCATTAAGTGATAAAAGTTATATAGGGGATAGACATATGAGATTTTCAACTGCATATTATATTGGCAGAGTTATGCTATAATAAATTGATGAGGCCAGGAATCTTGGTGTTATAATGGATAGAAATTTGAAATTCGAAGGTCACATAGCAAATACAACTCAGAGGATAATTGTGATGTTGAAGCAAACACTGACGTAAAGATAAGGAAGTCATTTATTTTTCCTCTGTACAAGGCCTTGATGAAACCACACCTGGACTGCTGTGTGCAGATTTGATCTCTTGGGTTTAAGGGATAAAGAAACTGCTTTAAAGGTTGCAAAGAAGAGTTATGAAGATATTGGGATTATGGAATGGAGATGATGAGGTAGATTGAGCATGTGTAGACTGCAGACACTGGTAAACAGAAGAAAGACAAACGGTAAAATACAGGTGTATAAACTTCTGAGAGGATGTTATGTAGGATATTGTCTGAAATTTTTCATTATATGGAAAGTGGAGAGTGAACAATTGAAATCCATGGAAGTTAAGATTGTGTGGTTAAGAAAGGGCTAGATTTTTCTCTTCAAAGCAGTGAGTGAGTGGAACAGTTTGCCTGTTGAAGAACTAAGTACATCTAGTGTGAATGAGTTTAAGAGTGGGTATTACAACTGGTTTTGGTGATGTATAGCCGCCATCATTTAGTCACTCCTTGGAGGTCTTGTACAATACCATGCAACTCACAGCAAAATTGCACCAAGCACTTTGCTGCCTTCTAAAAATCAGTTTAATATCTTGTGACCCATATTAGATACTAAGCTGATCAAGATGTTAAATTGATGTGCATGTACGTGGGCTGTTCAATAAGTAATAAGACTAATTTTACTGTGGTGAAACCACTCATCACAATATTAATTTCTGGAGAATAAAGAAATGTTGCTGTCTGTATTAACAAAACAGGTTGATAGATGGCGTATACGGGCTGATGTGCTGGAGTGTCACGTGACTAAACACAAGATTGTTTCGGTGTGACCAGTCTTTGAAATGGAAGCGTCCTTGGAACAGCGTTATGCGATTAAATTTTGTGTGCGTTTGCAAAAATCGGCATCGGACACTTTTAACATGATACACAAAGCTTTCCACGATGAAGCAATGTCGAGGGAAAGTGTTTTTCACTGGCATAAAACTTTAAGGAAGGAAGGCAAAATGTGGAGGATCTTGAACGTGAGGGAAGACCTTCGACGTCCATCACAGAGACAATGATCAACACAGCAGCGATTATCATCAAGCACATCAAAAGGAAGCATCCATTACTGAAGAATAGCTTCTTATTGCACCACGATAATGCAAGGCTACATATTGTGTAGTGGACGTTTTGCAGGAGAACAACACAGATATCCTACCATACCCTCCATACAGTCCTGATCTTGCACTGTGCGATTTCTGGCTGTTTCCTTAGCTCAAGAAAGGCCTTTCACATGTGTTTAAGAAGCGGATGCAACGTTGGGACAAATGCATCGCGTCTCACAGTAGTTACTTCGAAAAAGACCATGTAAATGGTGACGATTAAAGGTAATCTGTTTTCTGTATAAATATAGTCTTATTACTTATTGAACAGCCTACATATGAGGGTTGTTTGAAAAGTTTGGTAAATTTCCAATAGACGGCGACACAATTCGTTCATTCATACTGGTGTCAGCATGTATCATCTTTTTCATGACCCCTGGCGAACGTGAGGGAAGACCTTCGACGTCCATCACAGAGACAATGATCAACACAGCAGCGATTATCATCAAGCACATCAAAAGGAAGCGTCCATTACTGAAGAATAGCTTCTTATTGCACCACTATAATGCAAGGCTACATATTGCTAGTTGTGTAGTGGACGTTTTGCAGAAGAACAACACAGATATCCTACCATACCCTCCATACAGTCCTGATCTCACACCGTGCGATTTCTGGCTGTTTCCTCAGCTCAAGAAACCACTAAGAGGCCACCATTTCGAAAGCAACAAAGCATGTGTAAAAGTTGCGGAGGTGGTTTTGAAAGAACTCTCAAAAAACGGACTTTCACATGTGTTTAAGAAGCAGATGCAACGTTGGGACAAATGCATCGCGTCTCACGGTAGTTACTTCGAAAAAGACCATGTAAATGGTGACGATTAAAGGTAATCTGTTTTCTGTATAAATATAGTCTTATTACTTATTGAACAGCCTACATATGAGGGTTGTTTGAAAAGTTTGGTAAATTTCCAATAGACGGCGACACAATTCGTTCATTCATACTGGTGTCGGCATGTATCATCTTTTTCATGACCCCTGGCAAAATTTTAGCCACATGTGACGCGTAGTTCTTTTTTGACAAACATTTAAAATGGCCGTGTTTGCATTTTTCATAAAAATGGAGAAACACGAGTTTCATGCAGTAATAAAACACTCTTATTTGAAGAAGTGGAAGGCTGTGCAGATCAAAGCTGAGTTAGATGCAGTTCATGGGTACTCTGCACCAGCATTAAAGACTATTTATTTTTGGATAAATGAGTTTAAATGTGGTTGTAAGTCCATCCAAGATGAACAGCGCTCCTAATGGCCGACTGAGGTCACTACAAAGGAAATTACACATGAAAAAGCTGTGTGCTCAATGGGTGCCGCGATTGTTGACTGTCAATCAAAAATACATGCAAAAAGACATTTGAACACAGTGTTTGGCGATGTTTAATCGGAATTCACGGAGTTTTTTTGCATTGATTAATGACTGTAGACGAAACTTGGATCCACCACTACACACTTGAGTCCAAGCAGCAGTCAAAACAGTGGACAATGCCCAGAGAAAGAGCTCCAAAAAAAGCCACCATTCTCACAATTTTGGCTATGTGTCCCCTAAATTTCAGATCCTTATCCACTATCATCCCCAGATCTCTTATTTCTTCCACCTCCAACAATATATCCTCACTAAGCATAAATTCTGCATCCCATCTTTCTTTTCCAAATTTTAAAACCTTACATTTTGCAACATTGAAATCCCATTTCCATGCCCAATCACTCAATTTATTCAAGTCTTCTTGTAAGGCCACAACATCTTCACTACCCTTCATGGTTTGTCCCAACTTTGCATCATCTGCAAACAACTGAATATCTCCATCCAAATCTTCACCTATATCGTTGATATACAAATTAAACAGTCATGGCCCCAAAACAGACCCCTGAGGCACTCCACTAATGACTTATGACATGGTGCACTATCTTGCTGAAAGAGACTATCCTCTCTTTCAGCAAGATTCCAAAGAAACACCACAAGGTTGGTCGATTGGTAGAGCCTCTACTACTAATGGCTCAGTTAAGTAAGTTTGAGCGTGGTTAGTAGTTGGAAGAGAACCAACCAGGAAAAACAGAACCATACCATCACTGGTATGGTTCTGTTTCATCGCTTCATGACACAGCTTTCCAAGCTTCCACATTCTGCTATACATGCTGTTTGCACCATGGAAGATAATGCTGCTTGTTGGTTCAGGTAATGTGAGGCTTGTATATTGCAGTTCTGAAGATTTTTGTGCAGATTTGTGTTCCAGTCAATGCCTGGAACTCTGCATTCCATTTATTGGCCAATAAATGTCAGTTTTTACATATTTTCCATGTAGAGCACCCTATGGTCACCGAATGTGACCATAGGGTGCTCTACATGGAAAATAATCTTTTTTAATTTAAAATTTTTCCTATTTTATTTTTTTAATATGTAAATCTTTGGCTAGTAAAGAAATTCTGTTCCATCTCAGTATGGTATCACTAATGATTGTTGATCTGGGATGTCCCAATTTATAAATAATTTTGCTGAACAGATAGACCTGCAACATGGCATCCTATCACAATGCCTTTTTCAAACTCAGTCATTTCCCTTCCCACAGCCATTTCACCTGGATACAGTTGCACTGACTTGGGACATCATATTCCTCTAATTTCTACCGACGATAAACATGTTACATGGCACAATGCACAGTGCCCATGGGAGTGTCTATTGACTTCTTTACAAGCAGCATGTGTGTATGTATATATACATACACACACTAAACCGAAACAAAAGTTTCACAAAACTAGACTGCAATGCACTGCATTCAGTTGCAATTTATCCTTACTACATAGAAAAGTAAAAATAAAGGCATAACAAAATTAATACCAAACACGAATTTTATTAACATTTAAATATATACAGGTAGTTCTCACTTTACAAATTTTTATCTAAATTATTTTAAATTATACTTGGCAAAGGCGATTAGGGGGTGTGTATGGGGAATTACACAGTATGTAATGACAGTATGATCACTTTTACAACAAAAATATTCTTTTTTCCAAAAAGAAGAATCCTCAATGCCAAGTTTTAAAGCATCAAAAGATCTCATCACTGACTATGAGGAAATGCTGCTGGTGATTGCAAGTTCAGAAAATACAAGAAGCTTAAAAGGAATTAATAAAAATACTCTCCCAGTAATAGGGAGGGCAAATAAGAAGGCTTGGCTCACACAAGTGCGTTATTCGTAGTTTTCTTCAATTACATCTGATTTTTTTATTTTGTTTTCTTTTTAACTATAACTATAACCCTTTCAGAGGGCCGCATTTACCATAAGGTGCAAGCTGGGGCCTCACTCTATGGGGGACATATTTTAAAACCTTACTCCCCACAAACAACAATATAAAAAAAACAGCCTAGTTATAGTTGCAAAATAAAATACTTATTTCTAAATATTAAATTCGTAATATAAAAACTAGAGGCCGCTGAAAAAAATTGCACAGCAAAAAAGAGTCAAATATCATAGGACAGTAAAGGAAATTCCAAGCAGCACAGCACACGTAAAGATGAGTGACACGTAAATCACTCCACCGCAGTTAATCCGTTAGCGGCTGTAAAATCGCCGTTCAGGGATTAATAGCGGAGATGGGTAATTGCATGATAACACGTAGAATGCTGATGAAGTTCTGATTAATGAAAAATGCTGGGGTGGTCTGGCTATTTCATCCACCTCAGCCAGTAGAGAGGTTAAGTGTCGTTCGTACGCAAGCGTAACAACTGATAGTTTACTAAAAATAAAGAGCCAAAAGATTTCAGTTTGGTGATGCAAAATTAAATAAATTAAGTGGATATTAAATCCAGCATTATTTCCAAGCCGCATATAGAAACTTCGGCCTTGAAATGATGTCATACCAGTATTTACGAGTTGCCCAAGTCCGCGCTAGGGCAACTCGTAAATGCCGGCAAGTGTATTTCCGTAACTTCTCTGGTCAAATTTCGTACGAAACTTTCATAGTTTCTACATTCGGCTTTGAAATAATGCTGAATTTATATCCGCTTGATTTATATAATTTTGCATCGCCAAACTGAAGCCTTTTGGCTCTATATTTTTAGTAAATACTTTACGCATTGACCGAGAGTTCAGTAAACTCTCAGTCAATGCACGAAAAATACACCTCTCCGACACTTCAGGTTCTTCGAATTCACTTTCCAAATCTAGTTCCCAGTGAGGGAGACTTTTGAGTCTCTGGGGAGAGTGATTTCCAATGTGGCCCATGAGGGACTTTGTTGGTGGATGCTTTTCCCTGGAATATGAGTGGTTCTGCTCAGTGGTAGGCTGAGTTGGGGCGATCTTTCAGTCATTTGTAGGGAGTGGTCCAGGAGATCGCCTAATTTTTAGAGAGGTCCGTTACTTAAACACCGGACTTAAGATTTCGGAGGATTTTGCTTTTCCAGCGTGGCCCGTGAGGGGACTTTTTCCTGGAATATGAACGGTTCTGGTCAGTGGAACCAAATCTGAGTTGGACGATCTTTCGGACACTCGTAGGGTCAGGGAGATCGCCTGACTTTAAGAGAGGCCCTTTACTTAAACATTGGTCTTGTACTGCTGAAGGAGCTTAAGATTTCGATAAAGTTTTGCTTTGGGAGAGCATTTGAGTCTGGGGATTGACATTTTCCGGCAGGGCCTCTATCGGCAGTGGGTGCTTTTCCCTGAAATATGAGCGGTTCTACTCAGTAGTGGGGTGATCCTTTCACTGGATGGAACCAATATTTAGAGAGGGCATTACTTAAAATTTGTCCCCACTGAGGGTGGGGCTTAAGGTTTCAGAGGAGTTTGGTTTTGAGAGAGCAATTTGAGTCTCTGGGGAAGTGTTTTCTGGCGTGGCCCATGTAGGGCCTTGTCAATGGAATGCTTATAAATTGGCTCTTGTCCCTGGTGGTGGGGGGGTTAAGATTTTGGAAAAGTTTTGCCTTGAGAGAGAGCAATTTGAGTCTCTGTGGACCCATGTTTTCTGGTAGGGCCTCAATCGGGTCTGTTCCGATGGGTGCTTTTCCCTGAAATATGAGCAGTTTGCTCAGAGGTGGGGTGAGAATGTCACTGAGTAGAACCAACGCTAAGCTGGATGATATTTCGGTCACTCGTAGGGAGTAGTCTGGGGGATCACGTAATATTCGTAAATAGTTGCCTGATCTCTGAGGAGAACCAACCAGTTCGAAACAGCTGTCAGGCCAGTGAAAACCTTATCAAAATGGATCAAGAGAAGGTGAATATATGTACACTTGGGAACAAGCGATCATGTCTTCTATAAAATCTGCGCTAGGGTAACTCGTAAATGCTGGCGAGTGTATTCCTTTAAGTTCTGTGGTCAAATTTCGTACGAAATTTTAATAGTTTCTTCATTCGGTTTTGAAATAATGCTGGATTTAATATCCATTTGATTTATATAAACTGATAGTAGTCTGGGGGATCGCCTAATATTCTAAATAGTTGCCTGATCTTTGAGGAGAACCAACCAGTTCGAAACGGCTGTCAGGCCAGTGAAACTTTATCAAAATGGACCAAAATAAGGCGAATGTACCGTTATTTGGCTAGTACTTGAAATTATATACAAGCGTATATACCTGATTATATGGTCAAAGTAGTTCTCGCAGTCGGTTTATTGGATTTATTAAATCCGAAAAATGTTTATTTCGGATTTAATAAATATTTATTTCGCTTTTGATAGTATAATACACAAAGTGATGCTAAGAAAGTTTGAATCCTTAGTTAGTAAAAGAGAACGACTTAGAGAAAAGGAAAATCAGCTTATCGAGCATATTTTAATAATATGCCTCAGAATGTTAGTAAAATCGAAAGTTTGAAAAAAAAAAAAATGCACAGAACTGAATAGAATATATGTCAGAAATGTAAATGATTTTTACTGTAAAAAAGCAAATGGAACAAAGGAGAAACGAGAGTTGCTAATTTTTTCAGAAGCCAGCAAAGCAATTTACTGCTTTGTTTGCAAATTGTTTTCTAAGTCAAATAATAGTTTAATGAAGGGTTTAATAGCTGGAGAAATATGATACAAACCTTATGTGATCATGAGCGTTCTACTGAGCATATACGAGCGATGTGCACATATCGCAAAAGAAAATCAAATTTTGTAAATAGTCGAATTGATTCTGAATCGACGAGCAATCTGAAGAAAATTTGAGAGATTTTAAAAAGAATAATAGCTACTATTAAGTTACTGAGTAAACTAAGTCTAGCATTTAGAGGCAATACAAATTATATATTTTATGACTTGTGGAAATTATTTATTGTGTTTACATTATTTAAGCGAATTTGATGATTTTTTAAAACATCACATGAAAATGTATACCAACTGTGGTTCTGGCAGATCAAATTATCTTTCTTACCACACTTGTGATGAATTCATAGTGTTAATAGCTAATAAAACAAGTGAAATATTAATATCAGAAAGTAAGGAAGGTGCTTATTTTGCAATAATACTAGATTCGACGCCAGATGGTGCCCATAATGACCAACTAGCAGGGCCGCATTTATACTTTTGGAGGCCCGAGGCGCAACATCATTATGAGGTCCTCAAAAATAAGCATTTTTTTTAGTTTATTGAAAATAAAAGTCAACATTTCCATAACTCATTTTAATAACATAATACAACATTGGTATACATATATTTGCATTTTAAAAAAAGTATAAAAATAAATCAGTTCAAATTTAAATAAAAAAAATGAATAACTAAAAACTTTTTTTTTCTGGCTTTGGTTTTAGCAAATATATCTATAATGTCATCATAATTGATTGAGTCCATTACATCTGATTCAGTGCATAATAACGACAGGTCACATGTTTTATTTTGGTGCAAGTTGCTTCTTAAATAATTTTTTATTCGTTTCAACACTGAAAATGAGCGTTGAAATAAGCATCGTCAAAAATATTTTTAAAGTTGTTTCTACGTTCGGAAAAGTAGACCTTAACCCATCGTTTATAAATTTCTACATAATTTTAATTGAAAATTTTTCTTCCTTTATCGTTATTAAAAATTGCTTAACTTCAGTAAATTTTTCTGGATCAATATCAGTCCCATAAGTTTGTAAAATTTTATTAATACTAGTCTTCTACTTGTCTTGATCTATATCTTCCTTCAAAAAAATGTCAAACATATCTAATATGTCGAAATAGCTTTTTGCTCTTTCATTAATTTCCAAAATTAGCTTATCGCAAATGACATTAAAAGTGTTCACAGCGAAATTTTCCTTCCCGTGTAATTATATAATCTCATCGTTAGATTGTGAAACTTCGTCACTCATTTTTTTTTCGTTTATTAACTCTTTTCATCTTTAAATTTTGTTTCATCTGTTAATAAATTCGCTTCTTCATTTACAGCAGCAAAACTATTTCTTATATCTAAAATAAAACCAACTAAAGAGTGTAACAAATTATTAGCTAAAAACAAATCCATATCGGGATTTTGTAGAGATTAACTAGTAGTGAACTCTCTAATTTAGAAATAAGTTTTTCATGAGGAGAAATGGATAGTTCAAGTAATGCGTCTTTAATTTGTTTATATCCACGTTTCAAAGCCAATATAGCGTCAGCTCTTGCGGACCACCTCGTTTCACTTAGTCTTTTAACTGTTAAAGATTTTTTTCTAAATGTTTAAGGAGTATACCCCATCTTCTTGTTGAAGATGAAAAGTAATTATATACATTTTGAATAAAACAAAAATAGTGCACTGATTCCGGACAAGATTCCGCGGCATAGTTGCCAATTAAATTTAAGGAGTGACTAGAGCACGGTATATAATGTGCAGATGGACTACGTTTTTTCAGCCTAGCTTGTAAACCTGTATAGATACCTTTCATATTGGCAGCGTTATCATAGCTTTGCCCTCTGCACATATTTATATCCAAAGATAATTCTAATTTTTTAATACTACCTCTTCTAAATATAAGGAATTAATTTGTGTAATTCTGATGAACCTAATAAATGTTTCTCTAATGTCAGAATTTGCGGCAACATACCTAAATATCATAGCTTGTTGGTCATTATGGGCAATGTCTGACATTGAATCGAGAGAGGTTTTAAAAAGAATAATAGCTACCATTAAGTTACTGAGTAAACTAGGGCTAGCATTTAGAGGAAATACAAATGATATTTTTTCTGTTTCTTGCGGAAATTATTTATCGTGTTTACATTATTTAAGTGAATTTGATGATTTTTTAAAACATCACATGAAAATGTACGCCAACTGTGGTTCTGACATATCAGATTATCTTTCTTACCATACTTGTGATGAATTCATATCGTTAATAGCTAAAAAAACAAGAGAAATATTAATATCACAAGTATGGTAAGAAAGATAAAGATAATTTGATCTGCCAGAACCACAGTTGGCATATGTTTTCATGTGATGTTTTAAAAAAATTATCAAATTCACTTAAATAATGTAAACACGATAAATAATTTCCTCAAGAATCAGAAAAAATATCATTTGTATTTCCTCTAAATGCTAGCCCTAGTTTATTCAGCAACTTAATGGTAGCTATTATTCTTTTTAAAACCTCTCTCCAATAATTTTCTTCAGATTGTATTTGTTTGATCAATTCGACTATTTACAGAACTTGATTTTCTTTTGCGATATGTGCACATCGCTCGTATATGCTCAGTAGAATGCTCGTGATCACATAAGGTTCGTGTTATATTTCCCCAGTCATTAAAACCCTTCATTAAGCTATTATTTGACTTAGAAAACAATTTGCAAACAAAGCAGTAAAATGCTTTGCTGGTTTCTGAAAAAATTAGCCACTCTCGTTTCTCCTTTGTTCCATTCGCCATTTTACAATAAAAATGATATATTTACATTTCTGACATATATTCTATTGCGTTCTGTGTATTCTTTTTTTAAATTTTCGATTTTACCAACATTCTGGGGTATATTTATTAAAATATGCTCGATAAACTGTTCATCAATAGTAAGTGGCCACACTGCTTTATCGGTAGGATAAGATATAGCTTGCTTGCTGGTAAGTACAGACTCCGATTGAAAATTTTCTTCAGAATCCTCTTGATTTGTTTCATTTACTTCTTTCTCTCCTTCTATGTTTTCATTTTCACTTTCATCTCCTCCTGATAATGATACCAATGTTTCGTTTTCATTCCGAGAACTGTGAAGTACAACTTCAGTTCTACGAAATTCTTCATTTTCGGAACGCAAGAAAGACAAAATTGCCCCCTTTTGACTATTTAGCTGTTTTTCATTTTCTCTAAGTCGTTTTCTTTTACTAGCTCCGGATTCAAATTTTCTTGGCATCATTATGTGTATTCATCTATCAAATGCGAAATAAATATTTATTAAATCCAAAATAAACAATTACGTTAAAATCTTAAATACAAAAATAGAAACAGTAGTAGCTTGGTTTTGTTAAAATAAACGAGTAACAGTAAAATAAGAATAATAATTAATTGAATAATATATTCTTACGCACTGCGACAACTACTTTAACCATATAATTAGTTATATACACTTGTATACAGTATACTGCTTGACAAGTACCAGCCAAATAAATAACGGTAACTAAACTATCAGTTTAATTACCGTTTTTTGATTTCTTTTACTGTTCTATGATATTTGACCTTTTTTGGTGCATTTATTGTGTTTCTTCCCCAAAATATAGACTAATTTCACATGTATACAATAAATATTAATATTAAAAAAATCTTGGTAATATTAAACTAGCAACCTTGTAAGAACATTTTATATAAATAAATGACTAACATATCGATGGATTATAAATAATTATGCAACTTCTACGATACTTTATATTTAATATTAAATTTTCTGAATAGTTTAAAATCCTTTAATGTAATTCTAAATACAGTATATATGTTATTTGCACTTTTAAATATTCCATGTAATTGAATCATAATTAATTTAAAGAAAGATGTAATTAAAATCTTTCTGTGAAAGATTTCAATTGCAGTGTTGATTATTGATTTTGTTTGACAAGCATCATAGTTGCTACAAAAATTCTGAATACCGAAAAAATATTAAAAAGGTATGGTAATAATTTAGTATAAGGATAAAAGTTTTTTTTTTAAATGAAATGCAATCAAATTAAGCTTGCTAATCAAGGTAAAAATTGGAACTTCATGAACTGTCAAGTTCAGATATTCTCACTAAAAATAAAAATTTTCAATTTACGGTAATAAAAATTATAGCAAATATCATATTTATGGAATTCCAACATTTATTTATTACAAGATTTATTCCACTCCAGCTTTGATTTTTTTTTTTAAGTTGCAGTAATGAGCATAATAATTCCAGCTTTAGTTAAAACGTAGAGGCAATAAACAGTAACGATAACTTGCTAGGCTCGCTAACATCCACTTTTTTACTCGACATTTTACCCTAAAAAAAATGAACTGAAAAATCAATTTCATTTATAAATAATAATAAACTTGTAATTCAAGTGCTCTATTTATGTGATATAGAAACTGCTGTTACCCAACTAATTAATACAAATAGCAGCAGCAGCACACACAAAAAACCTCTGTTGTCTCTGGAACGTGTTTCAAAATGATCGCAGAAACTTTCTTTCACTCAAAAACTTATTCATTCTGTTTACAATTTCCACTTATTAAACTTCTAGTATACTTGCAAAGAGGTTAGCTAACTCTCTATTAAGTTACTTTTACAAACTGTATATCAACTTCAAATATGTCAATAAATTCTCTTAATGACACTTCTTGTTACTGTTAATCTGTCTTAATTGTTCAACTAAAACACATTATAAGAGGAATTGTACAAGGGTATGTAGCTTACAAAAGCTCTGTATTGCACATTCAGTCAAAGGTCTTGCACAAAAAGTTCTAAGGCAATTCTCTCATCTCAGATCTTGAGCTTCCTTCAGGAAATCTGGCTTCAGAAATATCTCATCGGGAAAATAGCGGACTGTGAACTGCACCCTGTGGTACTCATATACAGCTCCGGCAAAAAGTTATTCTCCCACGGCGAAAAGAAAAACTTCCGAGCGAAGGTGCTTCGGGTGATTTGTCTCACCTTTTCTCCTCTGCTTGGGCTCACCAAAACTGCCTGGATGACTGCCTCCTTTTTCTTTCGCTTCCACTAACTTGAATTGCTGCCAACTGTCAACCAGGATTCCTCTCTGGCCTGGAAGCTTTTCTTCGACGATTGGAACATCTCCTTTCGGCAACTCGAAGCCTTCTCTTAAGACTGGAAATGGGAAGCCCTCTCTCTCTCTAGAGACTTCTGGATCCGGAAAGCCCTGTATGCTTGGCTTGGTCCCCTTTTATTATGCCTTCTCTGAGACCTCGCACGAAGTTTGTAACCCCAGAAGAATTCGGCATGATTCTTTCATCTTAAGTTTCAAGTTCGGCGCCATCTTTGTTCTCTTCTGTGCCTTCTTTTGATTGTAAGTTGCCAACCATCAGAAAGTTGTTTGAACCTTTCTGGCTGACTTCAGAGGTGTTAACGTGCAGAGCTTGTAAGCCTTTCTCATACACACAAAATTTTATAAACAATCTTTCTAATGCCGCCATGTAGATCTATTATATACAGCTCCGGCAAAAAACATTGCCTTTGTTTTTAATACTCTAACATATTCTTATTAAAGAAGTATATACAGTTAATTTCCAAAGGGCTATTTACAAAAATACCGAATACAAAATATACAGAGACAAACAATGTTATTTTTTACAACATTCTTATGGCACTTGACCTAAGTAAAAAATTGATATATAAATGTGCTTTGAAATATTTAAGCTACAATCGAGTTTTTACAATATTGATAAGAACAATAGTTTAAAAGTCTAGGTAGTCCAACGAAAACCATCTATGACAAAATGAAACTAGTTTATTTATTTAAAAATACAAATTTATTAAGTATATCTTTATAGAGTTCATAATTAAAGGGACTCTAATAATAATAATAGATTTCTACAGATGTGTCTCATCTTGTTTTGGTATTATCGAGTTATTTTGAAGCATTATGAATTTTGCTATTTTATTATTATGCCGCTAATATTTCTTCAAATGCGGCACTTTTTACAACAAAACTGGCTAAGTTATGTTGAATATATCTGTTCGCAAATATGCTCAATATCCCTTTGACCTAATAAAAAGGCAGAATGCTGATGAAACTTCATCAGCATTCTATCTGTTAAAATGCAATTACTCTCCCCCACCGTTAACAGATTATTGTAGTTATGTGCATTGCATTTCTCGGATTGATGCTGCACAATTTACTTATTGTGTCTCTTCCCAAATAAAAACGACTTTCACATGTGCGAAAATAAATAATCAAAATGTTTGTTTGCATTGGAAATATTATGTCAAATATTTATATTTTTTAAATAACGTTTATTGAAATACGACATTTTGCTTCCTTTCCTTTCAAAATAAGATTATATGGGTCGCACATTTCAATTTTAGGAACGATTTTTTTTAATTTTTTTTTTTTTTTATGAACAACAAATGGTGTTAAACTGCATTACTTGGGGTTTCCAATTGTGAGTTTTTAATTTATATCCAATGGTATTTTATCAGAGATTTTACGCCTTTGTCTTTTGCTTAAAACTGCAACAGTATCAACAGTATCTGCAACATTACTTTGGAAAAATAACGAATTCAAACAAAAAAGAAAGTGCGCACATGTTATCTAGCAGTATTTGTGTGTGTGTGATAATTTTGGGAGGGGGGGGTAGCCATTAAAGGCGAATTAATTCTGTTATGAAAATTTTGGAAATAAAATTTCATTTTGACGCATGCACCTACACATGTTTCAAAGGATAAACTGTAGGGAAAATATCGCTACTTCAAAACTGCCGCATAACATCGAAATTAGTCGAAAATATGTACATAACAGTTGACTTCATAACTGCCGTTTATTTTGATTTGTAGTGAGTGATTAGGGGAGAAACCAAGAAAGTTGAAATGCAAAAACCTACAGATTACGTTATAAAAATTATGCATTATGTGATATGATTCAAGATTTATGTATGATAAGTAACCTTCGAACTAAGATTATGAATAAAATAGGAAGCTTAATTTGGAACAGATGGAGGCTGTATTCATTTTTAGATTTGGATTTTCATGAATTTAAATTGTTTGACAAAAATAATTACCTTCAATCAAGTTCTTGGAGAATTTTAAAATGTATTGGCGATTAAAATAATTAGCAAAAAAATTGATAGTGACATTGATCTTCCAAAGTGACACAATATGAAGTGAAGAAAGCATGAAAGGATTTCTTATTTTACGCTGGCATTAAAAACTATAATTATACGATAAAACAAGCAGCGAAATGAATATAGGTATTTCGTCTGATATAAGTTAGATTCCGGTTACCGAGCAAACGGCAAGCAACTGCGTTTCTTGCTGTAGACCTCAGAACGTAGTTACTACGTTCGCCAGGTAATGTAGTTAAGTGCTTTTTTCAGCATGAAGTATTATAGCACCTTCTAATGGACATGACGGTCAAACTACACTTCTTATCTATGTTCTTTCAGCAGGTGGACAGAATATTATCCAGGTTTGCTGGACGTATATACACGTCCAGCAAAGAAATGGTACGCTTACCTACATGAAGTTTATGGAATACAGGAGTTCCTGTTGGTTTTATATTCTAAGGAAAGAACAATGTATTTCAAATGGAAGCGGGAAGCCTCACAAATTTTTCAGCCTCTAGTTTTTATATTAATATTTAATATTTAAATATAAGTATTTTATTTTGCAACTATAACTACGCTGTTCTATTTTTATTGTTCTTTTTAAGGAGTAAGGTTTTAAAATGAGGCCCCAGAAAAATTTATTGAAGTTAAGCAATTTTAAATAATGATAAAGGAAGAAGTCTTCAATTAAAAATATGTACAGTACGATTTATAAATGATGGGTAAGGTCTACTTTTCCGAACGTAGAAACAATTTTTAACGATGCCAGTTTCAAATGTAAATGCTGAACGCTCAATTTCAATGTTGAAACGGGGAAAAAAATATTTAAGAAGCAACTTGCACCAAAATAAAATAAGTGACTTGTTATTATGCATTAAATCAGATGCAATGGACTCGATTAATTATGATGACATTATAGGTATATTTGCTTAAACCGCAGCCAGAAAAAAAAACTTTTAGTTGTTGTTGTTGTTTTTTTAATTTTAAATTTGAACTGATTTATTTTTACACTTTTTTAAATGCAAATATATGTATACCAATGTTGTGTTATTTTTATTTTATTAAAATGAATTATTATGGTAATATCGACTTTGCGTATGAATTTGTATGAAGGGAGTCGGTGCTTACATTTTAAATGAAAACGAAAAGGCATTTTATACTCTTTGCGCCTGTCATAATTTAAATTTGATTTTAGGGGATGTCGCAAAATCATCAATTATAGCAATACATTTTTTTAATGTTATACAAAAAATGTATACATTATTTGCTGCCTCAACTTCACGTTGGGTCATATTAAAGAAATGTGTTAAACAATTAACTGCAAAACCGTTATGTGATACAAGATGGGAATGTAGAATAGAATCAGTTAGAGCTGTACATTTTCAAATTCCAGAATTTTTAAATGCACTAAAAAGAATTATCTAAAACTACATCAGATAATACTATCAAAGTAGAAGTGGTTTCAATATATGAACAAATAGATTAATTTGAGTTTATACTAAGCCTTGTAATTTGGTATGAGCTTTTGGCAAAAGTTAATTTAGTAAGTGAAGTATTACAAAATGCAAAAATTTCCATAGACGTAGCAACTAAGCATATTAAAGAGTTAGTGTAGTACTTTGAAGAGCAGAGAATATCAGGATTTAATTTCTATTTCTAATAGATTTGTCAAATCTATTAGAAATAGAAATTAAATTTAAAGAAAGTTGAGTACGTCGAAGAAAAGTATTTTTTGATTGTGAAACGCCTGATGAATCACACATAGATGATAAGAAAGATAATTTTAGAATAAATTTCTTTTTTTGTAATTTTAGATACTGCTCTACAATCTGTAAAAAAAAAAAGATTTGAATTGTATGAAATTCACGAAAAATCATTTGGATTTCTTTATGAATAGAAATCAATAAGAAAAATGACAGCAAATTAATTAAAATTTTGCTGCAAAACAGCTGAATCAAAAATTGAATACAGATATTGATGAATCTGAATTTTACGATGAATTAATTATTTTTAGAAATATTGTTCCAGAAGATGCACCCATTAATATTTTAAAATTCATAATTGCAAATAATTTGTCGGATATTTATCCAAATATTACTACGACATTTAAAATATTATTGACCAGTTCAGTTACGGTCGCATCAGCAGAAAGGTCATTTTCCAAATTAAAATTAATAAAAATCTATTTGCGATCTTCTATGTCTCAAGAACGTTTGTCGTCCCTGGATAATATCTATAGAGCATGAAATTGCAAAAAAATTTGAATTTTGATAGTGTTATAAATGATTTTATCGATAAGCGCATTAGGTTAAATAAAATGTAATATATTAAGATTTCTTTTAAATCTCGCTAATCCGAACTAATAAAAACCGCCCCGTTCGGATTAGCGAATTTTCTCCAAGAGACAACAATAACTAGAGTTTAAGACAAAAATAATCGGATTCTAACGGTACATCAATTTAATTCTGTAAATAAATGAAGTAACTGATAGAAAAAAAGCTCCTGTACTGTAATGTAAAACTTAAAAAATAATACAGTACACGAGTTTATTTTGATAAAAAATTTAGTTTGTATGTACCTGTATTGTTGAGGATTCTGATTTAATAAAATTGCATAGGTCAGTACATAACTTAATTTGCGTAAAAAATATCACTTTCTTGTACACAACACAAAAAACGTTTCACAAAGTAGCACAAAAAAGTCTTTGTAAAAAAGTCGCTGATTTCCTTTTGCTTCTTGGAAGCCAAACTTTTTTCGAATGCTTCTTCTCGGAGCTGCATTAGCAATAAAATTTTGTGGAATGGCGTATCATTCTGCTTAGCCCATTCTATACTCATATTAAAACTGTCAACTGCTTCTTCATGTTTTACTTTTTTTTCCTTCGAGTTCTTTATTGTCATCATCGTCTGCTAATTCATTCTGTAGCGTCATATTTATAATTTCAGCATCTGATTTGATTTCAAATTCGCTTTTGGTTCTACCTGTAATCCATTCCATAACATCTGTTTGTGAAATTTCAACATCTGGATTTATATTTTTAACCAGATTATGCACGTTTTGAATTTCCTCTGTTTGTGTATCATCCTAGTTATCTTGGTAAATTCTGGAAGGGCACAGCTTTTTTCCATGACGCTCGAAGTGCTTCAGGTTCGACGGCTTCCCAAGCAAACGTGAACACACAATACATCAAAATAGGCCTATAGTATAATCGTACAATCGACAGTATGAAAAAATACTGTATTGTAATAATAATAAAATAAATAATAATAGTTAAAATAATAATTATTAAAAAAAATAACAGTACACAAAATAATAATACGTATCAAATAAAACTTTTTTTGTTTCAAACCGCAGTTTGAATTACTGGAGGGTTCGGATTAGCGAGATACCACTGTATTTCATTCTTTATAGTAAAAATGGATTTTTTTCATATTTTTTATTATTATTTATATTATTAAATAAATCATTATTCTGGCGTATTTATATGATAATGTGTGCTAACATAATAAAATAATATATCATGTACATACAAACACATTTTTTAACTAATTTTTTCCCTTTACTTAAATTGATGCTAAAGAGCATACTTGTTTATTTATGTGCATAAATATTTTTTATATTTGATTTAATTAATTAACAAGATATTCTTCCATTTAAAATTTCCATAAATGTTACTAACTTTCATTGGCCCCCCCGCTTTTCTATTTCGCACAGGGCCCCGCAAAATGTAGAAACGGGCTTGTTTATGCCTCTCTCTTCATCCAGTGTAGTAGTAGCATTGTGCGCCATTCCACATACACCTGGTTGATAGATCTTAGCAAAGTGTGCACTGATTTGAACAATCTCAACTGCTTCTCACACGAGAGGGAATAGCACTTACGTAAATTCACTAAAGTTATTCTTCCACATTCATATTTTCTTTTACTTGCGGCATAGTGATAAAATTCTTAGCCTGCACAGCCAGTTTCTTTTCGCGATCCAGTTTCTTTTTCCATACAATATTTATTACTTTTCTTGCCTGTGCTTTATATCAGTTCCACTCTATTTTTTCTTCAAATTATGGGACGCATTCAGATAACTGCTTCATCTAAGCACCTTTTCAAAGCTTTCCATGCTTATCATTTCCAGTTTTGTAGTTCAGCATGATCACTGTCACCCAACTGGTGACAAAACATTCACATTCTTAACTGAGATCTCTTCTGGTGCGGTGATCAAATCTAGCACTCTTTGACCTCACATGCTGCTTGAGAACGTTGCCTCACAACAACTCGGTAAATTCTCCTTCATTCTTATCATGAGATTTCACTTCTTCCCAATCAGTATTTGGATAATTTAAGTCACCCCTAAGAATTACTTATGCAGTATCCATCCGGGGTAATTGACAATTCATTTTATTGTCCCCAGCAGCTGAACTACCAGGTCTGTAGCAACACCTTCACTATAATAACTTGACTTCACATCAGATGGCCTCAGACTTGCTGCTGCATGAAACTTTAATACTATTACTGCTTTCACGAGTTTCTACCCTAACTAGACACAAATCAAATCATTAAACAAAATTGAATATAAGCATATTGTGCTGATTATCTGTAGCTTAGGTACCATTAGCCTATAGCCCCTCTTGCCTAAACATATAGAACCTGTTTTATTTTAATAGGCTTGTATATTGTACAAGTGTACCTGCTCATGTGACATGTCTATGGACTCCAGGACAGTTTCTGTGAATTGGATGCTCCCATTCAAAACGGATCATACGGATATCCTAGTGTTTGCAGTAGGTGCTTGTGTAGTTGTTGGTGTGGCTCTTTGGTTATCTTTTGCCGATTTTTTTTTTTTTTTTTGGTGATCAAGTATTAGTTGCACGTTCTGTAATTGATAGGATGTTGTCTGCTGTAATTGGTGTATTTTATCTGGCTCTGTTTTTGATTTTTTGCAGGAAGTCGTTACATGGTTTTCTTTTAATGCAACAGAAATCGGCTTTGCAATAATGTTGCAAGCCCCTGAATTTTTGACACAGCGGTATTGTCCAGTTAATACTTTAGATCATAATGGTTTTGGTTTTATAGCCGGGTCAAAGATTATTTTTTGGTCGTAGATCTGTTGGTTTTGTTTGCTTATTTCCAGCAGGACAAGGAACATTGGCCGTTTATCTGTTCAGAACATATACAGCTAACTGTTAGCCGCGTTCACTTTTTCAGAGCGAACATGATACTGGACGTTTTTATCACGAAAAAAGTTAGTGAGTACGCACTTTTCAGCTGCCATATACTTTACGTCTTTCGAAATATGCGGCCACTGTCATCCATTGTACTTCAGTGGTTACTTGCATTCTTTTTTTCTTTTCTTTTTTTTTCTTGCAGACTTAGCAGAACCTGTCCATCTATTTCCTAGGTTAAATCAAATCTGAGCCAGTTTGTGAGTGTGATGTCTGAGACTCTCACTTGTTGTCAATGTTTGGCCTCTCAAGCTCAGCCAGCAGTCGGTTGGATCATTTCAACTGCATTGAAATTCATTGAAACTTCTGAACTGGTGATTGCTCATTTGGTGTTAGTGAGCCTAATAAATAAAGAAAAGAGAAGTAAAGTAAATCTGGTAACAAACGGGTACTTATCCCGGAGAAGTTTCGAACCCAAAGTCACTGACTATCACAGTCCCAGTGAGTCACAAAAAATCAGATCACGACACTACTTGCATAGCAAGAGCCTCAATCGATGTCACATATTTTCCATACAAGCAGTGAAATGGCGTCACCATATTATTCAGATATATTCAGCATTAGAGAAAATTTTAAGAGTTTTTTCACATGGCTCTAAAAGTGGTGAGGTCCCGCTTTATGACAATTTTCAGTTATAGCCAGTGCCCATCGTATTCGACGCTACTTACGCTCATATTAAGATTTTAGCGTCATGATTGCGATTCTTAACTGATGCGCAGTTTTCGTGGACTCTGTAAATTATAAACTGTTTCTTATTTTATTGTTAATAATGGCAGATAAAAATCGAAGTAAGTGTACTATTGGTTCCAGTAAAAAAGAAAACCATGAACGGCATTGCATGAGATAAAATTAACTTTAGTGACGACGGTGTGTCGAACATTCAGATAAGTCCCAGGGTAAACTTACCTCGCACTACTGTTGTTACAAGAAGACAAAATTAATTAATTTTTGTTCGAGGTGTTTTACAGAACTCTCCAGACCCTCCCCATCATTCATACATATTGTATATAACTGCTAAAAACGTTGTTAAACAATTATAGGTATCTGCGAGTGAGGGAGAGCGCTGATTCGCTATACGGCAGTAGTCTAGAACCCAACATGTCCTTACGATCGGGATACTCTTGTACATTATGCTTAAATAAGAAATTATATTCTTTTAATCCTTGCCTAAGCGTAAGCAAAGTTTGCTTAGACTTGGTAAGGATTAAAACATGTTCAGAGATAAATAGGATAATTTTCAAGGAGAAATTTATTAATAATGTTTTGATATGATAGTGCAATAATTAAAATAAATGCTTCGATGTATTTTTTACCTAAACGAGGTAGACAGCATATCAGCACTGCTTTTTTGGTCAGTAATCATAGCAGTCGAATGCTTTGGCAGTGCCCGACTGACAGAAGGTGATCAGAATTATTACCATTTTGTGTTGATCAATTAGCTAGTATTATTCTTTGTCATTGCCGGCCTGGTTGGCCGAGTGGTTAGCGTATCCGCTCTCCGGCCAATAGGCTGCGGGCTCGAATCCCGCGTAGGCATGGATGTTTGTGATTGTCTTCCACCTTCATACATTCCTTCGCCCAAGTATAGATATACTCCCAATATGGACTGGGTCACCATGGGAACAGTAGACCCAAACCTTCCATAATGGGAGAGGCTTTCACCCCACAGTGGGTAGAAAAATAGGCTGTTCATCATCATCTTTGTCATTTGTATGCTGAGTTGCAGTTAAATCTTGAGGTGTTTTTCTTTCTGAAAAACATATGCTACTTAACTGTTACTAACGCCAAATTTAGCCTGGAGAAGGCCTAGATAAGCTCTACACATACTGGTCACCAAATTGGAAGCTTTTATATAGATGCACGCAAACATCGCGCAGCCCATATGCAAAATACTTGGTCAGAGGCGCCCCCACGTGTTCTAGGCAACTATTTAAGAATGCTGTTGGTCGGTAATTATCAATAGTGTTGATGACAATGGGATCTTTCGGAGTTCGATAAATGGCTTAATGTGGGTGCCCGGCTGGCTGGCTGGAATCACGATTTCGAAAACAGCAGAGCTGACTGGTTTCTCAAAAGCTGAGATATCCCGGGTGTTTAATTAGTGGAAAAATAATCAACGCTGCTTGTTTAAGAGGCATAACTGTGGTCCCATGGCAGTCTCTCACGAACGAGATCTCTGTCGTCTGAGAAGGCTCTTATGGACATGTAGCAGGACTTCCTGTGTGCAGCAACTGATCTAAACATTTAACGAAGACTATTCCCGACCTACATTTCGCCGAATTATGCGCAGGGAATTGAAGAGGTATTGGCAGTCGCATGCCCATACGGAACATCTGATTTCTGCGAAGAACCGTCAAGTTTGTATGCAGTGGTGTCAGTAACAGCGCGACTGGACGCTGAAAGACTGGGAAAATGTGACGGTTCACCTTATTTTGTACCGACGGTAGGCAGAGAGTTTGGCGAGAGCTCACATGAAACAGTGGACCCAGCTTGCCTTGTAAATACAACTGAAGGTTTGGGTGTTGGGGAAAGTTCTGTTGGTACGGAACAAGTCCTCTGATATTGCTGGAAGGTCCGATGTCCTTCCTGCACGGAATATTTGAACATTGTTGCCGATGAGGCCATCCTGCTGTGTCGACTTTTTATCCAGCAGCTGACGGTTGTTTCATGGACGACAATGTTACTGTCCCTGGCGAAAGAATTGTTCAGCGACTTCCACCATCTTCCCAGGCCGCCATGAAGTTCCGATCTGAACCCGCATTGCGAATGTAATGGATATGTTAGAAAAATAGATCCTGGAGCAAAGTCCTCTTCCGTGAAATCTGAGGCCAGTCTAAGGACTGTCCGGTGAACGTCTAGTATGTTGTACATGTTGAAAAGCGAGTGTTATAAAAATTACTTTATTGGGTGATGTTTCTGTTTGCATAATTAAAGAAGAAACTGCTTGCTGGTTACGCAACTGCTTTATTCTAACGGGGGAGGGGATGCTAATTACTTCCAAATGATCCTGTAAGTAAGCAGGCAGATCTTACTGCTAAATAATTCGCCGGAAGTTGGATCCTACCCCCCTTAGCCAACCGTGGCTTTTTTGCAGAATCATCCCTAATTCTGTATCTCAGTAACTAGTGCTTCTGCGTTCTACGATGGTTGAGTTGTTGGATTGCAATGTTAAATTTCTTCCCACAACAGGGACCTGTGCTAAACTCGTGTGGCCTGTGTGCACCCCCCCCCCTTCCGTGATTATTTGAAATTACGATCAAAACAATTAACATCATACGGCCAGTCTCGTGTCTGTTGTTAATTGTGTCTATTTGCAAAAGCACTTCCGGGGAGGGAGGAGGGCTGCCAGCTGCATATACCTAACTCGGTAAAAGGCTTAAAGGGTTTTTCCCTCCTCCCCCCCTAGTCGATGACTCCAATGAAACTTCGAACTTTTTTTGCGCGCATGTAAAAATCTTCTAAGCCTTTTTTTTATTCCATGAAGGGAGTTAGAGGGAAGGCTCCGTATTTTTCAGGGCCCTGTGCTTTATACGAATGCAGAGTCCCAAATTTCTTGGGGAAAAAAGTCCATGTATAACATTCTCAATAGAAAATATTAATTTATAGATGCAGAAATATATTTATTAAATATTTTACGTCTTACTCGTTTTTCGGCAGAGTCAGTCATTTCGTTCTCAGAATTTAAAATTTTAGCTGTTTCGTTTTCAATCGATATAATTGCAAGTGACGACAAACGTTCCTGAGAAGCCGGATCGTAAAGAATTTTTCACGAGAACACGCGTATAAACGGTTTAGATAAATGACTGGCAATGCCGATGCCAATCTGCGAGCTCTTATATGTTCATGGTTACGCTACTCCAACCTTGACGAGCGGAACCGCTTCCGCACAAATCACCTAATTTAATACGACGAAATTCGAGAATTTTTCATTTACGTACCGAGCACGGGGTCCTGTGGTACTGCACAGCCATCCTGGGAGTAAACATGCAGAGCTTCTTTGGTCCTAAATAATTCATGCGAAGCTGGATTAAATTTCACCAATAGCTGAGTTCGAGGCCGATAATTTTAAAGCCATCAGGGTGAAAGTACAGACAGTTCGTCATCACGTGATCTTAATTCTTTTTTTTAATAAAGGTAGGCGAGGTGGTATTTTTTCTATTTCACTAAGCATATTTGAATAACTTATGAAATTTAATAAAAATAACTTAATAAAACCAAGTCCTGCAATTACACGTCCTTAAATATCCTTCTTCATCGATTAGGTACATATTCCTGTTCCGGCTTCGCTGGTCTTTCCGTCTTCTAAATGATTTTCTACCCTCCCCCTATATTTATCTCCACCTCTTTTGATAGCCGATATATTTTCATCCTAAATAGATATTCTTTTCATTTTTCTCTCTATATTCTTTGATCTTTTCTTTTCATTTAATTGGAAATATCCAGTTTCTTCTAATGCCTTCATTTTTATTTGGTCTGATAAAATTTGTTCTTCAAATTCTCATTTCTGCTACCTGTATTTTACTTTCATTTTTTCTTTCAACATTCTGTATTTCTGAACCATATAACAGAGTGGGATGGTCATTACTTTATAAAATGTTAGTGGAATTTCTCGTCTTTTTTTTTTTTTAATTCAGTGTCCTTTTAATTGTTCCACAGATTTTCTGAAATTTATTTATCTTTTCAACTCTATGTTTGTATTTTAGATACGTTATTATGCAACGTAAAGAGTTAAACTATCGCCTGTTCTAGTATTTTATCTTCTATAACTATTGTTCAACTAATATGATTGTGACCTTTAAATGTCATTGGATTTTATTTTCTTTCAAAAAAATATCAGGCTGTATTGTTGGCTTATTGTTTAATTCGTAAACTGATTTTTGAAGGTCATCTTCATTGTCTTGTGATGTAATCTGATCATCTGCATACATCCTTGTATTGATAACAGTTCTTCCGGTTAACTGGATACCTTGTTTTATTGTAGTTTTCCATATTCCTATAATCTGCTTAATATTGAATAGAGTGGGAGACAAACTACATTCCTGTCTTATACCTTCATTCATTTCAATCTCTTCTGTTAAATTATTATCATTCAATAATTTTTTTTGCTTTTATTTATCGAAAACTTTAGTCTCTAACAGCACAATGTGTTAAATGGTCTGCAATATTTCTAATAGTATTTTATTCAGAATTTCCCTCTCTAACTTCCACACTCGTTTCTAAAATATACCTTTGGCTTTTGGTACTTCACATTTCCTCCAAAATTACTTTTTAGCCTCGAGAATCTTTGAAGTAAAGAATTCTTAACAGTAGTTCTAAAGCTCTGTGTTTACGCCATCAAACAAATACTAGTTGTTTTATTTTTTTTTTCATTTTCATTATTCCAATCTAATCGGTTATATATCTGCATTGATTTACATCGCTTACACACACACACGAATGTGTGTATACTCGATGACATAACCCTCGGATATATACCGAGGGTCATGTTATCTCATATGCTGATACTATCGGTTTCAAATGCAAACATCGTTCATATATTAAATAGATAACTTCAACTATATATTGCTCAATAAATGCCTCCGTAGGGAATTGGAAGACCGGTGGAACATTGCACCCTTCCAACAGAAAAGATGTGCATTTCAATTCTCGTCATGGCGAGAGGAAGCTTTAAATGTGAACTTTTACACGTGATTGTGATCTCATAAGGGAAAAACGGGATTTTTCTGCCTGAAACTCGGGCGTCTCATTTCGATATCCAGGAAGAGAAGCTATGCAGCTAATTAGAAAAAAATACAGTAAGCTACAGATAGTTACGTCTGTGTGTAAACGGAGGATCAAGTAGTATAGACGGTTCGGTTGCACGATGTGGCTTCTCCCCCTTTGGATCCATTAGAAGTGTCTTTTTCCTTCTACGTGTTAGGCCTACTGACCTGTTACAGAGCCATCTTAAGCCCTTCTAAGTCGTACCCGTTCCGAGGATAAGGTGACTAGCCCTATGCCTCCCGGTATATCTTGTGACTGCAGCTCGTGTGTTCACGGGGCCGGTTTGCCTGCTTGCGGGAGGAAAAATCCCCACACAAACTGGGGAGAAAAACCCTGCAGTCCTCTCCCAAGACTGGCTAACTTGGCTCTGTCTGAGAAAGATCTTTAAGCTCTTCACGTCGGCGGCAGAATCGAACCCAGGACACTTTTTACCCAGGCATATGGTTGCGAAGCGCAAAGTCACTAAGCTAACCGCACGGACTTAGAAGTGTCAACCACTAATAAAGTATGTTGCTAAATGAAGTGTTTGCCATCACAAGTGTTAAAACACTTGTATTTGCCAAGTGGTAAACAGCTAACATAAAGGCTGTAAACCTACTGAACATTAGTGAGAGATTAATCCGTAAACGCTGCTCTGGGGATCCAACATAGAACCTCGTTAAGTCACAGATACTGAAATATCTGCCACAGAGGGAGGGATTGGAATCCACATAACTTCCGTAGGTTGCCCAGCGGAGACAACATGCTGTACATTCATTCTGCTGAACCAGTTCTTGTGAAAACGGGAAAATGTCATTCTTAGAACAGAATGTGCAGTTCGGGTTGGAATCGTTTTCAGATATTTAAAATTCTTACTTCTTGATGTAGTGCGACATCTCAAACTTGAGTGCATCGTATAAACAATGGGGGACTCGGCAATATCGTTCGTTATACGGAAAGAGAAAGAAAGGGGAAAAATCTGTAACGAGAGAAAGTCTTTCATCGCAGTACGTAAATACTCAATCCACGCGCGTGAATCTCCGCTGCCCACGCTGGTGGTAACGGCCGAAACATAATTCTCTCATCACAGAGGTTTTGTCCGACATTCGCCATAATTTTCGTCCGTAAAATTCTGATTTACCTGCTGGGTCGAAATTCAATTATCCTGCCGCTGTCGTTTGAACTGTTTTGTAACTTAATTGGAAGAACAGTGGGAGGGGTCAGCTCGTTGACCCGCTCGGCAAGACATCCCATAGTAAAATGCGGTTTTAAGTTAGGCGAGCCGCCAGGAGCGACATGGTTCTTCCCGCTGTTCGACCCGACTAGTCGGCTGACTTTGTGACTACCTTACTCGCCATTTACGGCCGTGGTCGCTTATTGATGATGGCGACTATAGGCAGACAGGTTACGATAAAGGTCACGCCGAAGGTCACGCATCCATATATAACACATTTTACGTCTGCTTCGTTTATATGCGAACTGTTTCCCGAGAAGGAAAGAACTTTTTCTGTCAAGCGATCGCTGCTTTCGTACCTCCGGCGGCAGCTAATTGAAGCCCACCGGGACGTCTCCCGCTGCTTTTCCTGATTTCGCGCAACCGACGGGAAGAACTTCCGACCTCCTCGGTACCGGATCTTTTTAAGGCTGTGGTCAGTTTTTCAATTCTTTCCGCACATCAAAAGATAAATCACACGCAAGAATTAACGTGGATCGAAGCACGTGTTTAGGAGGACGCACTATTTCCCCTTTGGTTAGAAAGATGAGAATTCGAACGCCATCTACGATGCGAGGGCCCTTTTACAAGGATTTCACTACTGAAGGAAACTTGTAGCCACACTAGGTTAACCAAGATAAAACCGAGTTGCTTCGGAAACAACTCGTGCACTGATGTTCGTTACCTACGTGTTTACTTCAACGGAAATTAATTCCCGAATAAATAATATTGGTGGGTTAGCTAAAATATTACATTTTTTAAAGGACAGATTAAAGCTAAACATTACTTAACAGAGTCTGCATTGCGGCAATCTTTTAACATATTCACCATCCGCAGAAGTCTCCGAAGCGAAATGCATCGAAAATCAAAACACTCAACCAGGGATTGAAGCGAAGACGTTTTTACCGAAGTGTGTGGAAATGGAGAATCGTGGTTGGATAACGTCCGAATCGGAGACGGCACTCTAGTGAAGGAATACGAAACTAAGCTGATATGAAACGAGAATGGAAGGAAGATTACAATAGAAGTAAAGTTGAAATATGTCGAAGCAAAGAATGAATTAGTGGAACGAAATTTTAAATATTCGAAACCGAAAATTAACACGGAATTATGAACATATTATTACTGTATTATCATGGTGTGTGTGGGGGGGGGCGTCCGGAGCTGGTTCTCCCTTTCAGTCTTTTCCGACCGTAGGTGCTTGGTAGGCATTGCCCACAAAGTATACCTGGTGAGATTGATACAGGGTAATTCACCAATATTTTCCCTCAACCCCCCCAATTTTATCCGGGCTTGGGACCGGCATATGGCTGGTAAGTATTCATGACTGTAATCCATGTGTGTTCACGGGGCCAGTTTGCCTGTTCTGGGGGACGAAAAACCCGAGTTTCGGGGTGAAAAAACCCTCTACCTCCGTATGAGACCGGCTAACTCACCTTTCGTCGAAAGAGACCAGAAAAAGGTTCCTCACGTCACTGACGGGAATCGAACCCATGTCTTTCCGACCAAAGGGCTTCGTCTATACTAATTGAGCTACGGAGGTTCGACGGCGTCCGGGCATGTTCATTAAGGATGACATGCCAGTGACAGGTGGAAAGAAAATTTTCCAACACTTTCAAACATTCCTTTTGAAGTTATGAAAGCCGTTTTTGAATATATTTCGACGCTGTCTTGTTCCGTTGATTCAGGATGCAATACTTTTCTCTTTAGCGAATTTTTTTAAGGAGAAAAATCGATTGCATATCGAAGTGCGGTGATTGTCACCGGTTTGGGCGTAATAAAAAAAAAATATTAAAAACACATTTTTCTGGAAAGAATGGAAGCGACGCGCCATATAAGAAACTGCTGGGATTTCCAATCAGTGCGACAAACGAGTACTTGGGATGTTTTATTGTAATTATCACTTTCTTATTATTAAAAATAAGGCAATTTAATTTTCTGGTTTGATATTTACTATTATCAATTTACCCCGTCATTACTTATTACTCAAGTTTAACAAAATACATAATTTTGTTACAATTAGCATGAACAATTTTTGTAGTCTAAAATAGCGAATTCACTGAAAATCATTTTTCTTTAAAAAAAATTTTTTTTAAATTTCAACCTCCCCTCACAATTTATGTCCCCTTTTTGTGTTTTAAATTATGGGCATCCTAAAGTAGAACCTACTGTTGCCATGGAAACATGTAAGGACGACATCACATCCGTGTTATTCAAATAAAAATAAATAAAACAAAAAGACACTTTATATAGACACGTATTCGCACTTTGTACAAGTAAAAACCTTTCTGTGTTTGTTTTAATTATGCATGCAAGTGGCATCGCAGAAGTGTAATTCCTTTCTTTACCCCCCAAAGCTTTACGTGAGGCTTACCCTTAAATCTTACCTGCCTGGTTGATCGAGTGGACAGATCCAACCAACTAGTTAGGATCTCGCCCTGTTCATGGATGCCCTTTCTTTACCCTCCAAAGCCTTCGCCCTGTGCATGGATGCTTAATAAACGCCAGTCTAAGAAACCGCGTGGCTTATTGGAGGCTTGAAGTGGCTTGGAAAGCTCCATGCTTGGTCGCTAGAGAATGGACTATCCAACCCGTAGTAAACGTTCATTCAATGGTTTTATAGCCTTTCATGAGTGGGATGTGCGTAAAAATAAAAATGACGTCACATTCTTACAGTTTGGGAGAAAAAAATAGAGACACTTTGATTTACGGGTGGGGGGGGGGATGAAACGAATCACAAAGTCGAAGCGTTTTTCTTGATAGTTTCGAGGTTTTCAAAATTAAAAACATGTTTTTTTTTAATTTTTTAAATAATTAAAAATACAAAAATATTTCCAAATACAAATTGCGTTAACTTCAGTGATTGCAGTAAAGCTAAAAGTGCAAAATTAGAAATTAATTTAGCTACAAAATTAAAATATTTATGCATGTTTTTTACTATAGACGATGGTTAGTATTTTATTACGAATTAAAATATTTATCCGCTGCAATGAATATCATGCTATTTCTTATTTTGCCATCTGTTTGCGTTTCACTGACATATAATATCGTTATATGACCAGTAGGAATCAAGCGCAATGAAATAGCCAAACGTAGACATTTTTCTTACACTTAGCTGCTCCAAGTCGGTTGCCCCTGTTATCGGGAGGTTCGCTAATTAAACAAAAAACATTTCAATCATGTTTGATAACTGGATACGATGAAAATTATGTCTGCTGCCAATGGTCCTTTTATACGCGAATCAATTTCATAGCGGAAATGCGTATTCCTGAAGGACCAATTAGATCTCTTAAAGTTAATTTTGGACATAAAAAAATTTTGAACATAAAAAAAATAAATAAATAAAATTAAAGAATAATCAGAATCGGATCATCGTTTTAGTCTGACATCGGATGTGTGGACCAGTATTGGAAATAAAAAAATATTCTTATTTATTCAGACGACTCGAAAATTTTTTATTTAGGATTAGTTGTGGGCTAAGTAATCCTAAGTTACCCGGAAAATGTTTTTTCCCAGTTGATATTCAAAATATCGGGCACTCACGAATGCAAGAATCTGAAATAATTTTTTTTGGGGGGGGGGGGAATGTAGCTATAACGTAAGATAGAGCGTGGGTGATGCAGAAATTTGGATGTGAAAGTTATACAATAAATAAATAAATAAATAAATAATAATAATAATTGAAAAACTATGAGTTATAAAAGAAGCAATAGAACATTATAATATCATTTGGTCCCGGGGAAGAGAGAGAGAGAGAGAGAGGGGAAAAAAAAAAAACTTTAGAAATCGTATATTTCGCATATTGTGCTAAGAGCTGCTCCCCCCCCCCCCCATTCCCTGCAATTGGTTTGGTCTTCCTTTCGTTAAATTTAACTAACGCGTTTCTTACCGTTTTCAGCAGTCCAAGATTTGCAGTGTTCACTTTCGCTATTTTAAAGTGAGATTTTTCTTGTTCTCAATTCATCTCCAAATGAATGTCAACGTAAGTATGCAAGCGAAGACATTAATTTAGTGGTTTTAATTGTTTCCGATTGCTGTATTTCTTTATAAATTTTCACTTCTTATAATTTTTAATACTTAAATAATCGAGTTTGGTCATTTGTCTTAAATATTTAGTTATTTAAATTATGCACTCTAAATTTCGTTTAGATGCGACTACCGCCCTTATTTTACAACGTTCGATTGGACGGGCTAAACCAAAACGAAATGAGAGAAAGCACTTATGATTATTTTATTCTTTACACGCTAATTAAGGAAAATGCAAAAATCACACACGAGGAAACAAATATTTTCTGTTCTTGTAACGGATGTGAGGTCGAAATGCAAAAGTCCTCGTAAATTGTGATTAATTAAAGAAGGGTCAAATATAATAAGCCATTATGCATAAGTGATTATTAAGTTCAGCGTCACCAGGTGAATATAAGCACCCCCCCCCACACACACACACACTTCCTACAATCCAACGTATCCAATGCTCTTTTATTTGTTTTATTGTTAGACATATTGCTGTTGAGATTTTTATTACCAGCATCTACCTCGAGTCGTACGAATTAGGGACGTAAAGCGAGTCATCTTATTCCATTTAAGATCACGTTTCTTATTCCATCGATATTCACACTTTAATTCTTCCCGATGTCAGTAACAAAAGAAGAGATTAATTCATGCTGCATTTTCCTCCTCGTGCACCACATAATACGCACGGTTATCTGCTTCATATGGTGTCAGCCATCAAAATGTGACGAGAAAAAGAAAAAAAAAACTGGAAGAACGCAGATATTTTCTTCTGAGGGGGTGATAATGGGGGCTACTAATACAGCAGTAGTTCCTTCCACTAGACAGAGCCTGATTATAATTATAAGAAGGCTTCTCAACCAGCTAACGAATAATCTGCTGCCGCTTACTCTACCAAATCCAAATATAGTAAGTGGAGGACACTGGAAACCATCATCCCCTTGCCAAGAGACTGGGTGCTCTTGGCAAGGGGAAGATATGCTACTTTTTCATATAACAGGTAATGTAAAAAAATCACAGATTTACTTGCACTTATTTTACTAAAAAGTGTGAGTAACACTTGAAGTGCATATTCAGACATTGCACGCGCAGCAAGTTAGCTGTGGTGATGCCTCAAGAAGTTTGGAGTAGATGTAGTAAGGCATGAACTCGGACGGATCACATCGATCCCTTAGATTCAAATTATAGCATCCACTGTTGTGTAATTAATAGCTCACAATTAACGGTGTTATGGTAGGTATATTATTTCGGTACTCTGTACTGAATTTTCATTTAAAATGTAAATATAATGTCAAAAATTACCATAACAAAAAACTTTAAAGAAAAGAAAAAATAAACATCTGCTTCCCTGTCATTTCTCTACTTCGTGCATCCCTATTTATAAGCGTCTCAACATCCGATCTCTGCTGTTTTTTGTGTTGTTTTTTGTGATGTGGATTTTTGTGGTTGTGTTAAACAACCACAAAAATCCACATCAGAGCCAAATTACTCTCCGGATGCATCCATCCATCACAGTTATTTGTTTTATCAATTCTGACATCCCATGCTGGAGGATGTCAAACCAAAAATATCTTCATTCGCATCCCTATCATTCTCCAAAGTATGATAATTACTCGGACTTCTTTTCGATATTTTACTTTCTGAAGCTTGCTTTTTTTTTGCTTTACAACTACCCAAACAGCGAAGTCATCTTCCATGGGAATTCCAACATTCCCGATTCATCTGGCCTCCTTTGTCAACTTCATCTGGTCAAGACGGCAATGATGCCGTCATATTTGCTTGTTAGCAATGACTTAACACGAATTGTCCATCCCATCCTCCCAACATCCTAGATCTTCTCCTTCGAAATACACGTTGAATGTGGGATCCCCTCTTGATAACTGGTATCATAACCTCATCCACGTTTTCTTTTCTGAATCAAGTTTTTATCCTTCCACTCTGTCTGTTTTTTTTTTTTTTTGGCAGGGGGGGCAATCAACTAAGTGTGATCTAAAAGCCTACTCTGATCGAATAACCGAAGTAACTGCTCAGTAGATAACGACGATGACCTTCATTGGAAAGACCTCAAATTCCATCGATTAGTTAGCTAGCTTCATAAGACAGTCATTTATATTTGACGTGATTGGACCGTAGGGTCACTCCTGTACCCCATAAGGTTTTGGGAGGAAAGCCTTCTGCTAGAAGCGATGGGATTGCACAATCGTTTTCCACACAAAGTTAGTTGGACAATCGCAAACATTCATGCCAATGGTGGGATTCGAACCCGCAGCTTCTTGATTGACAGCGGATAAGCTCACCACTCGGCCAGCTATAAAGCAGTGACACTGTGTTTGATTTTTGAAACTTCATTCCCAAATCAGGGGCAAGCTGGCCAGAGGTACGTACGCGGTTAGTAGACACGGACACCAGAAAAACAACGACCTCACAATCTTAGTTTCTTCTGCATCGATTCTCAACATCCCTGTGGAATGGGTAAGGAAGACATTCATTCCGTTTAAAACCACGTGACCTCTACCACACTTCCGCCTACACTGCAGTTCGCAACATATGCAAGAAAAGCTCATAAATCCAAATTTGACTGCGAAAGATCAGTAAGGCCACTGGACTCAAGTTCTGTGCTTCCAGTCTTTTCCCACAGCAATGATACCATCGCACTTTCACCCATAGATAAAGTTGATCCGTCATTCTCCTGCTTAAGCGACCAAATTAAATCATCTTCTAACTGTATCAAGAGTATATTGCTCCTCTAATTTTGTTTTTCGTTATAAAGATGCCAGACGAACCCTGAAAAGCTTGAATAACAATAAGCGTGATGATGATGATGTCATATCCCCACCAGTACTCAACACTTATTTAGGATTAGCATCCATCGTATATCCTCATAATAATCTACGCTACTCGTCTGGCTGCCTTGCAGCATGCAAACAAGTCTGTATTCTAAAAAAGGAAAGAGCTTTAAAACTCAGTGTGGTGCTTTATCCAGTTGTCCCATTTTTCAGGATGAAGAACCCAAGCTACGGGAAGAAATAACTGCGATCTCCGTAAGACTAACACTTATGAAGGTCTGAAATAATATCTACAATATAAGCAGATGGTCTGCGGAAAACGCGAAGTAGATTGTTGAATTTGGGGGCTAATGAAATTTGTCCGCATTGCATTTTTAGATTCCTTCTTTTATTTCCAAGTGTGTAGCTTAGAAATGCAAATTATTATATCGCCAGTATTTGAAGCCACTTCGGTATTCGGTTCTTAATTTAAATTCGTACATACATGCGGTTCTTCCTGATCAATAAAAAAAAAAGAAAGAAAAATGCAATGAACTGAAGGAATGATTAGGTTATTTTGAGTAGGCACTACTGACAATAATTCCTGTCCATTATGCATCATCCATCTATAAGTTACTTTGATATGATTTTATATTTCTAAACCATACCGTCAGGTTCTCCAAGTTTGCTCTCGGTTTTCGATGTAAGTCGTTCTTCTGAAGAGAATCTCGAAAGACATTAAATGTTAACCGTAGAAGTTAAGCAGCAGAAGACCTTAAAGGCGCTGTTTTCGTCTAATGTAACTTTAAAACTACGTTATGTTTTTAACATGAACGAGAAGGAAAGAAAAACCTTAAATCATATTTTAAGCAGGGCACTCGCTACATAATAACCGAAAGGAAAAACGCTTCCAAAGTATTAAGGGGAGGGATTAAAAAAAAGGCCGCTTCTAAAGGATATTTTAAACTTAATTAGCCCTATTGGATTTTAGTGACACCGCTATAGACTTCTATGTCGACCTTTCCTTGAAAAATCGTAAGTTAGAAACGCCAGGTTCGGCTCCAGAATATCTGAACAGCTGAGTGAGCGGAATCGAAATTTACAACCGCACGCTTTGGTCGACATCACAGCGGAAGGAATCAACCGGGGTTTGTTAGCAGTTTGTTTTCCCACTTAAATCTTATTGAGAAGGTGCGCAAGAGACGTGCAGCGGTCTCGTGACTACGGCATCCAGCCTGCAAAGAACGGCGGAGGGATCATAAATTCGCTTGAGTTGGAAGTAAGGTGAAACAGGGGTGTGGGGGAGAGAACTTAAGATTATCGAATGGTACTTGTTAAAAAAAAAAAAAAAAACGATAATGGGGAGTCACAACAACTATCTGCTTTCAATTAATATTTATATGCATGGGAATTTTTTTTCTTCAAAAGCGTATTTATGCGAGTAAAAAATTCTGGGATTGTTCAGAGATATAACTACTCAACGAATTTCATCTCGTTTATTTTAAAAGTAATTTACTGAAAAATGCCTCTTGAGAAATCATAATCAATATGGAGGAATATTATTAGAAACTAACACGACACTGCAATGTTCTGTTAGCACTGCATTTGTAAAAAAAATCTATAAAATTTAGGTGATAAGAGTAAGGCTTTGAATTATAGAGCAGTCTGTGTGTCTGGAGTTGTGGTCAAGGTATTAGAAAAGTTAGTTATTAAAGTTCAAAATTGGGTTGACAACAGAAAAATACTCTTTGGCAGCCAGCATGGATTTACTAAAGGAAGATCGTGCTTTAGCAAACCTGCTTACTTTTTATAATAACGTGACAAATGCGTTGGATAAGGGTATTGCATATACAGTGGTATATTTAGATTTTGCAAAGGCGTTTGATAAATTGACACATGACAAGCTGGTAATTAAATTGGAACGGATGGAGCTGAACAGTAGATTGGTTCACTGGATTGGAGATTGGTTGTCTGATAGGTATAATTCCCCACCGTTTGCAGGTCCCTGCTTCGCGTCTTTCCAAGAATAGTCGATTCATGCTGAAGAAATGAAGGATGCCCGAATTGGTCGCCAACACGCGAAATCACGTGCTTTATAGGTAAACTTTTCCAACTGTTATACAATCAACATAGTTAACTACAATAATCATAAAAGAGAAGTTAATTTTCCGACCGGTAATGATAAACAACTCATTCCACAATACGGACTGATTACCCTATTATCGGAATGGAATTCTTCTTTTTCTGAGATGCGCAGAAGTGTCGAAGGATCTCTAATCGGTGGGCGAACTATATCAGTGAGTTGTCTATGGAGGAGCGATATCCCAGAAGAGGAAAGTTACTAGTGGTGTACCTCAAGGGTCTGTTTTGGGTCCATTGCTGTTTAATTTGTATGTAAATGATATCTGATATCTGGAGAGGTCTGAATGGTGATGTGCAGTTGTTTGTAGATGATGCAAAGTTGGGCAGAGCTATCAGGAGTAGTGTGGATGCTGTAGCTTTGCAAGAGGACTTGAATACACTGGCTGAATGGGTAAATAAGTGGGGATGTCAATTCAATGTTTCAAAGTGTAAGGTTTTGAAATTTGGGAAGCAGAGATGGGATGTAAAGTACACAATCGGTGCGAATATCTTGGAAGAGGTAGAGGAAATGAGAGATCTGGGAGTGATTGTAGACAAGGACCTAAAATTTCGGGGACATGTTACTAAAATAGTGAAGACAACATAGCGGATAATGGGAATGATGCGGAGGACATTGACTTGTAGAAGTAAGGATGTTATGGTTCCTTTGTATAAGGCTTTGATCAGGCCACATATTTATTACTGTGCACAGATCTGGTCACCTGGTTTTCAAAAAGATGAAATTGCGTCGGTAAAAGTGCAGAGGCGATTGACTAAGGTGGTTTCTGGTCTCTGGAATGTAGAGTATGAAGACAGATTGACAAAATGCAATTTGCAGAAATTGGGGGATACGATTGAGACATATAAGCTGTTGAGTGGTTATTACCAGATTAACGTCGGAGAGGTTTTGCACAGAATGGGTGAGGATAGCAGGAGAACAAGAGGTCATTCCTGGAAGTTGTATAAGGAGGGTGTGAGCAAGGGAGTGAGGAGCAGGTTTTTTGCATGGAGAGTGGTGAGTGATTGGAATGCTTTGCCCGAGAGTATAGTGTCTGCAAAGACAGTGAATATATTTAAGACACAGTATGATAAACTGTGTGTATAACAGTGAACCTCCCACGATGAGCCTTTGACTCCATGGAGGTTTTTATAATAATAATAATAATAAAATCTATTTGCTAATGACTTGAAGGCATAAACAACTACAGAATATAGAAGTGCATATCTCCACAAAATCTTGCAGTGAATTCTGATTGGATGGCATCATAGTTCCGAAAGCATCCACTGAAAGCGCTGCTCTCCAAAAACAAATATTAATTCAGCAGAGAGACTAGTGCATTTAAAATATACATGAAGAAATTAATTCCTACGAAAATAGTTGGCAGGAAATTTTAAAAAATAAAAGGCAACGATTTGGATTGTGTAAAATCAAAATATACATCAACAAACAGAAAGAAAGCAGTGTAATGAGGAAAAAGATACTCTGGAATAATAATAATTATTATTATTGTTATTATTATAGGTAGTAGTATTGTTATTACGTTAACACCTCCAAGAAGTCCAGGGACTTATCACGGGAAAAACCAACACAACCCACTGAGGCTAAACATGAAGTTCACGTTGAACGTAGTCTGGTCTCTTCTCTCGCCAAAATATTACATTTCAATTAGTCATTTAGAATAAATATTACTGTACAGTATTATTTTTTTCAGAATTCATTTAAAATTCCGTCATTGTTTTGTGGAAATCTTTCGTTTTTTTTTTTTTTGGAAGTCTTGTGGCCCCTAATGTGTGGGGTTAATAATAATTAAAAATTCTATTAACCATCCATCGCCTTACCTAAGTTCAGATAATCATTGTGTTTATATTCGATTGCATTTCTAGTAATTATTGAAGTACAGAAGATGTCGCTTAAAAATTTACTGAAAGAAGAAAATGCACGCATAAATTCGTTCTTCTCTACATAATAAAATAATTATAACCGATCTACTTGCTGACGCTAGCATTAGTTTTATATGCTTCACCATTTTGTCCACACTATGTATGCATGTTGCTGTAAAACAAATTAGTTGAACTTTTAATAACGAATTCTGAAGGTTAAAATTGGTAGTTCCCTTTCAGCTCTTCAAAAAGATCTCTGCCTAAAAGTTTATCCTTCCAATACACGTTTTGTCACTTCCTTTTTTTAAACACTTTATTATGTCTCGAATAAATTACATACATATAATGTAAAATTTAAGCAATGATGTTACGTTTTCTTTCATGTGACTAAGGAACAGATCCTAATTAATATCATTATAATACACATAACGTGCAGTCACTGTAACAGCATAATTCATGTATTATTAGTAATGATTCCTATTAATGGTCCTAATAGGTACTTAAGCGCCAACGCCCTTTTCAAGTATTCTTGGACTCCGCAACCTTAACTCGAGGATAAGGTGGTTAGCCCTGTGCCTCCCGATGTGTCCTTGTCTGTAGATGCGTGTGTTCACGGGAAGAGTTTGCCTGTTTTGGGGGAACGAAAAACCCGAGTTTGCGGGTGTAAAAAAAAAAAAAAAAAAAAAACCCTACCACCGCCTAACTCAACTTTCAACGAAGGATGACCAGATAAAGGTTCCTCACGCGAATCGAACCCAGGTCTTTCCGACCAAAGGGCTTCGTCTACACCAGGTTATACGTAGGTTCTCAGTAATAATAATAATAATAATAAAATAATATTTTACTATTATAGTTCACCTTTAGACAAGAAAATACGATTGCATGTTAAAGTTTATATATATATATAATATTTTTTTTTTTTTTCAAAGTTTGACAAAATATGATCATATAGAAATGTACAATTAACACATTGTATTTTCTGTTTAGTACAAACATATAGTAAATAATAATAAGAATATATTTTTAGTAATAATCAAATACAGTTCATATCGTACTTTGTATAGTGTGCAATTGATATAGTAGAACGAACGATTCATGTGATATTAGTATAACTATCACATCAATAGTTTACAGTTATAGTTCACGGTTACACAGATTAGTTGATAAAATGATTACCTCTTTCGGTTTATACATGTATGATATACATGTATAACCCCCCCCCCCCCCCCGCCGCCGCCAAAAGTTTGACAAAGTGTTAATTAACATAAATATTACTTACGATGTATACAATTCACTTTCGATTCAATAATCTTGTTCTTAATATCATAATTCTTGTTTTAATGTTTTTCTGTAATTGTTAATGTCATTTCGGCTTAAAAATGTTTTTTTTTTTTTTTTCCTCGAGAAAAACCTACGTTTACTCTTGAACTGGCTGGAAAAAAAAAAAAAAAAAGACTTATTCCAATAGAATGTTTGTTTTGTTTTTTTTTAATCTTCAGCATTGTGATTATATTAAAATGACTAAAATTAATAAGAAAAATTTTTGCTTCATAACATACGCATTTCTGTTTTGATTTTTGTTTTTAATTTTAAAGTAAAAAATAATTCAGAAGTGACGTATTAACTTAAGTGCGTCAGAAGCAGAACTGCTATTAAGTTTTCTTTTATTATTATTATTTTGACAAATTTAAATGAAATCACATTGGTGGCGCTTTTACTGTTGTTAAATCCGCCATAATACAGTAATTTCATTTTTATTTTACAAATAACGTATTGTACAAATGAATTCACGTCGTTTGCTTTATGCGATTTCTTTTGATTTCGTGTCAACTGTTTTGGAGAAAAAGAAATGCATTTGATACAAGTGTTAAAAGTTGTCGGCCAGAGCAGCTGTTATCTCAAATTTGATTGCGTCTTTGAACACAAAAAACGTTGGGATCCTGAAGTGTTTATAGCTCCCCACTGTAGTAATAGATGCTAATAATAACAAAGAATAAATATTAAATTTCTAAATTATGACTGTTAGCAGCTACTTAATAAATATCATATATTTATTAAAGCTTGATTCTATTCTCTGTTTGCGTGTCTACAAGCAGACGCTTTTCTCGGTTTCTCTCTCTCTCCATTTTCTCACACGTATTCGTGAATCGACTGTGATACCGGCACAACTGGTAAGAATCGTATTTCTTTATTTGTAACAGCTATTCGCTAATTTCTTATTCATTCAAATTCCTGTTTAGTATTCTCGTGGCGTAAGCGAATTGCATCTCTGACTTCCATTTAGTAATTTGAAAGGGAGAAAAGCGGAAACCTCTGCCTTGTATCTAAGTTTAATTGACTATTTTTATTAGAGGCTACATAATGTTAAAGGGAATGCATAAACATTAGATCTGGTTATTAAAAGTCCATGATTCATTGATCGTAGGTCTGATTACAGGGTACTACACTGTATTTAGGAGCTATTAATTACCGTACTGCATATGTATGATTAATTTTTCCTATTGCTGACATATAATTTGTTCTAAACCTTGAATCCATAAGTAATGTTCTTGCGTGTTTTGCTTTGTGTGGCTGCTGTTTAGCTGCATTCGATAAACCGGTGTAGTGAAGTCATAAACTTGCGTCTGAAAGCGTGAGACATAAAATATATATTAAAATAAAAAAGGATTGGTTATCGCCCGCAATTAAAATATTAGCTTTAAACTGTATGTCAGTGGACTTGTTTAAAAATCCGATAGAGGGTTCGCCTTTATTCGGGTCGGTAAGGCTTAGCGGTACTTTATTATAGAACAAGCCGAAATGCGATTAATACAAGGCTTGAAAATTCAAGTTCGGCGTTGCATTTCATTAATATCATCACGCCAAGGATATGCTAATGAGCTACTGTAATTCGCTGTCAAATAATTAAATATTATTAGTATAGTTTGATATCCACGTTCTACTGCATAAATGGTAATCAAATTATTAGTTTCGCATAATGTTCTTGCGGGAGGGGGATTTTCTTTGGTTACAAAATAAAATGCAAGATAAGACTAACCATGGAACTTCATTATTATACGGGTATCTCCATGGAGTCAGAAGACTCATCGCGGGAGACCCAAACTTTCAAAATAATATCTATCATACCTCTTCTTGAATTCATTAACAAACGAAACATCCATAACTGAGTCAGGCAATGCATTCCACTCAACAAGGGTGCGAGTGGTCCACTCACGCCCTTGTTAACCACACCTTTCCTTACTTTCCAGGGATGACCTCTTGTTCTTCCACCGCTATCATACAGCTGAAATATTTCCCCTGCATCCATCTTATAAAAATCTTTTAGTCATTTAAACGTTTCTACCACATCCCCTCTTCTCCGCCTATCAACCAACCTCTGCAATCCACAAGCTCTCAATCTATCGATGTAGGAAGCATTTTTTACACCACTCACCAACTTAGTCACTCTCCTCTGAACCCTCTCCACCACTTCCTCGTCTCTAAGGAATCCGGGTGACCAGACTTGAGCACAGTAATCTCATTATTCCTATAAGCAGGTTGGGAGTCTCACATCGGGCAATGAAATTCACCTGCGGTGAGATTTTAACCATCAACCTTTCAGTTTGAGAATAGGTATGCTATCTACTCGCTAATCAAGCCAGCAAATTTGTCCAAAATATCGATGTACTGTACTGCATAACAGTGGGAATTTTTGGTATCGCCGCCACCTTAACCGGAAGCAGTTCGCACGAGCTTTTTTTTTTTCTTCTTTTTTTTTTTTTAATTCATGATTGTTGAGACAGTGTGCACTGCAGTGAATAGTATCTCGACATGTTCAAAACCCAGATTCTATGGTCGAACCTGAACAACAGCATGACTGTTGATTGGAGCCAGTAAATCATGAATATAACACCACCCATTGGCTGGACAGAATCTATTTGCATTTCAACCATCCAAAATGGAAACTCTCACGATTATTAGCCAATATTATGCTGTTCATTACATTCAGATGAATGCAATTATGGTCATTTCTACTAACTATATTTCGCCTTTTTTGTTGTTGTTGTTACACCGCTGGCTAACGTACATTTTAGCAGGATGTTTGTTGCAGTCAGAACCTCGCAAAGACAGATTGTAACATTTTTAAACTTTTTGACATCCCATAAAACAAATACTTAAAAAATAAGATTTTTTTCCACATCTTTTAATTAAAATGTTCCCTTTTTAATTCTCTTTTCAAAAATATGCCTTGAAATTAATTAAAAGATTGATTTTTCAGTAAAATCATACAATAAAAAAAAATATTAGCGAAGTTTTTTTTTTTTTTTTTTTTTCCCTCAATTGGAACATAAATTTTCTCTTTTCACATCACCAAGTAAACCTTCTATACCGAAAATAAGTTAGGCAATCCAGAAATACGTGGAAATGTTTTCCTTATAGCTCAATAGAACATGCGCATTCTTCAACTTTGAAGAATTCGCATGTTCTATTGATTAGGGCATTCCCAGTTAAGCCAAAATTAAATAAAATTATTTCTAATTAAATTCCGTATTTTCATAGAAAAATGCACAAATTTCTATGGAATGGTATTTTTCACTTATAAACCAAAATAATTATCTCTGCCTAATATGGTTCGTTTGATTAAGATGGTTGTGACATTGTGTTTCCATGGCAACAAGCTGTAGTCTGTCAAAATTACAATACGACTGCCGCTAGAGAAGAACATAAAACATAATTTGACTCAAAAATGGGGAAACTGGTCTTAGATATTTGAAGTCTTCTGTAAATATGATATTTGTACCAATTGGTCCGTGTTCCCATGCGAAACATCCTAGCTTTAGGATGCAACAACAGATTTATGGATATGATACGAATCAAAAGCCTTTGTTGAAATCAACTTCTCACTGCGACCGCAATGACTCTTTGAATTGTTAGAAGCGTGTTATCCTATGGATGCAATGGATTTCTGCCCTGTTTCCCCATTTCAGTTACTTTTTACTATGTTTGTCATAAATGTAGACGAATAAGATCACCTTGATAACAAAAGGATTTTATAAACAATGCAAAGTTACCTGGTCTTCGGCGAAGGAGCTGTGCCATTACGTAAAACTTGCAAAACACTTCCCATGCATTGAGAAATCACAGAACACGAGAAGAGGAATGCCCATTTTATCCAGTAGATCTAAATTCTCAGCAGTTTAACATATGATGTTTCTTGGGATATGTGAGTATGTTTTGGAGTGATTTTCTGTTTCTTAAATATCGCAAAATTTTTATTTCTTGTTATTCATTTTAAATCACAAGATTTCACCCCTTCACTGGAGTGGGGAAAACTCGATACCCTGCTACATGCAGGAAGGACATTTTTGTCATATTGTGTGCCGATTCAACAGTCACAGAATCCTGCAAGTTTGATGAAATCGTAAACGCTTCTCAAGACCCTGCATCTTTAAATGCACGAGATGTCTCTGATTTAAACTTTTAGTTTAGGATTTAAAAAAAAAAAATTAATTCTTCTGAAGAATTATTCTGATTTCTGTAGACCGAAAGTAGTTACAATAAAACTCTTAGGGTGGTGTTACTGATTACGACAGAGAATACCGACAGAGTGGATAAATCCATGAACTCTGTTGATGCAGTAAAAACCTTCTTTTTTTTTTTTTTCTTATATAGAGAAATCTGTGGCGTATTCGTAACTATAAATTGACACGTATAACTTCTTAATAATATCTGATTGATTGATTTATTCTTATGGCAAAAGCAGCTACAGATCAATGGCTAGACCAGAAAGCCAATCCAGGGCCTCATCTGTCACCTCGTGGATGTCCTGGAGGCCACCACCATAAAATTGTCGCCTTGGACAGCCATTCACAATATGAGTGATTGTCTGAGCCACAGGGGAACAGTCACGATAAGGATGGTCTCCATTTATGCAGTAGGTAGCCACATCTGCCCTGGTTAGTTCTGATCCTGTTGATAGATGACCAAATCTTCCTAGGAAAGGCAAAACCAGGCTATAGAGCAGATCTTCAAACAGGAAGCCATTTGTTGGACCAGTGTTCTCTCCACATGTCAAGTGTTGATGGTAAGGCAGCTGAAGGGAGTTCGTTCATGGACCAGAAAGGGATTCGTGATTTTAGGCGAATACTAGGTGAATTTATGAGAGTCTGGTGCAGGGGTAGGAGCGGGTTGCTCATTATTTTATTAAATACTTTAATCGAGGCTTGCCTTCTCCGTATATTTGGTGGAACAATGTTAGAAAGGACGGGCAGCCAGGGGATGCTTCTCAGTGTCCCACTAATTGTGCGCATGGTAGAGTTTAGCTGGGTGTCTATAATGTTAGTGTGCGCACTTCTTTCCCAGACAGTGGCGCAATATTCTGTTGCAGAGATGCGAGAGCTAGTGAAGACGACCTTAGGACTTCTGCACCACAACCTCAGGTTGTTCCAGCAAGCCTTGAAATGATATTGTTTCTCGTTTTAACTTTGTTGGACATGTTGGTGATGGGTCTTTTATAGGTTAGGCTTCTGTCCAGGCTCACTCCAAGGTATTTCGGATGAGGCTCATGTTCTACCATTTTGTCACAGAAAGAGAGGTCGAGGTGTCGATTCGCCTCTGCATTATTCAGGTGGAATGCTGTGGACACAGTTTTTGTTGGGTTTGGCTTCAGGTACCACTGCTTGAAGTACACCTCCAGGATGTTCAGGTCTGTGTTCAAGGTACCAAGCCTCCTGGACCACTTGCAACACGGGCTTCCACAGGGTTCTGTTTTATCCCCTTTACTATTTAACGTCTACATGTCTGACTTACCACATACCAGCTCGAGCAAATATGTATATGCCGATGATCTCGCTATCCTACACCAGTCTACCTCCTTTGCCAACCTGGAAACAATAATGTCTGATAATATCTTATGATACTTAAGACGAACTATTTACATATTATTAAAAAGTTAACTACTGTGGCATACGTGCGAATTTATAGTTGCTTTTTTTTTTTTTTTCCAAATACAGATCTTTGATTGTTGTTCACTTTCTTTTCCCTAATCCAACTTCTTGAAGCTTCCCCTAATATTTTTAGCTAAAATGTTTTAAATTGGATACAAACACGCATGATAGACTGGAACTCGTATCCTATTCTAATGGCATACGAAAGTTTGTATTCATATGTGCCAATTTTTTTGTTTGTTTTTAAATTATATTTTTTAGTTCATTGGAGGTGGTGGATGAATTTGCTTCATGAACTCACCGAAGTTATGAATGCCTAAAAGAACGGAATGGAAATACAGTTATGCAGGGTGGCCCATAAGTCATGGAACATGCAGTAGAAAGGGCCTGTCTTTGTGAAGCAACTGCATACGTTTTTTAACATCACAGACTTTTTCATTAGTTATGAAAAATCAGATCAAGTAAATGCCTTCCATTACAAAGATTTTTTTTTTTTTTTTTTTTTTTTTTTTTTTTTTTTTTTTTTTTACGGAATGTTCCATAACTTATCGGCCACCCTGTATAAGACTAACCTGATCTAACTTAACCTAAAGAAAGGCAGAAACTTTATTTCGACAGGATTTATAGATGTTTACAGTGCAAATGCTACTTGAAGCCGAAGAACTTAGCTCATTTCGCTTGAGGAAGTGGCAACAGTTGCGATCTTCGTAGTAATCTTTTGTGATTGATGCTGACGCGAAGATAGGGCAGTGGGCCAGAATTTGTGTACAATTACCATCAGTTCTGTTGCACGTAAGATCTTGAGTCGGATTCCGGAAACAATCTTTGTAATTTAAATTGGGATTTGTGTAGCATGGCATGTTATGCTAGTCCTCGTTTAAGGTTGTCGTAAACGGAACACACGTTCTTTTCTCTCTCTCTCACCAAGGTTGTCTGTCTTTTCGAAATACTGACTCCTACACAAACAGAGCTGTAGACACCTGGTAAGGAGAAATCATCCTTGTGGTCTGATTTGCTTCAGGGAGGAGGAAGCTTGGTTCAGGGGTTTCTAGACTTCTAATTCTAGGAGTGAGTCCAGTCTGTCTGTCTGTTTTACCTTTTATGTAGGGTAAGGAGAAGGTGTATAATATTATTGGCAGTTGTTCATTTTAAGGAATTTGGCAAGGTTTTTTTTTTTGTTGTTGTTGTTGTATCTGTTTGGTTCGGATGATCTTGTTGTTCAAGACGCGTCGCTGGTCCTTTGGACAAAATTCGCTCTGCTCTAGATGCTAAAGTTTTGAAAATCCAAATTTTAGACAGGATGGTGACGTGAAGTCATGTGTAAATATTTGCCCGTGTGCTGGATTTGTAGTAAACTGAATCCATCCTATTGCCTTGTAACGAAAACATTCAAGAAGGCCAGAGGGTCCCCTCTTTAACTTTTTCGATATAAATCTGAATCAGGTGACGGCGGTAAATATTTTGGGGGAAACTATAAAAAGTTAGAACGAGCCTCTGGGATTTACGGGCAAATGACTAATACATCGTTTATACGAGGGGGGGGGGGCTGAAAAGTTCTGATAAACACTTAGAACAAAAATTAATTAATTTTTATATCTTCCTAAACGAAGAGATATTTTCTGAAAAAAAAATTTTTTTTTTTGAATAAAAGATTTTTGTTCTAGTCGTTTATCAAACCTTTCCAGACCCACCCCCATCGTATACTTTAGTCATACTCTGGGCGTGAGAGAAACGGAAATAATGCAAAGTTTCAAAGCCTGTCGCTTTCATGGACATGACTCTTTATCATCGAAGGCATTTCAGTCTGTTTTCTCTGAGCATGTACCTTTTAAAGTGTCTTTGATAATGCTAGTGTCAGCTGGCGAAACGTCAGCATGTAGATAAATAATTTAGTTAGTAAATTATTTGTAATCATTCCATTTCCATTAATTTTTGTTCTAGAAGCTTCCACATGAATCAACACGTCAGCTACGGAAGTTTGAATGTGGAAATACATGAAAAGTTTTACAGAGAGAGTGTGTGTCGGTTTGAAAATGTATACATTTGTCAGGCATAATAACCGCACTTCATGGCATTTTTGGGTAGGAAAAGCTAAAAAGCCATTTTGAATAAAACCACGCTCTGAAAAAAATAAAAATAAAAAAAAAACATTCAAGTATTTATAGAGTAATTTAATAAACGGTACACTACAGTTTTGAAAACGCGAATATAAAATCTCTCCAAGGAAAACTTCGTTCTTAATATAGTCGCAGGTACGAAACTAAAGCTGACTCATGGAGCCGTTGCATTAACAGCGGACACATCCAATTAAAAAGCACAACCAACGTGATACCAAAAGAAAAGTTCAAAGTGATCGTAATTAATATAAAATCAGCTGTGATTAAAAAAAAAAATAGGAAATTAGAAAATACCAAAGATGACTCACTAAAAAGCGATTTCTAATTAGAAAAGCGAGTTAATAATGATACAGGAAAAAATGTAACCACCTTCGTTTTCGTATGGGAAAGTGATCAGATTGGACCACGAGAAAGTCAGAGGAAACTTCGTGTGATAATATGGGGGGGGGGGGGTATAAGCTGTGGAGGAAGAGAAACATAAAGGAAAAGTTGCACAACCAGAATAACAAAAAGGCGTGTGGGGGGGTATTTATGAAAGGCACTGGCAAATTAACTGTTTTAAGTCCATTTTCCGTGTATACATCTCGCTTTTAGAACATCGCAAGAATCTTGTATTTAATAATGAAGCTTCGAAAATACAACTGCAAATTTAGTGCAAAAGAAAACAAATAGATCCTCGCTTTCTTCATTCAGTAACAGGTTGCATTGCGTACAGTAATCAATACATAGTTCCCCTGTCTTCCGAAACACATCGTCAAAAAAAAAAAAAAAAAAAAAAAAAAAATCCTTTATCTAGTCTGCAAATTTTAGTGAAATTACGTAATTGTGTTTATCTGTGTAATAAATAATACAAACAGGGGTGGCTCGTGCATAGGCACTTCGGAACTGCAGCACCTCCAATTTTTTTCGATATATAAATATATTTATTAATTTATTTATATTTGCTTGTAATATTTAATTTTATCATCAACAATCCTATACAATTCTCTTATTTTGTATAAAAAAGAATAAAAATCCATCTTGTAGCACTTAGGAGGGCGAAGGACGCTAGCAGCACTGTGTTTACCACAGTGTCATATTGCTACGCGCTCAAGCATATGCACTTCATAGTGAGATGCGAGCTATTAGCGTAATGCGGCACTGTCCGTCGCGCAGTTCCACTGTTGTTTATATGTAGTTTGTGCCAGTGTTCGTAGTGCTTATTGTTTACTCCGTCTCTTTAAATATTTGGACATTACAATTTAAAGGATTTACACTCGGGTCTCTTTCTATGCGGATTTGAAGTTAAGCGGTGCACGCCCGCAGATACGAGACCTTTCGACACTTCTGCGCATGTCAACAGAAGGAGAATGCATTCCGATAATAGGGTAATCCAGCGTTTCCCAAACTTTTCCTATGACGGAACACTTCACAAATCCTGAAATTTTCATGGAACACCTTGGTTATTTTGTAATATATTAATTAATTGTTAATTTAGCTGATTTATTAATATTAATTGGTTATTAATTAACAATTAATTAAACATCAAAACATAAACATCATTAAATTAATTTGTGTTGATTTTCATTGACATATCCTATTCTGATCACCAAAAATTTATAATATTATAAGTACTTACGAGTGAATGCAGTTTTCCCCTCCCTTTGTTCATCCTGGAGATTGCTGTGTATGCTGGAGGTGGATGAATCACTATCTGTTGCATCTCAAACACCTTCAATAAGCGATTTTAAAGTTTTATTAATTATTGACAATGCACCAAGTCATTCGCATTTAGAACATCCAAATATATAGGTAATGTTTTTTCCACCCAATACAACAAGCATTATTCAGCCATTAGATCAAGGCATAATTGCTACTTTTAAAAAATATTACGTTAAGCACACTTTTCAATTTATATTGGATAAACTAGAAAATGAATCATTAAGAGTAACTGGCGTTTGGAAAAAATTTTCTAGTTTGGACTGCTCAAATCATGTTGCATCTGCTATCGCTGAAATAAGACCACAAACTTTAAATGCTTGCTGGAAAGCAGCTTGGCCTGGATGTGTTGCAAACATCTTGTAGATAAAGCCTTAAGTGACGATGATATGATTGGATATCGATTATCGTCGAAGATCCAGAAAACGATAGTGAAGCGGAAGAAAAACCTGTCATCTTCGCTGCAAATATAATTCGAGAAGGTTATGACGCATTAATAAATGACACAAATTCTAAACGAGCCTTTAAATTCCAACGTGAGCTGAAGAACTGTATGTCTGGATATGGCAAGCTGTATAAAAAATTAGTGAAATCATCCTCGCAAAGTTTAATCCCTGATTACATTGTCAGAAGAAAAAAAATCAGCACAGAACGAGGATGAAGCTAATTCTGTTTGTGAAGAACCATTGCCTTTAGCGCTGACTATCTCTTCTGGTGATGGAAGTGATTTCGCACCAGTTTGCAAACGTTGCCGAATATTGTCTAATAGCGACAATAATTCTGATAACAAACTTAAAAAAAAAAAAAAGTTATCTTTCAATAAAATTAAATGAATAAAGCTTTAAAACAAACTTAGGCATTCTTATTTATCTGAATTTTTATAATCTTTTTTTATGCGATTTTGGGTTTATTTTAATTCATTGCTGCGGTTTTAGAAAATTATGGAACGTATCCCTAATTTTTCAACGTAAGTTAGGTCTTTTTTGTGCGATTTTTTATATGCGGTTTTCTGTGGAACGGATCTACCGCATAAAAAGAGGCCCGACTGTAATTGTAATGTCAAAAAAAAGTGCAAATCCATTCCTTTAATTGTAATTAAAGGAATGGATTTATTTTTAAGCAATTTTGAATTATACCAAACTGTATAATTTTATCGATAATAAAAAATATTTTTCGTTGTTTATTTATTTTTTTAATTTTTACTATAATTTTGATATTTTATCCAAACACGATACAATACACTGTACTTACAGTGTATTGTATATTTCGAAAGTTGCAGCACTCCCACGAGCCGCCACTGGATACAAACAATGTGGTTTTCGTGCGTCACAGTTTAAAACCTTATCCTTTTAGTGTATCGATTGCCTATTTAACATGTTACCTGGAGTATTTTTTTTTTTTTTAAATAAGGGATATCTAAAAGACAGAGCCTTCTTTGACGCAAACAAATCTTAGATCTTTTTCGGAATTAAAATGAATCGCAACATTAAAAGCATAACAAAAATAAAGGGCAGGAAGATGAATTTATAAAAAAAAAATGGCGTGAGAAGGGGGGGGTTGTTTTTTCTATTGGTTTTTTAATAATCGCTATTTAAACAGCTGTGAAATCTGAACTTAATTAGAATATTGCAACTGATTAACTTATTTATTCATAGCATGCTAATGAAATGATTTAGTTCACAATTAAATGACGAAAAGCCATAAATAAACTAAGATAGCGTAAAAGTGTGTGTGCGTGCAGCTGTTATTCGTTAATAACCTAAGTCTTGTACCTCCCCGAAGTGGCGCAGAGAAATGAGGTCTTTCCGGTTTTCTTTTAACCAATCTATTGACTTTTGCGAAGCGTAATTCGTATCCGCTAATTAGTCGAAGTAGCAAGCAGGTGGACACTGAACCACGTATTTTAATCGTCACTAATAAGGAATGGCAGGTTGTATTGTTTTTTCTGCCTGGGGCGAGAGTGTGCATGGATTCTCAACAGCCAGCCGCTTTTGATTGGCTCAAGCAGGGCTCTTCTTGTGATTACCAAGCGTAATCGCACATTACTACAAAATTGGAAATAAAAAGCTTTCTCCTCAACGAGGTGTTTTTAAATCTCAGCCACTCTGCTACTGTATACACGTTATGAGAAACAATTCACAGTAATTTTATGTTAAAAGTGTAGAATTTAATATGTTGATTGGGAATGACTAATTTTTATAACGAAGAGCGTAATATATGTTAGATAAAACCCGCACAGCTGATTACTAGAATCATCTATGAGTTCACTGTAATATTTCGATGCTCATTTGCTAGGTCTTGTTATGACCGAGATCCCCGTAGCCCATTTGGCAGAACGATGGCTTATTGCTTCTTTCGAATTGAAAAGAACTACGTTTGATTCTCGTCTTGACAAAAAGAATCTTCATATGGGCTTTTTCAAATGAAGGTGACCGAGACGTCTCATGTGTTGTTTGCTCAGGTTTTTAATCCCGCATACGAGCAAGTCGGTCAACGAACGCACGCAATTTACAAACCAAAAATACTGTTTTTAGTGGTGGATAGATAGACGGCGTTGTATATTGATGGTAGTGCTATTGTGTATAGTTGAATTATTATGTAGTGGACAGAGGTAGTTGTGTGTACTTGATTGGAGTGCCCACCCACGATAAGTCCGTAGTGGTATCACGTAATAATAATCTCTCTCTTAGTAAGACGTATTAGAATATTTTACTCTATAATATCACACCCTGAGTGAGATGCTCCGTCAAAAATAGTATCTAAATATTAACAAACGAAGCAAGAGCCTAGATGAATCCTCTGGAGGTTTTGCTGTTATGGTCTTTGAATCTTTATGTTTTGGAATGAATATTCTACTGCGAATTAATATAATCTACAATTATTCTAGCACCCCGATGGTGTCTTTCATTTGTACGGTGGGGGCGGATACCTTTCCTATGATCCTGAGAGTTATACTGGCGGTAGCATTACTAGCAGGGCCTCTCAAGTCAGCCAGGTCAAAGGGGTGTTAGACACAGTGAGCCACCCTGGTCCTCCAGGTTGGGGGTTTGAACAGTGGGCCAATAACTCCACTCGTAAAAAATCTACCGGTCACGAAACAAGTACGAAATAATCTTCACTGGACGGACACTCAAATGGATATCGACCCAAGCCTTGGAATAAGGAACAGATGAAAAAATAGGTCCACAGTTGACGAGGTTCTTACACTAAAAAAAAAAAAAAAAAGTAGTGAAAAAATGGGAATGTAATGAGCATGTCCATATTTTATTTATAGATTTTAGAAAGCATATGATAGTATTCACAGAGAACGCCTTTGTGAGTATCGAATGAACTTGAAATACCTCATCAGATAAGAAGTTGAATCCAAATTTGCACTAGAGGTAACCACGGCAACTTTGGGAGGATGGCATCCAAAGACACTTTACCGAGATGAGACGGGAATCCTGGAGTGAACTGGACTGGAAGAACTCCAGACAGAAAAAAGTGGAAGAAGTTGATGCTTCAGCAAAGAACCTCAGAGGTCGAATAAGAAAAGGAGAAGACAGTGATCCAAGAAGAGAAAAATAGAAATGAGTTCGTCCTGACAATTTTGAAGTCAGAATAACTCGTTTAAATATATCCATCGCATATAATGGCAGATTCAAATGAATTAGGTCTGGGGGCACAGAAAAAAAAGGGGAACGAAATGATCGATAGGTCTATAAAACTTCGTCATGTCAGAGGACCGCATTTATTTTTGAGGTCAATCTAGCCCTACTCTAAAAAACAAACAGTTTCAGAGTAGGTGCCCTCCCTTTGGACTCCTTGAAGGCGTCAGGTAATTTGTGTGTGTGTGTGTGTGTGTGCGCGCAGAAAAATCTTCGACAGCGCAAGTTAAAAGAGGTGGGAAAAGCAGTGTAGCTAAGGGAGGAGAGTGGAGGAGGGGCTGTCCGCCCCAGGTGGCACTTTTTTGGCGTTTAAATAATCCTGCTATATTGTCTATAAAACAGTAACTGAGTGATGAAATCGACCATTTTGCTAACAGAAAAGCAAGAAAAATAACATTTTAGAATGTTGGAATTGAAGTTTTACTTCAAAAATAAACATACTGTTTTAATTTCTCTCCCTGTACGTCCTTTTGACTTTTTGTAGTATTTTTGGTTTGTATTGAGAGGAGCGGCAAAATCATGGATGGCCCCTGGTGACAAAAGCTCTAGCTATAACACACACTGGGTGGGAAGGAATAAGAAGAATATATATATATATATATATATATATGCACTTTTGCTTTTCTTGAATATATATTAATAAACGATTTGTGGAAGCATACATAGACGTTTCTGTAATAACATGATCGCAACAGAATGCCTTCAAAACTTATAGTTTATTTTTAGACTCGCTTTTATATTAAATTTCAGGTTAAAAATAATTTCAAAGAACACTCTTTTATTATCTCCTATTTCAGTATTGAAGAAGTCTATTTCTGATAACAAAACGTGTCAAATTAATTATTATTAAATAATGTGAATCACAAATTTCCTGTTCTTCACTCGCTACTGAGTGAACTCATAGTTATGAAAATATTAAAAAAAAAATAAAAAATCCGCTAGGGGTAGTTTTAGCAACAAGCTAGAACGTAAAAAATAGTCTTAAAAATAATTGTTTTGATGTTTACATTTCTTTCTAGTTTGCATCACATTAAAATTGAAGAATATTTATTAAGGGATTAAAAATGATTGGTTTAATCCTGCATAATTTAAAAATGTTATGAAATATTTTTACTTCAAAAAAATGGCGCGTGTAGTGTTTTTCAGATATTTCTAATGTAATCAAAGGTTCTCAAAATATAGCCGTCTGCGTTTTATTTAGTTAGCTGAAAGCAATAGTGTGCTTTATAAAAAAATCTTTTAATATTCTCACTACTTCCATTCGTTAACGTCCGCCATCTGCAAAGTGACCTTCGATATCCATTAACTGAGCCATTCGGACAGTCAAATTATCTATCTGTACAAGTCGCCAGGTCTCGCTTCCGTCGGTTATATGAGCCGTTAGGTGAGTTTTATCGCTAAGCAGTTTCACAAATTACAACCTCCTTCTGCCAATTGTTATAATCTCATTCAAGCCTGCGGGCTGGCAACGCAGTGTTGATTCTAACGAGGAGACGCCATACTGAAGGGGAAAATAAAGAAGAAAAAAAACGGATGTCCCTAGATGGAGCCAGCTGCCATCTGCTAGAATTATTTATCCTCCACTGTTGCAAATAAGCCATGGACGTCTTCAATACTATATCTTCCAACTACATTTTTTGTATATATATTCAACTCACACACGAGAAATGATAAAAGCTACAGTGCATCGCTGCTTCGTGTGAACAAGTACTTAAGAAAGAAAAAAAGAAGGAATCTTTTGGCGAAAAATAATGAAACATGACAGTGAAATGTTTATTAAACCTATTGGGGATTTGTTAATGTTTTAGCTACTGTATTTCATTAGCTATCCCTCTTGTTTACTTCTTTGTAAAGAATTCTTCCTTCTCTATCTGCATTTATCTGTTCTTTCGCTCGCCTTTTGTCAGATAATGAAAAAGAAATCGTTAAAATAAAAATTAAAAAAGTTCAGTTTTTTTTAATTATTATTTTTATTTCCAATCTGTGCTTGGTATTGTTTGTCTGTGCGTCAGTAACACAAGCTGGTAAATGATAGTTCTTCTTGACTGGTGGACAAACACAACACGTACGCGCGCGTGGACACACACACACACACACAAAAAAAAAAAGACTGTTAACAGTTCTGACGGTTCAATTATTGTTTAATTATTCTTGTTAATTATTAGTGTCTACTTTTTAATTTATACCACAACATGAAGTAGAAATCCCCAATAGTGTAGCGTTGAGACGAGGAAGAGGGAACCTCCGGTGCATCCTCCTTCCTGCCTCGTCATCTTATTCTGACCATCGGGTATTCACTACATTTGAGTGTCATGTAGTAAATGCGAACCACGTGTTCATTTTAATTTATATTCACAACGAGTAGTATATCAGCACTTAGCTGATAACTTTATTGCCTGTTATATCATTTAGAGAATTATCTCTTTTTTAAATTACCTTTGAAATTACTTTTAGTTTTAAATAATATTTAATTTAAAAACGCCCTCTCGAGGTAAAATACGAATTTTATAATAATGTATTTATTTAGTAACCACAGTCGAGAGCTTTCAGCTGGAACATTATAGCAATTTCTGCGCAAAAAAAAATCATTAAAAATAAAACAATGAAAAAATATGTTTAACACTCGGCTGCACTTGGAACGTGAGAAGCTTCCTGCTGTTGTTATAATTATCAGCTTTTCTTCATTCAAAATTTATCTTGAATGAAGATAAATTTTGAATGAAGTGCAGACTTCATGCAAGGAATTGCCAAAACACTTTGCAACATCGAAGAACTGATTCTTTCTTCTCATTTGTAAAAATACAGAAAAAACATCACATTTTTGCATTTTTTTTCTGTAATTTAATAGGAAAGATGCATTTACTGTAGATTTTTTTACAAATACATTGATGATTGTAAGCACAAATTTCTTTGTTTGGCAGTTAGATGACATTTATGTTTTATAGGAGGAAAAAATGTTGGCTACGTCATCTTTGCACTGTTAAGTCCATGAACTAGGTAAGGAGACATCCAAGTTTTGCAAACACCCGAAACACGTTGATATTGCGACTTATGAAGCCTCCCCCGGGATGATCGAGTATTATTGTTCTGATATTTTTTTAAAGAACTTCACCATGATTTTCTACTTAACGGGATGAATTCCAAGAACAATTTTATTGTCCACACCTGGATTTCTACATCCATTTGACATATCAATCCAGTTTTCGATCGCTTTGGCGCGTGAGTGTAAATTGTGATGATTTACAAGGAACAGCAAGTAAAAGAAGCATCTCTTTTAGCTGATTTGGTGTTTCATTGCAAAGAGGGAGTCAACTGCCTTTGCGCATGGTAAAAACATCAAGAAAGTGACCACTTGGGATAAACTAGAATCGGATTACCTCAAGAAGTCGATTTGAGGAAGAAAACTTTCATGGTTTGTTGCTTTTGGGAAGCGATAGCGTTTGTAAATAAAAACGATAAAAGAAAGCAACAAAAAGCGCGACTGATTTTTGTTTTACTTGGAAAATTACAGATTTCGAAAGTTATAGCAATGGTTCAGTTTCCAAATTGTTTGCAATATTAGCCTAAGCAATATAAGGCTGTCAGGCCAGTGTGTGTTATGTCTGTTCCTTGCGTGTTCTTCATTTTAAAAACGTTTACTTGATTGGACTGAACTAACCAGTTGGTTTACCTGTTTTGCTTGATATAAAACCAGTTTCGGAAGAAAAAGCTGTCCCATCGCAGTATGAGACCGGCTAACTCAGCTTCAATTGAAAAGGCTTTACATCCTAGAACAAAAGAACCCAGAATTTTTCCAATCACCGGGCGTCGTCGATGCCAAAATCAATGAGAGCAATAGGGTGTCCGTTGAAGAAATGAATCCATTCCACATTATTTTGGTCCAAATGGGCCGAATTTTTAGAAGAGTTAAATGCCAGAATAAACTGTATTCAGAATTCGGTCCAAAATCGGTTGAAGGATTTGATCTGTTGAGGCGTCTGCTAAGATGCGACTCCCAGTAAATTCCCCTTCGTTTTGGTCCCTGAAATTTGTACAGTAGAATTAACAACTCAAGAAATAATCGGAACTTGGTTGAACTCAGTTGCTAGACGTCCTCGAAAGAGAAGTAAAATATTCATTATGATCATCATGCGTATCAAGGATTTTGGCCTAGCATGGCCTGTTCCGGCCTTAGAAGTCATCGTTGAATCTCTTAAGAGGACGTCCTGGTTTTCTTTTTCCTAATGGCTTGTACTTTAAGGCTTGTTTTGGTAATCTTTCTGTTTTCATTCTTTGAACGGGTTCCATCCATTTATATTTGTTAATTTTTTCTATTGCTGGTTCCTGGTTTAATTCTTTCATGATTTCTTCGTTTCTTTTGTGATCAAATGGAGTAACTTTGCAGTTTTTCTCATAAACTTTATTTCTGCTATTGTTAATCTTCGTTTGTCTTTTTGTTTTATTGTCCAGATTTCACTTCCATACGTTAAGATTGGTAGGGCTAATGTATTGTATACTTTCAGTCTGGTTTGTTTTTGAACTAGGTTTGGTTTAAATACAGAGTTAATTACACCTGCTATTTTTAAATACTTTGCAATATTTACAAATTTTGAAAGAAAAAATTTTATTTTGGATATTTTTTAAGTGTTCTAGTTCTTTTAATTTGTCCTGTAGAATCCATCGTCAAATAAAAACTGGAGGACTGATAATATTGAGCTGAGAATTGAATTTTTCCCCTAACGATGTTTTAAATGAGTAGTCATTGACTCAGCACAGCATTAGGCTTAAGCGAACTTCCTCACGTTTATCACCCTTGATAAAGTTCCTAGACAGAAACCAACGTGCCACATTTAACTTGTTGGCTCTGACGTTCGCAAAATCTTTTTTTTTTTTTTTTTTTAGCAGCTCACCTTTTAAAGATGAGTATCTGTCTGAGGTAAGAAAGCTGCAATCAGTCACCGACCGGTAGTTTGAAGGGGACGCGCTAACTAAAATTTTCACAAACCATTAAGTAGACTTGCCTCACCTACGGAAAAGGCGGACCTTTTCTACGCACGTACACGCTTACTCATTTATTACGTGCAGCATGTATTATTTTCTAATAAATATATTGTAACTTTCTACGCCTCTTCCTTATCACAGAAATAGCAATAATGTGTTATCTGGACGTCTTAAAACGTGAAGACTGTAATGTGACAAGACAGTGCCCTGCTCCCTTTGTTCTGCGAGGTGGCCCGCAGTTATTTGTAATTGGCGTAATAATTTTGGTGTGCGATGAGGCGACTCGGCGATATAGATCAGTGTCGTCGTAGTCATTGTGCTTTTCGTAGGAGGCGGAGCGAAATCAAAAGAAAAATACACGGCTATATATTCATTAGACGGAGCAAATATTTGACAACAGTGAGGGGTTCGTAATTTATCGAAATGTATTCAGAAAGTGGTCAGTGGAAGGTAGCAGTAGTTTTATTTGTTTAACTGGGGAGGGTTTCACTGTATAGTGAAACCATCCTCCCCCCCTCAATTATCAGGGATATTTTTCATCCAAATAAGTTCAAAGTTTGAATGGCTGTCGCTAAACAGTATTTCTGGTTATTATAGGAATGTTTCTCCTGTTTTCGCACAAGTTTCGGTCGCCGATTACCAAACTGCGTTCCTTTCTAAAATAATAAACGCGAAATCACGGATAGTATTAAAATACGAGTACTTTGTTAAACACTGTTGTGGTATTTATCTATACCGTAGATTCGTCGGTATAGATAGACGAAGTCCTTTGGTCGGAAAGACCTGGGTTCGATTCCCGTCCATGACTTGAGGAACCTTTGTCTTGTCTCTTTCGATTAAAGGTGAGTTAGCCGGTCTCATATGGAGGCAGTGCCGGATTAAGGGGCGGGCTGACTGGGAAGCTATCTGGGCCACCAAAACTAAGGCCAGCAATAGAGCCTTATATCTATGCAACTTTGAAAAGGCGAAGTAGGGTCTTATTTCTTATTAAAAGTCCATAGGGAGAGTGGGGAAGTGAAGAATGTATTGATAGCAACAATAAACGGTAAGAGTAAAATAAATCCCCGCTAGAGAGCAAGGACTTCACTTTATAACAGTCACCATCACTATTCATTATGCGTGATTTTTTTTTTTTTTTTTCAATATTTAAGATCGGATGGATCACAAAGAAATTAAATTAAAAATACCATATACTATAAAGTTGTTTTAATTGAAGCTCGAATTATAAAAGTTTAGTAAACAAATCAAAAATGTACATAATATTCAGTAGGCGAGGTGGAAGCGTGCGCAAAAGGTTGAATATTGGTACGACGCGGCGCATTGGCTAAAGCAATTAACTAATTTAAAACTCTCTCGGAAAAGTTGTCAAACAAAGGCTTTCTCCATATTGATTCTAATTTTAGGTGTTAGTTCATTAAATTAGAATTATATAAGATCTGCGTGGCTGCCGTTCATTAAATTTAGTTATAGGAGATGCAGCAATGTCTCGCCCACAATCTGTTTCATTTTTTGGTGTTATTCAACTGCTTTATACATTATTTTCAGCATCAGTTGCTAGATGGAAAATTTTAACTGATAATGTACCAAATTTCACTGTTAAAGCAGTATGTGAAACTCGTTGAGAGAATCGTATTGAAAGCATCAAGTCAGTTAGGTATCAGATTGTCGAAATTCATGATGCACTGATAATACTTAGTGAAAATTCAAGCGATGCAGCCACCAAATCTGAATCTTTAACACTAGCAGAAAAACTTTGCGATTATTCCTTTTTAGTTATGTTAGTGACGTGGTATGACATACTTCATCGGATTAACATGGTTAGCAAATCAATGCAAACAAAAAGTATGGACATAAAAACGGTTATTAATCTATTAAAATCATGTACGGAATTCATTAGACAATACCGTACACTAGAATTTGAAAATGCGTTGACTCAAGCTGACGAATTAGCAATGCTTTTAGGAACGGAGCCAATATTTACTGAAAAAAGAATAATTCGTAGGAAGAAATTATTTAGTTATGAATCTGAAGACACTCTTGTTACTGTTGATGAGAGAACAAAGTTTAGAATAACGATATTCAACATCATTTTGGACACGATATTAACCTCTCTTGAAGAAAGATTTGAAGAAATAAAAACGTACGAGCGAAATTGGGCTTTTCTTTTTTAATATAACTAAAATGGGCGATTTAAATGAATTAAAAAAAAAAACAATGCGTGGATTTGCATTCAATTCTTCATCATGAAAATAATAGTGACATTGACGGGAACGAGCTCTTTGAAGAAATTAAATCTCTAAACAGTTTACTTCCGGAAAACACCAATTCGCCATTGGAAACTTTAAAACTTTTAAAAGCAAATAATTTGCAGAATATAATTCCAAATACGTCGGTTGCATTGAGAATTCTGCTGACGATTCCTATTACAGTAGCAACAGCTGAGAGAAATTTCAGCAATTGAAACTTATCAAAGCATTTGCGATCAACAATGGGGAGCGAGAGATTAATTTCTTTAGCCTTGCTATCGATTGAAAATGCTGCTGCTCAGAAAACAGACATTAGCGAAAGAATAAAACCTTTTTGCAGATTTAAAATCAAGAAAAATATATATGTAAATTATAACTAATAAAATCAAAACTGTGAAATCCATAATATTTTTAATAACCAATAATTTAGTCATGTTTTTTGTTAGTGAATAGAAATAAGTAGAAATCTTGAAGTTATGAAATTATTAATCATTTCAGAAAACCTATACCTACTTACAATCGGGAAGTATTAAATATTTAAAATAAAATAAAATAAAAATAAAAACCTTGGGGCGCCAAAGAAGAAGTTGGCCCGGGGCGCAAAATTGTCTTAGGCCGGCCGTGTACGGAGGTACAAGATTTTTTCTCCAGGAAACTCGGGTTTTTTCGAATAAAAAACTTAATTGTTTAGTATGGAAATAAGCTGAATTTCCTCCGTCTTACTCCAAAACTTCTCCGGTTTCTCACGACACGTGTCTTTCATGACCTCACTCCAGTATTTCTAAATTTTAGCAAAGAGGGATTCAAGCTTCTTGAATGAGTCGTCTTTGGTGCCCACCTTTCAAGTGTCTTGAACCACTAATCGACATCGCCGTCGCTAGCAATCGCTTGCCAACCAGGCAGAGACGTCGTGAGGACTTTTGGTGCCTAGGGCCAGGAAAGAAAATTCTAAAAAAAAAAGAAAAACTCTAAAAATCTCAATTTTTGCGCCTACGTAAAATTAGCGCCTATGGCCGGGGTCACATTGGCCATAGCCTCACTACGCCTCTGCAACCAGGTGATCCAAAGAGATGGAACGCGTGCAAGATGAAAATTGTAGCATGGTATGTGCAAATATTGAGTGTTCTACGCATCTCTACGTGTGATTCCACTAGAAGTCGTCCTGCCTTCTTGCAACTGATGGCGCAATTTTACGCCATCTCGTAGTCGTATGACGAAATAGATGTTGCAAACGCTCTCTTTGGCTATTCAGTGCCACCCTTCCACCGTGCTGGTACTTCGTTTTTTTGAAGTGCTCTTGTATTTAAAGTCCAGAAGGGTTTTGTGGCCAAATTAGTTTTGGGAAAGTGCTTGAGAGTAAACAAAAACTTAATGGCCAAGTGATACTTCCGAAGGTTTTTCTGTTTTGCCTTATTTCGAGTGGCTAGGAGAACTTTCAGGGAGTTTCCCAGCGCCTATCAAGTATATTACTCTCTGTACAACAAATGGCTTAATTTGTTTTACAGAGAGACTCTATACTGCCATGCTATATTGGTCCCCGAACCTACAATTTGAGAAATTGTGCTTTACAAGGATTCCTGATAACCTACACGGCATCTTGTTGTGCAAGGCAGAAGGAATAATGCAAGCTTATTCCAAATATCAGATGTCCCTTTCCCTACCCGTATGCGTTATTTTGCAACCCGATTTCTCAAGAATTTTCTATGCTCTGAAGGTCTTTTTTTGCTTCTTGTAATACAAGTATATTATCTTAGATGATGAAATTGGCGTTGGTAAGCAGTAAATGCACTGGTGGGTTTTCAGGGTAGTAAAAAGTGGGCTAATTTTACCCATTCGTCACTTATCTTCAGTTATTTTGAAAAGAATTGGGCAAGAGGATAATTCGACGTCAAAGATGCTTCACACATTAGTGTAGATTACTTCGTCTTAAACATATTAGGACGATCCCAGTCACCTTCTTACAAGGTGTATGCTAAGGGAAGAGGGTAGTATAAAAATACAACAGAAACAGGCTTGTATTTTATCAACAACAACAGAAAAGACATCACAACCAGATTAATTTTAAGCAGAAATCCAGGGGCGGCTTATGCATAGGCACTGCAGAACTGCAGCACCCCCAATTTTTCTCGATATATTTATTAATTTATTTATATCTGCTTGTAATATTTAGTTTTATCATCAACAATCCAATACAATTCTCTTATTTTGTATAAAAAAGAATAAAAATCCATCTTGTAGCACTTGGGAGGGCGAAGGACGCTAGCAGCACTGTGTTTAACACAGTGTCATATTGCTACGCGCGCAAGCATATGCACGTCGTAGTGAGATGCCTGCTATTAGCGTAATGCGGCACTGTCCGTCGCGCAGTTTCACTGTTGTTTATATGCAGTTTGTGCCAGTAGTAGTGTTCGTATTGCTTATCGTGTTTACTCTTTAAATATTTGGACATTACAATTAAAGACATAATATTTGTTTTAGTTTTTATTTCAGAACATTATTAAGGTTATGATAATGGATTTTATTTTTAAGTAATTTTGAATTGTACCAAACTGTATAATTTTATCGATAATAAACAATATTTTTTACCATAATTTTGATATTTTATCCAAACACGTATACACTGTACTTACAGTGTGTGTATGTATATTTCGAAAGTTGCAACAACCCCACTATTTCAAACCACGAGCCGCCACTGCAGAAATCATAATCCATCTGGTCCTTTCTGCTAAATGATGAAATTTTACAATCGGTGGTACGATAAAAGCAGAGGCGGAGAGGCGGCACTTTGAACCTTTTTGAACTTTTGCAGTTAATTCTAAAATACAGTCTCGAGAACTTAGTTCCAAATATTGTAATATTACTGCGAATTTTCCTTACAATTGCTGTAAGTGTTGCAAGTTGTGAGAGGAGTTTTTCTAAATAAAATGGATTAAGAATTACCTACATTATTATGAAATGGACTTCGCCAATGTCATCGACTATTTTGCTAACAGAAAAGCAAGAAAACTTTAATTTTAACATTTTAGAATGTTAAAATTAAAGTTTTACTTCAAAAATAAACATACTGTTTTAATTATTTCCCTATACGTTGTTTCCCTATATGTAGTATTTTTGGTATGTATGGAGAGGGGCGGCAAACTCAGGGATCTCCCCGGGTGGCAAAAGGTCTATCTACACCACTGGATGAAAGAGAAAGTTTAGCCAAATTGTCAGTGCAGGAGTTTTCAGAAAGAAGGCACACAACAGCTGTTGTATTAAGTGTTTGCAAACTTGCGAAGAACAGGCAGAGATAACTGTCGCACCACGTGATCATTCATTCTGCTGGGTTTCAAAGTGTTTGACGATTTGAATATTCAGGCATTACGTGTTTCTTAATTAAATAACATAGCCTTGAATAATCTTATTGTATACGGTGAAAAACAGGATTATTACAAAGGAATTATTAATTCCTGTTCGACAAGAACAGCTAAAATTGTCAATCCTGCGATTTGTCGAAAGATGGCCTCACGTGAAGGGTGCTTGCTTGGCAACTGTTAACAGCGTCGGTTAGGACGGACACATAAAGTCAACGTACGAGTTGCGTGTGTTTTGTAGGAATAAAAACCCTGTCGCCTTGTTATGAGACCGGTCGAAACGCTTTGTAAAACAGTTTCGAAATGTTCGGAATCGTAGACAACGTTCGAATTCGGGATTTTGTAAGTGGTAGTTCGTGCAGGCACTTCGAATGCCGTTGGTCTCAGTTGCCTTCGTTTAAAGGGAAAGTCCTTGTCCGATTGTTTTTAATCTGATGTAAGGTGCGATATGCAATCCCATTTTAACAGGAATTAATTTTCCCCTTCACATCTCAACTGTTTGGTCTGTTGTTTTGTTTTTTCATGAATGTTTTACGATCCAGCATTCGCAACTATAAAAACACGAGCAGTTGCTAGACATACACACGTGTGACTACAAACCCACTGAACTAGCTTCTCTCCCTCCTTCTTTCGCTCTCTCCTCTGAAACAGGCTTCCTCACCAGGTATTTCCCATGGCCTACAACCTCCAGCCATTCGAACAGAATATCCGTCGATTCCTACTCTCTCTTTCTCTCTCTCTCTCTCGGGTCCCTACCTGCACATGACACTAGTCTGTTGTGTCCCCTAGAGTGTGGGACTGATGTCGGGGACAGAACTCTTTTGCCCAGCACAGCTGCTACATTCCAATGCCACTAACCTTCCCCAGCAGGATGGGATTTGTTATTTAACTATTTTTAAGGAACGACTGATTCCTTCGTTCATTCCCTTCACGCCGTCGTAAACGGAGAGCAGAAGTTAGCTTTTCTTTTTTCTTTCTTTTTCCTTTTCCTAGGGTTGTGTAAGACATTAGAAACTCCGTTGTCTAAAGGCTATTATAGCCGAAGACACCGTGCGGCACAATTTATTAAGTGGACCTCACAGTTTGGGGAATGTCAGTCTCTGCCTCTGGGCGACAGGTGGGGATCTTCGTGACTCATCACTTACGTGACGTCGGTTACCCAGTTGCGGAAAAACACTACGTCTGAACGAATCGGACGGACTTCTTGCATTGAACGTGCGTGCACAAATCTCGGTGACCTCGGGCATTTTCCCGCGCTCTCTGTCGGTTGTAATGATGGAGAGCTGAAAGCCGATTGTCCGTAACGCGGGACACAGATACGGCTATAATTAGAATTTAATTTATGAACTAACACGGCGTGTGTGTATACGCGCCTCTGTTTAATCTCGAACCCGGCCATATTCATTTATCGACAGCATTAATTAGCCACATTAGAGTCGGGGAGGAACGTGACTCGGAGCCTGGCTAGTAGTAAACGACAGGTGACCCCTGAACACCGCACCTATGGCTGACACACCCTGCTCAGGACATCCCTGTGTTGAACTCCGAGGCTGATGAGCGGGGAGGAACGAGACACGCCTCGATGATGAGCTGTGGAGGGAGAAATCGGTAGTTGCGAGGGAATATGGTGACCACTACCCGGAATGTCGTCAGATGTTCGCTCATTTTTCACGGAGGTTAAGAGGGGGGAACTTCGGCGTTGATGCCGACCTTTATTTTATGTACGACGTGTCCGAAGGAGTGAATGACAATTCGGTTAATAAGATCCCCTCCCCCCCCCCCCCAAAAAAAAAGAGGTTCATTTCAGCACGCCAAGTCTTGGAGCACTTTGCAGTCAGTGCTTTCTCGTGCCTTCTGCGCGCTACAAAAAGTGCGTTTGAATTCTTAAATGCCATTAAGAGAGGCCACATAGTAGACATCGATGTGAATGATAATCGTGATTTTAGTCTACATAATTCTATCAAGCACTCCATCTTTCTCCATTACATATGACATAATATTAATTACCAATATAGGGGCTCATTTAGGTAGTATGCTGGGTCATGGGAATTTAACTGCCCTACCCTCATTGAAAATGGTGATCAGCTGAGTGCTGGAAATGTTTTCAGAGCCAAAGTGCAGTTGAAAGAAAGACGAGACAGTGTGCCCATCGATTGCAAAAGACCTGAGTTCGATTCTTGTCGTGACAAAAGGAATCGTTATATTGACTTTCACAGCTGAAGATAAGTAAGCTGATCTCGCGTGAAGAGAGTGGGCTTTTTCTTACGAAAACTCGAGTTTTTCATCCGCCATACAGGAAAATCGACCAGAGAACACACAATTTACATATAAAAATACTATTAATGGGCAGTATATGATGTACTGCGTAAACGATGGGTTTAGAAGTGTAAGCGCTTGCGACTAGCCCTTGTACTCCTTGAGGTGGCGCATAATAATGAGATCATTAATTGTCCATCTATTGGTATTATGTGGAAATTGTATTTCAAGATGCTCCAAACAGTGAGATTTTTTATCCCTCCATTCAAAACTAATTTTGATGGATCAAGAGATGAGCGAAATATACTTTTAAATATACTCCACGTACTGGTTTTTCAAAAATACTTTGAGTACGGGCTGCTGTTGTTGCATTACCAGCTCTGGCAGGAGCCAACTAGCTATTTTTGTACCAATATAACATTGTTTTGGAGTAGGAGGGGGAAAATGTAATGTGAAGTGTCCATTATATGCTTGGTTCAGTTGATACTTGCAAGTTTAGTTCCCGTTTTGAAATGCTTGGCAAGTCCAGTTTGGAACTGCCAAGTCGAAGAGTAAACTGAAATGGAAAGCGAAATATACCATATTTTTCCGTGTATTAGACGTCCCCTTGTATAAGACGAACCCTACTTTTTCGAACCCAAAATTAAGAAATCAATATTTTAAGCACAAAACAGAACACATTTGATATTTTTTTAAACATTCAAAGTATATTTAGTAATTAGGTAATATTTTCAAGATGCATACTAAGAAATTATGCGTCACTCTCAGTTCCGGGCATTTCATTTTCTTAATCGTTTTTTTTTTTTTATTTATTTTTTTTATTTTTTTTTTATTTTCGGACATTTTTAAGGACTACTGCTCAAAATTGTTAATATATTAACTTACTCCGCCAACGAATTGCAGACGATTGGTTTATTTAGAAGCAGCCGTTAATGATGTCAATCGACAGAGTTAACAAAGGCTAGTGATTGGCAGAAGCCTGTTCGCTGAGACAGGGTACCAGCAGTTTCGCCACTGTAACTGCGGGTTTCTCCCCCGTGTATAAGACGACCCCCAATTTTTGGTCTAAAAATTTTAGAAAAAAGTATCGTCTTATACACTAAAAAATACGGTAATTTGTTCTTCGATATGGCTTATGTTGAACTTCGGCTCGTGTTATTCTATAAAAATTCTGGTATTCTATAAATATTAATCTTCGTTATATTAATCCTATCATCATTAGGTTTAGATTGTGACATGCGACATTGAGTGCAGCTGATAACGAGATATATCCCTTTAAGGTGATATCCCTCTGGCGAGATTAATGCAGCAGTGTAGAAATATTCAACATTATTCTATTATTGCGCCTTTTCGATTTTTTTTTTCAAGCAGTGAATAAATATTTGAAACGATCAATATATACGCAGTGACGCTGTCCCCTTATGTTCATGACAATCGTGACAGTAAGATGCTACTAAGGGATCGGAACATTCAGCAAGAAACGCACTTGATGCGAAGAACATGCAGATAATAGGTGGAGTTCTAGAATACGTCAGTGACACTATTAGTGGTATTACAAATAATAGTATTATTGGCAAGCATTCGTTTCCTCCACGTTCTGAATAACGTTATTCACTGCGGTTGTGGAATTCTACGGCGAAAGGCCAACCCTGTTTCGATAAGCCATTTCCACCCCGTCGCAAAAGTCTGTCATTGCTTGGTTTGTGGATGGTCCGTAACGGGCTCCCCTGGTCCAGCCAATTGTAGAAACTCTGAACAGTCCTGCATTGACGAACAGATATGAAGGAGGATGTGGAAACTTAATCGCATCACGTGATAATACAAACTAAAATTAGGCCTCAACATTTATTTTTAAAAAAAAATCTGATTTCTCAGTTTTGCTAATAATTTTTGCAGTATAGTCGGTATGGAATAGCTGCTTAAAATGTTTACTCAAGACTTGTAAATTACATTTTTCCCGCTACACAACCGTAGATTTGACCCGGTACAACGCCAGAAATATGTAGTCCAAACTTGTCAGTAAAAAAAAAAAAAAAAATAAAATAAAAATGGAGCCCTCGGCCTTGTCGTCCACATTACAACAGTCCGTGAAAATATTGGTGGCAGTTGTGTGGACAGCGCATGTACCTTATCCCTTGTACCATTTGTGGTTCATTTACCAGATATTATTTTTAAAGATTGTTAACGTTAAACTAATTATTATTTTCATCCGGGATGCTAATTTTTCAATTTCTCTTTTTCATTTAATTCTTTATCTAATCACGGTCACTTGCATAATAATTTGGAGTAGCGCGATTTACATGATCAAGTGGAAATAGATTCAAGCACGCAGCTTTCAGGTTAGCAAACAGATAGCAACATGTTTGTTATACTCTCCTTCCTCATTAATCGCGCAACTTTTATTACTGGAGTTTGTTACGATTTTATATCGCAATTAAAATTGAGGAAAGGCTGATCATGCATTTATTAGGCATTCCACAATATTTATTATTATTTCTAGTATGCATCCACGTAGTTGCCTTAAAATACGTTTTTCATTATTGCTTTTATACATGCTTAGATAGCTTTTTCTTAATATTAATATTTATAGCTATTTTGCCTATTTTCTTAAGGAGTACCCTTTGTTCACAAGGGGTACTCTTTAAAGAAATAGGCAAAATAGCCATAAATGTTAATATCAATTTTAGAGGAGTAACATGGAAAATCTCTAGAAATAATGTTTTCCTTTAATATATTTCCTTTTCTGTTTATTCTGTTATATGAGAAGTGCATAAACTCCCTCACACAAATAATCACCCCCATGTTACTGTGTGTGTGTGTGTGTGTGTGTGTGTGTGTGTGTGTGTGTGTACTGAATTAAACTCACTAGGAGTGAAGAAACTTATGTAGTAGTCGAAGTGTAGATCCACACCCCTATGAGTAAAGGTCCTGGCTTGTGTCGTAGGCATCGCTAGGTGGTAAATGAGCTTCGCCGCTACTTCACAACAAATACCTGGTTTGATTTTTCTCCATTTCTTTCGACATGCAATATCGTGGTGTTTTCGGAGTTATGTTCACACATCATGGAGAGAGATCCAACATCTGATTTTTATGGTACATCGTTAAAACTGTTATTCTGCAGACTAACCACTAGAGGACATATTCGATTGAACTTAATGCAGAAGGCTTCCAAGTGCTAGCGAAAACCTTGTTGCCACTGTTCTGCCAAATATACCTGAGGGAGAACAAGTGCTTGTATGTGGTGGGGGACTGCCGAGCCACGATTTGCAGAAGATTTAGGTAAAATTCTCCGTGGCATTGCTTAGTAAGAAATCTATTACTTATATCCCTCCGAATTTCAACTCGACCTAAACAATAAGTTAAACAAACAGAGAAATGGATTACATGCATAAAAAAACAAAGAGAATCCCAGAGCTTTCTGGATTCGCTTCACAAATATACCTGAAATCTCAACAATGTCCATTCTTAACTCCAATATCCAAAACCACACGTTTTTCTTAAACTCAAATGTCAAATTCCTCAGACACCCGTGGATCTCGGTTTGCACGCATCCAATGACTATTTTCATTGCAAAGGCAGATTCTGAGCACATGTTCGCTCTAACATATTATTCTGACATTTATAACTTAGAAAATCCACTTTTCGGCTTCTTCTACTAAAAATCTCTTCTCCTTTCTATCAAATCCATTTATTGCTTCTGTTGCTCTCCTAAAGCCTCCAACCATTCCTAATTTTTTTTAAAAATATTTTATCTACTTTATTTCAACGTTGATTTTCTCCAGTTCAAGTTTCCTAATGATTTCAATGTTCACAACTCTAGCTGAATTTCTTTTTCCAGCTATGCTGATCACGCAGATATCGATACCAAGATAGATATTTGCTATCACCAGATCTTAACAGATTGGTCACATGCATCGCAGATAACCCTTCTCCAAACACACTAGATATGTTCCTCACTTAGAATAAATTAATTATACTATGGATGTTGTTTGTCTTTAAGCCATCAGACTACGATCTACACATACCGGCCACTGGATTAAAAACTTTTCCTTAATGCGGTGTTGGACCTCCTTTAGCGACTGTCAGTACCGATCTTCTTCCATTCCCGATCCATATCTCGGTGAGATATGGCATGGAGCATTGTCGTGCTGAAACATGCAAAGGTTACCCAAGTACTTCCACAGTGTCGGAAGCATGAAGTTGTTCAGGTAGCCATTAGACGTCATGGTTTTGGTCACGTCCACCAATGAGCCAAGTCCCATCCAACTATAACACTCCTATACCATTTCCAAGCCTCTGCCAAACTTGACAGTTGGAATGATGCAGTCCTGTCGGAACCGTTCCTCGGATAATCTCAAGATCCAAACACGACCATCAGAGTGAAACATTCGGAAGCATGATTCTTCGCTCCACAAAACCCTTTTCCAATCATCTACGGTGTGAAAGACAGTCCGAAGGTCGTTTGGCGTTGAGGGAATTAATGTGTGGCTTGTTCGCAGCGGCTCCACCATAGTAACGTAAGACATGCAACTTCCTTTGGACAGTTTTAGTGCTGACGGATGTCCCTTCGGCATTTTCCAGGTTGACTGCGAGTTCTGCCGCTGATGACGTGAGGGATGTTCGAACATTCCGAGCAGAGCTCGTTGATCTCGGTCAGGGAGTGTCAGTGGCCTCCCATGGAGTTTTCCTGCTGTAGCACCATCAACTTTCCATCTACGAATGGCATAAGCCACGGTGGATATCTGTATACTGAGACGTGTGACAATGTCATGGATAGAAAGACCACCGATGTGACCCTCAACTTCCATTCCACGTTGGAAGTCACTTCAGCTGAACTTGGCATCGACTACATGCAGCACATCTCGCCTTTTATTACGAGACTTACGCAGACATTCCTTTAATATTTGCATATACTTAGGATCCGAAATTTGATCAAAAGTGACCAAATACTTTTATCAACACACTGTATACACACATACACATATGTTTGGAGGGCGGGAAAAAATGCAATTTTTTTTTCAACTATAAAAATATTTTTATTATATATTTTCTTTAATTAGGTACAGCACATACCCTAACAATGGTCATGTGATTAATGTACTTAAATTAATGTTGGCATATTTATACATTCATATACAATTAATATTAATAAAAATGCATGATAAGAGTAAAACATATCTAAAATGTTCTAGGATATAGAAAAAAATAAGAAAATCATGCGATGAATTTTATTTGCGTTTATCTCAACACTTTCTTTTTGCGAGCTGATTGCATGTAAGTCATTTTGTAGCATGGGTTGACTTGCGTTTCACATTTCGTTGAATGTTTTTATCTTCAAAATCTATTTCTCTTTAATTTAAAGTTACTGTAGGTAACACTCAGGTGTTATTTCGGAAGAGAAGGATTTATCTAAGAGGAAAAACATTCTAGTTTTGTGGTAAGTAATAAGATAGATTTTCAGTATAAAAAAAAATAATAATAATTTGTCATCTCAAAAAAACAAACAAACAAACTTTGTTTTAACAGACTGGTTACTGCATAGAAACGCAGACAGCCGGTGATGATAGCAAGTAATCACTAGCAAATGCAATATCCATCCACTTCTCGTCCCCTTGAGTCCCCGAAGTAATGGTTTTATACAATTAATGCATTCCGTTTGCCATTCCTCTGCTGCATCCCCTAAGGGCAAGTATTTAAGTCTAAAGAACTGTTTGTTCAGTGGGTAGGTTTTCTGTTGAGGGACGAAAAATCCGAGAGAAAAAACCCTCCACCGCCGTATATAAGACCGGCTAACTCACCGTTTGATTGAAAATACCTGATGAAGGTTCCTCACGTCATAGACGGGATTCGAACCCCGAGTCTTTCCAACCAAAGGGCTCCTGTAAAAGACCTGAGCTACAGAGGCCCGTATGCAACACATCAGGGAAGTAAAACCATACAAAGGGAAAACTAAACAATATAATGTGTAACGTAGGTTTGCGTATTTAAGAAGCACTTAACGGTGGGAACTGGTAACGCCAGGGATTCATAAACAGGGGTGCACATCTTTTTCGGACAACAAAAGATCTCAGTCGAAGAGCGTCCCTTACTCTTAAATGTCGGGAATTACCCCCAGTATGGAATTGCGATTAAAATAACCACAAAATGAGACGAAAATAAATACACTCCGGATTCTGAATTAGATGCGTATTTTGCATGCGATGTAATTTTAGCCATCACTCTCAACATTGTTTGTTGATCTCAAGGTCATTCACAAACTCGTTGTAATTAGTGTCCAGCATATCCCGTTGCGTGACGGCAATATATTTCAGCAGAAACTCATTACTTCAATGTTTTTAAATTGGATTAAGATCAAAGAAATGAGCCAACCAGAATACCAAGTATTTTGTTTAATCTTCGGCCATTTGAGAATATGTGACAAGAATATTCTCTTGTTGAATGTGAGATACGCCGCAGCTGCGCAGTTTTTCGAATACGACGAACCACTCACTGGTTTAACTATTTTTGAATATTATTTAAGGTTGGACCAGTATTACTTAACTATTAAGTTAGATAATAGTAAATACCGAACCTTAATATTTTATTATCGACGAGATTATTACTAGCAAAGTCGCCGACATTGGTTACGTTCACTTGCAGATTTGCTTGTCTAATAATTTTATTTTCAACTCTCCCGCCAGATGGTATTTGTTTTCATTCTTATTGAAGATATTTCGCACCCTATTTGTTTCCGAATTTTAACCCAGACATGACACGCACTATTAGCAGTTTCAGCTTCTAAAGTTAAATTTCTTCCTACTATTTTAAATAACGGGCTCGGTATTTATTTCTGATGCAAGATGGATGGTAGGAGAATTGCTCATCGCGAATGAGTTCAATTAGGTGATTCCTGCGTGTTCAGACATCAAATTAAGTACTGATTTTAACTGTTGCAGATGAAGAAACGGATAATGCAGAATAAGGGATCAAAGGCTTGCTTAAACACTGCGTTTTAATCGTGAATTTATTTATGAATAATTCCTCCGAAAAAACTCATTGATACGAAGTGTTAGTTGGTGCATAATTCCGACCACTTCTCTTCTCCAGCGTGGACCGTATTACGATCAAACTGGCGCTTTAAATTTTCTGCTATTTAATTCTATTTTTTCTTCATCACTGATGAAGAAAAATTGGACTAAAATAGTTACATACTTGTACGTATTTCTTGGAAGCGCAGTGACCAACTGGCGTTCTCTACCTCCCCCGTTTACCTGCTGTTCCGCCTTTCGAGGCAATTGGCAACTTCTGCATTCATTTTCCACCTTCCCTCCAAGTTATAACTTCACGGATCTTTCGCTGCAGTTAAGTAAGTTTATATCAAATGCCAGAATTATAAAATCAATCGATTTTTCCTCCTCCGAGTTGAGTTAAAAGATTGCTGATTGTTTTCCCGCCTATCCGTTGAAGTTCGGGAGACTCGCCGACATTTCGAAGCCAATCTTCCCGAAATAAGCATCCGTGACTGCTGTCACACAACCATGCAAGAGATCCGCTGCATGATGTGACGTTCTTTGATGGAAGACCCGAGGTGATCGCCGAGCACGTGAGCCTTTGGACCTTGAATAAGAAAATTTTAGGTGCAGTAGCCTTTCCGTGTTGGCGAAACACACGAAAGGAAAATTATTGCATGCATGTGAGGAATCTCGGCATTCGCTGTTAGCGAGATGATATATGCGTGACGGAGGATCGGTGTATGATGAGATAATATGCCGCTCTCGCCCCTCCGCATCTTCTCCCTCCCTCATTTTCCATTGTAATCGATGCTCGTCTTACTTTTCTGTTACAATCTTTGTTTTTGTAATTATTATTATGTTCAAGAACGCAGACCGTGCGCGCGCCTGCAATCTCCCTCCAAAAAGGTCTTCTGGCATGTTTGATGATTAAAGATTTTCATCGTCTTAGTGATCGATGCGTGTACAATATCTTACTTGCATTTGCTATTTATGGGATTTGAATGATTTCGGGCAGGTAGCTATTTACTTAATTTGAGTCTTAATGCATCTTAAGTTAGTTTTTTGTTGATTGGTTTGCGAGTGGAGGAATGTATTTGTTTAGTGTCGTTTCCTTGTCCTGAATATCATAATGTATAGTACACTCAGTCACCAAAATGTTAGAAACATCTCTATGTTAAATTGAATCCACCAGTAAACAGGCTTGTAAATAGCCTGTTTACTGGTGGATTATCACTCAAGCTTCAAAGCTCGAGCCTTGAAGCGTGCGTGATAATGGACGAAGGAGATAGATCACTGAGCCAGAAAGATCGTTGTTTATGTTGATAAACAACGTCCCAGTACTGTGATAAACAAAATTATGAGGTAAACCTTGGCAGGCATATGACAGGAAGCAGTTGGTCGTCGAGGCAGAGGAAGGAAGTCAGAAATCGAATAGATGTGCAACAATTGATCAAACGACTGCAGTCAACATGGACTGTATTCTGAATCCAAGCGTTAGACATTATCCGCATTAAAAGATAACAGACGAATGTTGCGAGTATTGTGATAAAAACAAGCAACCATGGCTAACGTCGCTGAAAGAGCATTAGACATTAGAAAAGTGGAGAGAGATTGCAGTGAAGGTTGAATCCAAGTTCCTCTTATTTCATGCGGATGGAAGAATATGGCGATAACAACACGAGGCTATACGTATCCATCAAGCAACGACTGGCAATGGAGTGATGAGCTGAGAAATGTACTCTGGTGCATCCATTTGTATTGATCAGGAATGGTTGCCATTACATGAATTAACCTTAATAGTTGGTCCCCTTTCACTGTATCTTATTCCCAATGAGAATGTCTTGGATGGTGAAAGAGGGGGGGGGGGGAGTGGGTGGGTGAGGACTTAATGTCATAAAATAACGTGGAATTAGGAATTTATGATACCAGCATCGGGTTATCTGGTTCATTTATTCGATGGGACACCAAAGTTTTCTTTCTAGCATATTCTTCTTGCATTCCAGGAAGTAGTTTCAGCTTTGCTCTGATTCCTCATACTCTTTGGCGCTATTTAAAGTTGGATGAACAACAGAAACCATTTTTGTTTCTTAATGTGGTTGAAGTTTGTTTATTGGTAATTTTGAGAGATAGCAGATCATTTCTCCGTCTTCTGCAGTGCCATGGACCTCCGCAGAGGGGAGCAAACAGGGCACTTGACATCCCCCTGGGATCTACTTGTGAAAATAATAATTAAATAAAAATTTATTGATGTCATGATTTGTCTCCAAGTTTCCCCCGCTGGAAAATTTTCTGCGGACGCTCATGGCCATATCTAATGACTTATGAAGTAATTAATGACTAATGATTTATGACGAAGTAATGCAGCATTCATTGATGCCGATTTCAATAACAGAACCACTGATGGCCTTAACTTCTTAAAGAATAATTTCGAAAATAGAAAGGAAATTTTTTATATGACGCTCATTTGACAAGTCGACACTAAACGAAGTCTTAAACATCATTTCTGAATTGTAAATTCCTTTAAACGCTGAAAATCTGTTGTTGAATTTCAACTTCCAGATGTTCACTCTTCTGGGAGTGGAACCAAGACCTTTCACTGTACAACTGTGCGTGATTTGATCGTCTTATTTCCGGTAATTGATTCCATTTTAAACGCATTCTTTGACAGTAGTTGAGACGGGGAAGAACAATACAACCGAAAATTTGCTAGGTATTTTCTAGCAAAAGTAGAAAATGACATATAATCCAGTCACCATAGTCCTTCCCTTGATATCTGGTGTTAGCATCATCAACTGTTATGAAATTTAACATCCATATAATTGGGTTGTTTATAATCATTCGTCAAAGAAGTGATCGCTCGCATGAATTCTGTTGTGAAATCTCATTTAAATGAAGTACATTCGCATAAACTATTTTAAATTAGCCATTTCCCATTGATATTCAGCCAGACATATGCATTTAAGAAAAGTCTGTGCATAAAAAAAAAATAAATAAAATAAATAAATGAATAATCAGTCGCCTAATTAAGCAGCTTTTGACCATTTAAAACATGCGCAGTTTATAACGCAGAGATACCACATATAAACATAACGCGTCTTTGAGATATCGAATGTTCTTTTAAAATAACTACACATTTTTACTTATAAGAATAATTGCTTAAAATGATTCTGCTTCATTTTACCTAGTGATCGGTATTGATCTAATAGGTGGCGAAATTCAGGTCACTTTCACTAGTTTTCACGCACAAGATAAACGTAAAAGAGGGCGCTACGAGTCTGATAAGTAATTTGTTTCACCGACTAGCAAGCGCTTGAAGTAGTGCACACAAAGACCAGTATTTAGGATTTTAATTTATAATGCGCAAATTTAAGCTGTGTGCTACATAATATATCATTAACTTGTCATTTCCGCTCATTTACTATTGTGAGTTAGCTATTAATTGTATGACGAACTTCAATAAGCCATTACTAATGATTCCTAATGATTAATAATTATAATTAATGCTGTTGGTTATTACGAGACGAAGAAAGCGCCATCTAAAACCGGACAAAAAACAGAATTAAATATGCTCGGAAAAAATAAATATAAAATTATTATTCCAAGAAGGCTTTTTAATGACGGAAGCTTTCTGCCTTTAAAGTGAACTACGATGTTCACTTCCTGAAAGTAAATTTCTGCTTAGTACCACCCACCGCTTAATGTACATACATCGGTGCTTATTAACATATTGATGGATTACTAGTTGTACCCCTACTGTTTGCTTTAATAACTACTTCATTGCAGAAATTATAAGATAATAATAGGGAGCGCTTTAATAAACAATTACTAGGAATATGCTTACCTGCATTTGAAAAACATAATTGGTCATCTTCTCTTCATTTCATTTTGCTGTTTTCAAAGCATCAAACGATTTTCATGCAATTAACGATGAAAATTCAATTAAATCATTAATACAGCACATTTCATTATGAATAAAAAGCATGATGGTGCTGTGTTGACTTTTTTTTAATCAATTTTTTTACATGAAATGAAACTTTTTTTTTGCACTCGCAGTAGCTCATATAAAATTCAATATTTTAAGAATATTAAAACAATTGCATTGTTGTGGTAACATGCAGACAGTAATCACTGTAAATATTTTCATGCAGATTATTTTAAAATCCGTACCTGTATGCTTGTGACCCTGTTAAAGACCCATCCGTGTGTGTGTGTGTGTGTGTGTGTGTGAGAAAAATGTACAACTTGTAATGGGTGGGATTCACATAAGAAATAAAAACATAAAGAATCACGTGATTTTTAAATTGACCATTGTAAGTCAAATAAATAACTCCTCTGATGCCTTTTGTTCCTGAAGGAAGAAGACAGTGCGCTTTGCCTTAAACATAACTTTTTCAAGATATGCGGATGTAATATTGATAGATATACATAAATAACAAGATGGTTAGGCTTATGCTAATATGTGAAAAACTAATTACCAGAAACAAAAACCTCTCCAACCCCGCATGAGACCGGCTAACTCACCTTCCACTGAAAAGCTCTGATAAGGTTCGCATCCTAGACGGGATTCGAACCATTTTCAGTCAAAGGGCTTCATCCAAACCAACTGAGTCAGGAGGCTTATTCAGTATTGGCACATTTAAAGACCACATACTCTGGAGGACTCGCATTACTTGAGTTGTTGTAATAACGGGGTCTAAATTCCTTAAGACATCAAGCACGTGTTTATGTCTTTGCCGTTAAATGTGTAGCACATGCATTTCAAATACTTTAAGTATTTTCTGCCCAGAAGACATCGAACCAAATAGCTCTGATTATTCCGATGAAGTGCCGGTAGAAGGGTGTCGTGGGCGGTATATTATTAAGAAAAGCAGGGTGGAATTATCGGCATCGTATGATCGATATAACTCGAGGGGTGTGCCAAAAATTGACAAGTATACACTAAGGAGAAATATTTTAAAGATGATTTACATAAGGGAGACTGGCGGAACAGAATGACTCGGACTTATTCAATGCATGAAATTACAAATTGTTTCACAACTTGGGATGATGCTGTGTGGTAGAGATTAATAAGAGGTGTGGGCAAATATGAACGTGACATTCCTTTCCCTTAGATTTCTCGAGGTAGAGAAATAGCTGTTATTGCAAGAGCATTTGTGGAAATTTTTAATTTTTTTCCTGTACAGTATATTAATATCTGGATATTTTCATTAAAATTTTTTGAGCCATAATTTTAGAAAAGCAGAAAAAATATCGTTTACAGGAAAAAAAACGCTATTTTGAACAATAATACGCGTTAGGGTTTAGGATCACAAGATGGCGGTATTTGTCTGCTGTACTCTCTCCCCGATGGGTTTAAAATCATCGATAACCATGGCCTGATATTTAGGTTACGACTAAGTGTAGAGATCGGCTCTGATTTCCAAAGTCGGTTAGAGCTAAAATAGCCCCCCCCCACTATTTCTCTTGAGAAATAAAAGGGCGTTACAGGATTTATTTAATTTTGAAATCAATAATTGTACCAGAGTTTGTATTTTTAAAATTTACAAGTTTGAGAGCCAATCAAAGAAAGAGAGAGAGAGAGAAATATCAGAGCGAATACACTGGGGGGTTAAGATTTTATATGTTACTCTTTATATATTCCAAACTACGGCACAGTTTTATGTAAATAAAAAAAATAGTCTGCAAGTTATTATTATTATGTGACACATCCACGGAGTCCAGACTCATGAAGGGAGAGTGTGCCAACAGCATCGAACGATTGAACTATGAACCGCGCTCAAACTTGCTTAACTTTTTGCATGAGCCATTAGTAGTAGAGGCTCTACCAATCGACCAAAAGTCATACTGATACATGCTGTATTTCAGCATCCCATAAAATAATCTTATGTTTCAGAAAGTGATAAAGGAAGGAGGTTAGGTACAATTTATAAACGTGTACCCTACTGGCTATATATATATATTCGTCTGCAGCTGGAACGAACTATCCGAAGTGAAAATTTAGAAAAATGGCCTCCTCCTTTTCTGCAATTCCTTAATATATTCTTGTTATTCTTCAACAGTGGTTCACAGCACTGTATGTGACTATCGGGTCGCTCTAAACATGCTTAACTCCACAGATGGTCAGACTGCGCTCGCTCCGATCCGATCGCAAGTATTATTCATTTAGATTTAAATAATCCTGAACTCTGCTCTAGAAATCAAAGATGACGCATTTTCAGGAAATTTTAGGACTCAAATAAGTATTTTCCGATGGTCTCGCACCAAATAAGAACTTCATCTACCATCTAAAGGCTTTCACAAACATCCATGCCATGCGATGGATCCACAGCCTGTCGGATCTCAAGGCCGGCCTGATTGGTCCAACTAGCTGTGATAGGAGTAGTTTCTTCAATTATCCAGAAGGCTACCACTTAATGAGAATTCGCTAATATATGAATTTCGCAACAACCCCAGGAGAGCCTCTAGCTTACGTCAGCAACTTCTAATGAAAGGTTTCGAGAAACCCAGGCTGTTTCTATTGAAGTCTCTAAAGCGTTTGATAGAATCTAACAGACTGGTCTCATGCAACCTGTTATGCTGTGTTTACAGCGCCAAGCACTTCATATCCTGTACGTAGCACTCACTTTCTAGCTCAGTGATTTTTTTTTCCCTTTCTTGTCAAGCCTCTTGACGACTTTAATATCTTAATTGAAAATAATGAAATATCTGCAATTTTTTATTTATATGTTTATCTACTTCCGGGGGGGGGGTCCTGTTGACTAAAATCTCTCGCCTTTAAATCTGCCTCCTTTCACCAAAAATAAATAAATAAATAAAATAGGAACAATTCGACTCGAGCTTGCTGACGATAGTTCCCAGATTCTTAAAAAAAGTTTTCTTTCTTTGAATTACAATGACTTGTAGCTTCTCCTAGCATAACGCACGTTACACCTTACAATTCTCTCTGAAATAATAATAATAAAAAGAAACAAATGATTTTTTTTTCTCGCTCCACAAGCTTCTTTTCACCTTAACCGCTACACCTATTTCGTTTACAAATTCTTATTCCTCCTAGGTATGAAATACTACTACCATATTCTTAATGAGGAGGCCTTCCCCACAACACGAAAAAACTTCTTAAAAAATAAACAATGTTCACCAGACGCTGTCAGATTCAGTGAAGGTCCCTCTTAAATTAGTCACTTCATTTCTGGTACGCAGTGACTCGACCTCCATCGCGACTCGTGGATATGATTTACTGAAATAAATATTGGGCCGTCCCTAGAGTCGATAGTGCATCTGTATACGCGCATGAAGAACGACTTACGTGCTTCGAAATCGTTTTTCAATCCATTCGAGACATTTCCATCCAAGAAATCCTCAGCAAGACTCAGGAAACTAACTAAGGGAAACCAAGGTGTTGCGAAGATCATAATAATGAAATGCACAAAACAACAAACAGGAGAGGCTTAGCAGTCGGACACTACGTAAAGAATTGCACAAGTTGGCATAAGCATTGCAGATTACACTCGTATAATGAAGTTTGGTCATGGAATCCTTCCAGGCTCCAACAGTTACATTTCCATGTAACTGTTGGAGCCTGGAAGAATAAATACCGATGGTATGTAATCACCTTTTTGGATAACGCAATGCTTCCCACCTTCTGGAAGTCTTTTTAGTGAACATGCAGCCATTTTGAGCAACTCAACTACGTACCGATGGAGACATATCCTCGTTGATTTGTCTGTCATTTGTATATTTCAGAATGTTCCTAATGTTTTAATATGTCAATTAAAACAAAGTTGAAAATAATTGTGTGTATTCCTTTCCAGTTGTGCTATTGATATAATAATATTTATCATTTTTATAAAAGAACTTTCATAGTGAGTGCCTAATAGGACTAAATTTAACTTGTTTTTAACGTTAATGATCACTTGTTGGTATCGATCAGATCGTAACAGAAACATCAAATAATATGAATGTTGTTTCACTGGATTTCGGTGGCATTCCAAAGTCTGACCGTCATATTTGGAACATCACGCATCAAATCTGATCCAGTTCACCGATAATTAGTTAATCGGACTGAAATCCTTGATCGTGAGTCAAACTGTTCTGTTTCTGTGCATTTGTTTCTGCATCAATATGGTGTACTCGCGGTTCAAAGAGCGCTATCGGCCCCTGACGTGTTTCTATTTTTTGATCTCCTATTTAGAATGTGTGACTACCTGTGGATCTTTCCGCTCGGAAGCCTTTATGGGTCGGAATGCGCCTGGAAGTTGATGGCATAACGGCGATTGCCAAAGAAACACGATTGGTCGGTTTTAGTCAACAAAGGCTGCGAACACACACGTAACGAGTTGTTTAGATTGGAGGGCTTGGAAAACTTCGTAGCCATCCCTGATATTATAAGAGCCATGGTCAAACGATCATGTATAAGTAGTCTTCTGCGGCCCAGACCAGTATTTATATGATTATCATGACAAAGGAACTCTTAGATAGTCTGTGATTAGCACTTTGACCCAGTTGGTTGTTAGTAGTCAAGGCTAACATGTGGTAAATACTCTAGATGAGGGGAATTACCACCACAAACACGCCACGGAGGGGTGGGGAGGTTAGGCATGAGTGGATGTACAGCCGCTATTGCCTCTTATCTCAAGTGTATCTGGCGTTCTGGAGGGTGGCGGGACGAGCGATAACTTAGACGTGACTTCATGACGGAGATCGTTGTCAAAAGCCGTGTTAATACTACGGCATTTGTCGATGTTATCTCGACTCGTTACTGCCAGTTTCCATAGAAACTGCTCCTATTTCTTGTTTTTAGCCGAGATGGGGACCGAACGGGAAATTACTGCGCAAAGTGAGGGGAGGGGGGAGGGATTTCTCTGATTTTTCTCATGAGGATTTCGACCGATGCATCGTTCCGCTAATAGAGCGGTGCAATAACAGAGTGATCGTTCTCATACATCGGCAGAAAACCAACCTCTCGGCCGTAGTAATTCAATCTGGGCAGAAGTAACTCTTGGTGCAAATTTGGTTGCGTCCAAGATGCGTAGCCAGCGACACGACGCGGATCGTCGGGGAGGCAACGAGGAAGTCACGAGTGTGCTAATAGAAGGAAACCGATGGAGTAAGAAAGAGACGCGTTAACCAGGCAGAATGACTGGGAGTCGGGGGAAAAAATATTTAATACCCCGCTGCTAATTCTGCAGCCAGTCACAGGAAAGAGGGGCGCTTACTCTTCCAGCTGCAAAATATTGTTTGTTACTTCAGACAGAACGATGATCTCGAATGTTAAGGAAATGAATCGTAAAACTGTCGAATGTTATACATCGGTGACAGGAAGCAGCCGTCATCTCTACATTCTTAATTGTGGATACGTAATTATGACATTTGGATCATTCGGAGTCAGTGTTAAGGCCAAGAGGCGGGTGAATTTTCGTTGTCAATTCGGGAGAAGAAATCCCACTTAAAAAAACTATGAACTGCGGCTGAGACTAGATAACTCAGCCTTGAATGAAAAATCTTAGAGGAGAATTCATTTCTGTCTGTAAATTGCGTGTGTTCTTGTTGCCGGTTTGGCTGTTTTATGGGGTGAAAAAATCCGAGTTTCCAGGAAGGGGAAAATCTAGCTCACCATATGAGACGGGATAACTCGCCTTCACTCATACATCACTTATGAAGATTCTCTGCACCGTGGACGGGATTCGAACCTAAGTCAAATACTCAAATTTACTTCGTTTTGTTAGGAAGGAAAATAATTTGAAGCGAAAAAAATAATCTTGTGGGATAGTTTCATAGAATTTTACTATTTTCTGTTTTCCCTAAACCAACATTATTTCAATAGGAATTCGTTATGCGCATGCGGAACTTGTTATAGCACGAGAGGGTTCTTTCATCTTCCTCCCTGCTTGCGCTGGTCATTGCTTGTAGGATTTCTTAATAGACTTTAACGCAGCTTAGTGGATAATTCATAGATGACGTGCTAATTTTCTGGGATGATTTTACGATTTTGTACCAGTTTGAAATTGTATTAGAAGAAGAGAAATTGCAGTAGATGAGGCACGATTTTACATCCTCCCCACATACACAGACAACTTAATGAATTACACGCTAAACTTCTTGACAGTCCCCTCAGCAAATTTAGTGCACCATTTTTTGATTTGTGTAGATTTATATACTTGATTTACATACAGTAGTTTAGTGCAGCATTTTCCAGATTTTTCCTACGACGGAACACTTCACAAATCCTGAAAATTTTCACGGAACGCCTTGTTATTTTGTAATGTATTAATAATTAATTATGGCATAATCATAGAGTATTAGTACACTAATGTATAAGGTGGCATGTTGACAAATATAAAATTACATTCAAATTACTTATCAATCACTGGACTATTGAAATCTTGTAGCGTATTGTAGTTTCATCAGGCCAACATCATTAAATTAATCTGTGCTGATTTTCATTGACATATCCCATTCTGATCACCAAAAATTTATAATATTATAAGTACTTACGAGTGAATGCAGACTTTTTCTCCTGTGTGCTGGTAGTTTTCTCCTCCTTTTGTACATCCTGGAAATCGCTTTGTAGGATGGAGGTGGATGAGTCACTCTATTGCGTCACAAACACCTTCAATAAGAGATTTCTTAATACTAAAATTAAACAAAAGTGCCTTGTCTCTTATTCATATTAAAATTTAAATCTGTAGGCCTATTAGTTTTAAAAAAATCACAGCACTACAGTTTCGAAACTTTCACCCTATAATACGAACGTGCGAAGAAAGTGTTCGGTATTACTAGATTTGAGAACCGGATACAGACTACCTTGATCTTCAATTTCAGTGGAATAATTTTCGTTGTACTTCCTTGCCGATTGGTCACTGGCATTTGCAACACAGGTGTTTATTTCGTTCAGTTTTGAGAACAGAGGATACGCCGCCCATTGTTGTAATCGGCTTGCAGACAATTTTTATGACCGGTCATAAACGGCGGTATTCCCTTTCCCGAATTACTTCCATGTTTAAAAATACACGGTTTGGTCACTGACATCACGGAACACTTATTCACTTTCCGTGGAACACAATTTGGGAAATCCTGGTTTAGTGCACGATGTTTGGCTGCAACTTCCCTTTTATACGATTCGTACTAGGATACGATGACGCTACATCCAACGAGCATCAGCACAATATTCTTATGGTCCGCAACTCACAAGTGAGATGCCAAGATCTTTTTGACTCTTAAAGTCGTAAGACGGATATGACGTTTGCTTCAGCGAAAACAGTGTTGTGTACATCTCCTGTACACAACATTATGGCAGAGCATTTTCAGCTCTTGATGTGACGTAGAGCCGAAAGTGATAACAGCCCAAAATTTTTTCGTGACTAATTTTTCCACAAGATCTTGTAAACCCCATATGTTGAACTCAGCTGTCTTAAGAAAGGACAGTCCGGAAAACCTTAGCTCGACTGATCGGTTATTATGAGATTCTAAGCGATTTGAGATGTAGGGATTTCCACATTGAATCTCTTTTCTTTATTTCTGTTTCATACACTGCTTGAGATGTTTGGTAGTGCGATATTATTTTACTTGGTATGGTTAGTTCATTAAAATACAAACTGAAACGCAGCAGTCATACCACTCTGCACATTATAAATCACCCGAAGGATGTATGCTCGTCACATATTCTGTTGAGTCATCTTACTCTCCCAAATATTTATTAGCCTTCCCCATATTTGTATGAGTTTCATACTTAAATTTATCTGTCACTAACATAGTTTTCGTTGTTCTGCTTCATATGGCTTTAATGTACTCGCAAAAAAAAAAATAATAATAATAATAATGAATAATATATTATTGATAAGTGTGGTGATTTTGGCTGCTCTGAAATTCTGTTAGTAATGTAATAGTTTTAAGGTGTGGCCACGATTTTGAAAACAGCAGAACTGACTGGTTTATCAAAAGGTGAGATATTCCGGGTGTTTAATCAGTGGGAAAATAACCCACATTGCTCGTCTAAGAGGCGTAACTGTGGTCCTAAGATGCTCTGTCAGGAACGACAAACAGAACTTCTTGTGTGCAGCAATTGATCGAAGCTTTTAATGAAGGCTGTTCCCGACTCATATCTCAACTGAACTATGCGTAGGGAATTGAAGAGGATCGGTATTGGCTGTCGCGTGCCTACACTAAAACCACTATATTAAATAAAAGTTTCTTTAGTGGCCGGTATGTGTAGTAGGTGGTGCACAGTTAATTAAAATATGATTTGATTCTCGATACTTCAGCTATCAGTAGATTACTACACTGGTGCCCAAAAGCTAAGAACAAAGTACATTTTTACCTGTATATGAAAAACGTTTCATGGCTACAGTCAAATGTGGCCATAAATTTATTTCCAGCATAATAATAAATTTTATTACACAAATAATGTGTTATAAACTTCTTCTTCTTCTTCAACGTTTTGGTTCCCCATGGTTTTCCAAATCACTCGGTTTTCTGCCTCTCCCATCCATCTCTCACTCCTGCAATTTTTTCCAGTTCATCTCTCCACCTTCTTCTCGGTCTTCCTCTTTGTCTTGCTCCATTGGTCTCCACTCTGTTGTTTTTCTAGTCCATCTCCCGTCACTGCATCTGGAAATATGGCCGGCCCATCTCCACTCAGCCTGTTTAACGTATTTTATAATATCCATGACACCTGTTTGAGATCTTATCCATGTATTTATCTTCCTATCTCTTAATGTTATTTTTAGCATACTTCTTTCCATGCGATGTTTTGTTGTTCTTGGCTTTTTGTTTACGGCTTCTGTTAAAATCCATGTTTCTCCTCCATATGTTAGGACAGGAAGTATGCACTGGTCGAAAGCTTTCCTTTTCAGACTCATAGGGATGTCACTTCTGAATATGTCTCTCATTTTCTCATAAGCCATCCATCCAAGGTGAATTCTTCGTTCAATCTCTTTTCTTTGGCACTCCTCAAAGGATAACAATTGGCCCAAATATACAAATGAAGTAACTTGTTCTATTTCATGGTTTTCAACTTTGACAGTTATACGGTTTATGTATTTATTCATCATTATTTTTCTTTTTTCTCTATTTATTTTTAATTCAATTTCTCTAGAGGCTTCATTTAGCTGATTAACCTTTCTTCCAGATCTTCAAGATTATCTGCTATCAGGACAATATCATCTGCAAATTTCAGATGATGCAGCCTTTCTCCATTTATGTTTATTCCTTTTGTTTCCCAATCAAGGCTTCTAAAGACTTCCTCTAGTGCAACTGTAAATAATTTGGAGGCATGGCGTCGCCTTGCTGGATGCCTTTTTGTATTGGGAACTTTTTCACTGTTTTTATATAATTTAATTACAGAAGTTGCATTATTGTAAATATGTTTTAGCGTTTCAATATATGTTTCTCAGTTCCCTGGGTTTCAAGTGCTTTTAGTGTTGCAGATATTTTAACTGAATCAAATGCTTTTCCATAGTCTATATAGGCCAGACATAAGGGTTTATTGTATTCAATTGATTTTTCAATGAGCTGTCTTAATGTGTGAATATGGTCCAAAGTATTGTAATTCTTTCTAAATCTAGCTTGTTCACAGGATTGTATTCCCTCTAGTTTAGATTTTATTCTATTATTTATAATTTTTGTGAAGACTTTATATATGGTGGGGAGTAGGCTTATATGTCTGTAGTGTTTAATTTCTTCCTTATTGCCCTTTTTAAAAATTAATATTAGAAGTGAATTGTTCCAATTTGTTTGGAAATTTTTCTCTGTTTTAGGCATTTATTAAAGAGTTTAGTCAGCTGTTTGATGACAGGGCTTCCTCCCAGTTTTAAGAAGTCTACCATAATTCCATCTTCTCCTGTGGCCTTTCCATTCTTCATTTTTCGCAGTACCATTTCCACTTCGCCTTGTAAGATCTCGGGAGCATCGTGTTCTTCTTCACTTGAGTTATCCATAACTCGAGTTAAGGGAATAATGTACAGTGCTTACAGAAAACTATGCGGAAAGACATTTCAGTATGGAATATGTCCACCCCGAACTGCGATGCAGCTCTCGCAACGTTGTACCAACAATAGCTTAGCAACAAGTGACTGTGGCAAACTGGCCGACTACTCCTTTAAGCAAGGATAAGTCTTCGTTTTCTTTCTGGAGGGGAATTTCAAGCAGCATTGCGTCTCCCTATTGCGTCAACATCTGCTATAGGGTTGAGATCTGGGGAGAGTGTTAGCCACTCATCATCATCATGCCTAGCAAGGATTTAGGCCTAGAGTGGCTTGTTCCGGCATTAGAAGTCATCGTTGGATCGTTTAAGAGGACGTCCTGGTTTTCTTTTTCCTAATGGCTTGTACTTTAAGGCTCGTTTTGGTAATCTTTCTGTTTTCATTCTTTGAACGTGTTCTATCAATTTATGTTAATATTTTTTAATTTTTTCTATTACTGGTTCCTGGTTTAATTCTTTCATAATTTCTTCGTTTCTTTTGTGATCAAATAGGGTATACTTTGCAGTTTTTCTCATAAACTTCACTTCAGCTGTTATTAATCTTCATCTATCTTTTTGTTTTATTATACAGATTTCACTTCCATACATTAGCACTGGTAGGGCTAATGTATTGTATACTTTTGGTCTGGTTTGTTTTTGAACTAGGTTTGGTTTAAATATAGAGTTAATTACACCTGTTATTGGAAATTAAGCGGATAAAAATCCTATGTTGTTATATAGCCAGTAAGTGAAACTCAAGATCGAGAACTACAATCTATATGAGTTTCAATGCCGAAAAACTATCGGCAAAGGCGAAGGCTATATAACAACATAGGATTTTTATCCGCTTAATTTCTATTAAGTTGCCAGAAAACTAGCCGTTTGGCTTTTCATTTTAATTACACCTGTTATTTTTAAATCTTGCAATTTTTACGTTTATATCTTTTTCATTTTCATATGTGATCGTACATCCTAGGTAGTTAAATGAATTCACCTGTTCTAAAATCTTGTTATCTATTACTATTTTAGTTCTTACTGGATCTTGCCCTTTAAAGGCCATAGTTTTTGATTTTCTGTGTTGACCACTCTACTGGATTAATACCCTTATCTCCAGAGGTATCTCCTCTGCTCGTGTACGATGTGGTGTGACATTGTCATCAATAAAAATGAATTTTTCGTCGACACCACCACGGAGCAGTGGAATATGACATTGAAGAACCTCTTTGCAATATCGTTTACCAGTCATGGTCGCTTTTTCCAGCACTTGTAGCTCGGTGCATCCATTAAGCACAGCCTCCCACACCATGACTCCAATACCACCGTATCTATCCCTTTGAAGAACATTCTCGCGATGGTATGCAGTACTACTTTCTCGCCAGATCACGTGTCGTGCAGAATCGGAGGGAAGACTAAAACGACTCTCATCTGGGAAGAGTACATTAGCCCATTGGCGTCTTGTCCAATTTTTGTGGATATAGTACCACTGAAAACGTGCCTAACCATGAGCTGTGGATAAAAGGACAAAGGCTAGGCTTTCTGACGTATAAGCCTACTTGTCGCAGACACAGTTTGTCGAGATATATTCGCGTACCTGTGCTTGAATGGAATTGACTTGCCGTGGTGCGTCGATTACGTTTTGCTTTTATAACCGAAAATCTACCTTCATGCTTTGTGGTAGAGCATGAAGAGGTCGCCCTCGCTATATGTTAATATAGCGACCTCTTAGCAAACGTCTGGAACACATTTCTTTGGTTTGAGATGCTGCCCAGAGCCGATACAACGTTATGTTAGATTCCAAACTCTCTGGCAATATCAGTAATTCTGTGGCCTTCTTCAAGCGTTCCAATAATTCTTCCCCACGTGAAATCATTCTAGATGATGATGTTTTGAGACATTACAAGACATTCAAGTTTGAAACTTTATTCCTATCCCTGCTGAAGAAAAACAAAATAAATATATGTTATGTTATGTTATTAATGCGTTAAGACTGCTTAAACCATCACGTTATTCCATTAACAAAAACAGCATATTGGAAATTAATTTCGATAATTTATAATATAGTTTGTGGAATAAATTCCGTTAATCTGAGCTCTTAAAATTTAATTTAATAATGAATTTAAATATCAACAAGCACGTTGTTAAAAAAAAAAAAAAATGCCAATCCATCAAAGTCACTTAAGTTCTTAAAAGAACTGGGCGTTGGACTGAGTCCTTGACTCTTTATTCCGTCATCTGATTGAAGAATATTTGTGTGGATGAGGTGTTATTGAGCTAAAAGCTGTAATCATGGCTGGGTAACGGCAATAGCCGAGCCTCAGTTACAACTTCATTGGCTATGGCTACAGCATTGCCATGTGTTACCCTGGAAGTCCTAAAAAGGATTGTAGGTTGTGAAGAGTCTTCTATTGGAAGCCCTCCCTTCTTCCTCCTCAAAGTCACTAGGACAGGACATATATGGCGCAGAGGGTGAAGCTTGACGCTTTTCATATTCCCTGTTGTCTATTTCGGGAGCAGTGATGGGAGAGATTTGCGAGCTATTTTAGCTCGCCCTGAGTGGGCAGAATGGTTATTCGTCGTTGGGTGTTAGGATGGCTTTCGGTCTTTTATGTTTCCAGTAGTCATTACCGTCATGGTTTCCTGCTTGTTGTATCAGTTGGTTTGGATGGATAGATGTCTTCATAAAGAATTTTTCTGCTAGGGAGCGTAGTAGTGGAGAGATGTAGGGGATATTTATGTCCCGCTGGATCTGGGCGTTCCTGATGAACCACGGGGCATCCAGAATCATTCGCAGGCATTTGTTCTGTAGTCTTTGTAGCTTGAGGATTTTTGTCTGGGAAGTATGGCTCCAGGCTGGGGGCAAAGTCACTACAGCAGTAGCTTGACTTTTCTACTTATCTTAACATATTTTAAAGTTGGCGTGGGAAGAAAAGTTAATTTAGCACACTGAAAGAGTTTAGTTTTTAATTTTAAATAATAATTTTCTGTTTTGTATATAAACTTATTTTATTTTATATAACTAAATAAATTATTTTAAACCTAATTTTAAAAATAATAACTTGAATTAACTCGAACTGACACACAAAAACAAATCGTCTGCACTTATTAACATATGGATACTTTGTGAATAAACAAAACTAAAGAAAATTTAAATTATTTGCACAGCATGGAAACTATAGTCGGCGCTCTGCATTTATTGAGGTATTAAAAACAGATAGGCCGACTTTGAAACTGCGCGTTCTTTTGAAAAGGTTTTAGTTGGAAGCCCCAGTGAGTAATGATTGCTTGTTCAGATTACGTCACAGCAACCAAAACTGTCACGAGTGTTTTATGTTTTTAATTGCGCATGGTCTCTGACAAATTAATATGTTCTATTGGAGGAAGAGCCTTTCCGCTCGCATGGCCGACATTTCAAAAGTGAGTGTTGTCCGACTACAACAGGACTGGACCCAAGTCTTTCCATCACAGGGTGGCTGCTCCTACGGAGGCTCTAGCGATAAATTAATGAAAAACTGGAAATACGTAATGAAGATCTTTTACCCATTTGAAGTGAATTATGCTATCGCTTGACCCCGGACAAAAGCCTTAAACCGTAAATGTATCTCTAGCTTTATCTAAAACCTTTCACTGCGTTCGTTACTCCCTGTAATAGGAGAACCCATTACTAGCACAAGTAGAAAGCATCGTGAACAATCTTGGAAACATTTAATCTACGGCTGATATCACCACCTTTTCTATTCTTTTCTTCACTCGGCAGGCCATCACTGTGTGCGCGATGCTACAAGTGAAAGAGATGGAAAAGATTGACCAAAAGCCATTCGTCTGCTCCTCCGAGTAATGTTTCGCATATTTCACTGTTAATTACGGTCGAGACCGAAGAATAATCAGATTTCCGAGTTCCTCATTACCACCCAGTCACCCGAACGTGTAATTAGACAGCCTGATATTTCGGATTATGACTTAGAGACCGTGCTATCGTGAGGTCAATCTGCAGAGGTTCGTGCTTTTTCGAAGCTTTATAAGATTGAAAGAATGCTCGAGACTGGGCCAACACCTTCCACAGCACTATCGGTACAATAGCGGGCCTGTTGTGACCTAAGACGCTTCCGATAGCAATACCTGCTCTAATCCATTGTTAATGCGCCGGAGAACAGAGCTAGTCCATCTTCGTTCTCCTCCGCTTTTCACGCTGATAAGATATAACTATCCCTGTGCGATGGAATCTTCCGAAAAGAGAGATAATGGTTTTTCCGCCTTGAATTTCTCGGCGCTTTACGATGGTTCTTTATTGATTAGAAATCTGTGGGAAGAGAAGACGTTGTGTTCAAATGCGGTTAGGAGGCTGACCGCTTATTATTTCCGTAAAAGTAATTTCCCAGAGAAATATATGCGCTTAAACAGCTCGCTTACAGCTAGGTTAATACATTTAACCCCAATTATTCTGGAAGAATAACGTGGCGAATAGAATGCGTGACGTAACCTCTTTAAAAATGCTCAAATTCTTTGTTTAAAAGCACTTAAATATTCTTTCACTGTGTATGTGTTCTTGCCTAAAAACAGAAAATTTGATTAATACAGAATTATTCTGCAATGTAGATATGCACAAAGCAAAAAATGCTGAAGAACTCATATAAATCTGCGTAGCTAGGAAGACTAAATTGATTTAATATATCGCAAATAGCTAGGAGGACTAAATAGATTTAATATTTAATATATTGCAAATAGCTAGGAAGACTAAATTGATTTAATATATCGCAAATAGCTAGGAGGACTAAATAGATTTAATATTTAATATATTGCAAATAGCTAGGAAGACTAAATTGATTTAATATATCGCAAATAGCTAGGAGGACTAAATAGATTTAATATTTAATATATTGCAAATAGCTAGGAAGACTAAATTGATTTAATATATCGCAAATAGCTAGGAGGACTAAATAGATTTAATATTTAATATATCGCAAATAGCTAGGAAGACTAAATTGATTTAATATATCGCAAATAGCTAGGAGGACTAAATAGATTTAATATTTAATATATTGCAAATAGCTAGGAAGACTAAATTGATTTAATATATCGCAAATAGCTAGGAGGACTAAATAGATTTAATATTTAATATATCGCAAATAGCTAGGAAGACTAAATTGATTTAATGTATCGCAAATAGCTAGGAGGACTAAATAGATTTAATATTTAATATATCGCAAATAGCTAGGAAGACTAAATTGATTTAATATATCGCAAATAGCTAGGAGGACTAAATTGATTTAATATATCGCAAATAGCTAGGAGGACTAAATAGATTTAATATTTAATATATCGCAAATAGCTAGGAGGACTAAATAGATTTAATATTTAATATATCGCAAATAGCTAGGAAGACTAAATTGATTTAATATATCGCAAATAGCTAGGAGGACTAAATAGATTTAATATTTAATATATTGCAAATAGTTAGGAAGACTAAATTGATTTAATATATCGCAAATAGCTAGTAGCTAGGAGGACTAAATAGATTTAATATTTAATATATTGCAAATAGCTAGGAAAACTAAATTGATTTAATATATCGTATCGCAAACATCGGAAATGGACCAAGAAAAGCAGCTCATTTGGAATTAAAGTCTAGAAGGCATCGAAATACGAGATTTATATATTTTTCGTATACAAATAATAAAAAGGTTTATCGTGTTGCTGATAAATACTTAAAGTTAGGTTTAATTATAGAAAGATTTTTCTCTAAGATAGAGAATAAATTATATTTGACAAGAAATATTCTTATTTAATCCTTTATCCAAACGTAAGTAAACAAAGTTTGTGTGTGATTATCTTCACGATTAAACCAGAATACAATTTCTTGTTAAATATAAAATAAGAATATTAAATACAACATAAAATTAACGTGTGCCAAGTTATATGGACTTAAGCTTTGGACTCGCTGTTCGAAAGGAGAATGCAAACGCCTTTCGTAGACCTCCCTCAGGCATTTTGGCAACTTACCTTCCCTGCCAAACTGCACACGGTGTGATTCTGCCCATCATCCACCCCAAACAATAGACATTGTCAATGCTTTGTTTAACATCACTCATTCACTTCGTAAGCCGTCTTCATCGTTATAACAGCAATTCCACGTCGTTAAATTTGTTTTGCAGGTAATTGGCTTTAATCCCTTCAGTTTCCAGTGTATTGCAGATTCGTACTGTCGTACCTTTAGTGGCAAATTCCTTGAACCCAGAGGCCTCATCCGTACTTTTCTTGAATCTCTGAATCTGTGGCTAAAATCCTGATGTGTCAATTCCTACCTTTTTTTTTTTAATTAATAAAGTTTTCAGTTTTTTACCTACCATAAAGATTGTTAATTTGATATGACTGGTGATGTAAGATGATTCTCTCTCTAAAATATTGTATTTTTTATTAAAAATACAACTTTTGTTTATTTTTATCGTGTTTAGGAGTTGTTCTTAATGGCAAAGAGTTTAGCTCTTCGAGCCAAATACGTAAGACGAATGTTGGAAGTTTTTTCCACTTGGTTAGACTATAAATTATATTGGGTTTTATCCTTTATCCAAGTGTTAGCAAACAAAGTGTGCGCCTGAAGTATGTTCAGGACTGAGGCAACTCGTAGTAAAGGTGGACCAAGCTCTCATCACTCCCTGTCTCAGTATCTCCCATAATGCAACGCACATCTCCTTGCGAAATGTATAATGCTATGCATTAAGGGAAGGATCACTACCCAGACCGGTTTCGACCTTTTTTGAGGTCTCGTCAGTGGGAGCCAGACCCAGAGGTGGTGATACTAAGGTGGAAGTAATGCAGGAGTCATATTTACCTATATGAGTTGCCGAAAAGTGTCTCACCTCCCACTGACGAGACTTTAATAAAGGTCGAAAGCGGTCTGGATAGTGGCCTTTTCCTTAATGCATAGCAGTATACATGTCCGCAAGGAGATGTGCGTTGCATTATGGGAGATACTGAGACATGGAGTTATGAGAGCTTAGCCTACCTTTACTACGAGTTGCCTCAGTCCTGAAGATACTTCAGGCGCAAACTTTGTTTGCTTACACTTGGATAAAGGATTAAACTAAATTTATTACACTTAAGACGAAGTTTGAATGAGATATGGCAGTTGTTTTTAAAAAAATAAAACTGGAAAAAATGCGCTGTGGTATTATTAGTCTTTCATATTAGTTCAGTTAAAATTAAAACGAATTAAAACGTAATTTATATAATTCAGGGCGAATATAAGATATAAAAATATTTATAATATTTTATTATAAACGTTTTTATATCTTTTATTTTCTTTCTTGCTTTGATCAATAAGGATTTGGTTTTCAAATCGGACCAATTGTAAAATATCAGACAATTCATAGCTTGAAAATCCCACGCGAGAGCGCACAAGCTTACAACAATATCTCAGTGGCGTATTCAAAGGTGACCACATAGGGCATTGCTCTCCTCATAAAAAAAAAAAAAAAAAAAAAAAAATTAATAATAATAATTGCGTGAATTTTAAATAAAATGACATTAATGAAACATTAAATTATATCAAAACTCAAGAAACATTAAAAAAAAACCTGAAGTACTTCTCGATCTTCTTATGATTTTCCCTCCCGATATCAGTTAGTCGCTACAACAAACGCCAATCTTCAGTCAAATTGCTTCATTACAGAATATCTTAAACGGTGTATTTCGCAACTCGTAATTCCAACCCCAAAGATGTTATTAAAACTAATTGACAGGCTTCTTTCTTGGCCACCAATTGACACTGCTTGACCTTAAATTTATTAGTTGTTATTAGGGCGAAATTGCAGTCAAGTGTTGCTATCGTCAGCAATTATCCGCTTCTCAGAGGGTTTTTCCGTAATTAAACAGCCAACGCAATCACCGAGCGTCATGTTACAGATTGATGTGTCGGAACAACCTGTTGCAGTTCCGATCACCGCTTTTCATGACGAAACCGGACAAGAATAATAAAATTTTCTCCCCAGCATGACGCGCGCTATAAAATCCACTTGAAATGATTGAAGAATAAAGAAACCAGCAGCCATCGTTTCGCTCCATAAGATGAAGATCGGCAACCCGAGTTTGCATTTAAATAGCTTTTTAAGAAAGGTTTCTTATTAATATTTCCAACAGCCGATAACAGCACGAACAGCTTAGACATTTTTAAATGTTTGTTTCGTTCGCCGGTGGACTATAATGCATCGATTCTCTCCACGCGCCACCTATCCGTACGTAAACTCCCAGCGTAGGATGTTCCTCACCGGCAGTGGTAATGAATGTCTTTTGAATCACGTGGCCATCGGTGGACGTGCTCACCTACAACCCCAATAGTTAACTGTCCGGCGCTGATTGATTAGTTAGGAAATGGAAGTGCATTCGTTTGATGGATTGTTGTTTTCTTTATTCTGCCGTCTCGCTACCCTCGGGATAAGCAACTGACTCTCGGAACTGTCCGAAGGATTGTGTGTGGAAACATTAACTGTGTGGTTTTAGTAATTTCGGGCTGCTTAACATCCTTTAGGCAAAACACAATTTGACAATCCGTGGGCAGAGCTCTTAAACCGATTCTAGTTTGCGGTGAGTAATTGCGTTTCACTGATCTACCCGAACCCTAAAGACGAGGTTGATTTGATTAACACCCACTTACGGCAGTCGCCATCTCAAACCGTATTGATGCATCACTTAAATTTACCAATTGCGTAACATGTGACATCGTAGCTATTTGTTACGATGTGCATTTGGACAGAACGAAGCTGCTTTAAGAAAAAAAAAATCATTATGAAAGTAACACCGTGGAATAGCGCCGCAAAATCTTACAATATGGGAAGAAGAAGACAACCTATAGAGGTACAGTAAAAACACTCAAAATATATGATGATGATGCTCTTTGTACTCTACAAAATCTCCGGTTTGCAGCCATTTTGAATTCACTTGTTAGATCTTGTAGGTATGTGAAACTAGTTGTCAATGTTACGGGTTTTGTCCGTACCAGGACTGTCCATCAGTTAACAGAAGAAACCATCAAGCAGTTAGGTTGCATTAACAGCAAAACAAGCTAAGCCTATGCCTCAGTTAACAATCAATCTGTTAACTGAGTACGTTCTTCTATGCCTGTATGATGATACAACTTTACTCCTTCTTATGAGACTGGCTAACTCACTTCATTGGAATAGTCCTTATAAGGGTTTTTCGTGACGAGTTATTCGAATCCTTTTTTTTTTTTTTTTTCAAGCAAAGGGAGTCGTTGTTTCTGACTGAACTACGGAGATGCGTCATTTGGTATAATATTCTGTAAGGGTTTACAGAGACGGGATTGCAAGGCATTTTCGCAAATTCATATGTTTTGAACTGCTCGGAGGAAAAAAAAAAAACTATAAATTTTTTATGCACAACTGCCTGGCTGGTGAATATAACTCTTAAGTGAAATTTGCACTGAAACATCTGTGAAAAATCTGTTTTAGGGATAAGAAGGTATATGAATGTCAAACACAGAACGAAAAACTTCACGGAAGAGTACTGCAGAGCCTTATTTATACGTATTCGTGCATGTCCGTCATCGAAAATCAGTGCACAGCTTTTTTCATTGCCCACGGAAAAAGCAGAAATAAATTGTTCCAAGTGGAGGATGCCGGCCTGGTTGGCCGAGTGGGTAGCGTATCCGCTCTACCGCAAAGGGGCTGCGAGTTCGAATCCTGCCATGGGCATGGTTGTTTGTAATTATCCTCCAAACTGTGTGTGGAAAGGGAATCTGCGACCCTACTACCTACGAGTATCTCGTATTCTCAGCCGAAACTCGGCCAGGTACGGGAGTGACCATACGGAGTCTACGGACGTCAAAATGAAAAAAAAAAAAAAAAGTAGGACTGGTTCCTCCTGACGGTAAAACATCGACAGAAAATTTTCCATGGGCAGCAAATGTATCGCTTGTTTATTCCCTGGGAGCAGTTTAATCGTTTAAACTAAAACTTTATAATTTATTTTAATTTGTGAAAGTCTTGTAGTGCAGATTTGCTCGTTCGATCAGCAGTCTGCTGATTGAGCGCGCATTTCAAGGCTCAGAGAAGGGACTGTTCTTCCACAGCCTTTGGATTTAATTTGCTCAAAGGTGACTCCTCCTTTTCAGTGTGTGGTCGAGTTGAAACTGCGTTATGGAACTGCCCTCTGGCGATATTATTTGCAATCAAAAAAGCGAAATAGATTCGATATTGCTGAAAAGGTCGCACTACATAAAAAAAATAAACAAAATAAAACTTTCAAAAGATGAGCCACGTTGGATACTTAACCACACCAGAATCCCCATCTTCATATCCTTTTCTTTTGGCAGACATCTTTAACTTGTCATTTGAACAAGACATTTCCCACCCCTCTTTAAAAAAGTAAGTCGCTGTTCAAGAAATGATACGAAAATAATTGCGCAAATTATAGCCCGATTTCCCAAATCTCCGTTGCCATGAAAAATAGAAAATCCTCAAATTCCTAACCTCCCGTGATTTTCTTAGCTGAAAAAATCAGACAAATGGAAGCAGTTTGTCTTGTCATATGCGCAAAGTGTCACGCTACGAATGGCAAGAAAATTGTTCTATGAACCCTACTACACTGAGAGAGGAGGAGAAAAAAATTAAAAAGAAAAAATAATAATAATTGCAGAATAACACGAATTCCTTTTTTTTTTTTTTAAGTTGAAATTGAAATACACACTCTGATTCTTGATCGCTGAATTAAAATTCGGCTGAGAAATCTTCTTTTGCACTGATTTTAGTTTTAAAAACTGTCTGAATAGTTACATAATTACTAATATTTAATTAGTAACTTGCGAATTGTTTAGCAAATTCTCTTAAATCAGTTTTTTAACGTAGTTTCAAATCTGGTGATTTTTGAAGCAATATTGTACAGATTTGTTTTTATGTCCCCTTTTCTGGGTATCCACTTACTGAAAACTGAATGAAATAAAGGCAATTTAGATAAATATTTAAAACAAAAAAAAAACATGCATAATAAATCTAAACTTAGTTTATCTATATGGTGGATATCAAAGTGCATATTACTAATTACTGATGCACAACATCTTCAAAGTTCATTAGCGCACCAGTCACTTAAAAAATAAACTAACTTTCATAAGTAACTGCTATATGAAAGTGATTAAATCCAATATATTAATCGCAAGAATTCGAAGCAAAATCATGCGAGGGCACGTGGCATGCGCGAACGAAATTGATTGTTTCCATGGGAATACGTACTCATTACGTCACGCCCATTTTGCTTATCAAAGAAATATAAAGTGTATGTGATCAATGTTTGTTTGATCACTGGAGAATACTTTTATTTTTTCTTTGTAACTCGGGAATAATTTAAATCGGGTCCTCAAGGCGTTTTAATAAATATAGATAAATGTTTCAGTATAGAGGGCATTAGTTATATACGCATTAACAAAGAACATTTCAAACATTTATAGGAAAAACAACGGAACCTCGAGGCTATTTACTTAATTTTTTTGTTTTTATTATTTACTTGATAGAATTTTGTTAAACGAGTTGCTTACGTGGCAACTGAATTTCCATCTCGCTTTTGAAAAACTGAGAAAATGTTTGAATTATTTGTGAAGCTCTTCGATCTTAAACAAGTCGAGCGATTGCCCCCCCCCCCACCCCATAGACCGGACCGGCTTTTCACACACACAAAACAAGAAACAAACGAACAAAAACAGCGCGCGTAATCCAATCCACAAGCCAGGGTTGGAGAGCTACAACAGGTGTGCGGCAACACGTCACCCGTTGGCGAGGTGTGAGATGGGGGAGGACGCGGAGTTAATACGGTCGGTAAGTGGAAGGAGCCTACATCGTGGCCCTCGCTGACCTCTACGGTAAACGTGGACGCTTAAATTGCATTCTCGTTAATTACACGCGATCCAGCCTGCTATTTACCGCAATCAACCTGTCTGTTTAATAACAGCGCCTCTGCTCCGTCAAATAGGAGAGGCCGTACTTAATCACGGTCTGACATTCTGTCCACGATGCTGCGGACTCGGCCTAGCCGTCCTGCCTCTCTGCGGAAACGAGTAATGCCGTATCACCTGCACAACACCTACCCAGAGCCGCCATACTTCCGTGTAATTGACATCGAACGTAGCACCTCCTCCGTATTCAAGGGACATGATTAGAAGCCGAAATACGTTACTTGACACGTTTCTTCAGGCTTCCTCAACTGTTCTTTTATTAGTTTTGCCCTTGAAACCTCCCCCCACTCCCCCCGTTATCTCATTTAAACTTAGTGAGACAGCTCACCTTAGGACTAACTCCACCCTCTTTATACGAACCGAAATTTGCAGGGCTACTTCGATACTCTAAAAGGGGGCTTCGTCGTTAATTCTGCACCTCAGCTTATTGAGGGCCCTCCCTCTTTTTTATTGGAAGCCGATTGCAGCTAAATGGAACAGATTAGTCAGCGAAAATTAGGGGATTGTTTCTTTGAAGTTTGAGAGGGAAAAAACTGACTTTTCCACTTATAAAGCTTAAATTTAAAGAGTGATTTATGGTGGTGTGGACTTAAACTAAACTGTTTAGACCGGGCTTCTCAACTCGCCTATTCTTGTATAACAATCCCTTATATTTTAAGTTATATTTATATATTAGTAAAAGCAATGGCAAATATCAAAAGTTAATGTGCGAAGTCCAGTGGTGTTTCATCGAAGGCCGATAATCAATTTGCTTAATGATTTAAAAGTGGTTCTGTTGCCATAAAAAGACGAGGTTGTTGTCTACAGGAGGACCCCGTAACAACAACACGAGGGTACACACGTCTCATATGGTTGCAGCTACAACAATGCGAAGTTCCAATCAAGCCTCACATTGAAGCCCTTCGTCCGCAGTTGAGTTATCTTTCTCAAAGTTGTTTTTCTTGATGTATGATGAGACTGTGTGAAAAGGTGGTACTGGGGGTTGGGTTGATTCGATTGGAATTACGGGCTTCAAGTCTATCGTATTATGTCTGCTACGTGCGTGTGCTCTCAGGTCTATTTTGTGAAATAAAAACACGAGTTTTCGGGGGGGGGGGAACTTTGTTATCTGCGTAGGACCTGGCCGGGGATTCGAACTAAGCCTTTTCATTCGAGAGGTGATTTTCGCTTAATCCTTGTGACTTCAGTGAGAAAGATTAGCAGATATTTGTGTAATGACATATGTAATGTGTAGCGCATTGCTTTGGCCAGTGGAGAGTAAAGGATTTTATGCCAGCCACATTGCTGAGTGCTGGAAGTCCATGCACAGTAATTAGGTTTACTAATGGCGTGTGTGAAAGTGTCAATGGGTTCTTTAAATTATTCATCGGTTTAGTCACGTGACTGCTATTGAGTCAGACAGGTTTACCAGATTCTTCTAGAGCTATTATGTGAAGAGTGTTGATATATTGTCGGCTTTATCTTTCCGATAAGTTTCCAAGATGATATTCTTGCAAGTTTTGTCTTTCTCAGGTATTTCTGTATTCCTATTGCTCCTTATGTATGGTAGTAGATGGTTTCTAAATCTGGTAGATTAATAGGTGATTTTTCTTTAAGCGACATACGGGTCAGTTTTCATTAATTGGGCACAGCCATTTCTTGAAGTATCAGTGTGTATTTACTTAGATTTAGTTTAAGAATTTTGTCTGCATTGGAAGTTAGTTGCTGGGTGGCCAAAACAGTGTCAGTGTATACGAACGTTTTTGTGTGTTGGGCGATCACAAAGATTGAGGCTGAACAGCACTGGTACATGGCCTAAGTCGTCGAAGGGTCCACACTGATCACTTTACATGATTTAAATCATCTTTGGCTTATTACTAGAGTATTAGCGCCACACTGGGTGTAAAGGAGGTTATCCGTCACCTTGTCTGTTGGGAGTGGCTCGAAGTAACATAAAATTAGAGTAAGGTTATTGCCTAATGTAACTATCGGCCCACCTATTGCGCCGACGTTTAGTTATCAACCTTCCTTACTTGCAAACATGGCGTGTGCTAGTTTTGTAGGGCAACAGAAATCAAAATAGTTTTCAGGGGTTTTGACTTTTCTTATAATGTTTTAAAAGGTTTTCTTAGTTTCACAGCCCTTCCAAATTTAACTAGATTCTCAGGGAACATAACAAAATAGATCCCAGAGTGCGTTAACATTTTTTATTTATTTTATTTTAATAATATAAATAAAAAATTAATAATAATTTTAATAATTTTTTTATTATTAAAAAATTATTGAATTTATTTTTTTAAATTCTTTTAAAGTTTTTATTTATTTATTTGGTTTCGTCATATCAGTCCCCTCAAATTTGGAATAATTTAAAAATAGGGTCGAAGTTAAAATTGAAAATAAATTTATTTATTTACTTTGAAAAAATAAGTAAATAAGTGCATTTCTGACTATCGCTTTTACTGCATTTTCTGTATTTTTTTGAACATAAAACAGTCGACTTGTAACAATCGACCAGAGCTGTAAAGCTGACGCCAGAGGTCGCATGGTTCCAGATTAAATCGATGTTCACGTTTTGTTGGTCATATCAGTAAAAAAACTGATAATCTTTATAAAGTAATTTTCTCTCTGTTTTTAAAAAGTTTTTCGATATGAACAATGTTAAATTCATTTGTGCAACTCTAAAATTATTAACACCGAGTATTCTGACAGTTTTGTATTGTAATTTCTTCATTTCCTTAAATACAAAGAGATGAGCGATCTTAATAATTATGAATTATTTGGAAAGAGCCGACCAACAGGAAACACATTAATACGTGGGCTCGTGTGACAACAAGCACTTTAATTTTCTCGTCTTGTTTTTTTTTTTTTTTTTTTTTATTCAGTGTCCTTTTAATTGTTCCACAGATTTTCTTAAATTTCTTTATCTTTTAGATAAGTTATTATGCAGCCTAAATAGTTAAACTGTGTCATCTGATCTATTATTTTATTTTCTATAACTATTTTTGATTTAACATGATCCCTGCCTTTAAATGCCATGACTGTTTTATTTTTGACATTTTTAAGTTGTATTGTTGGCTTATTTTGTTTAATTCGTAAACTGATTTTTGAAGGTCATCTTCATTGTCTTATAATATAATCTGATCATCTGCATACAGCATTGCATTGATAACAATTCTTCTGGTTAACTGGATACCTTGTTTTATTGTGGTTTTTCATATTTTAATAGTCTGATCAATTATATATTGAATGGAGTTGGAGATAAGCTACATTCCTGTCTGACATTATTATGATTTATTTCAATTTCTTCTGTTAATTTATTACCTAACCGTGACTGTATTTTTGTATCTTTATATAAGCTTTGTATAGCTTGTATCAAATGTAATGGATATCCTTGATTTTTTATTATATTCCTTAGTTTTTCTGTATGTATTTTATCAAAAGCTTTCTCGTAATCTATAAAGGCCATATGAGTCTCTAAATTAAATTCTCGTCTTTTTTTTAATAATTTGTTTTAGCACATAAATATTGCTGATTTCCATGTCTGAAACCATTTTGTTCTTTTGAGAGCAGATTTATTTGCAATATTTCGAAGTTTTTTATTCAGGATTTTACTGTAAATTTTGTAATTTATATTTAACAAACCTATTCCTCTGTAATTTCCACAATCTCTTTGTCTCCTTTCTTAAATATAGCTATAACCTCAGCTTGTAACCAATCTGATGGAAGCTCTCATTTCCTCCAACAGTTATTTATTAATTGTAAGAATGTAAATATTCTCCGCCAATATTTCAAAACTCTGTATTTATGCCATCTAATCTGGTTGATTTTCTATTTTTTGATACTTTTATTGCTTCTTTTACTTTTTCCAATTTTATCGGTTCTATATCAGTGCTGATTTCTTCATTCTTATTTTCTGCTATTAAATTTGGGTCACACCATAAATTCCTGTAATGTTCTATCCATTGTTTCTCTTGTATTATGTCGATTGGTTTCGCATCTCTTTCTTCGTTGTTTAATTTCCTTAATATTTCGTAGGCTATGTCTTGTCTTCCATGTATGTCTTCTTCTATTTTATTAATATATCTGTGTTCCACATTTTTAATGCTTTCTTTTTAATATTTTATTTTTCTTTCTAAGCACTTCTGAAGCTGCTTTATGAATTATCTTTATTAAAGTTTTCCCTTCTATATCTTCTCTGATTTGTGCTTATTTTAGGTAATCGGTTAATCGTGATTGATACATTCTACTGCTTTCTTCTTGTAATAAATATACTTTGTATGCTTGTTCTGTTTTTTTTTTTTTTCCTCATTTACTTCCTTTCTCCATTTTGCTAGTATTTCTATTTTAGAGATTGCTAAATAATGATCTGAAAAAATTTCCCTTCCTCCTTAAACATGCACATCTCTCAAACGTGAAGCTATTTTCTGATTAGTAATGATGTAATCAATTCTAGATCTTGTTCCTTTGCCATTCCAAGTATATTTATTTATATTATTTTTATTTAAAAAAGTATTGGTTATTTTAAATTATTGCACGTACAAAAGTTAATAGTTCTAGACCATCGTATTGTTGTTATTCATGCAAATTTCTCCATATTTTCCTAAGACATTTGGGATTGGATTATCTCCAACTCTAGCATTAAGATCTCCTGCTATTAATAATAGTCATTTAACTGTTTTTGTAGTTCCTCATAAAATTGTTCGGAATCCTCTTTCCTACCCTCTTCAGGGCATATATACTCCTATGATATTTAAGTAGCTTCTGTTTGTTTTTAATTTAACTGTTATAATTCGATCAATTACAAAATTGTACTTTTGTATGCTATTTTTCCATTTTTTATCGATAATAAATGGAAAAATGTATCTTTAGTTCCCTTTAATATCTCTTTTTTTTAGTTGCTTTACCAATTCTAATTCCTTTGTTTTATGCTTCGCGCATTCCTCGTGGCTGCTTTTTAAAGTGTCCAAGATTCCTAATCGGTTCTATCTGTTCTTTTAATTCAATTATTATTCATAACCTTCCATTTAATACGCAAAAATACAAGAAAGGATTGTATTGTTTTAATCATTTTCAGAGATTTCATTTTGAATTTTTTCCAGGAAAGTTTTAAAATGGAAAAAGATAGGAGACACACACACACACACACACACATCATGAACGTGTGGTTTACACGAATTTAAACATTCTTTAAAATGAAATCCCGACGGTTTTTCACTGAATATTTGTGGAGTTTCTCGTTACGTGGCAGATGCGCCCCACACTCGGCTGTAGGCCCACACGACTTCGCTGCGGTGGCCTGGCGCTAAGTGAAGGCACATCTAAACACTTCTAACAGCTCTGTACTTAGCGAGGTCGTGGGGCCGCACGGAGCTCATGTTCATGCGCGGAGGGCAGCAGGGATGTACTTCATGGGTCTTGGACCGGTACGGATGGGGGTGCGATTGCTGGCCGTACGTAAATTACAGGGCTTATTAGCACCTGAAGCGAGGAGATCTTTATCACCTACAGACCCTTGTCTCGAGCCCAGATCCCCTGTTTCACGCGTCCAAGTCCGGCCTGCTGATGATAGATTGGATCCCGACTACCTCCGCTGAACGCCGTCTAACGAGATGGGTAGTAGGGACGGTCCGCAGACCGTGCCGCTCTTGACGAGCTTTTGTGCAGAAAGATACTGCGTTTGTTGTGTTGCCTTCTCGGCGATCTGCAATCTCTCGGCACCGTAAGGACAGCGCGTGATTTCAGTGGGAACGTATTGTTTCGATTCCGTAGTTGCAGTCAGTCCGTCACTGCGCTGTGGGTGGGGTCAGCCGAGGGCATCACGAATGGTCGTCGCCCAGAATGTTGGCCGTCATTAGAAGTCGGTTTGTTAAGTGTAATTACGTGTCGATAGCATCAGCGATGGGCCCGGCCCCGAGCACAACACGTGCAGTTATGTGTTAACATGGCCGTATCACGATAATGGGCGGGCGGACCGCGACCCCGGGAACGGCACCCAGCTGCTAGGGGTCTCTGCTGCACTCAGTTAAGAAGGCCGGAGTGCATCCTGTTTCGGGCATGGTAATGAACAGCTTTAAGCAGCCAAACCGCCCCCCCCCGTCCGTTCTTACGATTATTGCAGACAATACTTCAAGTTTAATTTCTTAATTTGGGAACACCGAGATTTGCAGAGAGACCAATTTTGCCATCCGTTGTTTCGGAATGCACTCCCGTCATCATCATGAGTCGGACCGATGGACTGGGTCTGCGTTTCTCAGTGTGCTAACTCGCTACAACAAGCTGCTGAGACAATTCTCTAAAACCACGCAAGGGCTGTCTTCGCATTAGAAATGACGACCTTCAAGCAGAAAGATTTTTATTTTGCTTTTCTTCTTGACAAAAAAAAAAGTAGCAGAAATTTCGGAGTAATTTTTTATTACTGATCGAAATAAAGCTGAGATCCGATTAGTGAATCTGAAAGTACAGATTCACCTACCTTCTAATACCCTTTTTCTTAAAGATGTTTTTCTTAAAAAAAAAAAAAAAAAAAAAAAACTACAATCAGGCTCAGAAAATCGAGAAAAGTTAGGGTGGGTAAACAATAAAGACTTAAATGGTTCGACAAATTAACTTTAGACAGAATAGAATTTGTTCTTTTTTTCCTTCCACCTCCTCAGTAAGCTCGGAAATTTTGATAATATTTTGTTAGGCTGCTGGAGTTTTGTGAGATGGAAGGAAGACCTCCGATGGAAGATTGATTCTCCGAAGCACCCTTTAAATGCCTTTATGGAGGCCTCTGCACTGCGAAATGAATTGGACGAAAGAAAGTGTATATATGCAAATTATATATATATATATATATATATATATAAGCAAGTAAATTCTTTTTTGAAGATGCTTTCGTTGAAATAGCCGAAATTTGCTTTAAAAAAATGGAAAGGGCAAAATCCATCGGAGGAATCATTCTATCGAGGAGTGTGCAAATTTATGCAGTCATTGAGTGTAAATAAAATCGATAAGTTTATTGTAAAAGAAAAGGCAAAAAAAAAAAACGGAATCAAAAGAATAACTACTTAGGCAAGAATACAAAGTGAAATGAAAAATATCTTGAAGATTTAAAACAGGATACTTTTAAATGAGAATCCGTAGAAAAAGGTTGAAAACTTGTTTAATATTTACTACTACTACTGAGGGGGATGGATTAACTATTAGATAACCAATAAACCTTGCTCTAGAGTCCAAACATGAACGTTCTCACGTCGCTTCAAGCCTCCAGTAAGCAGGGTGGTGGAAGTACATCTCCCATCTAAAGACATTAGCATGCATTCGTACCCAAGACGGAATTCGAACCCGCAGTCTGTCCGAGACTGGTACGCTGACCAGTTTGCTAACCACTCTTGCTAATGCTTGGATGCGAAATGGAAAGTGGGTCTCGTCATTTTGTTATAATATTTTATTATCTAGCCAGCTTTACCCTACACTACCCCTCTTTAAAATTAACTACGGATATAAACTGGTGAGGCTCTGAACTCTTCCATTTAGCAGTTAGTATCCTGTGTGTGTGTGTGTGTGTGTGTGTGTGTGTGTGTGTGTGTGTGTGTGTGTGTGTGTGTGTGTGTGTGTGTTCATAGGCTGGTTTGCCTGTTTTCAGGGACAAAAAACCCGAGTTTTCAGGAGAGAAAAAATCACCACCTTTGTATGAGACCGGCTAACTCACCCTTTGATTGAAAACACCTGAAAAGGGTTCCTTTCATCATAGATGGGATTCGAAACCGGATCTTTTCAACTAAAAGATCCGGTTTCGAACTGTCTAAACCAGCTGAGTTCTAGAGAGGATACTAATTTGCTTTTATTAATACCAGTTTAAATAAGTGTTTTGTTAATTATTTAGTGCGTTCGGTTTTTGATCGTGCGGTTTAAATTAGGGCTGAATGCATAGTAACCGGATTTTGTCCATTAGATTTTTCACGTGCCAATGAACGATAGCGCCTCCGTGGTATTGTCGCAAGGATGTCGCCACATTCGCTCCTCTGTTAAGAGTAAACCGGATTAAAATTCAAACGTGCGGTAGTACAGCTGTTGCTTCTAGAATCGCATCAGACAAACCAACCATGGAACATGCGCATTGTACGGACGCACACACACAGATAGCGCATTAGTAAGAATGAAGCTGGATTTTTACGTTGCTCAGACAAAAATGCTGATTCCGCTAAACCATTTACGTAATGAAATTATAGAACAAAGCGAAACAAAGCTTTCAAAAAATATTACATGCAAAATAATAATTGCCTTTCTGGTCGTATTAGAAATGTTCACAGTGACGTAGAATGAAAGGCATTAAAAGAACTGTCAACAATATTCATCTTTTGAACATTCAAGTCTCGTGTTGCAAATGTTAAATGTGCAACGCGAGACTTTCGCGCGCAGCTTATTTCACTAATTTAAGTGAATTCTCAGAGGGATCGGTTTTCATACTAATTCTTCGTATTATTATTAAACTCATGGTTAGAATGACCTGAGTTCGACCCTGTCTAAGACCCGAAGACGCTTTCTTTATACGGGCTTTTCAGTTGAAAAGCCCTTGTAAACCCTTTCTCTTACGGAGGTGAAAAGGTTTTTTCCAATAGGCAAATCGGCCAGAAAAGACACTCAATTAATGGGCAAAGCTCGCATTTGTTAGGTAGATTAACATAGTTGAGGGGCGGTCTCATCAGGTCGAGTCAGTGGATTTCTGAATATAATTAATTTTGTCTTATCAGAGTTTAGGTGCGTGGAATTTTTGGTGAGCCGGTCAAAGAGCGAATTTATGTCATGTTGCATATTAACAGAATGAAGTATATGGTGGGGTGTTGCTACAGACCTGGCGGCTCAGTTGCAGGAGACCAGTTGGTGACCGTGATCATGCTTTGCCTTCTTGGGAAGTATATAATTGTATTGATGCTCCGATTAAAGCAGGTTACATGCCGAACCACAAAGCTGGAAATTATGATCGACTTAGAATCTTTGGTCTCCTGTGATCAATTACTGAATGGGGAAAATGTCAGCAATGCATGGGAATCTTTGAAAAAGTGCTTGAATGTGTCCATGTATCCCTGGTGTTCGAAGAATAAATAAGCTGGGAGTGAAATCGATGTGCAACCTTATTAAGCAAGAGATACACAAGAAGAAGATGATGTGGAAAGAATGTCGTGAGAATAAGAGTGAGAGGAGTTATGAAATGTATAAAGCTCAGGCCAGAAAAGTAACGAGTAGTGTGAGGAAAGCTAAAACGGAGTAGGAAAAGAAATTCACTACGCAGGCTAAAGGCAGTCCAAAAGAATTTTATCGTTATGCCGCAAGCAAAAGAAAGAATGAATATGGAAGAATAACTTTATTGAATGCAGATGGTACACGAGTGTCGGAAGGTAAGGAGATTGTTCAGTTAACGAGTGCTCACTTTGCTAAGATATACCATCCAGCTGTATATAGCATAGTGCACAGTGCTACTGCTACGTTGGATGAAGAGTTAGAAGTAACCTGGTTGAGAATTTGTCTACAGGAAAAGATTGAATATCCGCCCATTCGCTAAAGAATGTTTAGCCTAGTTGGCTACGCCTTTCACATGCTTGCATAACTTGAGTCTCAGCTCAGGAATGATACCACAGGAATGGAAAGAATGTATGATAGTTCCATTGTATAAGAGTGGTGCAAAAAATGGTTTCTAACCCATCAGTATCTCTAGTGAAGATTTTAAAGAAGTTGCTAAGAACTCGGATACAGAAATGGGTAGACAAACAAGCTATGCTCTGCAAGGAGCAACATGGGTTTACTAAAGAAAGATCACCTTTTAGTCATTTGCTCGTGTTTTATAACAATGTTACGGCCGAGATGGATTTTTCTAAGGCATTTGAGAGGAGTCCACACGAAAGACTGTTGCATAAACTGCAGAATATGCGATTGGAATATAATCTATTGACTTGGATCAGGGGATGGTTGACAGGCACATATCAAAAAGTGTGAATCTGCCAGATTTAAGGTGACCAATGGTGTACCTCAGGGTTCAGTCCTTGGCCCATTATTGTTCAATCTATACATTAATGACATCAGGCAGGGTCTATCATCAGATTTGCAATTGTTTGCCGATGATGCGAAGATAGGCAGGGCAATAGGGATGCTACTGATATTCAGTACTTACAAAATGATTTGAATAGGCTGGAAATTTGGCAAACGAAAATGGCTGTCAGTTCAATGTTAGTAAGTGTCCAGTTATGCACTTTGGCATGATTGGAGTTCCAGTGGCATATTATATTAACGGGGTTATGCCTTAAGAAACTAAGGATGCAAGTGATCTTGGCATATTGGTGGTTATAAATTGTAGTTCAAAGGTCACATGGCAAAAGCTGCAAATACAATGCAGAGAATAATTGCGATGTTGAAGCAAACCTTGACATGTAAGGATAAAGAAGTCATTTTGCCTCTTTATAAGGCTTTGATAAGACCACACTTGGATTACTGTGCGCCGATTTGGTCTCCTGGGTTCCAAGGGGATAAAGAAGATTTGGAAAGGGAGCAAAGAAGAGTTACAAAGATTATATCCGGATTATGGAATTTAGATTATTAGGACAAATTGCGAGTATGTGGATTGCAGACTCTGGTTAGCTGGAGAAAGGGGGTGATATGATAGAGGTCTAAAAACTTTTGAATGGGTGTTATAGCATTCAAAATGATGAAATGTTTCGTTATATGGAAGGCAGGGAGAGAACACGTGGGCATCCATGAAAGTTAAGGTTGTGGGAAGATATGACAGCTGGTTTGGGTGATTTATAACCTCCCTCGATGAATCCTTCACTCTCTGGAGGTCTCTGATAATTTTTTCAAAAAAAAAAAAAATCAGCTAACGCCTTTTTATTCCCCGTATTTAGGGAGTAGGCGAGGCCATTTAGCCCTATCTAACTTTTGGAGACTGAGTGGGCAGTTCAATCTGCACTGGTACCCAATCAGAGATAGATGGCCCAAGGCTATCACTAATTAAGCGGTACACAGTGAAGAGAGACGGCTCAAATGTGCCGCCATCTCGTGGTCCCTAACCCTAACACAATATATTTAATGTCTGAAATAATATGGATTCTACGGTCGATTTTCTTGAGTTTCCGGGAGGAAAAAGCCGCTTTCCCGTGCCAGAGATCGACTAACTCGGGAACCGATAGAAAAAAGGCTTAGAAAAATTTCCTCTAGTCGCCGACTAGAAGAAATTTTTCTAAACGAGTCTTCCTTTGTGCGGCCAAGCGCCGTGGTGTGCAAACACCACATCCACTGAGCTACACAGGCTCTGATAATTTTTTTAAAAATTTTATTAAATTAATTTTATTAAAATTTATGATTACATAAATTTTAATGTAATCTATGTATCATATGATTACATATGATACATACATTAAATTACATGCATTTGATTACATTAAATACATATATTGATTACATATTTATTTTTTTAGGAATTCAATAATTTTTTATTATTAAAATTATGATTACATATTGAGATTGCATATTTACAACAAGTTTAATTTTTTTTTTTGTAACAATGAAATTCGTACAGATTTTTTTTTCTTTTTTTTCTGTATAAAGTATTAATAATAATAATACAGCATTTATTCATTTAACAATGAGTTATATATGTTTACAATTTTGATTTTTAATATATTTAAGCGCTGTAACTACAGCACTTAAATGTGATATATGGATTTTTATTTCCTTTTTTTAAATTTTTTTATTGATCTTGGATGAGATGTAATTTCTCAGCTTTCATCCTCGAAGCTTATTTGTTAAGCTTATCTGATGATGACACCAGTTGTTTGATTTCCACTGCAGCGTTGATTGAGAAATTCGCGCGCGCGCGCGCGCACACACACACACACACACACACACACACAATAACTTGGAATGTATTGATGCGTTGCTGAACTGGAAGCCTGAGCGAATATATTGTGTTTCATTAAGTTTGTATGGTATTTTGGGTGCGTGTTTCTTGTTCGTAGTATGTCCTTAGAGCTCTTTTCAGGCTATTGTAGTTTGTAAGGTTTCTGTATTTAAAAGGTAATTTATTTATCATGTCTGGGATGTAGAAGTTTCGCGTGGCCTTTCCGTAGTGATTATTGTATTTATATGTGATATAATTAGTAGTCTGAGGTCTTGTTATACGGTATGTATTTTTGACTGTCCTGTAGTTGGCATCGAAATAAAGTTTTAGCAAAGCTGCATAGTGACATAAATGTTTTGCTGTCAGTATTTTGTGTTCTGTTTGTGTTGCAATGTATATAAGGTCGTGATTTTCTCTTTGTTCCCAAAAGATCAGTTTTGTCATTTTGTACTGTAGCGACATTAATCTATTTAATTTGTAAAGTGCACAGAAAGCATACGTTGTTATAGCGTATCTTAGTATATTTTGGCATAGTGCTTTGTATATTAGTGTTTTTAGGCGTGCGGGAACTGTGTCTTTTAACCTGTAAAGTTTGCCAGTTATTGTTCGGAGTTTGTTGTGTAGATGGTTTATGCAGCTATTCCAGTTCATATCTGAATCGAAGTAAACTCCAAGGTATCGTATTGTTGAAACCAGAGTGATTGTAGTGGTTTTGCTGTTCTGTGTGTTGTTTATGTTGGAAAGTGGATGTTGGATGGTTATATATTTATTATCAACTGGTCAAGTCAGTGGATTTCTGAATATAATTAATTTTTCTTAACTGAGTTTAGGTGTATGGAGTTTTTCGTGAGCCAGTCTATGATCAGATTTATATCATGTTGCGTATTTGTTTGAACTATGCTTGCGTTGTTATGGATGGATATTATTGCTGTATCGTCTGCGTATTGGAATATCTTACCTTTGAGTGGTAGCTGATTAATATGGTGCGTGTAAATGTTGAATAGAGTTGTGGGAGAGTACAGCTCCCTGTGGTACTCCACAGGTTACTGGTAGCTCTCTGCTTCGGTTTGACCCGATACGAGTGATATGCTTTCTATTTTGAAGGTAGTTTGTAAACCACCTGTGAAGAGGCCCGTCTATTCCAACATGCCTCAGCGTTTCTAACAAGGTTTGACGTGTAAGTGTATCGAATGCTTTAGTTAGATCAATAAAGACTACCATGGCAATTTTGTTTTTGTCTAAGGCGGTATTAATTACGTCTGAAAAGTCTTCCAAGAGTGATGTTGTTCCCTTATTTTTCTGAAAACCGCATTGTTTTGGGGATAACATGAAAGTTCTCTGTATATGCTGTGAGTTTCTTTAGTACGATCCGCTCCATAATTTGATTGATAATCGGTAATGTTGCTATGGGTCTGTAATTGCTGATTAAATTTCTTTTTCCATGTTTGTATATGGGTGTGATTATGGCAGTCTTTAGCATACTTGGTATCTGTCCTGTTTTGAATATTTTATTTATTAAATTTAGTAGGATAGGGCCTACGCTAATTGCGTGATATCCTTAGGTCTTATACCTTCAATTCCCAGGCCTTTATTTGGTTTGATTTGTATTACAGAGAGAAGTTCTTCTTCTTTTATGGTTGGGAACCATAATGTCTGTTTTGATTGTGGTCCAAGTGGAGGGTCTCGTTTTGTGATTGGTGGAATATTTCTGTGCAGTTCTTGGATGGAGTCTGCAAAGTATTGGTTAAAGTCATTTGCTAGTTGTTGGATAGGTTTTGCGTATTTCATGGAGCTGTGTTTTATGGTTTCGGAGAGCACAGTCTAGCATCTCGTTGATCAGATGCCAGGTTTGTTTCATATTGTTTTGCGCAGAGGTTAATTTGTCTCTGTAGTAGTTTCTTTTTGCATTTCTTATTTGTGTTGTAAGGCGATTCCTTGTTATCTTATATTCAGTTTTTAAAGCTGTGTTATTTGGATATCGCTTTAATTCTTTCCATAAAGCGTCCTTTCTGTGTATTTCTAGGATTAAGTTTTGTGTTATCCAAAGATTTTGGGTTGTTCTTGAACGAATTCTGACTTTCTTTGCAGCTTTCTTATATATTTCTTCCAGTGTGAGTTTAATGTTGTTGTATAAGATATCTGCTGAATCTGATGTCAGGTGTTCCCAGGTTGTTTTTCTTATTTCGTGGTTGACTATTTCTTGGTCTATTATTGTTTTCTGTCGCTTTTCTTCTGTGGGACATTGCATGGATATTGTCTTGGTGTGCAGGTTTAGAGCGGTGAAGTAATGGTCTGCTACTTTGCACTTTATGACTGATGCAGTGTAACTATTTGGTGGTGATCGGACGTTTATATGATCTAGACAGGAGGCAGTGATAGCATTTCCGAATATTTCTTCTCTAGTACATGATGTTATTGTTGGTATTAGATTATACATGGATAGCGTGTCTAGGTACTGTACAGTGTTCTTCTGGTTTTCATTTGCAATATTTATGTTTATGTCGCCAATTATCATTAGGTGTCCGGTTGAGCATATTTCTTGGATTGAAAGCTAGCAATTGAGTTCGTTCAAGAATTTTATCATGTTTTAGTTTGGTGGCCTGTAAATAGCATTTAGTATTATGGGATGCTGTGTATTAGCGGTATTAGTGATTTCGATGCAAAGGGTTTTAGCATGCTCAAACTGACAAACAGTTTCTTTTGCTATTAATTTATGTTCGATAAATATTAATTTTCGACCGCCTGTTTCTGTTTGGCGGCATGATCTATGTTGTTGGAAGCCTGGAATTTGGAAAGCAATCGCTTCGTCATTAGTTATGGATACTTCTGTTAGGACCATTATATCAATAACACCGGTGCAAATCCCCAGATAAACCTGTAACAATAAACAATATTTTCGGATGCTTCTGATGTTAACATGCAGGATGGAGAGTCCTCTCGCTTGTACTGTTGTGTTGTTTCCATGCATCAAGCGAGTCAAAAGTACAATTGCTGATGTATTCTGGTGTAATTACATCTATCTGATGTTTCACATTCATTTTTGTTGAGGTCTTCTTTTTGAACTAATTTGAGTCTTTTGTTTCACTCTGGCAGCCTATCTATGTCTTCCGAACTTTTTATTTGTATCGACTTTGAAATTTGTGACTTTCTCAGGAATATCTTGGCATCTCTGATCCCCAAAAATTTGCAATTTTGTTTCTATTTTTGCTTTTCTTGCTTGGTACAACAGATTCTAATTGAATGGTGTTAAATACTCAGATAGAAAGATTGTGTATTTCCTTGCGATGCGTTTAGCCCTTGGCAACTGGTTTATTCAGTCTGCTGGCTTTTATGAGATTGTCTCTTGTGGACTTGCTTGTCAGACTAACTATGACTATTGTGGGTCGTGGCAAGCCTTGTTTTTTGTTCTTCCTGGGAATCCGATTTATGGTCTGAATATCATTATGCTGTAAGGGGATGTCAATTGCATGGCCTAACTTTAAAACTACGTCTAAGATTTTCTGTGGATGCAGTTTCTGGAAGATCGTTTATGACAAGATCTTCTTTATGTTGTTGATTTAAAAGTTCGTATTGTAGAAAAAGGGAATTAAGTTCTTAATGGAGTTCGGATGTGTCTTTCATCAATTCATGTTCCCTGTCAGTGAGTACGTTAATGCTGATTTTAATGTCTTTTACCATTTATAAGACTTCTTCGACTGCTGAATTATTATATTTAACAAACTCTTCATATCAGCTAATTTTTTTTTTTTTTTGTTATTTGTTCGTTCTGTTTATCAAAGAGTTCTTGGGCAAGATCTACTAAGCTGGCTTTTATATTCTCTAAACCTTTTTCTAGAAATAAATTTACGGAATTCAAATTAAAAGACTCACCTATATATATATATATATATATATATATATATATATATATTTTTTTTTTTTTTTTTTGTCTGTTCAGTTCATCGTCCGATTCTGCCTCCGGCGTAATCAGTTGCGCCGTAGGTGGCGGCGTTTCTTTGTTCTCTCTGCAGTATAGGCACTTCCATTCCTCTCGTTTGGCATTGGATTTGCGTTGCTATGTTGTTTCTGAAATTCCGGAACATGTAAAGTGAAGATTTCTAAGGCATTTCCTGCAGGTTATATGATTTCCGTCGGACGATAAATCCTTCAGGCATTTGTTGCACTTCATGACTCATCTTTCTTCCCTTGAGCAACTGTAAAGATGACGACGTCATTTCTTCTATGCTCGTTTGTGACCATGGCGAACTCTGTTAAATTTTCAGCACACTCAAAATTTGGATTCCACTTGGCCGATTTCAGTGAATTATATATCACTGTCTTCAGCATGTCAAGTAGAATTACTTTATGACACTTTTAAATTAAAAACAGGAGTTAGAACCACTTTAAAACTATAAAAAACGGGAGCAGCGATACACCATAATAATAATAATAATATTTGTTTGTGTTATATTTGCATTATTATGGATGGATATTATAGCTGTGTCGTCTGCATATCGGAAGCTCTTGCCTTTGAGACAGACATAAACTGCTTAATGTCGTGTATATAGATGTTGAATAGAGCTGGGGAGAGAACAGCTCCTTGTGGCACTCCACAGGTTACTGATAGCGACCCGATGTATGTGATCTGTTTTCTATTTTGAAGGTAGTTTCTAAACCATGTGTGTAGATAATAATAATAATAATAGCAAATCCCATAATGCTAATGTAGATTTATCCTCAAAATTACCTTTCGTATGGTCATGATTTCGTTTTTGTATTTATTTAATCGGAGCTCGAAACTATGAAGTAAACCATCCGGTGTATGATCTCCGTATTCAAATTTCATATAACATTTATATAACACTATAGTAAGTTATATATTAAATATAATTTCTTGAAAAACATTTGTGCTACTGAGCATTCATAGTAATTTGATGAGATTTTCAAATACACCTTTTAATTACTAATGTCACTTCTAAATATATATATATATATATATATAGGATTCGAATCAATCGATCGTGAGATGCGGTGATTGATTTTCAATCCAATACCCTTGGAGGGTAATGGATAGCAATGCTGTAGCCAATGAAGTTCTAACTGAGGCTCGGCTATTGCTGTTACTCTCCTGCCATGATCAGAGCTTTAATTAATTGCTCAATAACACCTTATCCCTACACTGTCCTCTACAGATCCTCTACAGATAACGGGGAATATGAAAAGCATTCTTGCTTCGCCCCTTTAAGCCAGTCCTTATAAGGATATATATATATATAATGTTCCAGAAATGAACACTCGTAATGAGAGAGATAGTGGAGAAAGTCCTTTTTTAGGACTTCCAGGGTAAAAAGATGGCAATGCTGTAGCCAATGAAGTGTTAACTGCGGCTCGGCTGTTGCTGTTACCCAGCCATGATTAGAGCTTTTTAGTTCAATAACACCATATCCACATAGATTTTCTTCATTCAGATGACGGGATAAAGAGTCAAGGACTCAGTCCATCACTCCATAAAAATTAAAAGATTATGCAGTATCCCAAGTAAGCAAACAGTTAAGTAGTTCAAGTCTAAAGGTGGTGCAACTCCAGGGCTACTCATTGTAAAGGTGGGTAAAGCTAAAGCACATCTCACTAAGAGATGTATACTGCAATGCATTATGGGCGGGTTCACTACCCAGACCGGTTTCAACCTTTTTTGAGGTCTCCTCAGTGAGTAGCAAGACCCTAAATACCAAGGTTTTAGTAATACAGAGCCTTATCAACTTTACCTATACAAGTTGCTACAAGGTGTTTTTATTTTGAATAAGAATCTCTGGAGGAGATATAGATGTAAATAAGTTTTTTAACTTGGGCAATGTATATTAGGGTTACCAAGTAATTTGTTGCACCACCTTTAGACTTGAACTACGTTCAGGCGCAAACTTAACTGTTTGCTTACTTGAGATTAGGAGTAAAATAACCAAGTTTATAAAATTATTTGGTACCCCTAATATATATTACCCAAATTAAAAAAAACTTATTTACATCTATATCTCCTCCAGAGATTCTTATTCAAAATAAAAACACCTTGTAGCAACTTGTATAGGTAAAGTTGATAAGGCTCTGTATTACTAAAACCTTGGTATTTAGGGTCTTGCTACTCACTGAGGAGACCTCAAAAAAGGTTGAAACCGGTCTGGGTAGTGACCCCACCCATAATGTATTGCAGTATACATCTCTTAGTGAGATGCGCTTTAGCTTTACCACCTTTACAATGAGTAGCCCTGGTGTTGCACCACCTTTAGACTTGAACTACGTTCAAGCGCAAACGTAACTGTTTGCTTACTTGGGATTAGGAGTAAAATAACCAAGTTTATAAAATTACTTGGTAACCCTAGTACAGTGTATGTGTGTGTGTGTGTGTGTGTATGTATGTATGTATGTATGTATGTATATATATATATATATATATATATATATATATATATATATATATATATATATATAAATACAGTATTTGTATATATAAATATATATATAAATACTGTATTTACATATATAACATCTGATGTTTTAAGGATACTTGTGACATACAGGCTGAATAATATATGCACGTAAACACAAGAAAGATATTGAATTAACCAAATATTTCGGTCTGGAAGTAACAGACCATCTTCAGTGGCACTACAAGAACAGTTAAAAAAAAAAAAATAAAAATACAAGGTGGAATCCTAACAATAGATAATTTAAAAATAGAACAAGCCGCGTGATGTTATATCACTAAGTATTAAAGGGGATATTTTTAAGCAGAGACATGATTGAAATAAAGATATTAATTAATAATAATAAATAACATAAAATTAATATGAATTAATGAGTTATATCCTGATTAGACTTTCCCAGATTTTTGATATAGATATATACAGTCATTCCGATTCACGTTAGGACGATGGAGTAAGGCCTCTACGCTTTCTTTGAATAAACGTTCAAATTTATAACGGGATCTATGTATATATATATAAAATTATATTATATTTATATATTTATATTATAATTATATATATTATATATATGTTATCTATATTTATAAAATTATTAATTTTATGTTCATCACATCACGCGGCTTGTTCTATTTTTTTTTAAATGATCTATTGTTAGTATTCCACCTTGTATTTTTTAAAATTGTTCTTGTAGTGCCACAGAAGATGGTCTGCTATTTCCAGTCAGAAATATTTGGTTAATTAAATATCTTTCTTGTGTTTACGTGCATATGTTATTCAATAAAAAACATCTTCAGCCCACCTAAGGTACTCATGCACTACAGGTTTTCAATCTTTCTTTGGTGAACGTCACATGAAGCTTGTTAACACCGTTTATTCCAAGGTGGAAGCATATCCCCTTAGGAATATCCCTACCAAGGACGTGCCATTCACATATGGTGAAGGCTGTTTGTAAATTTACTAATCAAACCAGATTAATTGATGACTTGTTGTCATCCTACGCAGGAAGGACTTTTGAGGGCAAAACAGTTCTCTGGAAAGAAGTTGTGTTTTGTTCTCAGAAACGTGCTTATACAAATGCACCAAGTCTCTGAGAAAAAATTAAAATTGTAATAAGTTCTCAAAAATAAAATAATAATAAAAAAAAGACTGGGATGACTTCGTCACTTAATTCATTCCGTGAAATTTAAACTTATCAGCCAAGTGTCACCCTAAGAGTTCCTTGAAATGTTTAAACGTGTCCTAAGAAGAGTTCGAAATAAATAATTTGTGACAAGCACGCCCATACTACCACCATCTTTCAGAATATTACTTCTTAAAGAAGTTATTATTCTTCTTCGAGAAGAATACTTTTAAATTATGACTGTGTTAGGGTACAACTGTACGATAGGTATTCAAAAACTTGCACGTTTGGGAGCCACATTTAAAAAATAAATAAATGGATTCAAGTATTATCGATCCTTGGATTCGCTCTCCTCACTGATGATCAATCACAGAAGAGTAAGTGGATTTATTTCGCGTCAGTTTATCCACCCGATGAGTTGTTTTGAAGCAATTGCAACAAATGTTGTCGAGTGGCAATTCAAGTTAACACGAAGTAGTGTTCTGTATCTTCCTTATTCTGTCTCTCTTTAATTGCTTGCAGCCATTTCCGGTCAGTAAAATGTGATTTTTTTTTGTAATTTAATTTTTACGCTTTGTATTTGCTCATCCTTCTACAGCGAATTAATGTTCAATAGTCATTCTTCGTAATTAATGGATTAATTTTCCATATAATTGCTGATCAGAGAATGGAAAATTTTATTATTATTATTATCTGACACCTCCAGGGAGACAAGGACTCATCGAGGAAAGCTATAAATCGCCAACCAGCTATCGTACCTTCCCTTAAATTCATTCGATGCACTCGCTACCCTAAGGGCAAATTATTCTACTCGCTCACTGCTCTCTAGAAGAAAAACCTGGCTCTTGTCCCTTTCTTGACTGAGCACAACCTTAACTTCCATGGATTCCCTCATATTTTCTTCCCACCTTCCATATAATGAAAACTTTTCATCAGTTGATATCCTCTATCACCCATCCGGATATAACTTTGTAACTCTTCTTTTCACAGCTACTTTATTCCCTTGGAACCAGGGATACCATTTGGTCTCCCTGGTTCCAAGGATTATTTTGCGCATATTTCTGCGCACAGTAATCCAAATGTGGTCTTACAAAGAGGCAAAATGACTTCCTTTTCCTTACATGTCAAGGTTCGTTTCAACATAGCAATTATCCTCTGAGTTGTATTTGCAGCTTTTGCTATGTGACCTTTGAACTTCAAATTCTTATTCACCAATACACCAAGATCCCTTGCCTCCTCAGTTTCTTGTAGCATAACCCCGCTAATATATCATGCGGTTGGAACTCTTATCACGCCAAAGTGCATAACTTGATACTTACTAACATTAAACTGACAGCCATTTTCGTTTGCCCAAATTTCCAGCTTATTCAAATAATTTTGCAATTGCTGAATATCACTGGCATCCCAGAATGCCCTGCCTGTCTTCGCATCATCGGCAAACAATTGCACTTCTGATGTCAGACTCTGCCTGATGTCATTAATGTATAGATTGAACAGTAATGGCCCAAGAACGAACCCAGAGGTACATACACCACTGGTCACCTTAAATCTGGCAGATTCACACCGACTGTATACCATTTTTGAATATCTGTCTCTCAACCATCCCCTGATCCAAGTCAAGAGTTTATATTCCAATCCCATATTCTCCACTTTATGCAACAGCCTTTCGTGTGAAATCCTATCAAATGCCTTAGAAAAATCCAACATTATCATAGAGTATCCATTCCCTTTATCCAACTCGGCCGTAACATTGTTATAAAATATGAGCAAATTACTAAAACATGACCCCTTCCTTTAGTTAGTAAATCTATGCTGCTCCTTGCGGAGTATATATTCCAATATTCATATTTGAAATGCATCGCATCGCTAAATTGGCGATGCATTTCTTCATCTCCTGCAACTGAACCTCCAGGTCTGTAGCAACACCCCACCATATATTTTATTTTGTTAACCTCCACTTCACACCAGATAGATTCAAATTCACCGCTACCTCGGACATTGTTACTATTATCGTTTTCTTGTGTTTCTACCCTAACTGGACTTAAGTCATCTGATGTCATTAGTAGTACTTCTCCTCCTCTCCTATCTCTTCTGTCATTCCTAAAAATAGTATACACATTACACTTGATCCGAGTTACCATATCCGATTCTGATAGCCAGGTTTCACTAATGCCAACAATCTTAGGCCACATCGTATTCAATAAAGCAACGAACTCAATCCCTTTGTTTCTAATGCTCCTGGTATTTGTGTATAGACAGAATAAATTGCAACCTAGCCTATTCCTATAATAAGATATGCAATCTATTTGGTCTTGTTCTAGAATTTTCTCCTTTCCCTCCCCAGTCATACTTTAAACGTCCGAACCCAAAGCATCCGAATCCACTCCTTCACCACACACATAACCATGTTCGAAGACATTCATATCTTTAGCACGTTTGCATACCATTGCTGAACTTTCGCACACATTTGACCGATTCCTCCCTTGATAATCTAGTTTCGCTGACTCTCTGCATCAGGGTCTCATACTAAGAAGTAATTTCTCCAGACTTCTGATGCCAAATGAATTCAAGTGCAGGCCATCATTCTTATACAAGTCTTTTCTGCCATCGAATACATTCCAGACATCTAAAATCTCACTACGAACGGGACCGTTTGCTATCATCGCCCTCCTTCTTAAACTCAGTACTGTCCTGTCTAGAAGTAATCCTACAATTTTTACTCCTTCACATTTCTTTCTGCTTCTTCCAATACACCTTTCATATCTTCTCTCATACTATGTTTGTCACCACTTAAATTATTAGTACCTTCCAGAACTGCCATTTCTTTTACTTTTCTTTTTTTGGTTTTCAATTACGTTTGTCTTTTTTTAATTTTCACCCCTGGGAAACTAGAAGTGGTGACTCCCTCGGCAAGCGCAATTTTTGAAACGAGTCACCCTACCATATCACGTCTTAGATTTTAACTGACTGACTTATACTAAAAATATACTAAATATAATATAAAAACATAAGAAAATGAATAAGAAAAAAAAATATATATATATATATAATAAATACCTATTAACCGCTATATATGATAATAGTTTCCCCCAGATTATCGGTTATTATGATCATAACACATTCTATTGTAATAGCACTTTCACCTCCCCCCCAAATACAACCATTGTGTAAATATCATACAACGTAATAAACCCAGGTAATAAGATAAGCTTGTCGTCCAGCATGACTCAGTCTACTTGCTTATTAGAGACTTCGAGTGGAATATAATCGTGGGTCGGTATACATAGCAGGTTTCCCACCCACGTTCCTGATATATATATATATATATATATATAGGTTAACACGAAAAAAAAAAGTAAATAAATAAATAACACCCGGTATATTATCATATATTGAAATTGATATTTTGACGCCAGTTTGTTTTAGATTTTGCGTTTGTTTCCTTCTAAACGAAAACTTCTTGTTGGCTTTCTGTTTCGTGATGTCCACTGCTAAAAAGTCGAAATCTTTCCGAGGGCACAGAATAAAGGGATGATAGTGGAGAAGGTTTCGTCATTAAAACGAAGTTTCTAACAAAGCTATTTGGTTTACTCCGTCATTTTTTCCACGACCCGCTAGTTTTTATGATCAAGACATCCCGGAAATCGAAAAAGAGAAAGAAAAAAATAAATAAATAAACTGTGACCACGAGTTGTATTTTCACACTCGGACGGTTTCTATCCTGGAGGTAAAAACGGCAAAAAAAGCTGTTAAACTGCGCGATGTGTAACGACGGAGACGATTTAGTCCAATTAGGTGGCGTATGGCCACAATTACCGAGCAACAACACACTCGGAGCGTCGTCGGTAATGACACACGGCACCTGCTGGGAAAAAAAAAAGGACAGAGAGAGAGAGAAGAGTAACGAGACACAATTATTGCGTCACATAAAGTGGAGACTTTTTTTTTTTTTTTCCAGAGATCATCCGTGAACGAGTCGCATGTCTCCAACGTCCGACGTTAAGACTACCAGAGTTCAGCGCTCATTCCGGCGGTCTTCGTGGCAACGACACTTCAAATTGCAGTAAGATCGTCGACACCTGCTCTCTCTCTCTCTCTCTCTCTCTCTTTGCACGGCTGGAAGCGCGCGCGCGGTCCATTCAGTCAGTGCCTGGCTGTCTCCCGTGCGGGCCACACGGCCATGATTTGTTGGGATGGCACTTAGGCCGAGCGCCGAGCCAATTATTGTAATCTAACGTATTTACCAAGATTTGGTATCCGCGGCGCCAGTTTGTGCAAGCGGAAATGAGTTGGATTAATGTATAATAACAGTGTCAGTTACGGAGTCGGCAAGTGGAGGTAGGAAGGTGGAGCAGGACCACGAAACGCCTGAATTGAGATGGATTTCGGTCGGTTCTGCAACAAGATCGCGAACGAGAGGTCACCACTCTCCGCCTCCTCCTCCACTTGCAGCCGAGCTGACACTCGAAGATACAGGGGAAAAAAAAAGCGAAACTGCCGCATTACCTCGAAGGCATTCGGTTGCAGATGGAACTCGGAGGGGGGGGGGGAAGAACATGCACGAGCAAATAAGTGACCGTCCGCTAAAATCAATCTTTTCTGAGAAAGTTTCAATCTTTCTCAGCAGAGAAAGATTGAACCTTTGCTGTTCACAGTCTAAATTCACGACACAAACAAATTTCCAAAGTCATCCTCCCCTTCCCACCCACATAAGTATATCTGCGAGGCAAGAGAATATTGCGCAAGCTCATAATCATTTTTGCAGGAGACTAATAATATAAAATGCGCTTTCTCTGGATTAAAATAGTTAGCATAATAACAATATTATAAATGATGCACTGTGGTGTGAATATTTCTTTTTTTTTCGTAAATCATTCGAGTAATGATTGGGATCATCATTATTCAGTGAACTCTTTCATTTCTCGTTGGCTTCTTGTTTTGAATACCACGAATTTTACCGAAGATTCTCATATAACCAAATTGCGAAGATTATCGCACTATTTGTAGTTCATTCAGTCCTTCATTGGCAATCGATATTTGATTATCTGCTTGCAAATAGCTCATTTAGTTGATAACTTGATTCTATCTGTATCCCTGCAGTATTTTACGCTTTGCCATTCTTTTAATATTTCATACGCTAAGAATTTCCTTGACTCTGCCTCAACACCTCGATTTATTTTTACCCATTTTGCAGATTTTTGTCGAATATCATCAATTCGTCGTGGAGGTAGTCAGCTAAGCTAATATTTCCGCACTTTATTTCTTTTTCATAATCTCTGGATAAGATTAATTAATGCGTAAGTAATCCTAAACGCGTTTTGTTCTTCTATTTGATATTTTTTTCATGTTTCGCTTTTTCTCATCAATCTCGTCTTGCCTTCTCTTGAGGTGTTGGGCTCTGCATGGTTCTCTATTAATTTTGGTATCCAAAATCTAAGTTTAGCAGACTTAGTCGAAGTAAAGTCTGATATACTTAGCCTCTCCCCCCCCTTTTCTCGTTTCCCAAATTTTATTTTATAGTTTGAGTTATGCAATTCTAGTCACCATATTTTAACAATTTTATGCCCTTCGACACTTGACCCTTCAATTCAACTCACTATGTAAATTGTAATTAATTCATTTAGTGTAATCGGTTATTTTTGATATTAAGAAGGTTAAAATAATTACCTTTCCATATTTTTTTCTTTTTTCACTATGTTTAATTTTTTTTATTCTCGTACTTTAGGATTTTGTTCTACCTCGCTCTGTTTATGGCTCATTTAATTTAATTTTTTATTTTATTTTATTATTATTTTTTTAATGTAAATCTCCCCTTTCAACTATGACATTCTTCCTCTTATACAGTACTTTAGTCTATTTTAAGATAACCATTCTCTTCCTGTTTCTATTTTATTACTTTCTGTGTGTCTGTTCCAATTTCAGATTTCCTTTTTATTGTCTTCCGCTGCTTTCTTCACTCACTCATATTTTCCATTCAGTTTTTTCACGTGCATCCGTTTCTGCAAAATTATCTCCCAATTTTCTTTCGTGCAGTTCTCTAATACTGTGGAATAGACAGAAGATAGAAATGTTGCGAACGTAACTGTAAGTAAAGAAGACACGGAATTCACTGACGTTGGAAGTAAACTATTTCTTGAGAGTAATCTTCGGCCTCACTGAAGACCATTCTTAGTGCAGCAACAGTTAAGAAAGCAAAATAAAATAGAATAATAAAGGGGAAAAAATAATAATTTAGCACACTCTTGGAGAGTATTGATTAGGATGACTTTGGAAAATTGGAGGTTTAAGACGATTTTTACTGTTGGCGTGACTGCGAGACCCAACTTTCATGGAGCTGGATGGAATCTTAGTTTCTTCCCAGGCGTATTTCGGCAGACTGATCTGTCAGCTGAAAATTATTTGCAGCTGACATTTATTTCGAGCCACTTTCATCTTCAATGGCTACTACAACCCGAACATTATCACTAAAATAATCAACTTCGGCCTTTGACCCTTACCGTTCTTTAGAAGTCTCCATGTCGCCAGACTTCAAATTAACCACCATGCCCGTTTTCCCCGTCCAGTTCTCTCAAATTAAATTCATTTTTACATTTTCCAACTGATTCTCCTTTTATCCTTTTCAGGAGTTCCCAGAATTCCTTGCTCATTCAGACTTTCATATTATTGATCAATGTGCTCAAATGTACTTAGAAGCACATCGGGATTACATCCTATAAGTCGAGTCATTCCATATCTACTAGATACAGGTCACTGGAATAACACTAACAGTTTTTTTTTCCCTTTTTTTTCCCAATTTTCTGTTATTTCTCATACATTCCTGTATAATATAAACATTTACGTTTCTTGTCAAGTATAATAATATACACTGTGTATGTATATGTATATATATATATATATATATATATATATACAGTGGCGGCTCGTGACTTGAAATCGTGGGGGTGCTGCAACTTTCGAAATATACATACACACTGTAAGTACAGTGTATACGTGTTTGGATAAAATATCAAAATTATGGTAAAAATTAAAAAAAAAATAAACATGAAAAAATATTGTTTATTATCGATAAAATTATAGTTTAGTATAATTCAAAATTATTTAAAAATAAAATCCATTATCATAACCCCAATAATGTTCTTAAATACAAACTATAACAAATGTTATGTCTTTAATTGTAATGTCCAAATATTTAAAGAGACGAAATAAACACGATAAGCACTACGAACACTCTACTACTGGCGCAAACTGCATATAAACAACAGTGGAACTGAGCGACGGACAGTGCCGCATTACGCTAATAGCTCGCATCTCACTATGACGTGCTTATGCTTGCGCGTGTAGCAATATGACACTGTGGTCATATTGCTACTCCTAAGTCTACGCCCCTCCTAAGTACTCCAAGATGGATTTTTATTATTTTTTTATACAAAATAAAAGAATTGTATAGGATTGTTGATGATAAAATTAAATATTACGAGCAATTTTTAAAATAAATTAATAAATATATTTATGTATCGAGAAAACTTGGGGGTGCTGCAGTTCTTCAGTGCCTATGCACGAGCCTTCCCTGTATATATACATGTATGTTTATATACATATCAGCGATTATATATACTGTATATATATATATAAATAAATATAATCGCTGAAACTCGGACGTGAATCTTCATCACCTGCCCTGATTGAGCACGAACTGGTGAGTGATTTGACATAATTTCGAACTGTCACTCTTCGTTACGAAGTTGACAGCGGCTGTAATTATGGCGCAGTTAAACCGCAACAAGTGCGATTAAATAATTACGGTCAATAAGGAAAGAGTAAAGCATTCCGAATGCTGATTGGCATTCCGATTGAAAGTCATGTGATTAATCCGCTGCGTCACCTCGTTTCCCTGAGAAAGAATGAACGACTTTTAAAACAATCCGCACGAAATGGCTTCGCTTCCGAATTTGTTAAGTGGAAAGTAAGTTCCTTCCTGTAAGCCGCACTTTCGACCACCCCTTTCGTTCATTTGTTGAATATGAGCGAACATCGCTGGGATGGCTTTTCACAACGGCAATGACTTGCACGAACTTCGATAAATACAAATGAGATGCGCAGTCTCTGTTATTTATCATTTGCTTCGAACTTTTATTCGCCTTCCTCCCATTCCAGGAAGGCAGGCGGACCAACAAACAGAAAAGAAGTATCGTTTCTTCGTACTTCACGCGAATTTCGTTACCATAATTTTGAGGCGGTGGCTTTGTTGAACGATATTATAAGTAGAAGTGAGAGAACTTCACGCGCTTAACTTTTTTTTTTTTTAAAGTGTTCATAAAGTATTACTTAAAAACAATCGAATCGCTCTGATCTGTTCATCTAATTCCGTCAATCACTGCATTTGATATTGGATTGAGAATTGGAAGTAACTGAGGCCAAATCGAGCTGCATTAATGTTTTGTGCAAGATAAATAACATGGTTGGTTTAAGTTATGCGAGATTGAAGTAGAGGTGTTTTGTGTCTTCCAGCAACGTATTCACAGCCAGTTAATTTATTCATTTTGGTCCAGACCGCTGACGCCTTTTATTCCCCATGAGAATCTGGTATCTGGTGAAGAAAGGCAGACAAATATCGCCATCTAGTGATCACTAACCCTAAACACAATATATTACTGTCTCAAAAAACTTTAGTTTTTTTTTTTTTTTTTTTTTGAGTTTATGAGACGAAAAAAGGAATGCCAGAGATCGATCAACTTGGGAACTGGTCGAATGAAAATCAGAAAAAAGTTTTTCCCTACTCGGCAACTGGAACTGAACTTAACACGTGCTTTTTTTTAGACTGACTAGCGCAATGGATGCAAACGTCACTTCCAGAAGATTACACAAGTTTCATTTATTATTATTAATAATTTTCTTTATTTGTTTGATTTTATTTTGGGAGGGAGGATGGAAGAAAGGAGACAATGAAACACCGCGGCATCACCGTATGGCAAACCGGCTGACTGAACCTCCGCTGAAGAGCAGTAATAAATTTTGTCGCATCCCCGATAGGATTCGAATCCAGGACTCCCCGACCAGCAGGAATATCTGCCCTTGATTCGACTGTAAGTGCCGTCGGAACCCATTTTCCCAGCTTAAGTGATGACGTGTTTCTCATGTATCCCCCACCAGATACGTAATGCTCCTATGCCGAGATGAAATTCTTGACCTGATGAACTTAATGCTAGCGATTCTTTGCTGAATGGATGGTTGGAGTCTTTATAGATCGGTTCGTGTCGAAGAGCCCTTCTTCGTCCGAAAGATCCGAGTTCGAATCTTCCGGAACCTTTACAAGAACATCCCGCAAAACCGGTCAGAAGACCACGTGCAGTTATTAGACATAATCCTTACTAGTCCAAAAAGCGAAAGATCGTGGTGGGCTCAAAATGGCATTTCCTTCTTTTGCAATTTCCTCGTGTTTTGCGTCGATCTTGACGATCCAAACAGCATTTCGACTTATCAACGCCGGTCATCGAGCAGTATCCGACCTACCCGAGTCAGATGCTTCCTCTATTTCGAAGTCTTATTTCACAGAAGCAGAGCATCATCCCACCTGGCCAGGGACCTACGCAGTATTCACATCTTTTGAAGTGACTCTCTCGTCTTAATACTTCGGGGGAGGGGGTTAGATAATCCAGAAACCCTGCTCTGGGGACCACAGATGGAACCTTTTTGGAATCACTTTGGGCCTCCGCTAAGCGACGTCACACCAGCGATGAAATTATTTTACCATCCAACGAATGACCACAACTTCGAATCCAAATCACCGATGTTGATCCTACAAATTCACAACTTCAGCTCCTTTTGTTCATCCAATGTTTTTAACGTAACGAATTATACTCCTGTGCTACAAAAATTTATATTTTATTGCGATAAATGTTTTTAATTTATCAAAGTAATAAAATACGGCATTTAACATTTGCATTAAACTTTAGTACACCGTTTTCGCGCTAGCATATTAATTTATAAAAGTTACGTTGAGCCAGTGCGGGAAATCATTGGCGTGTGTTACGTCATGGACAGTGTTTAATCGTTGAGTCCGTGGGCCACATATGCTGAGAGAGGTTAACTTATTTGTACCCCAGTGTCATTTGACTTTTATTGAAATAGACGAGAATCTGATGACAGAATAGAAAAGCTACAGGAACCAGGGTAAGATTAGATTTAAAAATGTTTTTAACACTTTTTCTACGAAAAACTGTTTGTAGCCCCGATTTATTCCTACACACACACATACACTTTTTATAATATATCATAAAAATAATAAAATCTCTTTATTCTAAATTTCATATTACAGCACACAGTTTTGGATAATCATATGTGTAACTAAAGAACTAAAAAAGTAGTGCATTGAACTTTTTTTTTTCGTGCTAAATAAGTATGTTTGCGTATTGTTACTTTATAGACTTTATTTTAGCTCTTATGTCTACTAAATAAAACCATTGTTTGATATTTATGTATTAATTATGAATAATAGTAGTCCGTAAACGTATTAATATCTAAGAGGTAACATGTTTAGTATGGTATATTTATTGCAAGTTGCAATACCCTTAGATCTGTTTCTAGCTAAGATTCTGAATTTAAACTAGAGGTTTCAGTGCAGTACGATGGATTTCTCCTAAGCGTAAAATTCTATCCTGTGGTGTGCTTTGAATCCATACATAATGTTTTTAACATATTTAAATTTAAGAATTTATTTAGGTAGTAAAGTCTGTTTAACATAATCCTCACTTTATTTACAGCATCGGTGATGTGCGGTTTCCATCTTAAATTACAATCGATTTTTAAACCCAAGTGAGTTATTACATTGACTTCTTCTGTTTCCGTCAGTCGCAATGTGAATTTGTCCTTTGACTCCAATCATGCAAAATTAATTGTGCACTGAAGTTCCTTTTGCCAGTTGTATTTCGCAAGTTAAAATTTACGTATTTAGTTTTTGAGACATTCAGACTGAGTTTGTTTGAATGGAACCAGTTTGTCACTTTTAAAAAATCAGCATTCACTACGGTTTGCATTTGTTCGAAGAGAAAATTAGGACCATATCATCTGCAAACGCGTTTATTTATTTTACTGATTTTACTAAATAAAATTGGTCTTGGGATAGATCCCTGGACCACACCATAATCAAACGTTTGTAAACCTTTTGGCTTTTAATTTTACAGTTTGAGTTCTTGCATTTAAGTAATTTTTAAACAAGTCCGGAGCAGTACCTCATATTTCTATGATTTCCAATTTTTTTTATTAAAATTTCATACAACACAGTGTCAAAATCTTTTATACATCTTTAAAAAAACACTGCTAATGTTAGTTTATGGTCCTAAAAAGTGTTTAGGACCATAAATTTTGTAAAGTTCAGCAAATCATGTTTAGTACTAAACTTTTGTCCGAATTCACATTAATTCTTTGAAAATAACTTATTTTTATCCGAAAACTCCATTGGCCCGTTTATAGTTATTGACCACAAAAAGCGTGATCATTCCAAGGGCCAGTGCACACACACAGGCAAGTATTTTTTCATATCCACGTCCCCTGGTGGCAGAATCGATACAACACATAGTATGAAAATTTAGTGCACTTCTGATCATTCATCGCCCATACGCCAAGAAACAGTGGATTTCTACTGTTTTAAAACCCACAGGGAGTGGGGTATATTCTAGATTTCTATAAGAGTCAAATCTTAGCTATTGACCAGACGTTGGTTCAAATAATTGTGTGTGTGTGTGTGTGTGGTCAAAAGGATTTCCAAGTTGCGCGACTAGTTTAGATCGGCTATTATGTTTGTAAGCCCCTTATTGATCACAGGGGCCAAACCATCTTAATTGAATGCTATCTCGGCTCGGCTACCCGGATGATATTTGTTGGCTCCATCGGTGACACGCTGGATGTTCCAGACAACCGTAGGCAGCGATTAGGGGAGCAGCTCTTAGGAGACAGCCCGTTACAACAGGGGCTGTTCGTCTAAAAACAAGGATCCAGCCAGCAGTAGTCACCGGTAATTGTCGTTCAGAGGTCGTCTTCGGAGCAGACGATTATTTGCGGCAGCATCGTGTGCGGGTTTACCGACAGCTACAGTTGGTGAAAAAAAAAAAAAAAAAAAAAAAAAAGAAAGAAAGAAAAAAAAAGAAACGCGGCAACCTGATGTAGTGCGATACTGGCGGGAGGTGGTGGTAAAAACGCCTCTGTCCGTAATGGTAGGCCGATCGCTTGCAGATTACGGTAATAGTCGGCGGAGAGGAAGTGGCCTGTTGAGAGTTAGGTCACAGTTGTCTGTCCGAGTCCGCAGAGAGACAGGCTCATCTATCCAGCAGGCCGTAATGTTCCTTAACACCGTAATCAGGGCCTGGCGACAGATAGGCCGTCCTCTAGCAGCCTGTAATAGGGATGAGGAGGGTAATCACGGTATAGGTAGTTCCACCCATCTCTCGATAGTCCCCCCCGCTGTCACATCTACGCTTAAGCCTAATCACATAGTGCTAAGTTCACTCAAGCGTTCACTGAGACCCGGGTCAGAAAAACGAGCCGGCTACGGTCACAGGAGATCCATCGTGCACGAGACGTCCTCGTGGGAAATTCGGGACTATCTGATGGCATTTGCTTTAACACAGTCATTAAAGAAAGTTTTCGTACGACCAGGGCATTGTGATTTAGTCCTAAATTAGCGCTAATAATACTTGTCAGGATTAAGATTATCTGCGTGGATAAACGTAATGAGAACGGAATGAAAAAGGAGGAATTTTAAGGTTGGTGTAATCAGAGAAAGACTTCTTGCCTTTTCTGAAAAGCAAGTTTGGAAATGAGGAGTGGATCGTAGTAGCTCATTTTAGGTTATGCTCCATATTTGTATTCATTTCCCACGCGCGCTGTTTGTCCGCAGTCCAAAGAACCGAGTCAAAATTTTATTATTCGCGATAACATTTTATATTGTTTGGCCTGCTTTATTCTTTTATTTATTGCATTCTACTCCTCGAACCCAGTGCAGCTTTTTTAAGCTTCTTTGTAGTAATGAGCCTGCATAACCACGTGATTCGCGATAAGCTTTCAATATTGTTATAGCACCTTGTTATAAATGTTAAAATACTGTCGCGTAATGTTTATAATGATAAATACAAAGATACCCAATAAACAGACCACATCTTAATGCACTAAAAGAACATTTCATTTTTTTTTTTTCTTGTCCCAATTCAGAGGAATTGGATGTAAATTTCACTCAATGGCAGAACCTGTGGTAGTAATCATGCGCTTATTGCCAACAAACTGTTCCCATGGAAACATTACGTCACATCCTTCTGAAAAGAAAGAAACGTCATTATTATTACGCTCATAAGTAGAAAGAGAGAAATTTGTGTTTATGTCCCTGTGGTTGGAATGAATTGTGATCCAGAGTTACCGATAAGTTAAAATTTTTTTATTAAACTTGTAATAGCTAATTACAAGAGAGTGTGTGGGGGGTAGGAACTGTATAGTAACGCAATATTGCTTTAATTTTAATAGTTTATTTCCGATTATCATTTATCTGAGATTATAACTGATTATTAAGTATGATTATGTTCTTCATATTATTCTAATATACAGAGTGTATATTAGAATAATAAGAAGTAATTTTATCGTAATTATGGTTAACCATAATTACGATAAAAACATAATATTAATGTGCTGCTAATTAATGTGGCGTGCATCTGACAGATGGCGTTAATCGCAGCTTACTTGGACAAAAAAAAAACAACTAAATTATATCCATAATACATATGTGGAATACGCTGCATTTGATTTGATTAACATCAATTAATTACTGTTTTTTGTTGCTGAAACTTAATCGAGCCCCAGGAAGCAGCACTAATTTCATTTGTCAGTCGGTTTTAATGGTAGAAGAAAACATTGCGAGTAAAGCCAATGATAGATTTTTAAGGGTGCTAAAAGGGCTGGTATTCGGTTTCGAGCATTCAAAATTTCTTGTTCGTACTGGCATTCTTTCCAGATCCTCAAGTTATGACCTGAGGTCGACAAACACTTGAGTCCAGATGCTGGCCTGGAACTCTGCTAATCCTTCAATTTGTAGCCAATGGAAATCGTTTAATTCCATAGTGGTCTACACTACTACATCCGGATACTTAACTACTTTGATTGCCTGCTCTAAATTGAAAAATCTTCACCCAAACTGATTCTTTAATGAGTTTCAAAGGTGCTGGTACGTTATATGCAAGGGCTCTATTTCATGAACTCCAACAGAGAGAAACAGAAAAAGCAGGCGAATGTTCAGTGCATTCGCCTTCTGGAGCAAACCTTAGAGTTTGCTCTAAGGTTTGCTCCAGAAGAATAAAAATCTCTGAAGAATAAAAAGTCAGCCAAGCCAGCTATTCTTCGGTTGAAAAAAAAATATATATATATATTTAGTTGCTTCATAAACATGCGTCATCCTTCAGATGGCATGGAAGCAGCTCCTTCCACACATTCCAAAGTTAAACGTCTCCGTAGCGTGTGTCGACCGCAGATGCCCCAGAATTGTGAAAAAAATTGATAATGTCATCGCGAAAACTTCAACAGGGTGGCTTGTTTATTTAGTGAACATTTAAAAAAGGTGCGCGATCTCTTCCTTCTGTGATGGCAGCGATTTCTGAATACAAATTCGCACTCATTCCAGCCCACTAAATGAAAATGTGGACCACACCTCTTCTTTCTAAGCAAATGTTGCACCCTTTCTTTATCGCATATAAAGATAAATTTTTATTATGAAAATTAAAGTATTCTGACATTATTCCTTTTTGTAGGGCGAAATCTATGACTTCAAATTAAAAACCTCCTTTTGTTCGTCAGCCGTAAACGGACCACACTTGACCGGACTATTCATATGCAAAGAACACGATCATCTCCTGCAGCTAAGGGAAACTAAATCATCTCCTAACTAAATATTTCGTCACAATCTCGAGCCCAGAATACTTTTAATATAATCTAAAAACAAAATATTTATCAAAATTTAAAATTTTAAACTTATAAAAGTCAACACACAGGGCTTACCGTATTACCTCCAAGTTCATTTAAGGGGATGCACGGCAGTGTGCTTAACAGTTATCAGTCGAATATATGTAGAAAGAGAGAGAGAGAGAGAGAGAGATGTACGCTGGCTGTATGTGACTTGTGAACTGTTTATATATCGAAAAGCTTTAGTTCTGTTTCAAACATATTTGTCACGATTTCCAGGTCAAGTCATTCTGCTAATAATAATAGAGCGAAACAAAAACCGTCTTTAGGGAATAACTTGGTGGGCGATGATATCGAAAGATAAAAGATTTCGGTTTCATCTTTCAAGTAAGAGCTTATTCTTTTGTAGGGAGAGCCATCAGGCCAGTGCAGTCCTTAATCAAAACCACCATAAAAGGCAAACAAACGGATTCTTAGGCCAAGTCCGTGTCTTTTAAGTAGTGCAACCCGAGCTGGAGCTCGCGATAACTTTCGCAACTTTTGAAGTTTCAAAAAAGCTGAAGGTCGAGCTAATTCTTCTTTAAATGACTTAACTGCAGTCACATTAAGACATCGGATCGTGGCACTCTGCTACAGTGGACGGATTGAATATTGTAAAGTAATAAAGCCCGTAAGATAATTTTTATGTGAATCCCACGCACTAAAGGTACATTTAATACCGTAAGGGTGAGCTGAGAGTTGGGTAATTCAACTTCCCTGCCCTGGAGACCAAACATGAAATTGTTCAAGCCACATAAGGCAGGGTGGTGGTGTCACACCTGGCGATAAAATTCATCTTCCATCTGAAGACGATCACAAACTTTCATGCTCACAGTAAGATTCGAACCTACAACCTGTTGAATGGAAGAGTTGATTACTCCCCCCCCCCCTTAATGCATATGGCCTGCCTTGTAAGGAGTGTACCCAGCTTACTATTCTGAAAGCTAATGAGCCTGCAATTCGAATTGTATGGTTTATTTTATTTTATTTTTTTATTAAAAACAGGTTATTTCATTTTTTTCTGTATTTCAAATGTTCCCCCTCCAAGGGATTTAGCTAACAATGTTTTGTCGAACAAAATGCAGTTTTGTGTGTGTGTTGCGTTTTCCTCCCAGTACTAACCCTACCAGGAGGTAATTTATTCCTACATGCTCCATTGCATACAATGCTTATATTACACGTAGATTACAAGTACTGATTAACATTTATATTTTTGTATCAATATTCAAATTTATATTTTTATATATCCATATATTAACACCATACAATTCACACAATGGCAGTAATTTATGTTAGATTACAAGCGCTGGAAGTTGATCTTATTGGCAAAGTTAATTAATTCTGAGTAATACTTTTCGATAAGGCTCTGTTTTGACACTGGCCACTTGTCTCCGGAGGTGATGACGTGTTGCATTAGGGGCATCGATGGAGTCCAGTAGCTGACAGTCGTGGAGTATGTGGTCGACAGTCTGTTGAAGGTGTGGACTACAAGTGCGTGATGGCGATTCCAGGATATGGAATCTGTGTAAGTAGTGTCTTAGTTTTCCATGTCCCGTTAGTAGCGTTGTTAAACCTGGTGAAATGGCGTGTCTTTTCAGCCGGAGTCTGCTTCTGATGCTTGGCAAGAATTCTTTTGATGTTATCCATTCTTCTTCCCGCATGTCTAGGCTTTTCTCTTCTGCGAGTGTTTTTATAGCAGATTTTGAGTGCTTTTGGTAACTTGTTTCTAGCTGCTTCTTTACCAGTTCATCCGCTCTCTCGTTTCCTGCTACCCCAGTAGACGCGTTCACCCAAAAGAACTTGATTTCCCATCCCGCTAGAGTGAGATTCCGAACCAGATTTCTTGTCTGTTCTATTAATGCTATATGGTTGTTTTGGTTTTTTATGCCGTCTATAGTGCTTCTACTGTCGCTGTAGATTGTTGCTGTCTTTTGCTGAGAGGTGTTGAGTTCTAATTCCAACAGATATGTAAGTGACTGAACCATAGCGAGTTGTTCTGCTTGGTTGTTGGAACAGAGAGGATGTAGTCTAGAGCAGGGTTCTTGTATTATGGACTGTCTGTTGTATGCAATGAAAGAACACCCAACGTTCCCTTCGGTTTTGCTTCCGTCAGTGATATTTGAAAATCGGCGCTTTCCTTCTCCGTGTGTGTGTGTGTGTGTGTGTGTGTGTGTGTGTGTGTGTGTGTGTGTGTGTGTGTGTGTGTGTGTGTGTGCGTGCGTGTGTATGTGTGTGTGTGATGTTATAATTGTAAAACGTGACATTGAAATGGTGACTTGAGGAATGAAGGTTATGTTTGCAATGGTTCTGAGGTTTTCTATATCATTGTAGCGACCTCACTGGATTATGAAAAAGCCTTCGATTCCATTGATTCATGCAGGAAGGATATAACAAATTCCACTGCCGGTGCTGTATGATGGATATCTATCACAACTCTTATAAACTGTATCTGGAGTGAGACAAGGATGTCTGCTTTCTCCCTTATTATTTATACTGGTGCTACATCAAGATCTAGAAGCAATGAAACATGTCAAAGGAATATCATGGGAAATAAATAAAACTTTGGGTGATCTGGACTATGCAGATGATGTAATTGCTCACAGACATGCAGATATCCAAAACAAACTAACCACGTTACAAGAAGAATCGCTGAAAGTAGGTTTTAAAATAAAGACAAACAAAAGAAATGAGAATCAATGTGAACAACAAGGCACCGATACTACGACTGAAAATGGAAAAATCGAAACGTTTTACGTTTTACATATCTCGGCAGTGATTTTTCTGCAGATGGAGGAGCAACTAGAGATGTTGACGTAAGGATTCAAAAGGCAAGAAGTACAGTAGAGTATGGGAAATGAAAAATATTCACACAGAAACGAAAATAAAATTATTTAATGGGTGTATTAAATCAGTTCTTTTATATGGATGCGAAACGTGGTTGGTTTCAAAGGAAATACAAAGAAAATTACAAACATTCATAAACCGATGTCTGCGGAGCATACTTCGAATTTGGTGGCCAAATTATTACTAACGAGGACCTCTGGAAAAGAACAAACCAGCAAAAAGTCAACCTTGAAATCAGAAAGCGAAAATTTAGATGGATTGGACATACGCTAGGAATGATCATGAAGAAATCTGTCACGCAGTCCTGGAATGGAATCAGCAAGGAAAGAGAAAGCGTCGCCGTCCTAAAAACACGTGGAGGAGATTGACTTTAATAGAATGCGAGAAAAAGAATTTTGCTGAACTTATAGCAAGGATAACCAACAGCAAAGATAAGGAACAGATGGAAAGCATTTTACAGACTCCCGATGTTCCTGATGGAATCTGTTAAAGAAGAAGTAGGAAAAGAAAACGACTTCACATGAACAATATATTTTAATTAGCGTAATTTCTTCTCGGATTACATCAGGGGAAAGTGACACGCTGGGATTCGCAATGAAAGGCTTCATCGCGATCCTCGTGAGAGTCCTTATAAGGACTGGCTTAAAGGGGCGAAGCAAGGATGCTTTTCATCTTCCCCGTTATCTGTAGAGGACAGTGTAGGGATAAGGTGTTATTGAGCTATTAACGCTCTGATCCTGGCAGGAGGGTAACAGCAATAGCCGAGCCTCAGTTAAAACTTCATTGGCTACAGCATTGCCATCCATTACTCTCCAAGGGTATTAATCACTGCATCTCACGGTCGATCTCATTATTCATTCTTCTCCTCGTGAGAAGTAGTTTTCAGTTTTCAGAAGTAGTTTTTATTCTTTTCCTGTTTTTATGTGTGGGGAGAAATGTTTGTCTTTCCGCGTGATACAAAAAAAAAAAAAAAAGACACATGGACAAAATAAAATTCTAAGTGAAGTAACGTTTGCAATCGTACTGATAGATTGTACAGTGCGTTCATCACATGATTTTAGGTCTAAAGGGGAGATAAAATACCCGAAAATTATAAGGAGTAACATATAGTATATATGAGCTGGTATTTAAAAAAAAACCGCACCTATTTTTCCCCATTTTCTGTGAAGTTAAGCCTATTTGTTTTTTTAAGCATCTGTGATTTGTATATTAATGCAATGTATTTCGTATGGCGTATTATACGAGGGTAGTCTGAAAAGTTCTCGGCCTCGACCATAGATGGCAACAGTATTGACAAGAGATGTTTTTTTCTAAGTTGGTACATCTGTCATTAGCATCTATGTTAAATTGCAAGTCATTCTATCAAGTAGTTTTTTTTTTTTTCAGCTGTCTGAAGCAAAAGTGTTGTCTGTATCCCTTGAAATGGATAAAATTGAGCATCGTGCGGTTATAAAATTCTTTCTAAAAGAAGGTTTAACGCCAAATTCGAAATTCATAAAAGTTTATGGGCACTCTTCTCCTTCGTTTTCGACAATTAAGAAATGGGCTGCCGAGTTTAAACGTGGCTAAACCAGCCTTGAAGATGATCCACGTGAAGGACGTTCAAAAAGTGTAACAACACCAGAAATCATTGATAAAGTGCACGATATGGTATTGGATGACCGGCGAGTTAAAGTGCGTGAAACTGCTGAGACTATAGACATTTCAAAAGAATGCATGGGATACATTTTGCATGAAGAATTGCAAATGAAAAAGCTTTGCACAAGATGGATGCCGCCCTTGCTCACAGCAGATCAAAAACTCACTCGCATGAAAATCTCTGAACAGTGCTTGGAGCGTTTTAACAAGAATAAAACTAATTTTTTGCGTCGATTTATTACTATGGATGAGACTTGGATTCGCCACTACACACCAGAATCCAAACAGCAGTCAAAACAGTGGACAGAAGCCGGTTGTTCGGCGCCAAAGAAGACAAAGTCGGTTCCACCGATGCCATGGCATCGGTGTTTTGGGATGCTAAAGGCATTTTGTTTATTAATTATCTTGAAAAGGGTAAAACAATAAACGGGGAATATTATTCCGATCTTTTAACCAGACTAGACGAAAAAATTCGTGAGAAAAGATCCGGTTTGCAGAAGAAAAAAATCATCTTTCATCAGTCTTCGGATCAAGAGGTGATTGCAGCTATAGAGTGATAGTTTTCAGATCTTACTGAGAACCACCACAGGGACGGGATAATGGCGCTGGAGCATCGCTGGAATAAATGTATTAGTCTTGAGGGCGATTATGTTGAAAAATAAAAATAATTTTGAAATTATGAATTCGTTTTTTCATTGTTGGCCGAGAACTTTTCGGACCATCGTCGTGTGCACCAATCCCTTTGTCCTCCCAATATTCGCCGGTTTGAAACCTTAAACTAAAACTACACTCTTCTACTAAACTAAACTTTAAAAGTTGCGGCTACCAAAAATGACAGCTGATACTTTCAAAGATCTTACCAGATCCTATCGATTAAAAGTAACCAACAGCTAATCGAATCTTTATTTTCGCTGAAGATTTACTTTTTGCATTTTCGACTTCTATTTCACGCTGTGAAGAGGGCGTGACAGTAGTTTGCTATTATTACGCAATTGAGGTTGTCTTTTTGTGCATGTAAATAGAGATATTACCAACAGTATATGCTTATTATTTCTCATTAACTGCTCAAATATCTTTCGATACTGCGCAAAAAAATAAAAAATACAATAAAAAATGCGCCGATCGTTTATCATGGCGAGTTTTAAATTTTTTTGACTCAAAATGAAATAAGCAATAATTGGATTGGTTGGAGCAGCAGCTTGTCTTCGGCTCTTACTTCCGCCTACGATAATTCTTTTGGGAACTCAGGCGTTTACTGAAGTGGTAGAGAGGCGGGAATTACACCTCAAAGATTGCCAGGCTCCAACTATGTAAGTGGTTTATAAAAGTAGGCTTAATATTTGCTAAAGCGTAAACATGGCTGTCGTCAAGCGAGTTATAAACAAAAATTGTGAACGCCAGCTGACGCCAACGACCGAATACCCACCCGGACCTCTTATCCGATGGCACGGGGCTCAGGTTGAACGCCGTAAATTACGAGGGGGCCCGGTACGAAATTATAGCTTATTACAAGCCTTTCGAATTATCAGTGAAGATAGCAGATTACGGAGGTAATTTAGGCTGGCCTCCTTTATACAAGGTACATCGTATTTAGTGAAGGGTCTTTATACAAGAGGAGGGCTGGTGTGTGTGTGTGCGTGCGTGCGTGCTCAGCTTCAGAAGAAAAATGCGAGCTTTTATGTTGACTGGCTAATGCATGCAACTGTTTGCTGAGAATCAAAAGCTGTTTCTGAAATGAAACGTGAGAAGCCATGAAAAATATTTCTAGACGCGCTGATAATACGTATTAGGTTGACTTTGATTGGTCAGTAGCCAAGAAGAAAACGTATTTCATTTTTTTGGGTTCAGTTTCTAAATAGCAGCTTGTATCTGTATTAGGAAGGTTTATTTTATCCGATTATTACGCTCTAGAAAATAACTTCGGAGTTTGTACCGGATGTCAAATTAAATCTTTTTTTTGTTCAACTAAACTTATATTAATATTTACCAAATCATTGAATTACTTAAAAAATCGGGTTTACATACACTTGCAATGTGGAACTCCAGTTGTCGGTTATGTTCGCTCAATAACAGAGATAATTGTCCCTCTCTCAACAGGCGGCCACTTTTTAAACCAGTTATCGATGGGAGGGGGCACTCGGCTTATTGCATTTAGCTTACTGCAACTGAATACAAATGACTCCAAGTTTCAATTTGAATGTGCAGCTGCCGATAACACCCACGAAAATTTACAGTTTACATATTTATTTAGACCGAAGTATGCGTAGCCTCGAACCCTTGCCAAGTGGTACATTCGCTGGTTAATTATAATTTGGTCAAGAAACGAACTAATGACACCAACCAACCTGAAGTTCCAGTGTTTACCGGCGCAATGACGTCAACCGAGAAACCCCGCGATGCTATGAGAAGGCGATGAAAGATGAGGTGGGCCTAATGAAGGCGGTGAGAGACCCAGAGAAAGGATGGATACAGAAGCTTGTTGCGGTAGGGGCGTAGCAGAAATCGGACTAATCCAGTGTTGCTACTCATTTCCCCAAGTCTTAGAATAATGCTGCTCCCATCTACTTCTAAGCTGTCAGTGTCTTCTAGCAATGTACAAAGTGTCAATACTTTTTGCAATCCGCAAATATCGGGAAACTTGTCAGCCTCCAGATGTGTTGTTTAACGATTCGAAGTTGTGTGGCCAATATTTTCACTTTTTCTGCTGCGCTGTCCCATTCACATAAGTCTGTCATATTATTAACTTATGTGTTGTCGCATCAAAACAATTATATATGCGTACCAGTTCGGAAAAAAAAAGCTTGTGTATGGAGGAAGATAAATTGTAAAAATAGCTGTCTTAATATTGTACGTATTTTATTCAATATTTTGTACTTCCGAGACCCACAGCTCAAATTTCGTAATGAAGAATATTCAAGGAATCAAATGCCTATATATAAATACGCCCTTTGTCCAAAATGAAACCGAACTTTTCGATAATAGAAGAAACTAATGGCGCCACCTGTTGGATCTTTTTTTGTCGATAGCGGCAACCTTCATTAGTGTTGTGTCAACTGTTTATGACATTTGTTTCATTAGAAGCCGAGTTATAGTGCCAAGAGTGAAAGTGTGTTTTGACGAACGGTCGGTCATCACCATATTCATGCCATACGCTATGAATTCTCGCTACCAATTGCTTCAAAACTTCTAGATAAAACTCACCATTTGGCCAGGCGGAACGAATTCTTTGTGGATGCCCTTGCCTTGGGATCGTAGAAACAAATCAGCATTGGCTTTACTTTTGACTTCTCCAAGCGACTTTTTTTCGGATATCCCTCTTCTGGTGGTCTCCACTCAGCACTCTGGCGCTTTGCTTCGGTCTCACTCTCAAATCAACTTGTGGGGAACAAATCGTGAATTCAATTTATGAAGGCCCAAACTCTCGGTCAAAATGTTGTGCACAGTTGATTTTGGAATCCCCAATTCATTTGATTGATTTGGTTTGGGATTGATTGATTTGGGATTCCAAATCAATCATGAGATTGATTTGGAATCCCCAATCAATCTCACGAACGATTTCGGGTTTTCTTTGATGAAATCACGCACTTTTTTGATGTTAACTTCGCTCAGTCCAGTTTTTGGACCGCCCGGCTTTTTGTCGTCCTCAAGCGTCTCACGACCACTTTGAAATCGCTTAAATCACTCGTAAACTTGAATACGGGATAAGCATTGATCACCAGTGGCGGCCCGTACATAAGCACTACGACACTGCAGCACCTCCAAGGAAAAAATGAAAAATTTAAATTTTGTTTGTGTTTATAAATAATAACAATGCTTACAACATTATATAAATGCAGTACAACATGTTAAAGGTTACAGCTTATGTTTCGACATTGATTGAATAGTTAATAATTGGATTTGTTCGATTAACGCTTTAGATTACGAAGCAAATGCACTGCGATCTAACGCAGTGTCAGAATTATCGCGTTTGGCCAATTGCAGCTCGACTCGCCGATATTCCTTTGCGCTTGTCATTGGGCGTTACATCATTCCCAACTGTAACTGCTCAAACGGCAGTGTATTTTTAGTAAGCTTGCTCGCGTTGGTGAACTATTTTTTGTTAATCTTATTTATTTTGTTAAAATAACATATAATTATTTATTTATTATAGATATAAAGCTGAATTATGACGAGTGTCACTGTTGAAAATATGAGAAAAGAATTATATTTTTTCAATTATCGTTGCAGGAAACAAATGCACTGCGATTTAGCGCCGATATTCGTTTGCGTTTGTCATCGCTATTGATACGAAACTTTTATTATTGGTGTTTGTTCGTGGTGAGGATAAAATATTTTTAATAAAGCAATTTTTAATATGTAAATTTATTTATTAATAAATTCGTTACTGATTAGGAAAAAGAAGGTGTTTTTTTTTTTTTTTTTTTTTTTTTTTTATATGCAGCACCCCCCACTTAAAATTTTCACCGGCAGCCATTGTTGAACACCGTATGCTTTTTGAAGCATTTGATGCAGCGTTTCGGTAAAACTTTTATCAAGTTTAACAGAAAAGTTAATCGTAGATCTCTGTTTGAAACTCATTTTCAGAGATCTGCGATTAACTTTTGACCGTTCGTCAAAACCCACTGTCACTCTTGGCACTATAACTCGGCTTCTAATGAAACAAATGTCATAAACAGTTGACACAACACTAATGAAGGTTGTCGCTTTCTACAACAAAAAGATACAACAGGTAGCGTCACTAGTTTCTTCTATTTTCGAAAAGTTCGGTTTCTTTTTGGACAGAGGGTATATAACAGACTAAATAAACAATAAATAAATCTCATTTTAAGTGGATTTCCGAAATAGAAGAGAACAATTTATGGAATTTAATAAGCTGATACTTAGCAGTAAGGCCCTTCGCTCATTCCTCCATGTTACATTAATATTATCATATTAATATAAAATATTAATATATGATTAATATATTATTTTAATATATTAATATAATCTTGATAAACTCTCTAGTTTAGATATCGAAGGTGCTTTTCTATTCTGCTTTTTAAAATGTTTTTTGTTGGATTTTTTTTTAAATTATTGTTTGATATTTTCAAATAACAAACAGTGTTTTGATATTTGCGATACTTAAAAATAAAACAAATGAAATAAAAATAAGAAAGAAGGAAAGAAATTGTGACGCACCAATCTGTGAGAATGATCGTCTGTTATTCCGTTGACTAGTTTTTTTGATTTGTTCAGTTGTAAACAAGAAAATTTTGTTCTCAAATGTTTGATGGTGAAAGTGGCATAGAAACTGCAATAAAATCTAATAAATAGATCGCGGGTGAAGGGTGCGCGTGCTTTAACTGTCGCGTGTTTTCAACTGCATCAGTTCGTGACAATGAGTGCGTGCTCGTTTCTTGGGCAGTTGCACTTGATGTAAACAGATGGTTGAAACCGATTATTCGTTACATTCTGTTCTTTAAAATAATCGTATCGAAATATGTCCTCTATTTTCAGTTCAACGAAAGCTTAGTGCCATTTTTTTAATTCTGTTTGTTTAAAGCAAAATTTCAGATTGAGGAATAATACTGGCAAGTTTTTAGTGTGTAATTAATGAAAATAAATGAAAAATTGAAATCATTTATCCGGTTTTCAAACAATTTCCTCTTGTTTTGGATCGGGCTTCAATTTCTCTGGTCTAGGATTTTTTTTTTACTAATTTTTGCAACAAAAAATGGAAGAAAAACATTGAAAAGCATTCGATGTTTATCTTGCATACTTTACTTTTATACGGAATGTTTGGTTTGTATTTTTATTTATTTATTTTTTTTTTGTTAATATCGAAATAAAAATTACAAAAAATGAATTAATGAATTTTATGCCCCCCTCCCCCTCAGGCGGGAATGTCTACATCCGGCAGACACGTTTAAATTTATAACCCTATTCAAAAAATGTAATTTGAATTACATTTTAAATGCGGTTCTCAAGTGTCTTCACAGAACGCACTCAGAAGGAGATGATTTTATTCGTTCAACGAGTTGAAGCTCAACCGAAAGGGGATGTTGAGTGTCTGTTGTAAGGGTGTTGAAGCTATTCGGACAGAACAGGTGAACGAATTCACACCGAATTGGTCCACCTGGCGACACTCGGAATCAATCCAACTCTAATTAAATAACCCTACAAGTTTTCTTTTTTTTCTTTTTAATGCTTTTTAAATTCATATTTCCGGTGTAGTGAAATGTGCGGCGTCATCTGAGGTTAATGGGATTAGCAACTTTAGAACAAACGTTCGTCTTCTTTATCTTCAACTTTGTGTGGGGAAGATTCACAGAAAAAATAGCGCACGTCTATTTTGGAAGAGGACCTTTTTTTTGACGAAGAAAGCGTACGACCTCAGTGTTTTTAAGAGGGAAAAAAAAATTCAGTTTTTTTAACTTTTGAAAAAAAAACTTTTTTTTTTTCAAGATTTAATGACCTTTGCTCAGTGAGCTCATCAGTGTTATTTGCATAAAAAAAGAAATTTCAGTTGAAATCCCATCTCGTGAGAATCCCCCCCCCCCCAGGAAAACTCAGGATTTTCTTCCGTAAATAAGCAAACGAGGCTGAGAACACACACACACACACACACACACACACACACAACAGAGTGAGGAGCATCAAACCGACCAACCTTTCCCCGCTAAGGTGAAATCAAGTGTCAATATCCTCGACACCTGACGGGAATTGCGAGCATCTTGATTAAGAAGATCAAATTCCGTTGACGACGTGAATGCTTCCAACAGCCGAACTGCGGGGATGTCACGCACAAACTAGTTAATGGGTGGCCTTGCAGATGTCGGGAGTTGCATTCGCCGTTTACACCGACATTTTTTTTTTTTTTCCCTCATTTCAGCAGTTTAAAATTCTGAATTCGCTGTTCACATCACCTTATCGAAGACTGTTCGGAGTCCTCTTATTCTCTTATTTCTACAATTCTCTTATTTTGTATAAAAAATAATAAAAATCCATCTCGTAGCACTTAGGAGGACGAAGGACGCTAGCAGCACTGTATTTACCACAGTGCCATGTTGCTACGCGCGCAAGCATATGCACGTCATAGTGAGATGCGAGCTATTAGCATAATGCGGCACTGTCCGTCGCGCAGTTCCACTGTTGTTTACATGCAGTTTGCGCCAGTAGTAGAGGGTTCGTAGTGCTTGTCGTGTTTACTCCGTCTCATTAAATATTTAGACATTACAACTAAATCCTTTAATTGTGATGTCCAAAAATTGTAAATCCATTCCTTTAATTACAAGCTTCCGAGGGTTAAAGGAATGGATTTTATTTTTAAGTACTTTTGAATTATACCAAACTGTATAATTTTATCAATAGTAAGCAATATTTTTTCATGGTTAATTTATTTTTTCATGTTTTACCATAATTTTGATATTTTATTCAAATACGTCTACACTGTACTTACAGTGTGGATGTATATTTCGAAAGTTGCACCACCCACACGATTTCAAGCCGCGAGCCGTCACTAGTGCAGACAGGGGAGTCATTGCAGAAATTCTGCACACCGTATTCCTGTTTCGAGCCAAGCATTTATTTAACGATGTCCGATTCCCAGGTGTGTGTGTGGGGGGGGGGGGGGGTTCTGCTACTAGAAACTAACGAGGCCAAACATCTTGGAATTATGGTGGATAGAAGTTCGAGCCTCAGTAGCTCAGTCAGCACTTTGATCGGAAAGACCTAGGTTCGATTCCCGTCTATGACGCGAGGAACCTTTATCCTGTCTCTTTCAACTAAAGGTGAGTGTTAGCCGGTCTCATACGGAGGGAGGGGATTTTTTTCTTCCGGAAAGTCGGATTTTTTTCCCTCAAAACAGGTAAACGGCTATTAGAACACACGCAATTTACAGACAAGAATACTTTAAGGCATAGGGGTAACCGCCTCATCCTTGGACTTCCTAACCGTAATACGAGGATAAGGCGGTTACCCCTATGCCTTAAAGTATTCTTAAGGCCGCGGGCGCCTTAAGTGCCTGTTAAAGCCGCTGGTGGATGGATGGATAAGAGTTCGCACCTCCAGAGGAGGTCACATTATAAAAATGGCAAATATAACCCACAGGACAATCGCGATGTTGAAACGAAACTTAACAAGGCAGTCCATTTGCCTCTTCACAGGGCATTGATACGATTTGGGGTCCAAAGGAATAAAGAAGCTGTGGAAAGAAGAGTTCCGAAGATTGTATTGGGATTGTGGAATGTAGATTATGAGGACAGATTGCGAGTATGTGGATTGCAGACAAGGAAAAGAGGAGTGATGTGATAAAGGTCTATAAACCTTTGAAAGGGTATTATAGGATATCAACTGATGAAATTTTTTGTTAGATGGAAAGTGGAGAGACAACAGAGGGGCTTCCTCATTTCCTGGAGGTCTCGAATATTAATTGTAATAATCATTTGGGGTAAACATGCTGGTCACTTGCTTCATAGTATGGCAATGTTATTCTAAATAGACAGTGCAGCATTTCTCTCCCCTCCCACCCCCAGAAAAAATATTTCAGCACTTTCACTTGGTGCTGAAAATGGTATTTTCAGCACCATTTTCATTGTGCTGAAAATATCTCGCTGCTCAGCCGGTCACAAAGCTTTCGTAAGGACAGAACTTTGGTTTCGTACACGCGAAGCAATTTTTGTTTCGTTTATAAAACTTCGTTTATAAATACAAATCTTCAATTCAATTTGCAATGAATATATTCAGAAATCACCATATAAAAAGCTTTCGGTAGCTTATATTGAATGAATTATAAATATAAAACCGAGCGGAAACATATCGATTGCTTTCCCTCTAAATTGTAGTCCGTTCGGTTGATTGAGCCTTTCCAATGGGTAAAAGTCCTTCTCGCAAGTTGTTCTTCCGGAGCCAGAAGAAAAAACAAAGCTGACCGTTTTCTAAAACTAATGACTTCATTCAATTTAAATAGCTTTAAAGCTCATACAAATATTTTATGATTGTTTTGAATCGATCAAATAATAATAAACTCTTTATTTCGGATCACAACTCTGAATAGAATTGTTTGACAACTCGAATATCTTATTCTAATACGAAGAAAAGTGGACATTCTCCCAGTGATTTATACTGCGATCGAAGAACGCAACGAGCCCTTGAACATCGAAAGCAGACAAACACACGCAAAAAAAAAAATAAAAAAAAAATAGGAGTCAGCAGCACGAACCTTGGGTTAAAGAACATGCTGAAGTAAACGAAAAAACATTTCCACAACAGTGAATTAATAGGATTGCTTTTGCATTCCTATAAATCCACAGCTGAGGAAATGTTTTCCACATTGCCGGGAAATGAGGTCTGCTGAAACTCAAAGCAATTTGACTATACACTGCTTAAAAAGAAGTCAACGGACATTCCCATGGGTAAGGTGCATGGTGCCATGTAAAGAGTCACGTGTTTGCAACCAGTATAAATTGGAAGAATGATGCTCTCAGGTCAGTTGAATTGTGTCTAAGTCAATGGCTGCGAGAAGGGAATTGACGGAGTTTGAAAGAGGCGTTGTGATGGGATGCCGTGTTGTCGAGCTATCTGTTCGGCAAACTGATGACAAATTGGGCCATCCCAGGTCAATAGTCAGTGATACCATTCTCAGATGGAAGCACAGAGAGTCAATTGCAGGTGCTACCCGCAGTGAACGACCCACCACACTCACAGAACGTGACCGTAGGGTGCTGCGAAGGATAATGTGTAAAAATCGCCATTCGTCGGCGGAGTTCCAGGCATCGAATGGAACGGGAATCTGCACAACAACAACATTCACAACCGAGGCTCACAACATGGGTTTCCATGGTAGAACCGCAATATACAAGCTCCATATTACCGGAACCAACATGTAGCGTCGTCTTCAGTCGTGCAAAGAGCGCGCACAGTGGGATGCGGAAGCTTGGAAAGCTCTTTTGTGGAACAACGAATCAAGCTACCTTCTACCGAGCAGATGGACGGGTGTGGATGCGGAGGATGCTCGGTGAACGTCTCATACCAGAGTACATAACCCCAAGTGTGAAATTCGGAGGTGGCGGTGTGATGGTGTGATCCAGTTTTTCCTTGTTCAGCCACGGGCCTATGCTTGTGGTACCACGAACAATAACTCCGAAAGATATCTGAACATTCTGGACGATGCAGTGCTCCCTGCTTTGTGGCTTTTCTACGGAACTCACCATCGTCTTCTCTTTCAGCAAGACAATGCACTGTGTTGTAAGGCTGCTGCTGTAACTGCGTGGACATGAAGGTCAGTACACTTGACTCGTCTCCACATTGACATGATCTTAACCCTATTGAACTTCTGTGGGATGAACTGGAGCGTCGGGTGAGGTCAGGGGACGTGCACCCCACAACAGTCCACAACCTAATTACATGCGTACAGGAAGAATGGTCCAGAATTCCCATTGACCGCAATTGAACTCTTGCGGAAAGCCTGCTGTGCCCCGTAGGAGTGCTGCAGTCATTGCCGGGAAATGAGGTCCAGCATCTTATTATGGTGCGCACTATGGCTGGTTGTTCCTAACACAGTGGTGTCCGTTGACTTCTTTCCAAGCAGTGTATGTTAAGACATTTCAAAAAATTATCCTTATCTTCTACGAGAGCTTCAGCGAATGTAACGGATTAAAATATCCCTTTATTATTATTATTATTATTATTATTATTATTATTAAGAGAGACTTCCAGGAAGTCGGGGACAAATCGAGGGACGTCACATATCACCAGTACCGAAATATCGTACGTTTCCTTCAAACACCAGTGGCGACCGGTGAAAATTTTAAGTGGGGATGCTGTATATATATATATATATATATATATATATATATATATATATAAAAATAAAAAAACACTTCTTTTCATAATCAGTAACGAATTTATTAATAAATAAATTTGCATATTAAAAATTGCTTTATTAGAAATATTTCATCCCCACCACGAACAAACACCAGTAATAAAAGTTTCGTATCAATAGCAATGACAAGCGCAAACGAATATCGGCGTTAGATCGCAGTGCATTTGTTTCGTAATCTAAAGGATTAATCGAACAATTCCAATCAATAACTATTCAAGCAATGTCAGAACATAAGCTGTAACCTTTAACATGTTGTACTGCATTTATTTAATGTTGTAAGCATTGTTATGATTTATAAACACAAACAAAAGTTAATTTTTTCTTTTTTTTTTTCTTTGGGGGTGTCGCAGTGCTTATGTACGGGCCGCCACTGTCAAACACCCACACGACTTGCACTCACAACATCCAATGGCAATCCATTCCAATTCTGCAAGAGAAAACTCGTACTCTACTTCTTCACTGCATTCATTCTCAACTTCCATGAATGTCGCTTGTGCTTCCTCCTCCCTTCCCACCCTTCATAAAAGGAAAAATCCCGTCTAATGGTGTCCCGTATGGCCCTTTCTAAAGTTTACGTCTTAATCATATCTGTCCTCTTTCTCCCGTCTGCCACAGTGTTTACAGTCCACAAATTCTAAATTTCCCCTCATAATCTTCATTCCACAGTAGCTTAGTTGTAAATATTCGTTTCAGAATTGCATTTATCCTCTGAGTTGTACACTGATGTCCAAAAGCCAAGGACGAACTACATTTCTACCTGTATATATGTATATATAAAAAAAAATAATAAAAAAAATTCATGACTGCAGCCAGATGTGGGTATAAAATAAAATTATTGCCAGCATGCTAATAAATTATATTACACACAAAATGTGTTATAAATTTCGTGGGAACTAAATTCCTATATTCTTTATGGCAAAATTTACAAATTCTCTATAGACGTAGTGAAGGAATTAATGTTTACTGCTTACAGAAAACTATGCGGAGAGATATTTCAGCATGGAATATGTCCACCCCGAACTGCGATACAGCTATCACAACGTCGTACCTTGCTTACCACCAAGCGATTCAGGAGTTCTTGAGAAAAACTGGCCCGCTCCTTCTTCAGAGCAAGGAGAAGGCTCTGTTTGCTTTTTGAAGGAGAATGTCGAGCAGCAGTGAGTTTCCCTGTTGTGTCCCAAAAGTGTTCTATGGGATTGAGATCTGGGAAGCGTGCTGGCCACTCGATTTCATGAATATGTGTCTCCAGAAGTATTTCTGCTGCTCATGTAAGACGTGGTGTCCATAAAAATGAATTCTTCGCCTACAGCACCACAGAACAATCGAGCATGACATTCAAAAACTTCGTTGAAATATCCTTCAGCAGTCATAATATCCTTTAAAAAAATATCCTTTAAAATATAAAAATATCCTTTTTCCAGAACTTGTAGCTGAAAAATATGCTTAATAGACCATTAAGTTTAATGCGTCCCCACACCGTGACTGTCGTATCTATCCCTTTCAAGAACATTCTCGCGATCATAAGCAGTACACTCTCACGCCAGATCAAGTGTCGTTTAGAATCGGAGGAAGGGCTAAAACGACTCATCTGTAAAGAGAACAAGAGAACATTATTCCATTGGTGTCTTGTCCAATTTTTATGGATACAACGCCACTGAAAACGTGCTCTAGGGAGATGTCGATAAAGGGATGCTGACTGTAAGCCTTCAGACATAAAGGCCTACTTGTCACAGACGTCTTGCCACAGTTTATCAAGATGTACCTCTGCTTAAATGGAGCCAACTTGCAAACCGACCTGCCGTGGTGCGTCGATTACGTTTTGCTGTTATAACCAAAAATCAGTCTTCGTGCTCCTCCGTGGTAGAGCGAGGGGGACCGCTTTGCACGCGTCTGAAACGCACTCCATTGGTTTGAAACGTTTCTCAGAGTCTGAGATTCAGACTCTCTGGCAGATATCAGCAATTCTGCGGCCTTCAAGCTTTCCAATGATTCTTCCCCGCGTGAAATCATCATCTACCTGAGGTGTTTGAGACATTACAAGTCATCCAGGTTTGGAAGTTGATTGCTTCCCGAAAAGAGCTTCCCTCAAACACCATTCGCTTACCCAGCCTTTTGGCTTTTATCCTCTTGCGTGCTACCACGTGACCCTTTAGCGTGCGATTAGAAAATCTGAATGTGTACTTTCTTGCTACTCGAAATCGTCACTTCTACAAATTGCCACAAGCTTATTCGTCTGAAATTGCGGTTGTAATCTTCAGAAATTGCGTTCGTCTTTGGGTTTTGGACATCAGTGTATTTGCAATCTTTGCTGCTGTATGTGAGCCCTGACTTCGACTTTCTATCTACTAAAACTCCAAGATCCCTAGCGTGATCAATTTCTTACAAGCATTGGCTGTCTCATCATACTTTGCATTGAACTGACATCCATTTTCACGTGTCCACAATTCCGGCTTATTCTAATCATTATGCCAGTAGTGCATATCACGTGCATTCTTGATTACCCTGCTTATCTTTGCATTGAGAACAAACAGTTGTATATTTCCTGTGAAATATTTCCCGAACAACGATAGCAAAAGGACCGATTCCTGGATTACTTAAGTGGTCGCATTAAATCTGACAATCTGCCCACCCCCCTCCTTGCCGTACACCACATTTCGATATGTCGGCCAACCATTCTGTTATCCGAACTAGTATTGTACGCCCACACTTTGTAGAGCTGACTTTAGCTTTGTGTCAATTCATGTTGAAGGGGAGAAAGAAATAAAGAATGCATGAATTGGTCAACAACACGCGACATCACGTGCTTTTATACGTATATTTTCCAACTGTATACAAGCAAAATAGTTACCATTTTAAGAACTGGAATTTTCACAAAAGAAAAGCTAATTTTCCGAGGTACAATAATAAACACTCATCCTGCGAAACACATTGATTACCCTAATATTGGAATGGATTCGCCTTCTCTTGACATGCGCAGAAGTGTAGAAGGGTCTCGCATCTGTGGACGTACAGTAATTTATAATCCAATCCCATTTCTTTCACCTCAACAGTCTTCAATGTTATATTCTGCCAAACGCCTTAGCAAAGTCCACAAATATCGTGCAGCATCCATTTTTCTTGTCCAACTCAAACACCGCTCTTCAACCAAACAGATTGCGGGTTTGAACTCCGCTGTGGGCATGGATGTCCGCAAAAACTTTTCCGGGGGAGGAGGCAAAGCTTGGAGACAAATAATTACATCAAATAAATTTTTATTTAATTATTTAATTTTTGGGTACTTTTTTCACAAGTAGATCCACGAGGGAAAAGTGCCCCCTCCTCCCCGAGGACGACCGTGGCTGTGGCATGAATGTATGCGATTGTTTTTAAAATGTGGTAGAGGAATTTCGTCGCCTGATGTGAGACCACCCCTCTGGTTATCGCAGGCTTGAAAAAAGCTCCGTGTTTAGCAGAGTTTCGGGAATGAAGAGGTAAAAATAAATAAAAAGACACAGCAATTACAAATATTGATAAAAGTAGTAGAAACATCCTTGGGCTACCTAAGGTTCTAATGTACTATACATTTACCGCCGTTCTTGTTATTGGTATTCACATAAAAAGAAAAAACTTCTCAAATACGATCTTCCATTGTGCTGAGCATTGCAAAGTAAAGATTCTCCGTCAACCCGTTTTTGTATGCGAGTTCTTAGCAACTCTTTCGAAATCTTCACCCCAGAGATACTGATAGGTCGATAGTTGGATATATCGGTCTTTTCACCACGCTTGTGAAATGGGATTATTATCTCTATCCCCCTGTGATCGTCCCTGTTCTGAGCCTCGAATCAAATTATATATCGTGGTCAAAGGCACAATCATTTCGACGGAGCACTCTTTTAGCATTCGGCTGATGTCTCCTCCATTCCTGTTGCTGAATTCTTATTCGGTTTGTGCAACAGCTGCGGTGCTTCCTCCTCCTCATACATTTCAGTTTCTTCATTCGGCATTGAGCCCACCAGTTGATTGATTTTAGCAAAATGGGCACTCGTTAACAATCTTTTGTGCATCTGCATTGACCAGAGTTATTCTGTCACATTCCTTCCTTCCTTTACTTTTAATAGAATTATTTTGGGTTCTCTTTATCTTGCAGAGCCAGTTTCTTTTAATAATCGTAGCTTTCTGGCCTGTGTCTTATAATTTTCAGAACTGACGTCATTCTCATGCACACGCTATTCCACGACTTCGTTTTTTTTCCTCAGAATCTCTTGCTTAATAAGATCCTTTCTTTTCTATCGCATTTATTCTTCTAGTGACACATCCCGATATTGCATCATCCTCATGCACTGCTGATATCGCCACTGATGCCGTGGAACTGAGTTGGTCACCATTTTCTGCTTCGCAGTTCAGCATGTGACCTCTTCTAGTTGTTTCCCATTACAGTACAGCATGATCACTGTCACCAACCGCCGGAGGCAGAACAGTCACGTATCTTGAATACCCCCCCACCTCCCTTATAGCATGTAATGAGATCTAACACATTTCGACCTTGAATTCTTTCTGTCACATGCTACTTGAAGAGGTTGTCTCTCAGTAGCATATACTGCTTGGAAAGTACACGGACACCATATTGTGAAGAAGAAACACCCACATTAATGAGATGCAGGACCACCAATGGCTGCAATGACTGCAGCAATCCTACGGGACATACTTTCCACAAGCATGCGATTGCGATCAATGCAATTTTTGACCATTCTTCCTGTAGGCATGTAATGAGGTCCTGGACTGTTGTGGGGCGAACGTCCCTTGACCTTACCCGACACTAGTTCATCCCACAGATGATCATTAGGATTGAGATCACGGCTCAATTACAGAAGCAGCCGTATGACGCAGTGCATGTCCTACTGAAAGAGTCAATGGTGAGTTCCGTGGAAATTCCGCAAAGTAGGAAGTGTTGCATTGTTCAGAATTTCCAGATACCTCTCGGAGTTCAGTGTTCGTGGCGCCACAATCACAGGTCCGAAGCCAAACCAGAAAAAACAGGATCACACCATCACACTGCCACCTCCGAATTTCATAGTTGGGGTAACGCACGCTGGTAAGAGACGTTCACTGGACGTCCGCCACATGCGTCCATCTGCTCGGTAGAGGATGTGACATGATGTAGTGCACACGAATTTTGCACTCCTGAAGACGCTGTTGCATGTTGGTTCGGTAATGAGGGCCTGAATATTGGGGTCCCACCATGAAAATCCATGTTCTTGAGCATTGGTTCTGAATGTTCCGTGCACTTCCATCTCAGTATGGTATATCACTGATTGTTCATTTGCGCGGACGTGCGTGCGTGCGTGTGTGTGTGTGTGGTTAACAGTAGGAGTGCATCGTTACTTACTGGGCATTCTCCGATGAGATCTGTTGGATACAATCTTCATTTCCCGATCTATTTCTGCCACTGAATCGGTGATGTTTTCTACACGTCCTCGTGTCTGTCAGCCATTGCTAATATGTTGGTGCTTCCATAGTTCGGTCGACATAAGTGACTTTCTTTGGTTGAAAAGATCAGGGTTCAAATCTATCTATGAGACGAAGAACTATTGTCGGCGCTTTTCGACTGAAGGTAAGTTAGTTGGTCTCATACGAAGATGGAGGATTTTTCATTCCGCAAAGTAGGCAAACCCGACGTAAACATAATCAATTTACAAGCATGGTAGATAATACAGATGACATTATTCCCCCCCCCCCAATCATAAACCAAAATCATGTTTCAACGAAGCCGAGTTACTTGGTCGTGACAGGCCACTGACTCTAAGTGGGAAGATGGGATGGCACTCTCAGTATCGCAACCTGTTGAATGGAACTAGCACACTAGGAATTCCGAGTGGATCCTCAGAAGGTTGGACCCACGAGCGCTCCTTCACAAAAGGACTCAATGAAAACGCTCGTGGGTCTAACGAACTACACTTTGTTACTGAAACGATAACTCAAGTAGTAAATTAGCAACGGGAAATCTGAGAAATTTGGCTTGCACAGCACGGAATAGATTAACGGACCACAACATCCTATGGTCTGAAGAAAGCTTACTTAATCGATGTCGTTATTAATTTGATATGGAAAGGTCTCTAAGACGTGGGAAAGTCTTATTTTAATCACACATCAATAATATTTCAAATAGCTAATGAATTATCAATACAGCAATCCCTCGATTAATGCGTTCTTTAAAACAGGCGCATTAATAGAAAACGCACTAATCGAATATAATAGCCTATGGCAAAATGTATAATTCGTTCCTCAGATTTCTTTTTTGACCCTTAATTTTTTTTATAAAAGAATTAGAGTATGTCTTAGGGTCTAGTTAAAGGAAAGCCATGAAGCTGAAAGACAATAAAGCATATTCAGAATATAAATTTATTATTCTACTTCTTAACAAAGAATTGAGCTAACGTAGTTTGGCGGGTATTTTGTTTCTTTTTTTCATACAACCGACGGTATTTCCCTATTGCCTCTTCTGCAAATTTTACTGCTTCTCTCTTCACCAGGGTCAGTTTTTAAGCATTGCCGCTTAAAACCTTCGATTGTACGAAAAATATTTTCAAATTGTTTCTGTGAAACTTCTTTGTGCTTGCCAGTGATTAACTTCTCAGAATGAGATTTAATTAATTAGATTAATTTGAAAAGCCTCTAAAATCATTTGCACCATGCGGAAGAATGTGCAAATGATTCTTTCAAATTCTTCCAAACGTCTCGCATATTGCACGCAGTAATTTCATTCGACTTTGCGACTTTATAACCATGCTGAGATTTCTCTGATTTAGCCAGAAAAGTCTTGGAGGTCATTGGCTTCCAAAAAAAGGCCAGTTTCATCGACATTAAATATTTATCGATCACAATAGTCCCCCTCTTACACAAAGTAAGAGGGGGACTATTGTGATCAATAAATAAATTCGTCAAAATCTCTGGATATCTCCTTATCTGCACTTGCAGCTTCTCATGTGATTAGAACATGATGTTGGCTATTTCTCTTTTTTTTTTTGAAACGCTCAAATCACCCAGCACTAACGTGGAATTCTTCTATTCCATCACTGATTGCCCTTTCTTTCCAGGTTACAAAGAGACTTTTGATTTAATAAGGCCAATGTTTAGCGGGATCCGTTTTTGGTTACAATCTTCGATCCATGTAAAAAGAATTCTCTCTAATTCAATCACTATAATACTTGGATTTCGAGTGCATGCGTGATGAACTTGAAGCAGCCTTTACCTTTCTCTTTGTATTCAGCAGTTGATTCACCCATTTTTTGTGTTCTTGTCCAATCTTTGCTCTGGACTAGCCTTGATCATTTTCTTTATTATTTCAAGTTTTTCTTCCAATGAGATCACTTTTCGAATCATTTTCACTTTTTTGCTCACTAATTCTTTTACTCGCGATTAAAGGTTAGGAAAATAATTTAAAATAAAAAAGTAAGGAAAACAATTGCACGAGATATGATCAACAAAATGCTATGTGAAGCAGACGATATAAATTTTGGCAGTAAATTTGGAACATAGTACACATAGTAGTAGTAGTGCAGTATGCAATTAAAAATAACTTTGTAAAATGTTTCAAATCGGTAACTAAATTATTTCATCCTGGTAAGCGATTTTTTAAAATAGTTAGCCATAAAAAATGTGTAGTTAGAAAATTTTTAAAACCTGTAACATTTATTTTTAAGATGTATATTAGGCGCACTAATCGAATTTGGATATCGAAAAAAATGACCCACTAATCAAAAACGCACTAATCGGGGCGCGTTAATTGGGGATTGCTGTGTTACAATGTTTCCTTAGTTACACGATTGCGCTGTTTTACGTATAACATCCGCGACTCTTACTGTTTCAAATCAATCCGTTGTTCGCGTTTAACCTTGTCATTAACTGTTGTTGCCACTGATGATGGCCTGCAATGTTCAGGCTGAAATATATGGCTTTAAATAAATATTATTTATTTATAAAAATGTTTTTCGTGTGAATTAAAATAACCTGCTTAAAATTCACGAACTCTGTCCAGAAACCTGTGTGTTTGCCTTTTATTAGTGCTTAAATTAGGTTACCTTAGCCTGACCGCTGTTTGAACAACACGTGGAACCTCGGTAGAAGTCGGGTCTTTTAAGTGGTATACGAGGCAGCTCTAATGCCAAAGATTATCTTCTCATAAACTCTCTACTAACTTTCAAAATTTCTAAGCTTTTTTTTTTAATTGCTTCATTTCTTAAGTTTCTTCCTGTTTATGTTATAATATTTATGCGTGGCCATGAAATAATCCCTGGATTTGGCATGAGGTACTGACTGTAGTATCTTGGAATCATTTCTGGTTTTGGACATGACCTTCCTCTGTTTTCAAGTATTGGAGAAGATTTTTTTTAACTTCGCTTATCGACCACCCTAGAATAATTTTAACGGTTGTCTGTATAATCCTTGCTTTGAGTGCAAATGGAACGTAAGGGGTAATATTTTTCAGTCTTCTAGAGCAGCGTTTCTCAAACTATGTTCCGCGGAACAAGTATTCCCTGAAAAATTATCAAAATTAATATGAGCCTGGAATTGTTTTAAACGCTGCGACAAGTTAAAACATGTTTGAAAATCAGGCGCTCCTCACTTTGCGTGTGGATTGTGCTATTAAGGCAAGCGCGCTCTGGCCTTGACTCAGCCGCTGGCTGACAGCCGTCCGCGGTTGTCGACACCTCCGAGCGTGAGTGAAGTACGGAGGTATCTATTCTAGGAAACGTGTGATCCCAAGCAAGGTCAGTGCGATGCGATTCGGCCTAGCACGCCTGTAGTATGCGCTGTCGCATTTTTGCGATGCGATGCGATACAGCCCGCTTCGGCGATAGTGTGCGCTTAGCTTTACATTGAATACGAGACTGATGACACTCGACTGTAACCGGGGTGTTCCGTTGAAATTTCAGGATTTGTAAAGTGTCCCGTCGTAGGAAAAGTTTGAGAAAACGCTGTTGTAGAGGATCAATAGCCCTTCATATTGTCCTTCGCAGTCTTGTGTTGTCAGTATAGGTCACCTAGAGAATGGGTTCCCTAAAATGGTGAGAGGCTCTTTGTCTGGAATTGGGAAAACCATCTCTTCATAGTTCCAATGTCCTCGGTCAGATGATGAAATTTGTGTTCAGGTTTGGTTTAAGCCGAGATCTCTGTATGAAAAGGCATACAATCTCCTCAGAGATCCTCGTAGTATCTTTGGAATTTGGAATATTAGCATGGCTTTCTTTTGTTCATCGTTCACTTGAATTTTGGTAATAGTTCTTTCTTCCCGAAATTTGGAGACTTGTCTGTTATCAGAGGCTACTGATGAAGCATCCGCTAGTCGTTGGTGTGTTCTTATTTTATATTCCTTCTCTTTCATTTGCTTTTGCGTTTCCATCTAGATTTCCAGATCGACACTTTTATACGAGTTGATGGTTGGTGTCTTACAAGCCATTGGTTAGATGTGAATCGTCTTCTCTCGTAGTAAGTCTCACTTCTCCTCTTTTCAAGTAGGCTGCTCATTCTTTTCCTCACACAATCATCTTTTCTTTTATTGAAACCATATGTCCCAGTTCCAGGTGACATTCTTCGAAGAGATTTAGGAGTTTGCCGGAAAACAAAATCGTGGAAAGTCAGTAGGAAATCTCCAGGGACCAGAACTGATTCTTAAGGCTTCGTGGAATTCCAGAAAGACAAGTTTGTGACTGACAACGCTGATTCTTAGCACTTTTGAGGAGCGACGCAGAGATGTAGATCTTGTCGATCCTTGTACAGATGCCTCAGTTCATACGGGTGAATATTCGGATTGTGAATGCGCCATACATTCACCGAGCGCTATTTTTCCCATCAGGAGTTTCTTACAACTTCATCTCACAGGATTTCAATGCAGTTACAATCGCCTCCTTATTGATGTAGTGGGCATCATCAAGATATTGCCACGTGGTTTGAAAAAAAAAATCTTATTCTCCCTGTTTGATTAGCCGTAGCAGATATGTTTATAAATCTCAATTTTGAAATTTACAATCTGTTATTAAGATTGTACCCTTCGTATCCCTCTCTATATTACGGAATGCTCCGAGAATCGGAAAGTAAGAATTAAAACCCCACCCGGCATGTTTCCTTCCTCCTGTAAGACAAGAGTGTGCACCTACCAGTAAGAGATCTGATATCGTCTTATCTGTAGACATTCGTTTCTTGTACAGAATTTCACGGCATCGCGCAACGAACTTCATATTTCACCCACAAACATTCACGAAACATCCATTCCCAGTGGATTCGAACCCATTAAGGGTTCGAATCCACTGGGAATGCAGTCATCACTGCTCTCCCAACACCGATGTTTTCTTCGTCAAAAGCTCTTCGAAATGCTGCAAATGTCATCACCCCCCTCTAAATAACTTGACTTTCTAATAGTTTGACGTGTGATCTCCGTAATTTTTAGTGTAATCATCACCAGAAGGGATCTGCTGCTATCAATCCACGTGGAATTTTGCATCTCTCTTAAGGCACACAAAAGTTTCAAAGGAATTGAAACTCTTGGCATTTATGGCATCTCCCCCCCCCCTAAGGTCGTGAAGTACCTTTACATAAACTTCTTTTTTTTTAATCGAAGGGTAGTTATCTGTCCCACCAGAAACTGTATGACTCACCTGTTTTGTTTATTTTATATTTTTATTCCGCAAAGCAGACAAACCCTCCAGATGATTACACAGACATAATTGCACTGATGACCTCATCGCCTTAGACTCAGGACCATGGGCGTCCGCAGAACATTTTCCCGGGGGGACGGGGGGGGGAAAGCTTGGAGACAAATAATTACATCAATAAATTTTTATTTAATTTTTTTTTTCACAAGTAGATCCCGAGGGATGCCCGTTTTTCCCCCCTCTCCCCTCTGCGGACGCCCATGCTCAGGACTCTATTTTTTTTCGATTTCGTTTTTGTGTTGGCTTGCGACTTGCAGGCACGGGCATGGCTAACCCGGGGTCTCAGAGCTAAGTATGATCTATTTCAAAGCTTTTGGTCATACTTTTCTCTAACTCTTTTACTTCCTGCTTCTACTCTCATACTAACAGTCTTCCTAATGAGGATTCTTTACTTAAAACACTTTCTGTCTGTCTCTTTTCTTACTTACTAACCTCAGGAGGAGGTCCTCCATTCTCCCTGAAGCTATTAGAGTACTCGAGGGCGAGGGATGTTTCCTCCTCTTTCAACTAACCACTAATAGTTATAGTAGTGGGCAACAGCGCTACTTGTATTAACTTCCTGTAGCATACAATACTGCGATGTGGAAGGCAAGGGGAAACCACCGCATTACATTCCCAAGTAAAAGCAGCAATGGAAGTTAAAAATGAAATCAAGATTGGCGATGGAACCTTCACTGAAGGAGTCATACCCGGCAGGACAAGTAACCGGGCTTCTCAGGTCGACAGCCAACTAAATCCTGGTACTTATTCAAAAATGAAGACAAGAAATAAGCTGAATATTGGAACATGGAATGCAAGAACACTGCTAGAACCAGGTAAAATAGAAAATGCGAAAAAAGAAATGGAAAGACTTGAAATAGACATTCTGGGCATTAGTGAGACGAGGTGGGAGGGACAGGATGATTTCTGGAGTGGAGAATTTCGGATAATATATTCAGGACAAAAAGAAGGGTGAGTCAAGTGTTGCAATAATGCTTCATGAAAAAGTTGGAAAGTTAATCACTACAATAATTAACTATAGTGGCAGAATCATGGCGATAAGCATTCAAAATGAACCAGTAAACCTCAATATTATAATGGTCTACATGCCAACATCACAACATAGCGATGAAGAGATAGAAGAAATTTATGAACAAATAGAAGAAATCTGGAGCAGATTTAAAGACAGAGACAATACAATAATAATGGGAGATTGGAATGCTATAGAGGGAGAAGAGAGCAATGATAATGTTTCAGGAAGATTTGGTCTTGGACGTAGGAATGAAAGAGGAAAGCAATTAATAGAATTTTGTACACAAAAACAGTTAGTTATAGCAAATACACTATTTCAAGCGCCAAGAAGAAGAAGAAGAAGATACACCTGGAAAGCACCTGGGGATTCAAATAGATATCAAATAGATTTTATATTGGTCAAGAAAAGATACAGAAACCAAATAAAAAATTGCAAAAGCTATCCAGGTGCCGACATTAGTAGTGACCATAACCTTGTCTTAATGAAAACAGAACTGAAACATAGGAAACAAATCCAAAGATACAAACCAATAAGATGGAACCTTGAAAAATTAAAGAGTAAAGAAGTAAAGAGAGGATACCAAGAGGCAACTGATCATAACATTCCAGAAAACATAAATAGTCAGAATAATATTGAAAACCAATGGAATATGATTAAAGAGTTAATTACAAATTCATCAAATCAGTTATTGAAAAATGCAGAAAAAGAAAAAAGAAAACATTGGATAACAGATGAAATACTTGGCCTTATGGATGAAAGAAGAAAATATAAAAATGCTGTTAAAGAAGAAGATGTGGCCAAATACAAATATCTTAAAAATCAAATTACAAGAAAATGTAGACAAGCCAAAAAAGAATACCTGGAAGAACAGTGTAATAACATAGACGAATTATTTAAAAAAGAAAACATTGAGAAAGCCTATAAAGAAATTAACAAACTGACTTTCAAATTTAATAAGAACAGCAAAAACAATGCCATCAAAGATGAAAATGGAAAATTACTAATAGAATCTGAGGATATATTAATGGAATGGAAGAATTATCTTGAAAATCTCTATAATGGCGACGAACTTGATGTTGATATCAGCATAGAAAATCAAAACGAAGATAATCTAGGACCCCCAATAATGCGAGAAGAATTTGATAAAGCACTGTCCGAAATGAGTAAGGGAAAAAGTCCAGGTTTAGACAATATTCCTATAGAACTGCTACAAAATCTAGGTGATGAGACAAAAACCTTACTCTATCAATTAATAGCCCAAATCTATGATAGAGGAGAAATACCAAAGGAGTTTATGAAATCAACCATAATACCAATACCAAAAAAGAATAATGCAAACAAATGCAGCCAATTTAGAGCAATAGCTTTAACCCCACATGTTAGTAAAATTCTGCTAAAAATTATTCAAAATAGAATTTATTCAAAAATAAATTGTCTATTGGATGAAGACCAATTTGGTTTCAGAAAGAATAAAGGAACAAGAGAGGCAATACTCTGTTTAAGAACAGTAATAGAGAGAAGATTAGACCTTAGTCAAAATACTTACATTTGCTTCCTTGATTTAGAGAAAGCGTTTGATAAAGTAAACCAGAAAATACTCCTAATTTGTCTAACTAATATCGGCACAGATTTGAGGGATAGGAAAATAATTTATCAAATTTACAAAAATCAAAAATGGACGGATTAAAATCAATGATAAGGAGAAAATAATAAATATCAGGAGTGGAGTAAGACAAGGATGTATACTTTCACCACTGTTATTTAATTTATATATTGAAAAGGCCATTCACGAAACTAAAGATAAAATAAATAGTGGCATAAAGATAAATGGTGAGCAAATCATGTGCATAAGATTTGCTGATGACATAGCCCTTGTAGCAGAAAAACAGAAGAACGTTAAAAACAATGCTAGAATTACTAAATAATAACCTTGAAAAATATAAAATGAAAATGAACACAGATAAGACTGAAATAATTGTTACAGGCAAAATCCCTATCAATACAGAGCATATAGACATCAGCGGGAAACAAATAAAACAAGTGAAAAGCTTTACATATTTAGGTAGCCTAATAACAGAAGATGGCAGAACAAGAGAAGACATAAGGTCAAGAATAAACAACGCAAAAGCCCAATTCTCTAAGATGAAAAGCATTTTAACAGGAAACCTCGACCTACATTTGAAAAAAAAAATAGTAAAGACATTGATATGGAGCATTTCACTGTATGGATGTGAAACCTGGATTCTAGTCAGAGAAGAAGTAAGAAGATTGGAGGCCTTTGAAATGTGGTGCTGTCGTCGCATGAACAAAATAAAATGGACAGAAAAAAAAAATCAAACCAACAAGTCCTGAGAGAGATAAACGAAACAAGAACTGTCATAAAATCGATCCAAATTAGAAGGGATAGGTGGTTTGGACATATACTTCGACATGATAGACTTGTGAAAAGAATAACTGAAGGCAAAATAGAGGGGAAAAGAAGAACAGGCAGACCAAGGAAAAGCTTTCTTGACCAGGTCAAAGACAGCACGGGTTTGAGGAGTTACCAGGAGGTTAAGAAGAAAGCCAATGACAGAGCGGAATGGAGGAAATTGCTGATGAGCTACCAGTCCCAAGACTGATGCAACTGATGATGATGATGATCTAAATGGAAATCGTTGCTAATTATTTTTCGGTGGTCCTTTTTTGTAAGCAAGTTGGCCTCACTGTCAACTTCATTTCCAGATAAACCGTTTTTTTTTTTTCTTTCCAAGTAAAGTACCACGGACAGTGTTCAGCGAGAGGGGGATATCAGTAATCCCCCTGGTTTTTCCACTCCCTATGCGTCCGAGATTAAATTAATCCTGTTTAGAGCGGACTTTAATCTTTCTTTGTCATCTCATCTAAAGTTCAAACCTATTTTGTTACTGCCTCATAGCCGAGTCAGATAATGATGACCCCCCCCGTTATAGAGAAGGAAGAAAGGAAGGAAACAGTCAAACTGGTCAAAAGAACACACGCACTTAACAGGCGTAATATCTGGCATCATAATGTTAATTGCCCGTTATTCAAAGCAACAATGACACACACACACACACACACACACACACACACACACACACACACACACACACACACACACACACACACACACACACACACACACACACACACATAATAGCACCCATAACACAGTGAGAAAAGAACAACTATGGGTAAAAGTCACTACTTCGGATGCTGAACTCGCGCGAGCACACACGCACTCGATAAGAGATTAAATATTGAGGTTACGCAGGTGTTCATCAGCAACATTAATCACTTCTCGGCATCGAGGTGTGTTGCATCATTAGGGGAATATTTAATCTTCTCATTAGGGTCGAAGTCCTAAATATACAGAAACTAGATTAGGCTCTCATGCTTATCTTAATCAGTTTCTCAATTTAAGGGGATAGTTAAACCGACTTCAAGAAAGGAAAGAAAAGAGAAAAGTAGTTAAATATATCGCCTTGCAGTCACTTCTAAGTGAACCCCGACGACCGATTTATCCTAATGTGCGATCAACAAAACACTGATTATGACGTCCCACAAAACCCAATGAAGTGGACCAAATCTTTTTTTTTTTAATCGAAGAATTAATTTACGTAGAATACGTTTTATCATCCACTCCAGTTTTTAATGAACGAAGAAATATATTCCTGTCAGAAATCGCTTAAAAAATAACATGAAACTGAATCTGATGCAACTGTACTGCCATATTTGGTTTTTATACTCTCGTAGCCAGGCGTGTTGTTCATACCGTCAGTGCTGTTTTCTACCGCTGAAATACTTTCCTTTTGTAGTTATTTCAGCGTATGGTATTTAATTGATTTCTTAGAATCAATTAAATATTAATTAAATTTGTTAATTTGTTAGAATATCCAGATTTATCTATTATATGAAGACGAAAAAAGTCAAACCACTAAACCATCACTTTCTTGAAGCTGATTTTGTGACTGTTAGAAGTGCCAGAATGTTAACGTCTCTGGCGTTTAAAGGTCAGGTTAGTTAGAGAGGACCGCAGGTACGAGGTGCTGGAAGATCACTTTTTTTTCTGAACAATATGGTATCACTTTATCTTAATTTATTGGTCGTGGTATTCTGGATATGTCACACTGATTGAAGGCATTCTTTCTTCCTTCTCTCAGGAGCATCATTCTACGTGTTTATTTATTTTATACTTTCCTCCCATTTAGTGTACGTTACGAGGGTACTCTCTCTCTCTCTCTCTCTCTCTCTCTCTCTCTCGTTTATACCTGCAACTGTATGTGCATTTGTTATTGCAAGATAGTAAGTACATTTCGGTATGACTTTTCTTAAGGAGGTGTCTAGCTTTGAAGAGCTAGACACCAAACAGAACAAATCTGTTGTTTTATTTATCCTGAATGAATGAATCTCTGCTAAGAGATTCGAAGTGCTTTGTAGCACCTGGAAAAACAAACATAACCTTGGCCATACACGAATGAAAGCCACGAGCACTTTTCCCAAAAGTCCACGCATCGCATATCATTCATCGGATTCCTGACCTTGATTTGGAAGCCACGTCGTAACCCAAAATACGTTTCGAATCAGATAGTAATATCTCTATGTAGAGAATGGGTGTGGGAGGTGTTTTTTATGTGATCCTACACACGAGAGGTGTAAGAACCACGAACACATCAGTGCCATGTATGGACTGTAGATGAGCGACGGGAATTGGGAAACACTTCACCAGGAAGGTTGTTCTAGAAGACGGTCACGAATGCCGAAGATTCGGTGGGTTTGCTGTTGAACTGAAAAGGGATGTGCGACAGCAGATGTATTCAGCGGAGCGTTCATGAAAGTATTCTGAGCCTGTGAGAGATCATCTACGATCTGAATTGCTCTTCTCAAGAAAACATCGAGAATTTTGACGGAGATTTCAGGTGCACCGCTACAAACATGTGAACTGAACATGGTTCTACTGAAAGACGGATTTGAGATGGAATCGGGATGTCTTTTTCTTTTTTTTAATAATTACGCAGTATAACTTCATGTAATACCCAAAAACTAAGCACGAATTTCATCTAAGGCAGACTACATTCATTTTTAATTTTTTTTTAACTTTCCATTAAAAACAAGTTTGTATTCATTTGATAAAATGACAACTCGACTTTTCTAATAAATAATTTTTTTAATACTTCTCACATCAATAGGGCGGAATCTTACAGTCTCCATAACTAACAGAACAAATTAGGCCTAACTAATCCCATGGGAGGTTTCCAAAATTTTACCAGTAAAATGTGGAACGATACAAAATATATCTTCTGTTGAAAGCGTTTCAGGTTTGAAGGAGTCTTTTGTTTTAAAGTCCGTTTCACACTTAAACACGTTCTGCTTCGAGTACAATAAATTGGGGAGAGAACACAAACCCGACCGTAATCACCAGGTACTGTTGACAGCGCCCCGCGTAGCATTCGCCACCGTTGAAGGGGGAAGTGAAAATTAAGTGCGTCTTTTTTCGCCAAGCACACTTCCGTGTAAGGGACGGTGTGTATGTGTGTGTGTGTGTGTGCGTGCGAGAGTGGTTTCCACGAGTCCTCTTATTCACGGACGGAACATCTTTGAGGTAAGTGACCGGATGGATCGATGGATGGATGGACGGATGGACGGTTTCTGTCGCGCGCGCTTCGAGTTTCTTCAGCTTATGAGTTCTCCGTTGGCTTTGCGCAGGAGCTCCATGCGCAGCTCGTGCTCGCGAGCTTTCATTCTGAGCGCCGCAATGCTGGAACTTCTGCGATCGAATTCGTTGTGGTTTCCGAGGTTGGTGGCGGTGGCGGTGGAGGGATTCGCGGGAAGCACGTGTCCCACGAAACTGCTGCCGTACGGGTCCGACGAGGTCACAATGTCTGCGAACGGTTTCGGCCTGGCGTGATGGGCGCTCAGATTGGCGAGAAGCGTCTGGAAGTGCGTTCCTGGATACGGAGTCGGGAACGTGGTCGACAGTTGAAGGGTCGGGTACGGAGTCAAGTCTCTGAGGCCGTAGGACGGCGGCAGGTAACTGGACGATGGAGACAGAAGACCGAGTCCTGACGGTAAGTAGGCGGTCGGCAGACGAGAGGTGCCCGCCAGGAATGTGGGGTCGAATGGTTTTCGGGAGTAAGTGAGGGGGGCGAAGAGGTTTGCTGTCGGAACAGTCGACGCTGCAGTGGTGGACGGAGGAGTGGAGGGCAAGGCGGTGCTGGACGAGAAGGGATTGTAGCCCTGGGTTTGAGACTGGGCACCGGCGGCCTTTTCCTGTTTTCTCCATTTTGCTCTCCTGTTTTGAAACCACACCTAGAAGAAAGAACAAAAGAAATACTTAAGTATGTTTAGCCTGAAACCAACGTATTTTGATGTGCACTAATGATGTTTATGAACCTGCGATAGGGAATTAATTCTAAATCAGTGGATCCCTGGTCTAAAAACCAGAAACAAACTATTTCGAAAGTCGCAAGCCTTCAACAAAAAGGTCCTTTTTACTATAACAAAATCGTCACGTATTGAGCTCAACTTGGGCTTCGCGTGAAACGAGCAATTGGAGAAGGGGGAAAAAAGTATATATATATATATATATATATATACACCTTTTTTTTTTTAAATTGCTCGTTTGACATGAAGCCAAAAAGGAAGTCTTGTTGGGACCTCCTTTTGGGAAATATTCTCGAAGTTCGCCACGAGTCTTTTTCATGCTAGCATCAGTTCACCTCATTATGTTGCCTCCGTGTGAATCATTAGCACCCGTTTGTCTTCCTGGTAGGACTTCTCGTCGTTCGCCACGCTATCATCTGTCATGAAAGCAAATTAAAGATCGCACCGAAATTTGCAGAGCACAACCGACGTAGTTGCGTTCAGTTCGTAGAACGTAGCGATTGGCTAAGCGGGCGCATTCCCAGGAAGATCGCTTAATTGTTTACTAATAAAAGTGCTGGATTGGAACAAATTGAATCCAATGCCGATTCAGTTTTCTTTTTCTTTAGAATGTTTTCCGTAATTCGTGTTAGTCTCAGTAACGTTAGATAACCCTAAAGAAATCGCAGCAGCAACTTGGAGGGATACACCACGCCTGTGTGGTGATGTGACAATAGAAAGTCTCTAAGACGTTGGGACTGTCTATTTCGCCGAACATCATCCCGCAGTCAGCGGTCGTTCTTTAGCACGAAGCAGTCCGCGTCGATGCGAAATTGGTTAGCGCTGTTGGATGCGAATTAATAAGAGAGAGAGAGAGAAAAATGAAAATTGCATAATAAAAGAACGAATTAAACAGTGATTTGGCGAATGAATTGCCAAAATGGCATAACCATCCCCCATACCCAAAAACAAAAAGAGGACCACAAAGGGTTTGTCAAAGAAACTTTTTTTCTGTTCTAGTTTGTATTGTTTCTTTTCCTTCATAATTTTTTTTTCTTTCTTTCTTATTATTCGTAATGATCTTCAACCACCTAACCGAAGTCCTTACGAATGTGGTTTACTGAAGAATGGAGCTTATAATTCCGATTTTTGAAGCAAACGAAACTGCATCGATTCAATCCACGTGAATTAATGTCATTTCCCAAACAAAAGCGAGCTGTTTTAAAACGAATCTTCACAAAAGAGACTCAAACAGTTTTGGTTTCGAAACTCTGATTTAATTGAACTGGAGTAGCGTTATTAGCCAAGCATCACGCGGATCATTTCTCCTTCTTTCACCTCCTTACAAAGCGGAGGATAGTCGCTGACATCACATTGAAAATCGTGACCATCTTCGTCTAGAACGGAGCACGTCCGCTCCGCCTCGGTACAAACGCAGGTGGTAATGTTGTCGCCGGTATAGTATAGTGGGGTATACGGTAGCGAGCAAATCCGTGTGCTAAAAATACAATCCTGGAAAAAGGGAATTCAATCCCCTTCCCCCTATTGCCGATGAAATTGCATGGAAGGTGGATCTCGCAGGTTGCAAGGCGTAGTCAATTGGCTAATCAGCAGGGGACTGCCACAGCTGATTTTGCACACGACTACAACACCAATATTCCAAATACTCAAATACATGAATATATTTTAATGCGAAACCCACCAACAAAATGTGGGATTCGTATACAAATTTACAGCACATTAGTACCATAGTTGGGTTATCGGTCAGATAATCCGACAACTCAATCCTAGAGACCAAACTTGATGTCTACAATAAGCAGAGGAGTCTCACATTGTTGGACGCTACAGTTAAACGCTAGAGGAAGAGCGGGTAAAAAGGTATGTTGGTTGCACGAGTCGCGGGTCCTGCTGCAACACGCTTATGAACTTAACAACTATGCTTGTAGTTCACCCAATCAGTTGGGCGAACTACTATGTTTGTAAGACATAAGATTAGATCAGTCTAATGTCCATTACATCATCCTCCACGAGGATGACGCAACGAAGGTGCCAGAGAAGTGGAAACAAAATGTATTTCGGAAGGAAAAATAGTAAAAAAAAATATTTAAAAACATAACCGTCGAATCGATTGTAGTGTTTCTATAATGACCCCCCCCACACACACACACCCACCCACTCTAATATCAGCAATGATTAGATGCGCAGTCCATCCGTTTCAGGCCACTGCGCCGGTGTCCACTTTCCTGCATGTTCGATCTTCCTTGAGATGTGCTAATTTGCGAAAAAAACAATAACTGTATCTCGGACGTCTTATTACGGTTTCAAAATAAATATCCATCCGGAATGAGAACAAGGAGGAAGATGAAGTGTATAATTATCCGCATGAATATTTATGGCCTTCACAGAATTATCGGGCCACACGTATCTGCAGGTCACAAACGAAATTGGCGATAGAAAAACAACGCTCCGTCGCAGCCTAAAGCCACGTGATAATTGGTGGCGCGAAATGAGAAGACGCAGTTAAATAGCACTTCCTTCGGATGTATTTAATGGACTGTAATGCGACGTCCCCGCTGAATTCTGCAGTTAATATTTCGAATTATACATTGGAACACGGACAGAGGACGCTGTGAATGCCTTCCGAGGCAGTTTATCAATTGAATGGTTGTTATTATATTATATAATGAATTGTTAGCCGGACATGTTCAGCAGCTGAGATTGAAATAATCACTCTCAGCTGTTTATAGATACGTCGTTTGGAATTCAAAACAAAAAACGAAATTAAAGAATATAAAATGAATCTTTTCAAAAAATTGAGGTTATTTTGTGCCCTGTGAATGCACAAATTCTTCATTCAGTAATTACTTAATGTCATCATCTCGTAGCAAAAGAAACGACCAGTGTTTTTGATATAAAAACTGGGATTTTATTTGTTGTTATTGTTTCATTAGCATTGATTAAACAAGCGGTTTTTTTCATGGTGGACCTGCAAAGAGAACAACACAAATAAAGCAAATTTCATGTAAATTAATGAAGGAGATATAAATCTTTTGATGTTTAACTGCCAGTAAGCGAAACTCTAAGAACTCGGACTAAGATCTATGAGTTTCATACCGAAAAACTATCGGCAAATCCAAGTGTAAGTAACCACTTGGTAGTGCAACACCAAGTGAATATCAATGATAGCGAGGGAGCTTGCTCCACCTCTGATTCGAGTTGCCTTGGTGTTGCACTACCAAGTGGTTTGGATTTGCCGATAGTTTTTCGGTGTGAAACTCATAGATCTTAGTCCAAGTTCTTAGAGTTTCGCTTACTGACAGTTAAACATCAAAATATTTATATCTCCTTCATTATTATTAAGGTTGCCAGAAAAATAGCCATTTGGCTTTCAATCTATTTCATGTAAATTGTTAGCTGTTCAGGTATTGGAATAATAATAAAAAAATAAAAAAAGCTACGAGTCATGCACAGAGCGTGTATCATCTGTTTTTGATTGTTGAAAAAGTTGACGTCATACGTGTAAAGAGATTGCATTGAAGAATCAATACTTGGTTCTTATTGAGGATGCCTTAGTGGATTACTGCAGTGGATTCTGATACTTCATTACAAGAAGTTAGCTTGCACATTGCAGGATCGTTTTATTTGTGTTGTGATCAGTAGGTAGATACATGCGCGCTAAGCTATATTTTATTGTCTTGTAATGGAACGCATCGTTGAGATGTTCTTTCTTTCTTATTTCGAAACTCCTACTTGTCAGACCGATATACGGTGAACCGTATGAAAGGGATTGCCCCCATCTTAAAAGAGTTCTAGTGTTTGGATTAGTTCCAAGGCAACTCAAATGTTACGAATTATAAGTAGTAAAGCGATGTTCATAGATAATCGCCCATTGGATGTCAGCGGTCTAATGAGGTGGTTTGTGAAAGAAATCCATTCACAAACCATCTGTTCTCAGCTATTATGGGGAATGTTCAAGGGTGTGAAGGATAGTGAAGAGTTTCATATCCCTTGTTTTGGTTTTGATTTTAATTTTCATTTATTCATTTTCACTTTCGTTTCTTTACATTCTGGAAATTCAGGTTTTCATCCGCTGTAGTGCGACTACAGCATAATAATATCACGCGCGCTTGCGTTTTGCATTGGAGATAGAAAGAGTCTTGTCGTTGTTGTGTGTCGTCTTGGAGTCTTCTCTTTTGGGAAGTGATTACGCAGGATAGAGTCGATATAGATGTGACAGCCATCCCGAGCTCAAAGTAACAAATCCCAGCTACTGAAGCAACTAAAGCTGTAATTTGCCGTATCCCGCAGATTGTGTGGGTAAACTGCAGCGACCGGACTCCCGGACCTGACTAACCGCCACTTACTGCACCACTGGCCACCCAAGGACAAAAGGCAGAACTGCTCTTGGTCGTCCATCATGTCGCTGACGGGAACTCCGTTCAACGCCCTTCTCGACGGAAACTGGGAATGAAATTGCGCCACTTTACAAGTACATATGGAAAGTAAATGACCACTGAGGGGAACGCAGTCGGGTGGGCAAGGATCATCCTCCCACGAGCCAATTTAGCGAGAGACGAACTGGAAGCAAGTGTTATTAGGCCACCCCAGTTTGGTAAGAGCAGCCAGACAAATACGCCTTCTGCTCCTTTCATACTAATGTCTCTGTCTACCTACTCGGCGTCCCACCAACGCGCGTTCTCGGTCTGCATTCTCCACTGCGTGTCTTTCTCCGCTGAATCGAGTGTTTACGAATTTCGAGAAAAACAACGGGTGTAAGGTCCAATTGTTTGCTGTGTTGAAGCCAACACGGCCGAACTGTTTGAGAGTATTTAGTGTGGGTTCTCTCAGCAGACAGCGAGGTTTGTCTCGGAATCACCTCGTGCAATTTGATGGCGTCTGTGACGCAGCTTAATGGATGAGAATACCGTCTTTATTTCGAATGGGCTTTGTGTCACTTGACTTAGTAGCGAATCGCTCTCTCGCACTTGGTGAAATTAACAGATGAAATCCAGGTGAATAATCTGTTCCCTCCCACTTATATAAGAGGGGGGGGTCAATCGGTTTTTTATTTACAGTTCACTAGATAAGACTTGCGTGATCTCGTGATAGATTCCATAATGTACACCCTCTGTCCAAAAAGAAACCGAACTTTTCGAAAATAGAAGAAACTAGTGGCGCCACCTGTTGTATTTGTTTGTTGTCGAAAGCGGCAACCTTCATTAGTGTTATGTCATTTGGTTCATTAGAAGCCGAGTTATAGTGCCAAGAGTGACAGTGTGTTTTGACGAACGTTCGGTTGTCACGATATTCATGCCGTACGCGACGAATTCTCGCTATCAATCGCTTCAAAACTTCGAGATAAAACTCACCATTGACCGTTTGGCCAAGCGGAACGAATTATTTGTGGATAATGCCCTTAGAATCGTAGGAACAGTCAGCAGTGTCTTTACTTTTGACTTCTCCAAGCCACTTTTTTCGGATGTCCCTCTTCTTGTAGTCTCCACTCAGCACTCTGGCGCTTTGTTTCGCGCTCATACTCAAAACACTACGTTTCGTCATCAGTAACGATCTTTTCAAGGAAGTTTGAGTCCTCGCGTGGCCGTTTTAATAAGGCCATTGCAGTGTTCAATCCGATACATTTTTTGGTCGTCGGTCAACTTGTGGGGAACAAATTGCGAATTTAATTTACGAAGGCCCAAACTCTCGGTCAAAATGTTGTGTACAGTTGATTTTGGAATCCCCAATTCATCTTCAATCAATCTCACGGACGATTTCGGGTTTTCTTTGATGAAATCGCACACTCTTTGGATGCTAACTTCGCTCAGTCCAGTTTTTGGACGGTCCGGCTTTTCGTCATCCTCAAGCGTCTCACGACCACTTTGAAATCGCTTAACCCACTCGCAAACTTGAGTACGGGATAAGCATTCATCACCGTGTGCTTTTTGAAGCATTTGATGCGTTTCAGTAAAACTTTTACAAGTTTAACACAAAAGTCAATCGCAGCTCTTTGTTTAAAACTCATTTCCCGACCGTTCGTCAAAACACACCGTCACTCTTGGCACTATAACTCGGCTTCTAATGAAACAAATGTCATAAACAGTTGACATAACATTAATGAAGGCTGCCGCTTTCGACAACAAAAAGATACAACATGTCGCTGACGGGAACTCCGTTCAACGCCCTTCTCGACGGAAACTGGGAATGAAATTGCGCCACTTTACAAGTACACATGGAAAGTAAATGACCACTGAGGGGAACGCAGTCGGTTGGGCAAGGATCATCCTCGGCCCCGCTAGTTTCTTCTATTTTCGAAAAGTTCGGTTTCTTTTTGGACAGAGGGTGTAGGTCCGCAGAAAAAAGTTCGTTTCAATTAATGGCCGCAGGATTTTTTCAGCCAAATTCGTATTTAGTTGATCTTTGATAAATAATGGCTTCTCTGCAAAAAGAAACACCGTTTTTAATCCGGCAACTCAGCAAAATCGATCTCAGAATACATAGCACAAATAAATACTAATTAGGATTAGGAACATAGTCTGTTGTCACTTTTGGAATGCGCTCAGTCATGCCAGGGAGAAGCGGAGACCATCTCCCTACCGATTTCCAAACGTTGGGATTAAAAGTGTGCTGGCTACTCCCTCGAGAGAAATGGGCTTTTTGTATATAACATGCGAATCCCACCTACACAAGATAGTAAACATGTTACTGTTTTTAGTGTATTCGTTGCGCTAATCTGGATCCCCTGCTTTTTGAAACAAGATGGTGGTCTGACACCGAGCCATGAAATCCAACCATATATAAACATTCACAAAATGATGTTCATCGCGGACTCGAACCCATAGCTTATTGGTTGGACAACAGAAACGTTGCCAACTTGGCAATGGAGGATTTGATTTTTTTAAATTTTTTTTTACCACATAAACCCAAACTGAAAATTTTTTGCAATGGTTCAGTTTTGTTGTGTTCAGTATTAAACTAATGCAAAAAGTCTTCCAGGCCACAAGGCGTGGACTCGAAGTTTTTAATGCAAAACAGACAAACCTGACAACTATTTGATAGAAGAGCTGAGTAGAAATATCGCAAATATAATGTTTGTTTGTTTTTTAAAATTAGAAAACTGTTAACATCATCGCAGCTTATTCAGGAAGGTCCTACTTGGAGGGAAGATGCCTCAAAGTAACTTTAATTTCCCCGCATTTTTTCCTCTCATTTGTGAACATGATTCACATGCGTAGCCTTAGTTGCCTTATCACAATCATAAACAGCAAGAACAACCAAACAATCGCATTTAACTTAGCGCCATTGGAAGATCACTTTTTTCACATTGTGGCTGCAGGAACAAATTGCTTATTTTTGTCGTTGAAATCATCAAATCCATTATGAAAGACCCCTCCCCCTCCCCTCTTTTTTTTATGCATGCATTCCACTAAGTTGTACCACCTACAGCTTAAGTCGTACCTAAGAATAAAATTAAACAAAACATAGGCTAATTAAAAGCCATATTTCTTAAGTAAAATATTTAAATAAAAATATTTTTATCCGATTTCCGTCGCATAATTAGTTATTACAAACATCACAAACATATTTGTTTATTCTTTTGTCAACTCCAGCACATAGATCATGAACCCATGTCTTACATTTTAAGCACTGAATCGTGTTTTCTTGACGGTCTTCTGTACAAAGATTACAAAACCAATCGCCGTTACTTTTATTGACTTTTTTCTTTTTAACTTCCATTATTTGCATTGGAGGAGTTTCAGTTGGAGGAGATTTTAGATGAATTTTACCGCCCGATGTGAGACGAACCTAACTCTTCTCTATTGGAGGTCTGAAACGGCTTGAAATTCTGACTCTGTAGCGTAGTCGGTAGCGACGACGCTCTTTGCTTGCAAAGACCTGGGTGCGATACCTGTCTTAGTAAGACAAGAATCGAATCGCAGATGTTTGCAGTCCTCACGAAGTCCTTAATTTCTACTTGAAAAACATGCAAAACACCCAAAAATAATCTCAGTTTAAGACATCTTGGTCTCCTGTAGCTGATTTTGCGTTCTCTCAACCCGCAGTCCTCAGTTCGAATAACATCCTGGGTAACTGTGGAATTGCAGACTCCTCTCGACAGCAGATACACTCAAAACACGTCGCTATTTTTCCTATTTATCAGGTTCAGCCGATCGTATTCCGTAGCACGTGTTACTAACGCATCCCTAAGATGAGGGCGGATTCTTACACATCGTCATTATTTACATTTGGGCTTCTTCCGATGCTTCATTTCATTGAAATTCAAATTTGTGCTTCTCCATTTTGCGGTACTCACCAATCCACAAATAAGAGTTTATATCTTCATCTTCCTACCCAATGAAATACGCATTTCTGACTGTGGAGGTACAAATCTCACTTAAATATTCCATAAATATAAATGCAAAGCAGCATTCATCGTCAGTTAAATCACATTCATCAGACTTATAATAACACATAAGGAAATGATGGACACAGTCTTAAAAAGGCCAGTTCTTTATCACAATCCAATGCATAAATATATAATTTTGATTTATACTATTACTTAAATTCAACTAAATCCACACTGACTTTAAATTTTAATAGATATCCTGAGTGCCAAATATCATCTAAATTCGTCAAGACACGATTTTTTTGTTTAATTTTTGTACTTTACCAAATTTTGCACGTACAAATTTTCCGATTGAAAAGAAAACTGAGGTCGAACAAATTTTGTAAGCATTCCAAGTACCAAATTTCAATAAATTCATGAGCAATGCACTTGATATTTACGATTAGGCAAATTAATGGCTTATATACGATAACATAACATAGCATGCACGTCGAATGTGATTTTGTCATGTTTGGCCAAAACATTCTTCAAAAATCACAGCCCTGAACGAAGCCCAAGATAACAAAGCAGTTAGCAAGAGTGGAAGCAAAGTAGGGGTGGCTGTTTGAGAATGAAAAATTGGACTACTACTGAAGGAATGTGGGGAGAGGGGGGTGATATTATGGCCAATTTGGTGATTACGTATAATGCGTCCATAAAAAGAGAGTACTTGAATAGGAGAAGCAGATTGCATCGCTACCCAAGGGAGGAAATGTAAATATGGCAGCAAAATATAGACTAGCCATCTTTAATAGGTGCCGTACGAGGTAAGAATTAATAAAGAGATAAGGACCACGAGGGTGACAGGAATATATTATGATCGTTATTAAACGAGATTCGCCATGTGGAGCGGGGGAGGAACGAACTTCCCCTCGTTTTAGATTTCAAGATAAAAAAAAAAAAGGAAATTTTGCAGAGTGATGAGTGGTTGTTGTGAAGGATCACTGATTGATAGGAGACGGGATCAGCTTAAAAAACAAGCTATCCGAAAAGCACCTCCCGTGACCTCTCATTGCCACATTTCACATGAAATGCTTCTCGTAGAATCAAGAAATTAATCCCCACGATAGGAAGTAAGCTCAGATGGAATGCCTTTTAGTCATTTTATTATAAATAGAATAATAGCATATGACAAGCATCGACGACATCCAGAAGGATTCCTGTGATATTTCTGGCATTGTAATTAGGAAATCTCAAAGGCAACTGGTTAGTTGGTTTTCGTATGATGGTACTACGACCGTGAGGCCCTTTTACGGGAAGGTACGGCACCATATCATACTCTTCCCCCCTAATTCTTATCCGGGCTTGGGACCGGCATAGCTGACAATTTAGACCTATGGCTGGGTCTTAAGTATTCCTGATTGTAATCCGTGTGTGTTCACGGGAACGGTTTGGCTGTTTGCGGGAGAAAAAAGCCCAGATAAACTAGGGAGAAACCCCCTCCCCCCAAGACCGGCTAACACGGCTATGTCTGAGAAAGATCCTAAGCTCCTCACGTCATCGACGGGAATCGAACTCAGGACACTCCTTTCGCAGGCATATGGTTGCGAAGCGCATGGCCACTCAGCTAACCGCGTGGGCTGGGCAACTGATTAACAGATGTGTTGTATGAGAAAGACAGTTTATAAGATGTTCTTCTTAGAAACAACAAACCTCCTGGAATAAAATAATAAAAAAACTTGCCAAAGTGGGAAAAAAACAAAGATCTCTTTAACTGCCAACATCACCAGGGATTTCAGCAGTTTCGACTTGTCCGTTTCAGCGAAGACATTACATAAAGGGGTATTCGCAGTTGTGCCTTCAAAAACCCCTTATTACACAGTAGCAGGTGTGATTAGCGCAGATGGACAAACGGAAGCACTTCTATTTCAAGTGGTAGATCAAAATTCTTTCGGCAGAGCGATTGTGAGGTCAGAACTTGATGGTGTGGATGCTGCTTGATCGAAAAGAACGAAGTGAAAATATAAATTTGTTGTGTTTATCTCTTGAGTCGCGTGTAGCCTCACATGAGCACCTGCGACTTTGATGTACAGTCAATGATAGCAAACATTGTTTGTTAGCATCTTTCGCATAAAAGATGCTAACAAAATGTAGTTAAAATAATATTGACGTTAGGTTTTAAAAACCAGTTCACTTACAAAATAAGGAACTATTTCTAAGTTCTTTCTGTCAGCAAATACATTTATGTATGCTGATGAGCTCATCTATTCAAGACAGAGCATACGATATGTGCTGTTCGTGATTTTAGGAGCTGCAAGTGTAATCAACTTAGAGGTATTCTGCCTTGTCTGTAATATAGTAATTTTATAAATGGGATATACATTAATAATGGAATAAATTGAAGCAGTGCCTGACTTCCTATTTCGAAGTGGGCGGGATGAGGTGAATCTTCTATTGGAAAAACGTTCAATTATCCGCATTATATTGGCCAAAATACTGCACGTGTGGAGGAACAGTGTCTAGGGTTCGGTTCACCAACCATTAAGAAAAAAGCTACAATTGCTAAAACACTCCGACTCACTCAGAGATGACCTCTAGGAAAGAGCATCAGCATTTGACACTCTTTGTTGCGAACAGTCGACGAATCACAGAAGGATTCAAGATGCAGCAGATCAATTCTGCCGAAGCCATCCATCGGGAGTTAGGACATTGACCTACCGAACAGCAATGGAAGATTCCACGGTCTCATTCAAAGTGGGGAGAGAATTTGAACCCGCATTCGTTGTCGCCACTGTTCGAACACTCCCCTATCCAATGAGTCTGTGTTTCAATAACACCATCGTTTCCAGCCTGCATACAATTACATGAGCACCAGTAAAATTGATGGAACGTTGTACCAATAAATAAACAATAAAAAGACGCTTCGCTATTCCGAGTGAGTCATCAAGAATATATCGACGCATTGAAAAGACCTTGACAATGCTACGTCATAGCCGCAGCTCTCAGAGCCACCTGATTGCTTTTTTGTCATTATCGATGGTCCCCAAGTCAAAATGTGTTACAGCCCAATCGTTGATGATAAACACTGTCGCTTAAAAGATATTCCGAGATAAACTCCTTCCAGTTTTAACCCTTCTGTTTCGTTTAAAGTTTAAATCTCTGGATTCTTTTAAAAGTCTTACCAAGGCTGCGATAAAATCACATTACATAAATAATAAATATTTCACCGAAATTAGCATTTTTTTTGTTTGTTTGTTTGTTTGTTAAACGTGCCACTTTCCACACGCGACTGCAGTTGCCTCGTGACTTAATTGTTAATGCCAAACATCTAAAAAAAAAAAAAAAAAAAAAAGAACTTGCGGACAACAATAAAATATTTAAAAATGATTTTCGTACTATTTCAATTTATTTTCATTTTAATCAACAACTGAAATTAATTATAACTGATTATTTTTTGTGAACGGGATATTTTATTTGTTCTGTTGTCAAGTAAATCACAAAGAACTGGATTTAAAAAAAAAAAAAAAATGTTGCAACTCCTGTGCCACATGTGGTACGCATCAAAAATTGCGCAGACTCCGTTTAAGACAGGGGCATCCGGAAATCGGGTGTTAATTCAACTGCACTCTTTACTTTTCATTCGATAGACAGAATAACAGAATACGAATAAGAATATAATAACACATGATGGGGAGGGGGGGGGTTGTTTCCCTGTTGCACTTAACTCCCATCCTCCGCAAAATCAACTATTCAGGTGTTGAAGAGAACACACCTATGGGAATTACGCGGAGAGAAAGAGAGAATCAGTGGTTATTACACCTTAGTATCACGCTCTGCAGTCTGGTTAGGAATGGCTAATAAGCGTCGTAGCTACGGCGAAAGACCTAAATTACCGGCATCCTTCATCTTGTCACAGTGACGACCATTACGGGAGTTAAATACTCGGCTTTATCGTAATGCGTATCATCAAACTCGCTGTCCTTACAAGCACCAGAGGTGCGGACGGAGAATACACTTAAATATCCGCTTCTTAAATGACACAACTTGCTCCCCGCACCACTGCGGGGTTCAGTGACAATTAGAATTAGCGCGTGAACTCTTCTCTTGACCCGCTTGTGTCGGCTCGGGCAGCAGTGACAATGTTTAGTAGTCGCACGGCGCGCCGCTCTAGGGGACAAACGGCGAAATGATGATTGAAATTATGGGGTGAAGAGAGGGAGAAAGCGGTTTGGAAGTCGTCTTGGAAGCAAATGAAAAGGCAATTACCTTTTGCAAAGACAAAAGGAAGGATTAATAACCTCGGAAGATTTATGTGCGCCATTTAAGTGAGGCTGCACACTGGCGACGCGCCGGTATTCGAGGCAGGGCGCGTCACGGACAGTCCTGGCGGGTGGCCCTTGGGGAAGGGAGGGGGCAGTCACAAACGGACACACACAAACCGTAGCTTGCCTGCAAAACGTAATAACACGGCGTTCTGCCGAGTGCAGTGGAATCGCCCCTGTTTTCTCCCTTTCGTATGCATGGGGGGGGGGGGGGTGATTATCTCTTCACTTGCACGGCTGATTAAATATCTTCTGTTCCCCGTAACCAGATGCGGTTACAACGCGATTTCGAGTTTAAGACATCGGCTCAGATATCTTCATTTGCTTCCCCAAAGTCTAATTTTCATTCATTATCAATACGACCTCCCCTTCATCAGCGTATTTAATTATTCTTTGCTTACGTAAAATTACGTAACATAGCTCTAATGACTCTCACCATCTTCATGTCGACCCTGTTTGTTTCCTCTCACTTATCCTTTTTTTTTTTTTTTTAGCTCAGTAGAACTCATCATAACACAAGCTAACTCTGTGTTTGTGTAATCAACTTATGTAATCAAATATTTTATTTATTCGGCCATCTTGTCCCATGTGTTTAGTTCCCTGCTTGGCCACCAGAGGCTACGCGCTTCCTTCCACCATATTGACGCATCGTTGAAAAGTTGTGTTGAAAATAAAATATAAAAATTAATAAATAAGCAATGAATATTTGTTGAAAGAACTTTCGTAACAATTAAGGGACGTTTCATCAAAGAAATCTTAGGTATCCCTCCCCCCCAAAAAAAACCGTTGTGGATTAAGATGAACCCGATTTTAGACACTTAGTGTTAACAGTAGAACCTGTTGCCATGGCAACCTTACGCGATATTTGTCTGGAGCAAAAACGAAAGGACTGCGTTACATAGAGACAGATGGACCACCGAACCTATGAAATGAGAATAATGAAACAAATTACTTTTACAAGCCGTTTGTTTTCTGGTCTCTCCCCCCCCCCCAACTTAAGGTTAAGATTTCTTAATTTGCAGGCGTATATCAGTTAGCACTTGGGGTTCCGAAAATCACCGTTTTACTTACTTTTTTTTTTTTTTTTGTTATTGTTATGAGATAGATGGGAGCGGAGATGAGACCCCAAAAAATATTTTTCTAATTGTCATTTCCATCTTTTTCTTCAATGTTTGAGAATGCGAAGTTCTCCCTGTTTTGTTCATTTTAGGGGAAACCACGATTTGTTCGCCTACCAAACAAATAAACGACCGTACACGCAATTTACAGACATAATATACTGGCTAAACAGCCTTAGTTGCCTCATCATTAACTTTACACAATCCCGACCGTATTAAAAACATCCCTTCTTCCTCTTTATAGAGCTTTCATTTGGCTTGGTGCAGGGTCCGCTATGATTATGCGACTGTGGGAAACCCCAGCAGGCTTGTCGCAGAGTCTGGCTTTGGGGGGGGGGGGATTTTTATTATTATAGAAGTGTGTATTCACGAGGCCGGTTTGCCATTTCTGGAGAACGAAAAACCCGAGTTTCGGTGATAAAAACCCCCATTACCGTCGTATGAGACCGGCTAACTCCCCTTTAGTCGAAAGACACTAGATAAAGTTTCCTTATGTCGCTGACGGGAATGTATTTTAGACCAAGGGGCCTCGTCTATACTGAACTGAGTAACGAAGGCTCTGACCGTATTAAAAATATACAGGTCTATAATCTATTCAGTGTGTGTTTTTAATACAAACTGAATAGATTATTTTTATTTTCTGCTATTCAGTTTGTTCTTATACGAAATAACAACCATTACTCTGTGTTGAAATCAGTTGCGGCTCGTGGCTTGAAATCGTGGGGGTGCTGCAACTTTCGAAATATACATCCACACTGTAAGTACAGTGTATACGTGTTTGGATAAAATATCAAAATTATGGTAAAATTAAATATGAAAAAATAAATTAAACATGAAAATATATTGTTTATTATCGATTAAAGTATACAGTTTGGTATAATTAAAAATTACTTAAAAATAAACTCCAATCCTTTAACCCTCGGGAGCTTGTAATTAAAGGAATGGATTTACAATTTTTGGACATCACAATTAAAGGATTTAGTTGTAATGTCCAAATATTTAAAGAGACAGAGTAAACACGATAGGCACTACGAACCCTCTACTACTGGCGCAAGCTGCATATAAACAACAGTGGAACTGCGCGACGGACAGTGCAGTATTACGCTAATAGCTCGCATCTCACTATGACGTACATATGCTTGCGCGCGTAGCAATATGACGCTGTGGTAAACAGTGCCGCTAGCGTCCTTCGCCCTCCTAAGTGCTACGAGATGGATTTTTATTATTTTTGATACAAAATAAGAGAATTGTATTGGATTGTTGATGATAAAATTAAATATTACAAGCAAATATAAATAAATTAATAAATATATTTATATGTCGAGAAAAATTTGGGGTGCTGCAGTTCCGAAGTGCCTTGGCACGAGCCGCGCCTGGTTGAAATATTATTCTTTGTCTTTTATAGATTTGTCTTTTGCCGTAATATAGACTTCTGTAGGTTAATATAGGTGTGTTGGGGGGGGGGGGAATTGAATTAACAATGGATATTAAGAAATAAACTAAATTAACCTCTCAGTTGCGTACACGTGAAACTAAACTATCCTATTTAGATAACCAAAGACGTTTTTCATTCGTTAAAAAAAAAAAAAAAAAAATTAAAATAAGCTTCCGAACTGCTTGGAACCCACCTAGCTGTTGCTGCGACGTCCGCTAAGACTGAGACGTCATCCCTATACTTTATGTCTTGTTCCCTTAACAAGGAGCTAATTAAACGCATCGGTTGGGCCTTGTATTCGGGAGATTGCGGCTTGCTATCCGGACAACGCTCAGCATGCGATAAAGTCGTCCCGCCAGGGGTTCCCTCCGAACGCAGTTAGTTCATTTAGAACTCGAAACAAACACTCTTCTTTTTTTGTAAGGCGTTCTGGTGGCGACAGCCCTGCTTCGGCAAGTGTGTTGTCGGAATCAGTAAAGATTAGTGCATGCCCTCCCGAACAGCACTTCGTTTTTAAGGCCCCCGTTTCTAGAGGGCGTGATTCGCAAGTGTTGACAGTTATCAGATTTGTGTGCTATCTGAATTGTGGACGTCGTGACCTTTTTATTTTTGTTTATTTCTAGAACGATGCGGCATTTAATTATAAAGCTTTCTTGTTGATTTATTTCATTTTATTTTTTTAAGGTGAGTTTTAGTTGTCGCCAATTTTTTATTTTATTTTAAATAAGATGTTCAGTGCTGAATGGGTGGTAAATATCGAGTGAACTCGTGAACAGTTGCTACCCTTTGACTCTTTCAGGAACTTCTGTTTGGCTGGACGAAAATATGAACCTATTTGAATAAATTTATCGGTTGCTTTATAATTATAATTAATTACTATTAAAATGAAGGATATTATGAATCCATCCATATTTTATAGCCAAATATAGAAAGAAACCTTAAGAAGAGCTTCGAAAATTTACCAAAACACCTTGATTTACACAAACTCTTCCCAGGAGCGTTTTATTAGTCGTCCAATTAAGTTTCACTGGCCAAACAGTTATTTCGAACTGTTGAGAGACCTGAAGAACCCTTCAGAGATCAAAAACTCTCTGCTTAATGCCACAACGGAAAGTTAAGTTCATCATAAGTCCGAGTTCGTGTCTTTTAAGTAGTGCAAACCAAGTCAACTCCGACGATATTCTCATAATCTATCTAGTAAATTTCGAATCATAACATTACAAAATTTACCAGATAGATTATAGAAATACGCCAAATAAAACAGATAGAAAGAAATACGTCAAACCGACCCTTTGAATGCATATCTATAAATATTCAATTATAAAACCTTAACGTCAGTGTAATCCACACTCCACTGATGTAGTTAGCAGAGGACGGGTAGTGTTAAGCAGACGTCACTATTTTCACAGATTCTTAAAGTAAGAAATTAAAATATTTTATTTTACGTGGATTCAACCTATTTTACGGTGCAGATTTCCAAGAAACCTTTTCAGTCCAGTGAAATATCTTGAAAATAAGGAATTATAATATTATGAAATTATTTTATCAGCAATTATTATTTTCTGCTCATATACATGAAAATAAAGTTATAATTTCTTGTTGAACGTAATATATGCTACTCAGAAAGTGAAAAAAATTTAATGGCTCCCTAAAATCCCGAGAGTATAGTGAAAATATATAAATACACCTTTTATATTTTTGTATATCAGCTAATGACAACTCTTGCCTGTCAATTACGTGTACGTTTCGATTGAAGGAATCAATCGACCGTGAGATGCGGTGATTGATTCATTCAATCCAATACCCTTGGAGGGTAATGGATGGCAATGCTGTAGCCAATGAAGTTCTAACTGAGGCTCGGCTATTGCTGTTACCCTCCTGCCATGATCAGAGCTTTAATAGCTTAATAACACCTTATCCCTACACTGTCCTCTACAGATAACGGGGAATATGAAAAGCATTCTTGCTTCGCCCCTTTAAGCCAGTCCTTATAAGGACTATAAGGACTACGTGTACGTTTCATTGTTTATCTAAGGCGTTGCAATTTTGAAGGTTTTCTGTTGTTTCAAGTGTAAGCGCGGCAGGGAAGGTAGTGACAAATATCTTCAGATCGTCGATGAAGTTATTTAAGCACTAAAGAAGTCTACGATGATGTCTCGTGTTTTCAATATGCAAAAACCTAATTCTGAAGTTAGTATTATTTGTTTTCATCAACGCATTTATCAAATATAAAAAAGCCAAATATTAATGAGTATAGCGCTAATCTCAATTGTACTTTAGGAAGCCCGTTCTGTTTTTTTTTTTTTTTTTCCTTCTTTAAAGCATTTCAAGTGCAAACTGCTTTTCAAGTCTTCTGTTGAAAAACCAATTTTGTAAAGCGCTGCGTTATAGAGTATGAATGACTTTGTTTATTTTCTTTTTCTTTTATATTATTATGCTTTAATGGTTTGCTCGCACTTCGCGGTTGGCCGCTTTAACGATCTCGACGACTTACTCTAGCGGAACTGTTGTTCTTCGTGATTAGTGTTACGATACTTGATCACACCCATTAAGTGAGGGGAGCGCGCACACTTGCAGAAAAAGAAGAAGAAGAAAAAAAAAAAAAACAATACAGTAAAAAGAAGCAGAGATGGGGGAAAGAGTTAGTGCCATCTTCCGGTCATTATTTTCTCCAAGAGTAAATTATTATTTTACTCTTACAAGGATGAAAACTAAATAATAATTTCTTGTCAAGTGTAATATTCTACTTAAAAAGCGAAAGTTTTTCCATGATTTTCTAAAACCCTTAGAGTAGAGTGAAAAACGTAAATACCCCTTAAAACTTGAGTTTTTTCTCGGTTTTATTCGTTGACCAGCTATTAATAAATGATATACACAAATGGTCCACACCTTTCACCAGCTATTCTGTCTGGCTTCTTCGGAACAAGTATGACGTAAAATAACGTTTACTAGTAAAAAAGAAGAATGGAGTAACACAGTCAAACGAGTTAAAACTGACGCGTGACATCATAAGCATGGAGCGTGGTGTCTCAGTCATTGTTTATTGAGCCCGTTGGATAGCTTTTAGCGAAATGAAATTCTGGTAAGCTGCGTGAATTTATTAGGCTTTTCCAGATGTCTTTCATTCCTTGATTTCTGTTTAGATTTTCTCCAGAACGGCGTTCCAGTACAACCGCGGCTTCTTTGAAGTTTCTATTGCGTATTTCTATATAATAGATATTTCTATTATATTGCGTGACAGGAGATTGTTGCTGTGGAGAATATACATCGTCATCCCTTATGCAGGTTCAGTTTCAACAAAAATAGCCAAACTCCTGAAGTCTTTCAACGTCAGAGTTGCTGTCAAAACTATACGCCACATTGTAAGATCTCCTAAGGACATTAATGCCTTCTTCAAATACGCAGGTCTATACAACATCCCATGTTCCTGTGGATTAAATTACACAGGCCAAACATCAAGAAGCCTGGAAATTCGAAGAAAAGAACATATAAGGGACGTCAAGAACAACACAGACACTTCAGGATTAGCCCATCACTTCTCGATCTCTAACCACACCATCGATTGGGAAAACTTGTTGACAATTTGTGTATATCAAGTATTAATATCTGGTCAACGAATAAAACCAAGAAAAAACTCAAGTTTTAATGTTCTATCTATCTATTCCCTTCTGCCATACGGCCGGGGGGGGTAGCTATATGCTACCATACTAGGGAGATGATTATGAGCAAGGTGGGTTCCCGTTGCCTTCCTTGCCGTAAGTATTTATGACTGTAACCTGTGTGTTCACGGGGCCGGTTTGCCTGCTTGCGGGATGAAAAACCCCAGATAAACTGGCGGAAAAAACCATACTGTCCACGCCCAAGACCGGCTGACTTGGCTATGGCTGAGGAAGATCCTTAAGCTCCTCACGTCGTGGACGGGAATCGAACCTAGGACACTCCTTCCCCAGGCATATGGTTGCGAAGCAGAAAGCCACTAGGCTAACCGCGCGGACAGTTTTAATGTTAAGTGACCAAATACAAAATAATAATAATACACCTTTTATATTTTTGTATATCAAACAATGAATTCTAGCTTTCATCATAATGTAAGGTGTGTTATCTGTCCTGGCCTGACTCATGGGTAATGGATGGCAATGCTGTAGCCAATGAAGTTTTAACTGAGGCTCGGCTATTGCCGTTACCCAGCCTTGACTGAAGCTTTTAGCTCAATAACACTCCATCCACACAGATTTTCTTCAATCAGACGAAGGGATAAACAGAGTCAAGGACTCGGTCCATCTCCTCCCCCCCCCCCAAAAAAAAAGTAAGGTGTTTAATTATCTCTTGCATTCAGCGTAAGTTGGATTCCATTTACAAACAAAACAATCGCTTTGTGTTGCATCGAAAGCTGCTGGCGACGATTCAGCGTGTCCTTTCGGATAAAGTTCTTTCGCTGTTGTCGAACATCGCGCGTAATTAATGCAAATGAGCCATTCGAATGCCTTTAAATCATTTTCAATTTTATATAATCTTATCTCGCAGATAGCCGAGTGTCGTGAAGTGCATTTTCAAATTGCCATCATAAAGACAGTTTTCTTTAAGACGCTGGGGGAGCAGCAAAACGATCATCTACCGAACCAGGAGAACCAGTCGTCGGAACCGCATAACCGACAGGCGTCCTGTCACTAACTTGCTTTCCCCCGCGAGGTTGCCGCAATAAATTCATTGAATGGGGTGGGGCTACGTCCGAGGGTAACGTTCAATAGCCGTACACAATAACGGGGGCCATGCCCGTAATTAGGAAAGGCAGCTACACAAAACTGGGGGCTTAATGAAAACGTAAAGATCTGTATCCAATCACTAGATAATTACGGTGATAAATTGGCCTTCAATGCCGAGGAAATTCCTCGCTGCCACAGTTACGGCCCCGCCCGAACCCCGCAAGGGCGTCCATGCTTGTCTACGCCGGGTGACAGCCCCGTTCGACTATCAGCGTCTCATAGAAACGCTGTGTTGGACATCACCCCTGCGGCGAGGGATAATTCAATAATTAACAGAAATCTGCCGTGTTCTGTAATTATAACATATTACACAAGCAGCGAGCGGTGGTTAGGGGGACGCGCAATTGACCACCTTCCCGAAAAAACATTAACTTCCATCGTTGCAAAGGACGACGGATTACATCCCTTCGACATCGCCTCCGGACAGGAAGCACACATTAGTGATTCTTGTTTTTAATTTGTCATTTGTGAGGGAATGATGGCAGAATGGCGTAATTACCTGCTTCTGCGTTCGTTCGCAAACAGATGATAAAATAAAACAAATTTGGGCTCATCTTTATTGTTTTTACATTTGTTTAAATGACTGTCGATGAGACCGTTTAAACCCACATTTTTTTAATTTTTTTTTTTTTTTTTGTAACAAAAACCAACTTCTATATACAGTTTAAATAAACAGGTCGCTGTTGAACGGGTATGAGTAACTTCCTGTCAAACTGCAGTCTCATCGCAATGAAGCGAGTGGGAAATCTCAAAATCCCAAACCTCCGTTAAGCCGGGTAGGACTCAAATAAACGGGAACTCATAGACCTTTGATTTCTTTCTATTCTGAGAATAAGGGATACACCAATTAATAATTGGTGTATCCCTCTCAACAGCAGTTTATTGTGATGTTTTATTTGGCTAACTGCCAAGAAACAATGTTGTTGATTTTATGTGCATTGTTAACCCAATGCTTTTTTGGTCAGTTTTACTAACCTTTTTAATTAGCGAAACACCGAATAAACTACACAATGTTAAAATAATAATACAAAAACGCTGCGATTCAAATTAATACGTTCAGTCTCGTGCCCATTGTTGTTCATTATTGTACTTGCAAAAATTAATGCAACAATGCGTGGTTTAAATAAAAGTACTTGTAACACTGGATTGTCATAACTGATTATCTCGATTCTGTCAGTGCTGTTTTTGACAAAAGTTTGGCATCAAACTGCGATTATTAGTGAAATAGTGAAGTCAGCAGGTATAACTTTTTTGAATAATTTCTGTAAATAACAGCTTGAAACCGCCGTTAATAAATTTCTTCGGGTAATAAGATCAAATGAAGGCAATACTTGGGCCTAATTAGATATATTAATTTACTTCTTTGAATCAACATATTTTGCTCGCCGTAATTTCTTTCTTTTCTTATATTATTATTATTATTATCTATGGAACCGGTAAGTTCTTAGACGATCTTATTTCGTACATTTATAACCGAGTATTTAAAGTTTGGAATGATGTTGCTGGCATCTAGGTGAGTCTGATATATCAGTTTCTTTCAGAGATGCCAAATTCTGCTTTTCTTCTATCCTAGCATCAGTGCCTTATCCCATAAGTTACGATATGGCAGACATACTTATCCTTTAAGTTTCCCCAACATAAAACATGCGAAGGTGACGGCGATATATTTATCATTTAGACATATTCGTTCGTACGCTATTCAATGGATTTCTCTGTCTGTTCAGGGTGTAGGAGAAGGGACAAACAGCAGAATTGTACACTCTTTGGCAGTCAATCAGTTGTCATGTTTTGGTATTTGAATTTTGTGGTCACGTGGTAACTAAAATCAGTTTGTATTAATACTGTCAATAAGCCGGCAAGATTCTTATTGTTTTGCACATCTCATCAAATACTCAGCGTCTTCTTGAAGAATGATGAAAACAAATAAGGCGAGGAAGATTAATATGAATTAGCTTTTTTTTTTTTTTGTTAATCTATTAATGCAATCTTCGACGGTATCCCAAATGAATGAAAGATGTTCTCTGTCTTTGTATCGATATCTGACGCATAAAGAGAATATTGGTGTGTTGCACTTGTTATTTTAAAAGTAACTTAAAGAAGCAGCAGTTTCCATTTCCTTCGCGATCCATTGCATCGTCTTTCTCGATCAATAGTGTCTGTCCCCCTCCCCCTCAACTCTGAAGTAGCAAATCGACTTAATACTCAAATAAGCACTTTTTCCCCCCGTCCAGAATGATGAGGTTTCGTTTTCTCTATCTTCATGGCCCAGGAAAGGTCCACGTGAATAACCTCAAGCCAGAGCCGAAATAATTACAAAAGAGGGATTGTTTGGACTCGTTCACCTGATTTTCTAACCGGCAATTTTCCCTAATTAATCCAGTAATGTTTAGATGTCATGAAGTTATTTCGATGGTCCCCATGGCTTGTTGAAAGGTGACATGTAATGAATTCTCTCCCCCCCCGCAGATCTCCTGTCCTTCACCAAGTTATAATCACTATTTATTTCATATGGGGTTACCCCCTTTTCTCCCCAGTCCCTTAAGGCGGGTTGAGCCCTCTTAGTGAGGGATTAAATATGTATTTTATGACTGTACATCCGTGTGTGTTTACGGGGAAGGTTTGCCTGTTCTGAGGGACAAAAAACCGGAGTTTTTGAGTGAAAACCCCTCTACCTCCGTATGAGACCGGCTAACTCACTTTTAGTCTAAAAGATCTCATAAAGGTTCGTCCCCTCGTGGACGGGAATCGAACCCAGGTCTTTCCAGAACAAAGGGCTTCGTCTAGACCGACTGAGCTACGGAGGCTCTATAATCATTCTAAGACATATACGGTCTTAACCTCAATTACCACACAAGTCTTATCTGCTCTCCAACCAATAGGCTGAGGGTTCGAATCCCGCCGCGGGCATGCGCGTTTCTCCCTTCTAAAAGCAGTTCTGCTCAGCATTTCTTCACTCGATTCAAAGTTTTTGAATCGAGTGAAGAAACTGTTACTGAGAACGCCGCTTGATCCGTCCGTTGAGGTCGCGATTATCACTGCTCTGGGTCACTGAAATATCATATGGCATCGCTCTTTAGTTTCTTTTTTTTTTTTTATTTCTCTAACGAAGAAAGAAATGCGCACATACGAGCTATTATGTTGCATTTTCATGAAATCACTGCAAGCTATAATGGCTTTAATGGCTGAAAAGCAATAGCACAATATCTTTAGCGGCAGGTGGCGCTGTTCGTTAAACATCCCACACCAAATTTCATTAAAACAGTCCATCCCATGCGGAGTTTTTAAATTCTTTATGTTTGTAACGGCGCTTACAGCAGTAAAACAGGTTGACTGAAGATGATGCGTTTACTGCGTCTGCTTATTTGGAAATACTCGTCGATTTGCTCGCGATGTCTGCTACCGAACAAAAAAAGAAAAAAAAAAAAAAAAACTGGCTGTTCCTGTACGAAACAGTCTTTGCAGCCATTAGTCCAAATTAGCTACAATTTCCGTCGCGACCCGGGGCTTCTGCCACAGTCTGTGTGTCGCTTTCTTACTTTGTTTAATTGCATTCTACGGCTTTCACTTCGTTCATCGCAGTTATTCCGTGCGTGATGCTCAAATTCATCGAGATTCCTTCGGAGCCGTGCCAGCCGATGCAAGGACATCGATGGCTTCGGGTTAGACTTTAATCACCGCTGCAATCAGTCCGCAGTAACCGCTGGGTATCGCGGCCGAAATGATACCGAATTAGTTCCACATTTGTCGGTTTCCTTGGGTTGATAGTCTTCGCTGGTGTGACGTCACAAAACACCCTCAAAGCCACGCTTTTTTTTTTTTTTTTTTTTGCCATTATAGATTGCTTTATTAAAAAAAAAAATACGCATTACCTCAGCTTCCGTTCAAAACTGAAAGGAAATGATAGCCATATATCATTATAATAAGAGCAGCTTGAGTAGAACAGGGAATTGGAATTTACTAAAAGTTGATGAAAAACAGAATGAAGGAGGGGGGGAGGAAGACTAAAGTTGTTGAGAATACGAATGTAGTTGTCATTTATGAGTGAATCTAAACCCAGATGAAAATGACATCTAAAATGAAACTAGGGGAATTACTTATTCGGGAAATACGACAGTATTATACCGGGCTTCAATAATCAGCAAATAACAATTGCTAAATATTGAAACAACCTTCTTCTAATTATGTAATTAATCTGTTTGTAGAATTTGCCAGTTGGTTGAATTGTCGTGGCTTATCTGCAATTGTTGCAGTTCTGTTATTATGACAATAGTTGATTGTTAGAAGCGTATTTGAGTGTTGATTCCTATGCATTGTTAGGTAAATACGCTGTCATACTGAGGATTTCAACAATGTATACAAACAACAACCAAAAGCTAATTGAAATTATGCATTCTACAACAATGCTAAATAATAAATAATGCATTATTACGTGTTTATCATTCTCAGATACGTGTTTTACGTTCGAAATCACAACAATGAGCAATTGTAAATAGAAGCTCTGATGAATTTAATACTTGTATGAATAAAATATTACAAGTATGTTGGACGTTAAAACAATGCTGCTGGCAATAAATTAGACAGTTAACGGTCTTCCTAAGGAAATCCGCTTTCGGTGTTTGAATTTCCGCTGCTAAGAAACCTGCGCATTCTGAATCCTACAGTGGCATTAGTGGTAATGAACACGCAGGACAATTAAAATTATTACTTCCTTCCCAGTTGATAAGACGTCCAAAGTTGAAAAAAAAGTGTAGATCAGAGTTGCCGATTTGACAGGACTCGCACAACAGCTTTACATGCTCGGGAACGTCATAAACATCCGTACGGTGAGGGATTAATTTTATAAGGCGCATTTAAGAGTTAATACTCGCGGAGTATTAGAATAGAGCGTTAGAAGCACTGGTTTACAAAGAACAGCCGATAGAAAGAAAAAAAAAGCGCAAATTTTGAGTTTGAAATGTCATGAATTAGGTGACAAACAGAACTTCAAATGACATCTCATTAATTACTTCGTGATTTTCACTGATTACGATAATTACAGTTCTGGCAGTTGTAGTTGTAGCAAGAAGCCCACCTGTTTTCCTTTTTTTCTTTTTCTTTTGAAGCCACGCGCAATTTTAATGACTAAATTGCTTCATTTATCATATGATCCTGTCCAAACACTTTATCCAAAAAAGGGTATTATTTTTAAAGCTTCATAATTCTGTGTGAACAGCATCTTACCGAACAGAAGCAAATCTGAAATAGGTTTGCACACGAACCTGCATGATTGCGTAGACCCATCTTGAACGAAAACTTATGACTGTGGATGCTTTATGACAAGTGAAATCAGGTTTGATTTTGAACCAATCTCTGTCTCTCTCTCTTAATACTTAAAATGAAAACTTATTACTCTAAAAGGGACAAATCCTTAGATGGTTAACTTGTAGCCTCGTAAGAATATCTACTATCTGCTGCGTGTAGTATCTGTTCTGGATCTTCGTTTGTCCTCATGCCCATCACTAAAACGTTAATAGGTTTACTGTGGATTTAGTAGATGGATGGAATGATTGTCTTATCAAGACCAAGCCCACTTTTTTTTTTTTTTTTTTGCTGTAATTTTATATTACTATTCTTAGTGAGTCACCCAATATATCTTAATTGATTAAAAAAGTAATAAATAAAAGCCGTTAAATAAATGAGATTTAAGAGCCCTTTTGACATTAACAGCCAAACCTGTACAGAACACAACTCCTTTCTGCAGGAAACAATAGGCAATTATCTTAGCGAAATTATTACCGCCCCAACGTGGCATTAAACAGAATGAAACTTCTCTCATAATAGCATGAAATGGTTCGTTCACTGTTATGCTAATCAAGCTGTGGTAGAAAGTTAGGATGGACTGCATTCGACGTTAGTTTGATATTCAAGCAATAATTTTACAATCAGTTTAGCATATTAATCGAATTGTGAAATAGTTAAACAATGGTAACACTAAGTAAAGAACATAATCAGTTTAATACCCGCTTTTTAATCTGAGGACAATCACAATAAATTAGGTGCATTTCATAATCGCATTGTTGTATAGTGACGTCATTCGCCATCGCAACAATGGGACCGACGGCTGTCTTTTGGCATATAGACAGTTTATTTATTGTCATTTGTAATAGATATTTGGGCGTCGTTCTTTTCTAATTGTTTTAATAATAATTACTCCATTTGAGCTCAATAACTATAAATAAAGTTGTATTATGAATGTATAGCTGGTGGGAAAATGATCCTCTAATGCTAAACTGCATACAATAAATAGGTAATTTCTTTAGGAAAACCGACTGAATAACAAATGAAGAAAATAATAAATTAGATCGAATTTCACGTGATTAAAACTGAGGAAATAAATAAATAAAGACATACTCTGGTTCAGCAAGTGATAGAAAATGAACCACGTAGACGACATTCGATCTAAAATGCTTCAATATAGAGATTGAAAGCTTTTTTCAGTGCTTTCGTTGATGGAAATAAAATTGAGTGTGAGAATTACAGAGAAATATTCCTGGTGCTTTAATAAATGTAAATATACTCGAGAAAAAAGCTCAAAATATTTTGTAAGGAAGAACAAGTTTGTTTGTTTGTGTTTAGCTCAAATCGGGGATTTTGGGAATCACTATTTTACTAATGATAGTCAAACTCGTGGGATTAAAACAAGGACCTCTATTTAAGTTTGTTCTAGAACTACGTGTAATGCTGTCAATATATATAACTTCGTGTGTTAATAGCATTTGTAGCGGGTTTAAATATTAGACACTTTTATTGATATTCCCAGGTGATTGTTCAACTTTTTTTTTTTTTCGGCGTACAAGAAATTTTGCTCTTTAGGGTCACGCGCTTGTTAAATCCTCACAGAATGGAGTTAATAGGTAAAGATTACTTCAAAAAGAAATACCGTGGCTCTGAAATGGATTTAAATGTACTCGATGCCGAAATAAGCGAGTAAACATTATATTATTACTATATTACAGTGCGTGAGTGTATTCATTGATATTAAATTTCGAATTAATCACTATTATTAGCAAAAATCACATGTTTGTAGTTGATTCGTGACAGCGAGTCTCGCGATTGTCAAGCGCATTAAGCCACGTGATGATTGCGCAGACATTTCCATTGTTGAAATCCTTTGAAAATATTTTGTGAATATTGCGTGTTCTGTGTGTTTATTACGAACTGATTTCTCGCGTTTAATGTATGGTAAATTGTTTAAATCGTTGATACTTTTTTTGTGGTTAATTACCACTCGACATTAAACGGCTATTTACATTATAAGCGGACCAGAACCACCTGACATAATTGTATATTGTCGAGCTGCGCTACCAACAGCTGCGTGTTGTAAAGCTATCAGAGTCGCGTTGCGTCCACTTCTTTCCTGCTAATTTAAGAGTGGAAAAAGGTACAAATTAAAGTATGTTTGATTTAATATCCCTTTTTCTCTGCCGACACATGCGGTCGGCTACTTTTGTCGTCCGTTCACGGTAAAACCTGTTTCACGCGTTCCCGCAGGATAGGCTTTGATCACGTGGAAAGTGACAGCTTAAGTATCTTTAGCCGACTTGATTTGAGTTGATGGTTCCGGTCATTTTTATGCGAACGAACCTCCGTTATGTGGATCCCGACGCGTACGATGGATGGCAGAGAAAGAGAAGTCAATTTATAGTTGACAACCTTCGTTCTATTTTTGAAAGGGCAGGCTTAAATAACCGAAAGTGACACGAATGGCAACCTGCCGTAATATACAGCGACGAACTTGAAAGTCTTATTGCGAAGTTGGCCGTCGGTATTGTTCGGTATGGAGACAAAACTTAGGCTTGGCTATCACGAGTCTCCGACTTACATCGCTATTCGCTTTGCTTTTTAAGTTCTTTTCCTTAAGCAAGTTGGTTCTGGTTGTTCGAATATAAATTAAAAAATATATTTATTTTGAGAATATTCAATTATTTTATTGGTGTTTATTGTAAGTAAATAGCAGCAACTCCCCGGCTTTCCTGTGCACACTCACGAACCAAAACATCGCAACCCCTACTTAGTGTGTTGGGCCTCCTTTGGCCGAGATGACTGCTTTCACTTCTCTTCGCACCGACTCCACTCAGTGGCGAAGGGGTGGGTAGGGAGGGGAGTTCCCCAGAAAATTAAAATAACACTAGAAAATTTTCCAAAAATCTTTTCCTAATTAAAATTCTTTTTTGTTTATGTTGTGTCGTGTCTTCTATTTCTATACTACTTATGAATTAGCGGTCACATATGGTGGGAATAACCTCTGGCTCTCGGGAATCACGGCCGCTGTGAACCCAAAGCGAACGAAGTAGTGCTCGGGCGGACCGAGCGCTACTTCGTTTGCCCGAGCCGGGCCAGAGGAGATCACGGGTATCATGTATTGGCGATCACTGCAGGTGCTCAGTCATAGGTCGTATGCGATGCGTAGTGTGTATTCTCAAATCGTCTACTCAACTCTCCCCCCCCCCCAAGATTAAATCCTTAGTGCTCCACTGACTCTACTAGACCACGAAAGGAGTCTTCAAATATCCTGTGACATCGGCATTGTCTTGCTAGAATCCAGACCCATCAGGTCACCATGTAGGATCATACTTGGTCGGAAATAACCATAGATAAGAAGATAACAAGTATGCTCAATCATACCTAGGTATTGCCACTGGTGGTCTCTTTCCGTCATAGCAACTGGCCTGTTTCCGGCCAATCTGGGTGGTTGGAACAGGCCAGTGGTCATCATGTTTTGGCTTATAAGTGTGTACGATATTTTCAGCGTTTACATTCACAGACTAAATGTCGAAAGGATTAGGCTTAATATTTTTTTTTTCTTATTTGATGATTCGTTTGCAAGTCGACATTAGCGCCCCCTTTAAACACCTGACATGCAGAACTCTTGCATTAGAGACATCGGAAGTGTTTTATGAACATTAATCAGGATGACAGCGCTGTTTTTATAACTTTATGAGAAATTTCCCACGCGAGCCTCCTCCAACCCTGTCGATGGGATATTCCTTCGCCTTAGCAACGTCGTGAATCTTCCGATGTATCGCACTTCGCTTATCTTATTACACTTTAGCGGGCTTGTTCGCCGCAGCTTAATGACTGTTTTCCGGTAGTCTCCACTCGGCGTTCACGAACGATCGGAGTTTAAATCTTCATCGGCCGTACACGAAATATTCACGGAACTTTTTAGGCAAACGGGAGGAGATATCGTCAGCTTCTCTTCTGAAACCAAGCCTCGATTTTTATCTTCCTCCAGCGTGTGAATGCCCTCGTCGCCCGGGCCACGAGTTGTTGCGAACACTTCGGATCAAGTAAACGAATTGAATTAACAGCAATCGATGGGGGGGGGGGGGTCTCTTTGTTGGTCTCCTATGAGTCTTTCAAAGGCATTTCTATTTGAACAACTCCTTCGGGTGTTATTCTAAATACGGGAAGGTCGAATAGGTCGCAAAACAACTTATTGTATAATGTCGGTAATCACGTGGTCTGTTTTTTGTGATAAGAATAGCAGAAAACAGACAAACAAACTAATTTAAAGTGGACCACGTCTTAATATTAAAATCAGATAAAGGCATTTACCTGAACTCGAGCTTCTGTTAGATCGACCCTCATCGCAAGTTCTTCCCTATAAGAAGGAGGAAAAGAAAAAAAAATGAATGTCTTTTACTATACAATACTAAACTGAAATAAAAAATGTCTGAATATTTTTATACAAAAAAGTTTTCCTTCGTAGCTTGTTTGAGACGGAAGTGAAAGAACCAGACTTAGTCTTAGGAACCTGGATCCACTTCGGATACTTTGAAATGAGCCCTTCCCTCCGGTTTTAACCCACTGAAGGGGAATTAAAATTGCTTTCAATAATTTTCTTAAGCGCTCTAAGTTGAATTCAGTTTTCAGGCCACTTCTTTTATGTGCACGTTATGATGACTGAAACTTTCGTGAGATGGACTGTGATAAGAAGCAATTATGTTGAATTGTTACAGGAATGGGTGTTGTGTGGAGTGTATACTATCAAAGAATTCAATTTTTAGTTGTTCAAAAAAATAAAATTAAAAAAAAAAAACGAGCAGATTTCTCCTTTATTCTGATCCTCGCATGGCACTGATATGCTACACATTTCGGAACCTTTCGTGTGCTGGTCAGATGTTAAAAATATTAAAACCATTATTTAATTAAATAATAATTAACTATTATAAGGTTCTTCTGGAGCCTTGAGCCTCCGTAGCTCAGTTAGTATAGACGAAGCCCTTTGGTTGAAAAGACCTGGGCTCGATTCCCGTCAGTGGTGAACTTTTATCTGGTCTCTTTCGACTAAAGGTGAGTTAGCCGGTCTCATACGAAGGTAGGAGTATTTTTTTACCAGGAAACTGGGGTTTTTCATCTCCCAGAACAGACAAACCGGCCCCGTGAACGCACATGGATTACAGTCATGGATACGTCCCAGTTATATGCCGGTCCCAGCCCGGATAAGATCGGGGAAAGCATTGGTGAACAACCCTGTAAAAATCTCACCAGGAATACTTTGTGGGCAACGCCTACAAAGTCACCTACGGTCGGAAACGGCTGAAAGGGAAAATCAGTCAATCTGGAGCCTTGTGGATTTAAATGCCTTTTGCTAGACAACCCGAAAAAAAAAAAAAAAAATGATGGGTTCGATTCTAGAACTCCACTAGAACAACTTTTTCTTGGCCTTCCTTCGGCCGCTTCCGGAGTTTGTCAATCTCTCTTGCTGGCAAGCAGGATTTCTCTTTCCTAAAGCTTGGGTTTTTAACCATATCTTAAAAAAAAATCGATTGCAGAACTCTTTTACAGAAGATAATACGAGTATTAGGGTTTACTGCCACAAGATGGCGACAGTAGTCTGTCATACTCTTTCTCTCCCCTGATAAAGCATCCATCCATTCATAGCTTGAGCTCACTATCAATCAGAGCTTACAGGACTTACTGTTCAGGTTGGGGGTGACCCGAACAGTTTTAAATGAACTAATTCGTTCTTTAAAATAGGTTGTGCATTGCTTGGTTGGTTCTGTTAATCCCCATGGGAGTACTAACAGACGTTTTGGCAAACTTGACCTGAAAATGTCGTACAAGTGTCACTCAGTTCATTTTACTTTTATTTCTTATGAAAAGACGACGATGTTACGGAATCAAATCAACTGACAACATTCGCCAGAACAGCGAACCAATTTGCGAAGTGATGTTTTTTTTTTGTTTTGTTTTGTTTAATTTCGTATGAAAATGATTATAATGATTAGTAATTATTACTAATTATCGATCGCATTTATTTATTAATATTTATTAAATAATAGCATCACATTTTAAATTAATATTAAATTATAAGATAATACGTCTTCATATTAACTTCATCTTCATGTTCTTCTTCTTCTTCTTGTAGCGTCACAACTCTTTAAGAGTTTTAGCTTGGAAACGTCTTCATATTAAATGCTCCAAACGTTTCCCTTCAAAAATACTTTTCTTTTCTTTCTTCTTCTTCTTCTTTGTCGGCCGAGTGATTTCTTAGATTCAGAAAGATCCCTAACATAAAATAGGGATCGAGTTAATTTGCTCTTCATTAATAGGAATTATCGTAGCAACGAGGCTGTGATATCCCCCTCCTCTTCTCCTCACACTTTCGTCTATTCTTCTACAAGGGCGTCCCCCTCACCCTACAAACTCCGCGTGTTTTTCAGTGTGACTCGATCGTGATCCTGCGACTCGTCCAAATGTACTCCGATGTCGTGAATCTCCCGCAGGAGTAAATTGACACGCGTTGCTGATCATAATGAAGTGACTGAAGCACCGTTACGCCAAATCCCGAGAGTCTGGGGGGGAGTGACAACGCTACAAAGTGTTCCCTCACTTCGTCCATTAGCAAAAGACCGCTTGCTCCTTAGCCGCTGTGGGATGTTCAGAATTTTGCTGTAAAATTCGTGATGTGCATTCCTGCATGACTTGATTCAAGATTTATATCGAAATGATGCTCTTCTGTTTATCTGACACAAACTCAATGGTTTATTAAGTGAGATTGCAATCGGTCAGTATTTCGATCTGATTTGCCCCTTACGAAATAGGCGTCATTCTGTTGCTCAATAGAAGCTCTTTCACTCAATAAGCATCCTTTTTTTTTCTTTCCAGTACTTGCCTGGAAAAAAAGCACTTTAAAAAAAATTGAAGATCGTTTCGGGACCTATCGGGATTGGTGGAAGGTTTTCTGTTGGAGTCATCGCTGTGGCCAGAAGTATCAAATCTCGCAACTGAAATATTCGCGGTAATAATATTCGGTCTCTGGTACCTTCGACATTGGCGGAGGAGAAAGGCAACAAAGCCCCGAGTCCAGTCTAATATAGAATCGGATGATGAAGTGATATTATTATTATTATTATTATTATTATTATTATTATTATTAGTTATAAGGTAAACTACGAAACAAATAATAAACATTAACATTGTTTCCAGAGTTCTTAAGGTAACAGCTGTCACGTGTGACTTGCACATGCGTAGTAGGTTTCGAATTTGTATCTTTCTGTTTACTCTTCCTCAACAATTACACGAATGAGGAGTGCACGTGTTGTGCTGCCAGCAATCATGTTTTTTTTTTAATCTTTTATTTTAAATAATAAGCAAATTAATCTACTCGAGTATTATAAATCGGAAGTAAAACCAAAACACAGGATTATTTCAACAAAGTTAAAAAAGAATTGCCATTAAAAGGAAACATTAGAACCTAAGTTCCTAAACCATGCGCTACCGTTGACGTTACTCCAACCATCTGCCAAGCCTCCGTAGCTCAGTCAGTATCGACGATGCTGAAGAGCATCGTCGATGCTGACCCGGGTTCGATGAAAAGCATCTCTATAAGGATATTTTCATTTGAAGGTGAGTTTGCCAATCTCATACTTGGAAGGATTTTTGATCCACAAAATAAGAAAATGGTCGTAAGAGGATAGAATTTACAGACGACTGCGCTCATCTCGATCACTGGTACCATGACGGCATGGGAATGGATGACGCAAACTCCTTTCTGTTGAAAAGACCTGGGTCCCGTTCTCCTCGGTCACATCGTCGTCTGATCATTGGCCACTGTCGGATGCCGTAAGGTCACTCCGATGCTCGGTGATGTGCCACCCCAGTCCTCTTCAGGTGGTCCTGTTGTGTGCTTTTCTGGAGGCTTCAACTCTCTCTTGAACAAGAAAACAACATACAGTTGTTTTTAGGCAAGATTCAGAATTGACATTACGGCCTGAAGGCAAGAAATCAGTCAAATTCACCACTTTGCCATACAAAGCGTTTCGCTAATTTTCCTACAGGTAGCAGCACTGTGTAGGAAAATTATTCTGATTTCAACTGTAGTCTCTCTTCTTCTTTTTTTCCCCTAAAAACTAGAGTCTAGTTCTAGAAACTAGAGGTTTGGATTGTTCAGTAGGGCCACATTTCATCGGTACAGTCTCGAAGAGTTGACCTGAAGATGGGGAATAGATTTCAAACCTGGATTACGGACTGCAAATTCTGAATCTGAGATAGGAGGGTGCCGAAGTAACCAATTAAGAGCGACTTCAGCCCACCTTACCCGGAACAACTTATTAACCTCCTACAGCGATCCGAGTAAGTTGCACGAGAAGTTGTCTGATAGGTAAGTGGATCAGGGTGGACTTATGCATTGGCTCCCACCTCATCCCCTATTAATTCTGATTTGGAGTCGGGATGTGTTAAGCATTTTGTTTATATGTTGGTAAGGCCCATAGGTTTTGGCTACTTGAGGGTTGTTCTTAATGACGAAAGAATTTTCGACAGTTATTTTTTGTTATCATGCAGCTAAATGCCCTTTTATTGTCAAACCACCCCCTGAGCAGAAGGGAAAGATGATATCGAACGAAGATCTCAGTAATGCTTTTAATTCCACTTTTTTTGCTTTGTTAAGAGAATGCTAAAGGGAAAAAAAAAAAAAATGAAGTCAATTTTATTTTTCTCGTTCAACAGTGATGCAATCGTACGTTAATGGGGGTCTTCAAGATTTCTTGGAAGACCTTCGAGTACGCATTTAAGTCTTTCCGGTTGCACCCCCACCTAACTGGAGTAATAACGGGTCGCAACTCGGGTGGCTGAAGCGCTTCGGATGGCAGACGCGATGGTCTGCTACCTGTCACGTGACCTCTAATTGGATATCACCTGGACTTTTTCAAACGCGAAAAAAAAAAAAAAAAAAAGAAAGAAAGAAAAGTAAAACTCGAGCGTGTCCAGCACTCCTCACCCTGAAAATTGTGGTAATGTCACATGGTCGTTAGAGCGACACTTTTTTCGTGACGAAGCCCAAACCCGTAATCACATGCGGGAGGACGTCACGTGCACTGCCTTCGGTGTTACTAATCTATCCTTTTCGATACAGTGTGTGGCCCAATGCGCGCGCAGGTACAAGGTCTCCATTGGACGTCCGTTGCTATGGAAAGGGAAGTCTATTTTTTTGGTCTTTTTTTTTTTTTTTTTGGTTTTGTCCGAACTCTCTTTCTCTGAGTTTAGTTTTTCGATGTCATGAAATATATTTTGTTATTTCGAAAATATTATTTTTCTCCAAAAGAATATTCGGTGTAAATCGGAGTCACCTGCGGAATGTTTGGAACCCTTCATCTTATCATCGAATTGCTCTAAGAGGAACTCTGTTGTTGTCATCGCAACATATCTTTCGGATCCTTTTGTATAGAAAAATCAAGAACATAGTCTGCTAACTTCACGTGTGCGTGCTCACTCTTTCCCTCTCTGCATAGAAGACAAAAAGAGAAATCATTATACAATTAAAGGATCTCTTCACGAGCGTCTAATGTCACGACATTAAATCGGGAATTCTTATACTGTGAATAAGATGAACTGAAAAATCTCGGGATAAATAGAAAACTTCCCTTCCAAGGTGAGTCGACTCGGATCCTTGCGTTAATCTTTCCGATAGGTATCGAACCCTATCGCGCGTGATCACCACGTGCAGCTTGTGAGCCTTCCAGCAAATTAGACGCTCGCCAGATCTTCAAGTTTGAATTAACTGAGCTTCTGCGTCCACGCAGCTGCTTCAAGTGGTTGAGAGAAACCACTGATTGAAGACGCACAATCTTTATCAACACCCTCTTATTCTTATCCTAATGTGGTCTGTCGATTGTTTCTCGGATCTATTTTCACTTTTCCCTCTTTCACGATGTCAGCAACAGTCGCTTTTGGGATGTTATGATTGAGTCGTGATCTCACGGAAGACGAATAACAGCTTATGATGGCATCTTTTTTGAATGTTGGTTCTTTCTCAACCCCATTCATTCCATTTCCAATATTGCATTTAACACGAATCCCTTGCATATACAGCAGTTAATGGACAGTAATAACTTGAACAATATGCGATCTGGTTGATGGATTGGATAGGGTGTCTTCTCTCCACCCCACAGGCTGTGGATTCTTTGAGAAAATGTTTAAATGATTTTCATCGTGCAGGGTGTGAACTATCACTCTGCTTGTATAAGGCCCGAAATTGCTTGCAAAAAGTTCATCTTTGAGCGGGGTTTCTGAATTGTCTTGGCCTACTCAGTAATAATACGAGTATACTTTAGTAGTTTAGAGAAACAAAAAAAATTATGTTTCTGACTCTAGAAGAACAGACTGACGAAGTTCCTTTATTTTGGAAACTATTAAAAGGAAGAAGAGATTGACAGACGATGGATTTCCAGTTATCCTTTCTTTTATTAAGAAAGGATAACTGGTTATCCTTTCTTCACATCCGAAAACGGCAGTTTTCGAATGTGAAGGATAAGACCGGTTTGTAGCTCGGTGCATCGCACACCGGTAGATGGAGCTATAATCGCTTTATTAAAGTATCATACCATAGTATATGGGATTTGGGCATTTCCTGTCGCCACGTACGGAGTAGGCAGGAGGAGGAGTTTCGTTTGTTTCTGACGAAGAATCTCCGTAGTACTTTCGGTGTCGACGATGTCCTTCGCAGAGATGTTGGATAGACGTGGATTCGAATCCTGTCTAAGACAGAAAAACTGTGATAAGTTTTTTTTTTTCCCTTCACTGAAGGTGATTCTGATTTGGGAGCCATACTCGCTTTGGCCTTAATTCCAAACACCAGTTGCTCCTGAAGAATGTGACGTAATGTTTCTATGGCAACAGTTTGCTTTGCTTATTGTGGCAAATATTCCGTGTTGAGGTGGCGTAGCACGTGGTGAGACCCACTCCTGTTACTTTCAGATGTTCCGTGTTAGTCCGACTTAGCTCCTAAATATTATTTTAAATTGAAAAACCCTAAAGTAAAATTTTCTCGTGCTTCCAAGTGTTTACTGAAATTTAAAAATATGTTTACTGTTCCTTTTAAATGTCTTAAATCTTTCTGCGTGTTAATTCTAAACTTCATTTACTCCTTGTAAATGCTCATCGACCTACTACATCATCGGAATCTCTTTGAATCGTCTTAGCACTTCAGAAGTTTTGAAGATGTCAACCGTTTTGGCACAAGACGCAGATTTAGAATTGCCAGCTGCCTATCAGATCGACTGAGTCCCTCAGTTTAAAAGCCCTTATCAGTTTCTCCAGCCAAGACAGGATTCAAACTCAAGTTTTTCACCGGACTGGTTAAATAGCGTCGCCCTTGCAAGGGGGAACCCTCTGTAAATCGTAATATTCACCATCAGAGGGAGTCACTTGCTTTATCGAAGATATATCAGCCGCCATCTGCACCGTAACAAGGGGACTTAGTGGCTGTCTACTAGATGCCCTTCTGCTCAGTCCTTCTGAATGAGGATTTGTCTTCATTGCAAATCCAACTAAATACCGACGGATGAAAAGGTCACTAAAATGTTATCAGAGATTATGTAATCGTTTAAAAGTACTGGGTGGGCGTTGTTAGGCGTACTTAACTCCTGCTCAACGGCCAGGCGTGTCTTCATTAATCTGAACAACTTTGGTCGTCCCAGAATCTGCCGTGTGCCTCGTGGATTCCACCCACCAATTATAACGTTCCCATTTGAAGAGATTAAGAACAGCACTTGCTTACTTTAACACAATCCTTTTATGGTAGGGACTTCAGCTTCGCAATTGTTTTAAGTGTTTGCATTCCCATTCCACCACCCCCATTCGTTTACGGTAAGTGACAGTTTTTAGGTACGATTCCAGAATTTTTATTTTTATTTTTTAGCTGACCCTGTCCTTCTCTCCGAAAGACAGAATAAAGCATTTATCAGACACTAACTACTTCTTACAGTCCATTTCCCTAAGATAAAGTATGAGTATCAATGCCGTCGCGGAACTCAGTTAATGCGGCCATCACCAAAATCGGTGTGATGGCAAGGCGGGTCAAAATTAGACCCACTGAATTAAGCATCTCGTTAAACGATGATAGAACAACGGTAGCATCACTATCTTTTTCTATAAGATTATCTTTCTCGTGGTACATTTTGTATGTGGGTTTTATATCATCCAACCGCTGCTCAGCAATACAACGGGATTTCATGCTCCCCGAAAGAGCCTGAAACCAAATCGAAATGTCTGCTGACTGAAATATTAAATACGAAGCACTTTTAATACCTCTTTACAGAAATAATAGTGTTATGTATCTAATTAAGTCTGTTTTCAGAGGACCTTATAAACTGTATTTTAATCATTGAATGCGAAGTTATAAATGAAGTGGTATGCACTTCTAGATTACTTTGTTTTTTTTATCTAAAAAAATGAAATTTTAATTAGTTGTATATTGTTACACTAGTATATATTAATCCGATTCCTTTTCACGTGATATTTAATAGTTGTTTGGATTATTTTGATAAAATAAAAAACATTTACTTAAGTTATAAGTGTAAAAAAATAGTACTTACCTTATAGGTTTTATTAACTAGGAAGTTCGACAAGTAGCTTCTGCTGACTTCACTATGTCACTCTTTAACTAACAATCAATCCCAATGATAGCAACTTTTCACAAAAAATGCAAGCAAAGTCACGTTCCTCTTTATTGTTGCTAACTGTGACATTGTTGTAATTTTATTGAGGCTGCGTTGTTTCTAACTCTGACATTGTTGCAATTAATTTTATTCAGGCTGAGTATTGTTGCTCACTCCGCCTTTACTTGCCTGAAGTAGTTCTGTTCAGATGTCTTCATCGGTTTAATAACGTTTAGAATGAATATTTGCTTTAACTGCGATTTGATTAATTTCATAATTTTGGTTGGAATGGGATAGTTTGGAAGTAATTCTTGAATGTATCACAGGGTTCAAAAGGATTTTCCAGGGTTAAGTCCAGTAGATCTGATTTATTAACAAAGGGGGTACCAACTATAGCATGGATGTGTGTGATCTCATACAGAAGAGATAAACCAGTCAGAGAACACGCGAAACTAACCGACATTGTGCTCATGCCTCGGTTGCACGTCATGGTAACCAACAAGAAAGTGCTCCACATCAGAATGTCGGATTCGTTTGTCAGCAGACGTTTACTTTTTCTGATTACTTTCTAATTAATGAGATTCTTTGACCTTTTAAGAACATTCGGAGACGTTTTTCTTTCTTGTACTCTCAATGCAGGAGACGACTTCGTGTAACCTGTTACGACACGAGGATGAATCATCCCCAAACAGAATCCAATTTTTTGTTGCTTGTTAAGTTTTTATTTTATTTATTTTTTAATCCTATCGCAACCGCTCGGTTGAGTCCAATAATAGTTTGGCCTCCACGACGCTATAGAGATGTCACCCGTCCGCTTTTGTAACTCGGGAATGCTTTTTCTCCCGTCGGATTTATGCACAACACTCACGTCTGGGCAGCGACAGTAATTAAGTGGCCGCGATCATCAGTCGTAGCTGACGGGAAGAAAGGGGGGGGGGACGTACGTTACCATACCGTGGACACATCAGCACTTACATTTTCTGTTCGGTACTCGTAATTAATCGCGCGAGCTTTGTGCGCCTACCTAAAAGAGCGCAACCAGAAGTTAATTACACAAGTGGTAGACGGGAGTGTGCCGAAAGAGACGGCGTTATCCGACGTGGCTGGAGGTCTCCGCTAATGAGCTCACCGGTCTCCAGGGAGGGGTGGGTTAGCCACTGGCATATTGCGCGTTATTACACGTATGTTGGTTGCGGGGACCTCTGGTATCAAGGACAATAGGGGATGCAGGGTGTGGTCTAATTGGGAAAGGGGGATTCGGTCAGTTGCCCAGCAATGAACGCTTGAACCATTCGTTGTGTTGAGGCTGCGCAGGAGAGAAGTACGTCAAGGGGTTTTTAATACTGGAAATCTGACGGACGGACTTCGAGTGGCGCTTGTAAGTTTTCCCATGAAAAAAAAAAAAAAAAAAAGCACGGACGCGTGCAAGTGGCACCCACATCGAGAATTTTTCCTTCCACGAATTCTCATAGGTGTCACGATAAACCTGGTGAGTGAACCTCCAGAATCCTCTCTTAACCTGACCTGACGGCCTCACATGCACCTTTCTCAGAATTCACTGGCAAATCAGCCAAAGAACGAACACAGTTTGCAGACGAGAATTAGCTTATAACAACCAGAAGCTTTGCATTGGTTTCAGACGAGCGCATGTGATGATCCATCTGTGAGATGGTACTCCCGCGACTCCACGTGAAAAGATGCGCTTACATTGTTGTTTTTGAACTTCCCATTATTCGCTTTCTAACAATGACGATTGTTCACGACAATTAACCGAATCATCTGTGTAATTATGACGTATTGTTGATACGTGCGTTTTAGTATAGTTTTTGTGGATGCCACAACGTTATCTCTTCATCACAGAATATTTTTCATTAGCAGGGGAATTGACACATGTTTGTCTCAGAAGTGACATACATGCTATTTGGGATTTAAATTTTTTTTTTTTTTATTGAACTACGCTACTTAAATGCATACGTAATGATGTCTGCATTATTACGTATGCAATTTATTATTACGCATGCTAAAACTAATTGTTTGTAATGACCAGCACGTGCTGTTTCTACTCGAGTTTTATCACAAACTAGTATTTTGTCAATTGGCATTTATTTTTAAACCCTTCTGTGATCGTAACTGCCAAATTTTAGTTCAAACATTTCAGTAACTTCTTTCTATTGTTGCAAATACAAAGAAAATAACTCTTCTGTATTGCTGGTTTAAAATATGATTACAGGAACCAATTTAGGCAGGTTATATCACGCGATCAGGAGGTGCCTGCTGTCCGTTGTAAATGCAGCCATTCTTCTGTGCATGTCCGGAACATTAAAATATAATTGGAGTAATTAATGACAGGGCGAACTCACTTTAATGGTTACGCGGATGGCTGAGTTAGAGCAGCAGATGAAGGTGGCTCGCGCTGTGTTGTATGTTAATGGTACACAAACTATAAACTAATAGGATTATTCCCATCCATTGTACCGTGGATGGAGGGAAAGAATTCGCAGAAAGGATAAGCTTACTAACATCGGATATTGAAGACTTGCAGACTATATTTTTAGGAAAAAAACGAAGAAGAGAGAGACTATAGTTGAAATCAGAATAATTTTCCTACACAGTGCTGCTACCTGTAGGAAAATTAACGAAACGTTTTGTATGGCAAAGTGGTGAATTTGACTGATTTCTTGCCTTCAGGCCGTAATGTCAATTCTGAATCATACATTGATGTTTGGCGTACTTCAGTCCAAAAGAAAACCCCGATGGCTTGTAGTGGGAATCCCTCATCCTTCCTATGCAGGAAACATCAGCCGATAAATGCCATTTGGTACGACACCTCGGGACCACACAGATACACCTTTGGAGTTCGAAATGAAGCTGATATGTTTTAAGGAGGCTGCGGGTTCGAATCCCGCCAGGGCATGGATGTTTATGATTGTCCTACTAACTCTTTGTGGAAAGTCAGTCTGCGACCTCTTCTAGCAGAAGGCTTTACTCCCAAAACCCAATGGACACGGGAGTGACCCTATGGCGTCCAAATGACGTCACATCCGAATAACTAAGTAATCTTCCCTCACCCCGCCCAACTTACGCAGGTTACAGGACCGCATTGCTTTGCAGCATGCATCGTCCATATTAATAATATTTTCTGTCGCAGCGGTGTTCTGGAACCCAATGCACATTTGACCTTCCTTAGAAAGACCTGGATTCGATTCCCGTCTTAGATACGAAAAATCATTTTATGAATTTTCAACAGAACTTGAGTCAGTCGACCTCATATGGAGAGTTTCGTCGAGTGAATCTGCCAAAAGAAAGGATTTGTAGTTGCATTTTCTGTGTCGCTGCTGTTTTTACAGCGAATTGGTTGATCGTGTTTTATATGAGGGGAAGAGACTAGTCCTAATGCGTCATTCTCGGGTCTTCCCATTTGGATTCAGATTCGAAATTCTGATATTTTATGGTCCCTGAATATTCTCCTTCCCCATTTTCGCAATCTTTTCTCGCCTTTCAAATTCGGGAGTTCTTTTTTAGACAGACCTCCTTAAGTCTGGGTCCTCCATTCTTTAGCTACGTAGAAACCAGCATCCGGTATTCAAAATATTTCATTCCCATTGCATGTCCAATGTTCTTAATTTCGCTGTGTGTTCTCCGGTGTTTGTTTGTTGAAAGAAAAATCCAAGTTATCCAAGAAGGACCCCCCCCTCCCCCCTTCCTCCGTCATAATGTGAAATCTGCTCCCTAGCATTTACTTGTAAGGGCTCTTTTATTTAAAACGGTATCCAGGTCTTTCCTCTCCAAACAGCAGACGGGGTGTGATCCCTCCAACCGCTTGGAGGGGCTTCAATAAACAGTCCTTTGTTGTCAATAATTGAAAAAAAATAACAAACACATTTGATGAAGGTTCCAACAATGCACGCCTATCTAAACCATATTAACCAACTATACTTTTGGCATTCACAGTGTTAGATGAATTCTGCAAGATTTCAACAATGTGCCCAGTTAAATCACAAGGAATAGATGAACACAAATTTTTCAGATAAGGTCACGTGTCCTGCTATGCAAATAATGTTAGAGGGTATCTATTAATTTCTCAGTACCTGCATCTATATATTAAGCAAGAAGTGCACAGAAAGTCATATTTTATTCATAAATATTAACCACCTTAAACGGAACCTGAAATAAGGGATCGTATAATTTAGATATTGAGGACAGTGTTTCGTTAAAAAAAAAATTAAAAAAACCCTAGCCGTTTTATTTCAGGTAATAGTAGCAGTATTCAATGTCCGTATGAAAACTGTTGGACTTAATCACCGAGTTTGACGCAATGGTTGTTTGCACTGACCAATCCAGAATCGAGATTTTTCAATGAAATTTAGGGATGACACTCCACATATACTCCGAGATGCTTTCTTGAACAGCTTGAAAAATTTTATAGCCATAGAGAACAATTGTTGAGGAAGACTGCTCTAGAGAGGACATGGGATTAAGGAGGAGGGCTAAGAAGGAAGCGATGAGCTTTAGATGGGTTTAGAGTTGAACTGTGTATGGATGTTGAACAGCTGCCACTCGTGTTTTACGAGAAATGAGGATGCAGCGAATTCTAATACATGAACCCCACCGGAGATACTTCCGATGGCTGCTTACGAGGTTATGCAATTATTTTGTTTTATGCGTGTGATCACTGCTGATTTGCCTAATTTTCTACATTTGAAACTCTTTTCATCGCCTTATGAGTCCACCTAACTAGTTGAAAATGTCCTCATGAAGGTTTCTTGCATATGGGCGGGATTCGAACCAGGTCTCTCTACTTGAAGGGGAATCATCACGATCCTCTTACTGATTGCATTAACGAGGCTCAGAAGATTTATAAGAACAATACTTAAACCATTAAAACTATGCATAATTGAGCTGCGAGTGCTGGTAAAAAAAGCTAAATTGTGGAAGCCATTTACGGCATATGTTGAACAGCCAGAGAGGGAAACGTGGTTACCCATTTGCAAGGGTGGAAAGCTCACTCGCGCGCGTGTGTGAGTTAAGCGATTGTTAATAAATGGTAAAAGACCGGAGGAGATATTCAATGTGTGTGTGTGCTGTTTGGGTTTAAGTGAATAATCACTTGGTACGGGTTTGGTCATCGATGCACGAGTGGAGAAAATGATGCGAGGAGATCAGCTTACATAGAACCAAAGTTAATTTTTGCATGAGATTTAATAGGGCAAAATCTCTTATAAAAGTCCAATTTGGATTTATTTTGCAGCTTTCACTGGTATGTAGACTGAATGCTTATTAAGCAGGTCCCAGTCATACAGGCTGTCTTCGGACTTGCGCAACTGGGTTGCTAGTTCTTTTGTCCAGAGGAAGCACACATCTCTCTCTCTCTCTCTCTCTCTCTCTCTCTCTCTCTCCTACACATAAAGACAAATATCACTTCCTCAGCATCCTAGCAATTAAGTTCGCTCGAGGAGTTAATTTTTCTTCCTCTTTATTCATTCCCTTGGCCGCAGTAGTTTCTTACTAGTACCGTATAATCCGTAGGTCTTCAAATCCAATGTTTCTTCTTTCTTGTTACCTTTCTGTCCATCCACGCTACTAATTCACCATAGGCTGAACAATCTCTGGATGTAGGGGAAAAAAAAATTAGTGCGAAGCCAAATTTTTTTTTTTTTTTGTCCCAATTGTGTGATATGCGAAATCATTTTTTTGCAAGGCCTTACCACACTTGAACTAAAGCTTAGGTTAGGATTTTAAGCAAATGGAGAATGATTTGTTCCAAGTGATTGTCTGGATCAGGACAGTAGAAGCAGGCACCTGACCATCTCAAAGAAGAGCAAACATCGGGGATGTCGTCCCACTTGTCTTCCTCACTACTGGTGAGGAAGGACTTACGTTGGAAAGGAAGCTTGGACAAGGTAGGACCTTGAGGACAGTTGATATCTTTGTTACACTTGGAAGGAGATCTGGTTATTAAAAGATCAAGAATGTTCTGCAGGTGGCGCGGATTATTTGGTTTTCTGCAAGATTTGCAATTAAGTCGTTGGTAATAGTTTGGAATCTCTTTCAGCGATGTGCACAACAAATCACCGAAAAGGACAGGAAATTCAAATAGCGCAAGTCAGATTAATTCAAAAGATTTCATATAAAAACTATATTTCCAGACGCATAACAACTCTTAAAATAGCTGATAAATTACTTTAAAGACTCTTCTGGCGACAAGAAGTGGTTCAAAATTCATTCTCACATTATCAGTAAAGAAATGAAACGCACCCGCCTTAACGGCCCGCGGTCTTTAATAAACCCATCCTGAAGGGAAGACCTTCGTAAGTTATTTAGAACTATTTCTTACCCGCGGAAGATTATCGACACCTCACAAAGCGAATTACGTCACAGCCGAAGACATTCATCGATGCGCTATATTCCCGGCGGTCTATCGCTTCCGCTTGCAATGGGAGAGGCGATAATACTTCGGTAAGCTAATCCCGAGCATTTCGGTCCTGCGACGACAGCAAAACTACGACTGTAAAAACGAACGATGCTAGGATTAAACAAAACGACCCACTCCTGTATTACGCTTATTTATTTCACATTGGGAATAAATTAAAAAAAAAAAAAAACACTCCTAATTTTCTGATGCACGTGTACGCATATTGTACATTTCCGCTCAAAAAAAAGAGTTCGCACTTTGGTCAATTCCCGGATATTCACAAATATCTTTTTAGTTTATCACGTGCTTCTTGCACACATTTGTGTCGTACTCTGGATAAGATGATTATTTATTTGAATTCTTTATCTAAGATGGGTATTGTCGTATTTGCCCAATATTTGCATAAATAAATCTATTTTCTGTTAAAACGTGACTTACTTTTTTTTTCCTTCTTAAAAACGCGACGTATATGGAAACCCCTAAGGCGTTTTATGATATACAACGCGCATTAATATTTTATTCGTACTGGTGTATGGTAGCGAAGTATTGTGACGGTCCATTACAGAATACTGATGACGTTTTTTTTTTTTTTAATTTTTATGCAAATTTTTTAAGTGATACCTTTTAAGAAGTGCAGAGGCTCATCACAGACAGGTACTCCACACCGGATATACACAACATAATCTGTCATCCACACTCTACACCAGCTACCACCCACTAATACAATTGCAATTATTAAGGTGTTGGTTATTTTTAATAGTGTCGCTCTAAACTTTAGAAATAATATAACTGAAGCAACTTGATTCTTTTAGTTTAATGATTAAAGAATTTAAATTTAACCAGTTTCACTCATATTAAACGGTATTTTTTCATTTTTTTTTCATTATTGGACCCATTGATTATTGCTTTTGATTCACCAACCAATTCACAAAATATGTCCAACTTCGTTTGGTTTGCTCAGTCGAAGAAAGCGCCCTCTAACAAACATACAAACGCGAAAAAAAAAAAAAAAAACAGCAGGAAAATTGGAAGTGAAAAAAAAATTCAGCATACAGTAAACCCTCGATTTAACGGACTAATAGGGACTAAGGGGTGTCCGTTAAATCGCGATTTTTTGAAATAAAAATATCTGCAACATTATACTGCAATTTTATTAATATTAGCACTGTAATAACAAAAAAATTGTTTTACACACAATTTTTCACACTTGTAGATAAGTTAATGTGAAGTTAATAATAAGTTAATGTGTTCGATGAGGCGCTTGGTTTAGGTAATCCTGCTTCGAAAAAATATCAAGTTTTTTTGAACTCTGCTGTTTTTTATAATTAACTCCCTAAAATTACGAAAATGTGTGTAATAAAACTGCTGCAGAAAGTCACACCAGGCGATAAAAGAATCAATTACAGCGCGATTGGTGTGATCACGTGCTAATCATTCCCCGAACATGTTTTATGAGCGGTGACTCATTTATGTCGGCTAAATTACTGCAGTGTTTTTCCAACATATGATGGCCTATTCGCCAAAACTTGTTAAAAATAACGGGAAATTAATAACAAAAAATAACCTGTTAATTTAATTATAAGCAAATTGGTTAAAAGCGTTTTAAAATTAACAGGGTGTTAATTTTCACATGTGACATACGGACCAGAAATTTTGTCCGTTAAATCCGAAGTCCGCTAAATCGAGGTCCGTTAAATCGAGGGTTTACTGTATTGTGTTTTCTTATCTCCTCTGTCTACTGCTACTTTTGAATAGCAACAAATAGAGACGTGTGAGTGGGAAAATAAATATTGTCACCTGCTCTAAACTCAGGATAAAACAGACTTTATTTAGAATAGATAAAGTTGCTCTTACGCCATGACTACACGCAAGCATTTCGAAACACGAGATAAGATTGTTTAAAAGAGCTTAGTTTGACACCTCTATCTCGACTTCGCACTTCATTATTAACACCTTTACTTAACCCAGTTTTCTTAATGGTGTTTCTTTCTCTGGCTTTCACGTTATAAACCCTGCCGGTAAATGACACCCTCGTCATTAACTTCAGCGACTGATTCCTGGATTTTCAGACAGGGTGGCAATGTCGCGTTGAAAATAAGGAAAGTAATGGTGACAAAAATCGACCAATTACATTCTTTAAATACTGGAAGTGTTTCACTTCCTACACTTTGTTTTTAAGTAGTACCAAATTATATGGTTTTTGTTGACTTGGGAACAGCTGTATAGTAACAGTCAATGATTAGTAAACGTTCTAGTGGCATCCAGCGTCTCTCAGCTTTTTTTAATGCAAAGCTCATCTAAATGATAAGAATTTATACGAACCACATGCACCTTATATACTCATTCACCTTTGTGGCTACATGGTTTACTAACGGATCTCACACGGAGGCCACGGGGTATTTTCTCGTGGAAAGTCAGGTGTTCCATCATGCATACAGACAAATCGGTCAAGAGAACACGCGTAATTTACAGATAAAAATATTGTTGTTGGTGATGGTGGGCAGTAGATACTGTAAGCCCACAGATGCGAAACCCTTCGACACTTCTGCGCATGTCAGAAGAAGGAGAATCCATTCCGATATTAGGGTAATCATTGCGTTTCGTGGGATCAATGTTTACTTTTATACGTCGTAAAATTAGCTTTTCTTTTATGAAATTATAGTTCTTAAAGTGGTAACTATTTTGTTTGTATGAATGACAGTTAGAAAATGTACGTATAAAGCACGTGATTTCGAGTGTTGGTGACCAATTAATACGTCCTATCGTTTTTTTCTCCCCTTCAGCATGAAATGAATATTTTTGGCACATTGCCAAGCTCGGTTCTATGAAGCGTGGGCGTACAATAGCTTAGTGTGTTTATGGTAGTAATGTCGTTGTGTAGTTGGAGGATTAAGTTGAAGATACATTGAGGTGTGTGTGTGTGTGTGCTGGAGTAGTTTGCTCTTCCACGATGAGTCCTTGGAGGTGTAATGTAATAATAGTAAATAATAATAATAGCAATAGTGATTAACATCAATAATAATAATAATGGATCCAATGATATTCACTTGCAATAAATTCTTCTTTGAAAGAGGATCAATTATCTAAAGTTGGTTGAAAGAGGGTGTTGTTGTAACAAGCAAAAATAATGCTTAAATATCTGTTTGTGTTCATGTTCAATCATCAAAACAAAATGGCCACATGGCTGAAGAGTTTAAATATGGTGGTGGAATTCCTTTTCTATATACTGAAGGAAAAATTCGTACACAACTTGTACGAATTTCCAGGCATTAGGACTGGAATGGCTCGAATCAGGACAGAGAAAGCTAAGGGCATATATAATTTCTGTTTTTATGTTTTTCTTCGACTGATTGATCTGTTTTCTGGGAGGGGATATACTACTAGCTTATTGCGAAATATTAACTCACCTTTAAAAATGTTCCTTTCGTACTGCGATCAAATCGAACTCAAGTGTCATTCGGTTCGATGTCACCGCTACGGCGGTACGAAGTTTTAAACGTCGATCCGGCTTGAACTCATGGGATATCCTCGTCTGATCTTGCTGAATATGGTTCGTCGTTTAGGTTAACTCATTCGCACAGACAGGAACTCGTTTCGTGTTCATAATGTGCTCATCAGACACTCTAACAAGGTATGTGGGAATTGGGGGGAGTTGATGGTTTGTTTTGTTTTGCCCTTTAGGAAAAAGAGAACGAATCACACACACACACACACACACACCTCACCTCTACTCGGGAAAATATCCAGTCAGGCAGCCATTTTGCTTAAATTGTCACTTGTACACGATCAGTGGCGCACTCTGGATTTAATCTTGTGGGGGGGGGAGAATTGAGTAGACGATTTGAGAATACACACTACGCATTGCATACGACCTATGACTGAGCACCTGCAGTGATCGCCAATACATGATACCCGTGATCTCCTCTGGCCCGCCTCGGGCAAACGAAGTAGCGCTCGGTCCGCCCGAGCACTACTCCGTTCGCCTTGCTTTCACAGCAGCCGTGATTCCCGAGAGCTATAGGGTATTCCCACCTTATGTGACCGCTAATTCATAAGTAGTGCAGAAATAGAAGACACGACACAACATAAATAAAAATAATAATTTTAAGTAGGAAAAGGTTTCTGGAAAAAGTTTCTAGTGTTTTTTTCCCTTTTTTCTATTTTTAGGGGCCTGGATCCCCTTACCCCCGGATGCGTCAATGTACACGATATTACTATATACTAATGATCTATTTTCTGAGGAGAATTTACTACAAATGCCCCTTACTTTTGGAACCTTTGTGTAGATATTTTGTTGTTGAACACCAACACAGGGAAAAGTCTGAGGTGGGTTGAGATTACATTTGTGATTTTAGAATTCGTGATGGATGGAATGAAACCGGTGTAACAGTGTCTGTTAATTGCTTGTACAGCTTCTTTGTCGGGTTGCAGGATGAAAAATGTGAGTTTCGAGGAGACCGCAGATTTTTCCATACGAGACTGACTGACTCATTCGGTTGAAAAACTCATATAAATATTCTTCGCGCCCTAGAGAAGATTCAGCCAGGATTTTCCAACCAAATATTGTTGTCGTTATTGGCAGACTCCCGAAGATTTTAGGAGAATAATCGCGAAGCTTCACATTAGGCAATATGATTGACTGAAATAGATTAAAAATGGAGACCGAGGAGATGGAAGAGTTTAAAATGTACAGACTCTGCAATGTGCAGTCTGTACTCAAAACGGCTGGTCGGATATATACGTATATGTATAGGAACCATACACACGAGAGGTCACAAAACCTGTAGTACAACAACCAGTGTGTGGGAGGGAGGGAGGGGGGGATGTGGTCAAGGAGAGGCAACCTGAGCTATGGTATTCATTAATGGGATTCTCTTTCCTTTTTGTTTTCTGGCATCAGCTGTGCTAGAACACCTCCCCGTCCATTGAATGCCATTCAGCCAGTTAACTGCTTTAAGCTGCGGTGCCGACACCTTGTGTAATAGGACTAACTTCATATAGGTTTTCGTCTTGGAGTGATTCCCGAATGAAAAAGCGTGTAAACGACTACCAGATATTCGTCCTGGTGCCCCGAAATGCGATGTATAACCCTCGCGTAATGTAACTACTGTGGCACTCTCTGCATGCACCAGTCAGGGAGTAAACAACGTCAACCCGGGGCTGCAGGCACTTAATCATGTGTAATGGCCACTACCCCTCCGCAGGAGGAAGGATGGACCACTACCAGCACCGAGCCAGACTTCTTGTGATTACAGAGAAATGACCCAGCGATGGGAGTGCCACGGTCTATAGCGAGCTAGCCGGACATTCAGGGTGTGTCCACTTGTGTGTAACAAAGGGGCAATGTAGTCGTTTGTATCTATATGGAACAGAATTACCACTTAACAGTGGCGTCACTTGGTGTGTGCGCGCGCACCCCCAAGACAGGCTGAAGACTGCGCATAACAAACTAGTACCGCGATATCTGCGAGCAAACTTGGGGAGAATAATGGGATGGGCCCTTTTACATCAGGGCACAATGTAGGCATCTCCGTTGCCTCCAGGGGTCGAAGGAGATTAAGTGTACGAGGTTACGACACAGATGAACAGAATCTAATTTGCTCCTCTTCTTTTTTAGTAAGGCACTCAGCAAACTGTTTTCTTAAAGGCATTTGAAGTAAATCAAAAACATTGCTCGAACAGCAGCAATGGACGGCATAGTCTGTCTGGGTAAATTGTGGTTAAACAAAGCCATTTGGTAATGATAAATGCACAGTGCGTTAAAGTTTGGGTTGTAAATCTCTCTCTCTCTCTCTCTCTCTCTCTCTCTCTCTCACACACACACACACACACATACATACATTATTACAAAAACACAGCTCGCAGCGGGAAATATCACATGACACAGAAATATTTCTCATTGATGATCAAGCTTATTGATACTTCGTTGGAGCCAATGGTACTCTCCCATAAAAGCAGTAATTCCACCAAGATATTTGACATTTCTATTCCATGGACTATTGGTGATGGTTAACATCAATGAGAGGTAAAGTAAAATTGATTTATAAGGCCATAAAATTCAAATGGAAGATTAGTGACTTCACTGTAGTCATTCTTGTGGTGGTCAAACTAGTTGCTGTGCTAGAACATGCATAGGTAGTTGCCTCATTAGTTCATATATTTGACTACCGTTATTTGCCTTTTTTGTTTGCTTGGAGGGGCGTAATGAAAATTGTTGGACAGGATCCATCTCAAAAGAAGACCAAATATTGACTCCTTGTATCATTATGTGCAACGAAACATTACTAATTTTAAAAAGTGATAAATTTAAAATTTTAAAATTTTAAAAAGCGATCGAAGCACTTCTGGGATGCAGAAATCGAACAGTTTTAAAGCTAAAATATTCAGATCACGTGATGCAAGCTAAAAGAAACATTATTAAGAAATAATTATACCAAATCGCGCACAACAAGTGAAGCCACTGTTAAGTGGTCGATCCAGACGTTCTTCACACGCCGCGCATGAGCGGCCATTGGGATGACGTAACAGTTTCCACCTTCATTTCAGTTGTGAGCCACACTCTGAGTCGCGGGCTTGTTTCTATTTTTGTTTTTCCTATTTTACCAAATAAAGACTTCAAAGTAGAAGAAAAATCTGACTCGTTTCATATCATCGCGCCCATTTTTCGTGATAACGAGCACCTACGTTTCACACAAAGTATCTGATTTTCTGAAAAAATATGGATGGAAGTCTTGACATGAGCCCTTCTGACTTCGATATGTTTCCAAGATGAAAGAACCATTGACGAGGTTTCTGCTGAAGTGATCTGTTTTAAAATGAATTTTTCACACTCTTCTTAAATCCCCATTCCTTTTATTAAGTATTGATTCTTGCAACGGACATGGTTCACACGCATGCGATTGAACAGAATGAGATAATTTTGTTCATGGCATTCGATAAGCTCTCGTCAAGAAACAATCTTTGTTTACTCAGCATGTTGTAGCAACACCCCCCCCCCCCTCGGAAGAACGTCTTTAATTATAATTATATCGCAGCTCATAACTGTAATCCTGACATTATTTTATTCCTTTTTCAACATCACGCAATTAATTATTTGGTCGAAATTGAAATTCCTTTATCGTACAGTGTTAGAGCTAAATTGCACCTGCCGTAATAGTCGGTGGAGGTTTCGCTGAATCCTGGAAGGTTTTGGCTACTTTCCAGTTTGGTGTGTGTGTGTGTGTGTGTGTGTGTGTGTTAGGGAAGGGAGGAGGGGAGGAAGGATCCCAATGAAGTTTGACTAACAGAGTTCTCTTTAGAACTTGGCGCGTAATTGTAATCTGGTCGTGTTCAATGAGTTCGTTCGATTAAACAGTGATGACGCCATCTTTACTCTCGACCGAGGAAGTAAGTAATGCTATTACATCGTTTAGTATTTTAGCTCACAAATCATCTTGCTTTGTAAGCAATTTGCTCACCCCCACGTTATCTGGGTTTCCTTTGTATAACGAACACGAGACTGTTTTTTGCAAATTATTCCTCTGTGTATGTACTGTATATAAAATTATGTGTCAATGTTACGAAATTTACACTCAAAACACTGAAAAGCTCTGTGACACCGAGATGAAAGGTGATTTTTTTTCTCTCTTTCTTTTCTGAGTGCCTTCGCCATTTCGAAGGGTCTCCTAGATCAAACAACACCTGAGTGGATTAAGAGTTAGAAAATACGGAAAAATCTCTAGAGACCAAAGATGGAATTTCTTTCAAGCCACTTTCGCTCTCCAGTAAGCAAGACAGTGGGCTGACCATTAAGCTGTGAATTTTAAGTTCACCATGGACATCAACGTTTGTGAATACTTTTTAAGAAAGAACATAACTATCATCGCCCTAAATGACAGGTAAAAATATGTCCAACATATTTTTACTTTTTTTGGGAAAAAAAATCACTTCTGGTGTTCGGAAATCTTAGATTTTGAAGGTTGATTTCTAGAATAATGAACTCAAAATTTGTCTCTCATATTTTGAGACACCAATTCCAGAGAATCGAAAATAAAAACTGAATTCATTTAAAGGCTTACTAGTAATATCCAACTAGAAATGCGCCTGGAATTTACTACTGAATTTTATCTAAGTGGGTTTTGCTCTGGAACATTGCTTAGAAATTTCTTGATAAAACCATCACCTCCATCTTGTTTCCGACTAATATGATCTGTGTTTGTGTTGTGATCCCAGAAAATGAGCATTCCATCGTATTTCTGACTAATAAGATCCCAGAAAATAAGCATTCAATAAGCTTTTGCCTCCCTGGCTTATTTTGAGAAGTTCTTCAACACGACATTCAGTTTCCTAATAAAAAATCTGGTCTTGCTTTAATTACTCTCCAATTAAGATTCTTCCAATTTAGAATCCATCAGCGTACCATCTCCATTAATTTCTCTAACTCAGGTATCACCAATATCCTTTCTATGATTTTCTCTTTCTTGATCCTTAAGAGATTTCAGTTCCGAGTGAAGAAATCCAAACGAATTCCTTCGTTTAACCGACTTTAACATGTATTGTTCGCACAAAATTATTTTTTGGATCAAGAAGACCTTGGCTGGTTATCACCTTAATTTGTTCTAATCAATGCTTGTTAAACTCACTTCCCTTCTTTAGTTAACGACCTCTTATGTCAGACATTTTTCTGTTTACATAAGGCACTGGAATTCAATGCATTACAGTTGTAAATCAAGGAGAAATCGGTGCCTCTTGATCTCCATAGATATCCCAAGTATAATTAATCATCGCGTCGAATGTTTTACAGAAAAAGTGCTTATGGAATGCTGCTGGAACTGCTGCAATTGGCTTTCAGAGCACTGACCATGGACTGAACTGCACGAAACAGCATGAAAAAGTCCCTATCTCCCGACAAGAAAGCTTCAGGAGAACCGGGAAATGGATTTTTGGCATCCTCCTATCGTGCTATTTAATGGTAAGAGTCCCCGCTCCGCGTTTAACGACTTTGATTCGAATTCCACATTGGCTACGGGTGTCTTAAGGTGATAGATGAATTTGCTTCTTGTGAAACTAGCACCTTGCTCATTGGAGGCATGTAGTGGCTTGAAAGAATTTCGTATTTGGTCTCTGTACCACTCTTTCTGGATTATCTGAATCTTAGCTCATTAACCACCCACATAAACACCACGTTGAGCAGAAGCAGATGTTCAACATAAATGGAAGCTTCTTGTGTTTGTCAATTTCTTCGCTTGTATGAGAAAACCAGTTTCACAATTTTTAAGCAAATTAACCAGCATCCTGTTACAAAAAGTTCCATTATTAGAACAGTTTTATTTTCGGTTTTATTTTTTCCGAGCCAATTGAAAAGTCCTAAATGTCTGAAAAGCTAAATGAATGTTGTCTTTAATCCAGCGGAATCACTTTTTCGGCAATTTAGTCGTTAAATAGTACATTTAGATAAATGTGATACACACACTAAGCGACCAGTTTCATCTACTTAATAAATAATTAATATAGGGATGTTGGCAAGTGTGCTTTCGATCACAACTCGTAGTTGTCTCGGACTCGACACCGAGAATATTTTTTTCTATTGCGTCCCAAGCAACTAATGCTATGAGGTCAGTGTGTTACGTCACGCTCTTAATTGCGTGTGTTTTGAATCTTGTTACTATCGGAAGAGAGATGGGGATGGTGTGGCAACGTTATTTCAGAGATCTGTTAACCCAACGTGAAAGCCATCGTGATATGAACGAAAATGAATATAGAAATGAGAGAGAGAGAACAGGGAAATACGTCTGGAAGAGGTTGAGGAAGCATTAAGAATGATAAAGAATGGAAATCTCTGGGATGGATAACTGGCCTATTGAATTGATTAGAACTTCTCACAGTGAATTGATCAGTCCTTCAATCCCTCAGGATTGAAATGGTTGTGCCACATCTGTTGAGACATCTTTGGAAAGATGATACTTGACGATTGGATCAAGATAGAATTATTGTTCCGATATATAAAGGATGCTCAACAAGGGAGTGTAACATCTGTAGAGGAATGACATCTATTTTTTTCACTATGCAAAGATTTATGACAGGCTTATAGTAACAAGAATAAGATATAAAACAGAGGAAGCCCTAAGAGGAAAGCAGTATGGTTTTCGACGTAATCTATATTGGGACACTCCGGTGAAGCTGAAGTGCAACAAGAGTTTGATGAACAGAAGTCACTTCTTGTCCGTTTTGTCAGAGAAGTGGAGATTAACAAAAGGAGACGTGAATAGAATACAAGCAATGCGATTGACAGTTTCAAGGACAGCAAAAACGAGGAAAGATAAAATAAGTAACGTGGACATTAGGAATAGTTTAGGACCACAAATGCTGAAGAAATGCTCGTGTGGTTTGGATGTAGAATGAATACCAAGAAAAATGTTGGAAGCACAAATTGAGAGGGGGGGGGGAAGGCCCTTAAAGAAGACAAGACCACAGATATGTTGCTGAGACCAGACAAAAGAAGATTTAGGGGGGAAAATAATAATCAAGAAAGTATATTAAGGATAGAAAGGAATGAAGAACTTTATCCATCCGATGCGACAGTTTCACTCAGAACAGTTATTTTAGATGATGGTGAACTGCGTGTGTTCTTATGGTCGGTTTGTCTGTTTTGCGGCGAGAAAAAAACGTGTTTTTGGAAAGAAACCCTACCAACTCCGTATTGTACCGGCTAACACACCTTGAGATGAATAATAATAATAATAATAATAAGCACAACAGTTCTTTAGTCGTGGACGGGATTCGAACCTAGGTCTCCCCTTCTACAGAGCATCGCCGGCCTGGTTGGCCGAGTGGTTAGAGTATCCGCTCTCCAGCTAAAAGGCTGCGGGTTCGAATCCCGCCGTGGGCATGGATGTTTGTGATTGTCTGTGAAAATACTAGTGGTGGTGGGGGGGGGGCGGTAGATGGCGTTGGTGTAGTTGCGGTTCGTTGTAGTTGGTGGATTGAGTGGTGGAGACGGAGATTTGTAGAGTAGGCACCCTCCCTTGATGAATCTGAGACTCCCTGGAGGTGTCAAATAATAATGATAATAATAATAATCAATATCCAGTTATTTACCGAGCCTCGCTCCATGCATGGTCAAGTGGGTTTAAGAAATGTGACTATGCACGCCAACGAGGATGGCAAAAGTCACCCTCATGCTTTTGGAGCCATGCCTGAATGACTGGTCTCTTGTGACCTGGTGCATTATCATGTTGGAAAAATTATCATTATCAGGAACGCGCCAAGGGTATTTGCCGCTCGGGTACAAGCTTTTATCGGCCGACCCTTAAAAAAAATAACTAAAAGGAATTGCATGTAGTATTTACTACAATAAATAAAATAACAATTTATGCAAACCAAAAGTTACATGTCTTATTTATTAAAAACACAGAATACATTTTCATTATTGTAGACATAATTACGTCCGGTTTTTGCCCTATCAATGTTGTCGCCCTGATGCGGTGCACCCTCGGATTGGCGCGGCCCTGATCATTATCACATGGACATGATCATAGAGGGATGTATCGGATTGGCAACATTGTTCCAAGTGACATTTAGGACTGCCCGCTCTAAGTAAACATAACGTGCTCCAAATCCTTCTCCCCATCATCAACTCAGTCCAATTCTTCAGTCCAAATCCATGAACCCAGCAGGTCCGGTGGCAAAGTGGTCGGTGGTCACTGTGACCGATGGGTTTATTGATTCGGGCTGCTGTTATTTTGTCGTACTCCTACCGTCAGTGCGAAACAATTGCGATTCATCGGACGACCTTTCAGCTCCTCTTGATGTCCAGTATCGATGTACCTGTGGTCATTTATTAGCTGCTTAATTTAAGATACTCCTTTGCAGATCAGTATATTGTATATTGCGCCATCATTTAACTTATTACGTCTGTTTACACGATTCTTGTAGCATTCTGTAGATGGTAACTCATATGAAAGGCAGACGAAATGTTACAAGAATCGTGCAGTCCACATCTTCAGTCCAGCGTGTGACGCTGGATCTTAAAATTCTATTGGTGACTGAAGTGATCGATTATATTTAAATAAATTTCAAATAAAAAGGACAGGAATCAACTTGTCCGTTGATTCCTGTCCTCTAGTGACGTAGCAGAAAAGTTGAAATCTGCCCCCTACCCAACTCAAGTAGCGTAATGTCCCTTGAGATATGTACATCTGCTTGAGAAGATGATTTTTTATGTTATTAAACGAATTCAAGTTTTATATATGTTTGGGAAGTATAACTACTTCATGCTTATCAATACATTTCTACATCATGTAGAACTTTGTATAACAAACAGTTCCTATTCCCGGGCTTAGCAAACAAGATGCCCGAATTGAGGTCATTTTGTTTTGACCCTAACTTAAGATATGAGGGTTGGGAAGATATGCTATCAAGCAGTATTAAATATCAGCAATATATTTGTTGACTATCGCTTGCGAAAAAAAAAAAAAATGTAAGAAAGGAACTAATTGTATAAAAAACGTTCTTGCTTCATCACTTAGCGCGTGGCCCAGTCGGTGCGGTCCGTTTAAGACAGCCCTGATAATTACACTTGAATTGTATGTAATGAAAAATGTCTAATCCTAAATCAATCTTATTTGAAAATGGCTTCAACGTGGTAATATTCTTAACTTGCAGCTCAGGAAGGGAGGCTGTCTTGATTAGTTTTTAAGGGTTTGGAACTTGAAGGAAAATTATAAACCTAAAGAAACATAAAAGCTCTTGGATATACTCAAGTGCAAGGAACCCATCCTCGTACTTGGCACACTTTGTGTTACATTTCATACATTAATGGAAGCAAACTTGTTACAGGCTGATGATGCAAAGATAGGTAGGGTGATCAGGAATGCTGCTGATATGCAGTACTTGAAGAATGATTTGAATAGGCTAGAATTGTGGGCATGGGAAAATGGATGTCAGTAAATGTAAAGTCATGATTAGATATCCATATCGTATTATATTGGTGGGATTAGGCTAGAAGAAATTGATGAGGCTAGGGATTTTGGAGTGTTAATAGATAGAAATTGAAGTTTAGGGGTCATGTGGCAAAGATTGCAAATACAACTCAAAAGGTAATTGCAATGCAGAAACGAACGTTCACATGTAAAGATAAGGATGTTATTTTGCCTCTTTACAAGGCCTTGATAAGACCTCACTTGGACTATTGTGCGCAGGTCTGGTCTCCTGGTTTCCGTTGTGATTCTGATATATTGGAGACAGTACAAAGGAGAGTATTAAAAATGATATCAGGATTGTCGAATACTGATTATGAAGACAGATAGAATTTGTAGACTGCAGACAGGAGAAAGAGGGGGGGTGATATGATTGAAACTTACATACTTCTGAAAAGGTCATACAGGATTTTAATTGATGAAAATTTTCAATTTATGCAGGGTGGGGAAAGGACGAGAGATCATCCTTGGAAGCTGAGAATGAAGGCCGCCAAGAAGGGGGTGAGGGCTAGATTTTTCTCTCATGGGGTGGGGCGTGATTGAAATGGATTGCCATTGGATGTGGCCTCCCTCAACGAGTCTCTGACTCCCTGGAGGTCTCTCTTAATAATAATAATAATAATAATGATATGCAGAAAGATGCCAGTATGATCATGGAACGATAGAGTTACACTCTATCGTTCCATATTACGTATTGGCTGTTACTGATATGTACTTTTCTCTCTTTCCTAAGTAAATCATGATATTCTTGAACGGAACAGTTGATTATGAGGCGAGTCTCTTTCGGTCAATGGGGTGTTCGTCAGCCAGTTTGGGTGCTGTGCTGAAATCACATGGACACTGCACTTTTCAGTAAATCTTGTTTCGAATGCTTACACCTTTATTCTTTGGTCGCGATAGGACTACGCTGGTCCATTCTTCTCCTTCTATATGCTGTCGTTTTCTGCAGATGAAGTTGGCGTAAACCTGAGGATACTTCAGGAGACCGTGGAGTTAAAATAATGCCAGATGAATAAAAGTTATAATGTTACGCTCAAGCATATTTTAATAATTATTCTTTAGTGTATAAAACATTTTTTTTTTGGGGGGGGACGTAATCCTTTTCCAACGAAGTGTCTTGTAAGTTTAGATCGATCATATGCGGTCTTTCCAGATGATGCCACCTCTAAAAAAGCCCATTTTTTTAAAACCAAAACGTGATTACTTTCAAATTAGTCTAATGAAAGATTAGGCTATCCCGTGACCTCAATTAGATCAGCGTTACAATATTTACCGACGTTCATGGTTGCGAAACAAAGGCCTTCATGATAGTGACGGCTCGGTGTGAATGAGCCTGGATGCAATGCCGTGTGGAGTCGCATCGTCAATTTAATTAGGGGAAGCAGTCTCTAATTTCCGAGGCGGGAGGACCTCTACGCTTCACGAGGTGAGACTAATTTTAGAATGGCTAACGGAAGTTGTTTGCAGTTTTGTAGTGCATCTTGGTCCATGATAGAGGAAGTGGGAGGGGCAGACTACTTCTCTGCGCTAGCTAGACTGCGTTTCTTTCAAACACTTCCATCCCTTTTTTAGTTATGATATTAGACATTTACATACAGAATTACTTAATAAATATGTTATTATCCTTTTCCCATTACGTTAATAACAATTTGCATTTGCAGGATGAAAATAAATTGATCCATTGTGTCCATTCCAATTTTGCTTTTCAAACGACCAGAGAACGTCCTCTGTTGATGGTCGATAATTAGCTTCCTTTAGGTTTGAACAGAATGGATCACTAGAGAGAGCTTCGTTCGTTTTGGAATAAATTAAGTATTAAGATCGTTTCTATTTAATGAGAATGTCTGAGGGAGAAGCAGCATGCTTAGAAAGGAACTTAACTGACTGTATCGCTGTTTGAAGGGCTATTGATGCCACTCCTGGGGACTAAGTTCCAAAAATCTTCAAAGAGGTTTCTGTCAGTCAAAATTAAGCCCTTTGAGTATGAAAAGTAATATAAGCTTATAGCTTAAGCTGTTAAGTAATATATATCTTGGTTACATATATACATTAAACGGAGTTGTATCCATTTTTAATTTCTTATTTAAAATCATTAAATTGTTACGAATGCGAAAGTTCATCAAACACAATTTTTAGAGCGTAGGAAAGCCTGATCTTCTATTGGAAATTGAAGATCTGAACAGCTGCTGCGAGTGGACATTTGTGTGTCATGTGATCAGGAAACAGTCCTCGTGCAATAGGATGATGTTCCAACTGACACAGATTACGAATTCTGTGCGGCATGCCGTAATTTCATTGGAAGTTTTCTTCAACGATGGCATGCAGCAGTTTTCAAATTAAACACCCGTCTGTTTTTTTACAAAAAAAAAAAAAAATAACAAAAAACTTTAAATCAAGAATAATTTTGCATTCCTCGATATTTGACGCAAGAGGTCTCCACCATTTCGAGTTATATTTTGAGGTTAAAACTGATGTTCTGGATTTCCTAGGCAACAGAACACGCGCATTGAGTGCGTGACATTGTAATCGAAATTAGCAAATGTTATTGACAGTTCAGAGCTTATTTCTTTTCTCGCCTGCTTCTTCATCGTTCAGTAATTTTTTTTTTTTTGTTTCTAAGAGCAGGTGGTAGTTTGTAAAAAAAAAAGAAAAAAAAAAGTGGAATTATATATAAAAAACGATAGTCAAAGAAAGCATCCTATTTTATCAGATAGAACTTGATGTGTAAGTTTTATAAATCGTCACGCTAACAGTAGCTGATCGTATTTTGGATAAATCGGATGGCATGTTGATCTTAAGACGACTGGCGAATCATTAGATAGACATGCGCTGCATTAAGATTACTTTGTGTGTGTGTGTGTATTGAGTCATGAAGATCCCATGCAAGAATATATCTCGTAAATCAGGAGATAATTCAAAGAAGAGAAAATTATATCGTTACGAAAGGCAGTCGTATGAAAAGTCTGCTAAAGCGGTGTAAAATACTTAGTGCTGTTTTCGACATTAAAGTGCATGAAAACATCCGTGACGGAGGAGTTTCGTTGTTGTGAAACGTGCAATCCCCTAAGTACCAACTTCGTTTTCTTCTGCTCTTCACTAAGAGCGCCAAATTAAACTGCAAGTTTTGAAAATAGCGCCCCCTGTATTCTCTTCGGTAAATGGATGGGGGAGAGAGAGAGAAAGAGAGAGAGAATAATGGTGGCACGCCCAGCTAAGTGGCCCGTCTGAAGCTTATGATTATTACGAGCGTGAGCTCTCGTTGAAGTCATAATTGGAGGCTAGCTCGGCGATCTTTACCTACAGATGGCGGCCACCACGGGCCCACAGGCTACACCTAATCCAAACGTCGTAAATGACACGAGGCTATGATTACAGCATTTAGTGGTCCCCCGATTCACTGGATACGGGGAAGAATTATCTGATAAAAGTCGGCGTTTTGCCAACAATGCTTACGGCTTCATTTCGCATTATCAAGCAGAACAAGTATCAAAAGAACAACCCCCCATACTCCCCCCCCCTCCGTTATTCCGATAGGACTCTCGATAATTATACGGCTCTAAATTAGCTAAAGACACAAAACAGACGCTGCTGAAACGCTTGACTAGTAAGCAACAGCTTTGTGCAGGATAAGGGGAAGGTTATAATCTATCATTGTGTCAAGGGTGTTCGCCTTCTTTGGCCGCACGTCCTGAAAGTGATCCCTAATTATAATTTGTGTAAACTCCGCCAGTCTGATTAGCGCTCCTTATCTTTTATGTATCCAAGCAACGGCATTTACTGCGCTGTCCATCATGGCCGGAATGTCTCTGGAGCAGTGGTAAAGAAATTGTGCGTTGGCGGAAGAAATGACACGCGCATGTGAGAGCGAAAGAAAAGGGAACGCTGCTTTTCACCTCAAGCCACTCACTGTTTCACAGAGAGGAAGCTAATACGCATGTCCAATAGTTCAGAGATAAATAATGAAGAAAATGATCCATCTTGGCATTGAAGTATATCATTCTCTCTATCCGTTAATATTGTTCTTATTAATGAGGTTTATTTTTGAGTGAGACCTTTTGGAAGCATTTTTTTTTTATTATTTTGGTTTGCACACCAATCCACAATTAACTTACCAAAAATATAACTTTGAGACATAAGCATTTGTTTGTGTATAGATCGTAGTAGGTCTGGCCCTCCTGCTATTTTGTATCTACATTCAGTGCATTATATGCAGATGATACTGCTTATTAGCAAGATCTCTCAGGCCCCCAAACTGGCTATCAGAAGACTCCAAAGCAGTATTCATACACTGGAAAAGTGGCTGATGATGTACTGGAGGGTCCAAGCAAATCTCCAAAAGAGTTTAGCCATACTGTTCTCCTAAAAGAAGGTCCAGACCAAGGAGGACATACACCTGCTGGGAGTCAAGATTCCATGGCAGATTGAAGTCAAATATCTCGGCGTGATGCTTGACAAAAAAACTCAAATTCACAGTCATGTAAAACACTTAAGCTCGAAGACATCCAAAGTAATCGTGCAATTCTATCTCTTGATCAACAGAAGAAGCAAACTGGATACTCGGAACAAGCTACTCATATACAGGATGGTAATACGTCCAGTCATCACTTACGCATCCCCTGCATGGAGTTATACCTCGGATACAAACATTCAGAAACTGCAGAGGATACAGAATAAATGTCTGAGCATGATTCTGGACGCTTTTTGGTTCATTAGAAACTCCCAGATTCACAGAGAAGTCAACATTCCGTACATCACAACCCTCCTTCATGACCTAGCAGAAAAGTTCTTCACCAAGACAAGCAATCATCCGAACCCGCTGATCAAGCAAGCTTCGGACTACAATGAAGCAGAATTCTACAAATACAAAAGACCCAAAGTCAGTTCTATGCTCAGCTGAACACAACTAATCTCACCGCCCTTCCAGGGCGACTTAAAGCTCAATAACTCTCCGCTCAAAGAACTTCCCTCTCAGACAAAGGGGAATATGAGAAGCATTTATGCTTCACCATCAAACCAGTAACGTTCTGCGTTGTTTGCGTATGTGAGAGAATGAAATTCATCACACGGCCGTAAAGTCGGTGGAATCGTTGATCCATTTCAGGTCAAGTTTATAAAATGCAAGCATCATATGCTACTTGGTAGATAAAATCAACGAATATTACGTATCGTTTCTTTAACTTCAGAGATTGAGCAAGCGGTGTATTTCGTTACTACGTCATTTGCAACAGTGCAGTACATTAATACTAGCTATGACTTCCAAAAGACTATGATTACAAAGGCACGTTTAGTTGCGAAGTAGTGCTTTGTGTTCTCTACATGCTGCATCAGTATAATTCACGTGCAGATGAAACGGTGTATTTTTAATGGAAGCAGGAGTTTGTCTGTTCTCCTGCTGCAGAACAGACAAACTGATCGCTGAGTGCTCATTCAACACGGCAAATTATTCAACATTCATTTCGTCGTGTTTCTGACAGATGACCTTAGTTGCCTCGGTATTAATTTTAAATAATTCTGACACCTTTCTGTCCACACACTAACATCACTGTATCTGGAGACGCACGTGCCCGTACACTCGCTTGGAGTGAAATTATTTTATTTTCAGCGTTGCAGTCGGAATTGTTGTGTTTGAGCTGAGTGAAAAAAAAAAAAAAAAATCGAAATTTTGTTTGCGAGAAGCAGAAAAACAAAATTCGTAATTATGGCTCTATCCGGTCATTTTTTTGTTGTTCACAACCCCCTTTAGAAATGTTTTTCTTGTTTTTTTATTGCCCATTTCTTCTGCTTTCACAAAAATTCTCGCTTTTCTTTCGTCCTGTTTATTTATAGTCTTGTTTTTATCTGACTTATAATCAGAAACTAGCTAACTCAGTTCTTAGCAGGAAACCCATGGGGAAAAACATCTTCCTACTATAAAGAGCACAATTATCGGTCCTAGTTTTATTGCATATTCTATCGGAAGCTTATGAGCACTGTGTAGACGTAGCCAGTTCGCCTTGACCAGTCTGAGCTTTCCTAAGCACAGCTTCTTCGTTCGGACAGCGCAGAAGATTAATTTTCTTCGGGTCTCTGTTTGAACTGCGAGCATCTTCGTACATGTTAAATATCGTCTATGTCGGCGTGATTGGAAAAGCAACAATTTCGGGAATGGGATTGGAAATACAAGCGAGCACTTGACTTCCATTCTCATCCGAATGGTTCGTGCTTACTAACATTAATTAACTAATTAATCAAGCGTACGACTGACTTGAATTCAGAACTTCATCTCGGCGGGAAGCACGTGGTTTTGTTGTCGCCCTTTTTGACTCACAGCTGAACCTCAATGTCGTCTAATAATCTAGGGTGCGCTTTTGTTGGCAGTTCGTGTAAGTTAGCGGGAGATTAAATTTAATCCGATTATTGTATATCAGAGAGAAATCAAAAGTTAAAAAAAAATTCATGTCTTTTTTGGACGCACATTTTCAGACTGACGCCAAATGGAATAAAAGAATTGCATTTTGGGAGCGGGAGAAAGTAAATATGAAGGTGAAACGTAGCTGTCATGCACGTTCTCTAACATGAATTGTCCATTTGTTACTAGCGCGCAGCCTGTGTTCTCGGACTCTAGGGGGAGGGGGGGTTGATAATTTATCTGGCGTAGAATCAGCCACCAAAACATTTTCCTGCTGCATTCACGTGAACATTGAATTACAGTGTATCGCTGCCTTCTTTTAAAATTCATTTCCAGTGCTTTTTGTTGTTGTTGTTTGTTTGTTATGCTGCACGCGCACTTTTTAACTGTTCATTTAAATTGTGCCTATATTTCGAACTTGCGTTCTTGTACTTAAGATTTAAGTCTTCTCTTTTTCTCAGACAGGAGCGTTTAGTATCCGCTCGCAACTTCTTGTGAGCAGTCAAATTCTCCACTCAGAGGTCACGTGACTGACTATGCAGTAGGATCTTTACTCTGGGCGATTTCAATCCAACAATCCAAATTAGAAATATATTAAGACCAAAAAATGGCTTCATTTGCTGACAAATAAATCAAAAACGCGGATTAAAAAAAAAACATTGCAGTTTAGCGAATTCAACTGACCTAAGCGATAATGTTTTTTTTTTTTTTGTGAGATATGAGAAAACATAATCTCCGACACCAGCCTCCTTGCTATCACAACATTTCATATGGTGATAGACAAGGATTCCTGATCAAGGAAACATGCATCGACTTGTATTTATGTATTAATCCTATTCCCAATATGGAATTGAAGCTCGACTGGTTACTTGTATGAACTATGGAATGCCGTGGATAATACAAATATCTGACAGGTGATATTGAGGCTCCTGGCGAAGGATTTGGTGTCGTTCGTGTGTGTGTGAGATAAGACAGCTTCTGATGAGGTTACCATTACATTACGAAAACTTTTAATAGTTCAGTATGAGACAAATTTACTTTGCTTAATTAGTGTGGACAAGTAATGGATATTTTATTATCTTTCTCATTCAACCGGATAAGGTTTAACCTTCTCGACTGCCGTTGGACTGGTTTGTTTCATGGTGTGGTCCGTTTTACTCAGCATCCCTCGAGAGCGCATTTTTGTTCGGCGCTTCCAGGCAGTTATGACAATGACGTATTACAGAAGCCCCAATGTTAAGTCTCAATTTTCTTTTCTTGAAGAGGGGTTAATGTTTTTCTTTGAAATATTGATGTAATAATTGTTTGCCTGTCATTTTTCAAATTATTTCCAGGGGGTCAGAAATCACCACGTGAAATGATGACAATGCGTTCATTTCTTTTTCTTTTGCTATGAAAAAAAAAAAAAAATCGTGGGTAAAACACACGTGGAGTTGAAGTTAGACTGGTTCCAGTAATCGATATTTTTCGGAAAGGTGATGATTTGCATCCAAGATAAGCGTGGGACTGTGCGAACACGACTTTTGCTCATTTCGTCCATGGAAAAAAAATGGTCGCTAAGTAATTTGGTTTATTTGCATTGGCTGCTCTAGATTACAACAGCCAGAGAAACTGGTTTGATATGAAAACAGATATCAGATAGTGGAGTTCGCAGGCTATTCAAGCGGGCTGGACTTAATGAGAAATATCTGGCAAATGCGATCGTGATTCTCAATACTCTGTACTTGTAAGATAAGACGCCTGTGGCCGATACAGAATCCCGCGCCTTCACGATAACCTGGATGAGCATATTAATACACCGTACGCGCCCTGGTTGCAGCATACGGCCGAATATTTTCATGATTCTCGATAGCCATTAAGTAGTTTTAGTTACTGAACGAGTTTGGTGGATTGTGGGTGTTCGTTACCATTCTTAAAACTTGTGCCGTGAATCTCCCGTTTGAAACTGCAGCGTCGGGAGTTGGCTTGCCTCCATATCCTGCCTGTCAGTGCCACAACAAATTTTGCTTCACTTAAGTGAGGTTGTTGCTACCGCCGCCAGCCCTCCTTCGACCATCGTCCTAGACTGTCACATATCTTCCGCGGTCTGCTGATCGCCACCCCGGCTGCAAAATTAATTAGAGCAAATGAGATTTCTAGCCCCAAGGGTACTTCTCCGCCATCGTAGAAACCACGTGACTGCTTATAATCCCCGAGCAGTTCTAATGCACAGTGTGCTACCTGCGTCTAGGAAACGTGCGATGGTCGTAGACAGAGAGAGTATTGAGTGCCCGGGGCTGCCGTTTGCTGCCATCAATCATTGCAAAGGCATTCTTCGCCGTAGTCTCGGGGGAAGTTGCTATCGACCTTGCGGAATGCAATGTGGTCTAATAACTGGAGGTCTCATCCTTCTTCTGCGGCTGTCTCGCTGCATTACCACCACGCCCAGGCGAATATAGCATTACACGGTTCCTCCTTTGCATCCATTGCAGCCAGCTAGGGAAGGCGTAGAAACGGGCCCTTAATAGGAGGCTGATGGTTATGAAAACACGGCGTTCATTAACTGCTAAGACCTATAAAATCCATCAAAAATTCACCCAAACGCTCCTACTACACCACAGGAGCTCCTGCCCCTCTTCTCGGTACCTTCAGCTTCTCACTTTCTTCTTAAGATGAATGATAAAAATGAATAATCTTTAGGAATTTAGCCTATTAGCCCACCTCTGAGCTAAATACCCTGCGAGGTGGGTGGAGCTGTATTCGAACCTATGCGAGAATAATGGTGGCGATGGCATTTGGCAGCTACACTTCTCACTGACTAAGAGTTCCCATCGAGGAGGAATTGATTGCGCAATGTTTACAGACCTTGCGCGAGAGTTTAGATCGAAAAAATAAATAAACGAAGGCGAGTGCGTTAACGAACGAGAAAAATGAGCACAGGTCGCATCGAGGGATTACAAATGTCCGATTGCCGTGGTCTGAGACTGACCAACTCAGCCTCAGAAGAAATGGCCAGTCATAAAAATTCATAGGATGTTTATAACAAATTCGAATTTAGGTCGAATAAAGCCGAGTTGTTAAGCACCCCCCCCCCCCAACCATATTTTTGCTTCTGTACATATCGTTTATGAAATGTCATTGATTGTTCTGTGGGATGAATGAACAATCTGAGTTTCCGGGGAGGGGAAACTTACCCTCCCTTATAAAGATACTAACACCTTCAAGCACCCTGATAAAAATAGTCGCATCCACGAAATTCGAAGCCAGGTTTTTCTAGCTAAAATGCATCGTCAATACCGACTGACCTACGGAGGTTTAGAGGAACGTGTGCGAAATATTTGACATTTGTGCCCCTGAAGAATTTTGACACCGGCCTTCTTTAAGATCTCGTGCGTTCTATTAAAATGATTACACGTGATATTAAAGACAAAGGTTGGCAATGATGTGTTTATTGTTAAATGGTACAAAAATCACTTATCATGAACACTGCGAAAACTTTGACAAAAAACGAGAAATGATTATGAAGAAAATTAATTAATTATAGTTACCTCCCCCCAACCTAAAGCGGGAGTTAAGGTAATCAAGAAGGAGATAAAACAGAGAGAGAAAGAGAGGGGGGGGTATTGTCTTTTGAAAATTCAAAACAAATGTTTTGTATAGTTAAAGCTAGCTTTTTATGTTAAAAAATTTGTGTTGAAAAATTCTCGAATAGTGCCATTCCCCCGCCCCCCCCTTCTAATTTTATATCGGTTCAAAGAAGAAATATAATTTCAAGACATTAAAATTTTGGGTGAAGCAGCACTTGCTGGCAGCTAATCCCTTCCGAACATATTTTCAAAATAATGACTCATTTGGTAATAAATGGTTATTATTGAATATGGTTGGCCCACTCTTCAGCCAACAGGCTGCGGGTTCGAATCCCGTCGTGCGCATGGATATTTATGATTATCTTTAGATGGGCGACCACCGCCCTACTTACTGGAGTCGTGAAGTGGCTCGAAAAGTGCAATGTCTGGTCTCTAGCGCAGGGTTTCCAGACCGTGTACAAATAAATAAATAATACAAAGATATATATATATATATATATATATATATATATATATATATATATATATATATATATATATATAAGTATATATATATATATATATATATATATATATATATATATATATATATATATATATATATATATATATATATATATATAATAAGCAAAAATTAAAAGAAAATTTTTAGCCCACCGACGGTACGAATGAAGGCTTCCAAAGTTTCGTGTGTGGGAAAGTCATAAAAAAAATCCATGAAATGATGCTAAAACATAAACAAAATGGATGGAATTAAATCTGGGTATTTTAAAGCTCCCACAGACTAACCTGACCTTTTTTTATGATAATTAGTTATCAGGACATATAAATTATTTTTAATCGTACTTATCAACAAAGTATCACCCATGCATTTATCAAATGATCGTTTGCCAAAGGTTGCAGCATCGACTCTGAAATTCTATCTTATTTTTAAGTCGTTTTAGCAATGAAGTGGCAGAACTCCGCAGTAGACTGAAAACAAAGTTAACAAGACTAATTTTTACGAGTTGAAAAAATTATTACTTCTCCAGTAAATGATTACTGGAGAAGTAATCATTTACATTGCTTCCGTTTGAACAACCAATAAAAAGTCCCAACAGAGTATGTGTTAAAATTCATTTTTATTATTATATTTTTTGGTATTTTTCATATTTTTTGAAGCTGTTTAAAAATACAAATGATAAAATGGTTTCGTCAGATAATAGATATTTCTCCAGTAACTGTGTTTAGTTATTCAACCGTTTATGCGTAGTATCATGAAATCTCGTGAATCATTCTCGCGCTCAACCTTCTAGTAGCAATTATTTATTTATTTATTTATTTTGCGAGAAAGGTATTCTCTTTCCCCATACAATATTGTTTTCTGGTCTCCATGATGTTACAGCAATCGATTTTCATAATTCAAGGTATAAATTTATTGCTTTTATGGAGTATTCTAAAATTATTTAGAGAGAAATTGGATTTGTTTTTTAACACAAAAAAGCCGTCTGTTTTCTTGCCAGAAGACAACTAACAGCCTTAGTATATTTCATATTCTGTTGTAAGTGAAGGTGCTGCCCTCTTTTTTTTTGTTATAAGTAGGTAGGAATGTTTATCGGAAATATGAATTTAGAGATTTTTAGGTATGTTTAAATAATTTATTACTGCACGCTGCCAAACATCTTTATTATAATCCATCTAGGAATAAGTAAATGAAAAATAAAATTGCTCTTAGTCATGTATTTCAAAGTTTGGACAGCATAATTACTGTTTGTATGCTTTGTTAAGAGAGATAGATTACGCTAAGACTAAATGCGATAGCCGCCTCCATTACAACAAGGATAAACATTTCTCTTTCCTTGTGTGTGTGTGTGTGTGTGTGTGTGTGTGTGTGTGTGTGTGTGTGTGTGTGTGTGTGTGTGTAAAGGGGAAAATGATACTGTAAATAGATAAATGTTTTAGCGTTACAGGCAAATTACTACCACATCAGTATGAACAATTGTTCTCTAAATGGATCTGAATATAGAAATCGCAAAACTATGAGCGTTGCGAGAAATGATAGTGGAACTCCAAAATTTGCTTCCCTTTTAATTGGTCAGAATTTTTGGACATTTTGGAACTATTTGTAAATAAAATCACTTCGATGGGTTCATTTGGAATAAAAACTTGTTAAAATGAGGTTGAAATTATGCATCTTTAAAACCAAACAGAAAAGTTTCAAATACTTTTGAATCTTTATTTAATTATATTTATTAAATATTTTATTATTTTGCAAAGTTTTCGAAACTCCTCGTGAAGGGTCAATACAACAAAATTAATTTGCCTGTCTGGCTTTAATTCCTTTCTTTAATAGTCTACAGCGTTCGTTTTTATTTATTTTTTATAGTCACATTTCCATTTCCTTATAACTGCATTTCTCTAACGAAAAACTATTTTTATTTTTTGTGAGTAATCATATAAAAATCGCAATAAAATGTTTATGTGAATCTCATCTGCTGAAGGTTGTAAGCCTTCCCCTTATCAAATTCACATAAAAATGTATCCACCCATGAAAGGTTTGCATTTTCTCGAGAGTGGTTGCATTATGTATTATAAAGATAATCCAGGTAAACTTTCGTAAACACCAAACATGGAACTTTCTCAAGCCTCCCGTTAGCTGGCCGAAGGTCTCACACAGTGCTTTGAAATTCATCTCCCACCTGATGACATCCACGTCGGATTTGAATCCTGTTGGTGACGTAATTCAGTGAATGGTTAGGGCTTGTGACATTATTTTATTAGCATTAACTGATAAAGCAGAAATTGGCTGATAGGCGGAAAAGGGGTGATGTGATTGAGACATTTAAATTACTGAAGGGTTTCTATAAGATTAATTCAGAGGATATTTTTGAGAACAGAACTGGTGGTGGGAGGACTAGGGGCCATCCATGGAAACTGGGCAAGAGTGTGGTTAGCAGGGGTGTTAGGGCTAGGTTTTTTACTTGGAGAGTGGTGAATGAGTGGAATAAGCTGCAAGAGTCTGTTGTGGGTGCCATGTCTGTGAATGAGTTCAAGACGAGGTATGATAGATACTGTGTGAATGTTGAATAGTTGTTCTTGACATGATGTTAGGGCCTCCCTCGATGAGTCTAAGGACTCCTTGGAGTTGCCCGTAATAATAATAATAATAATAATAATAAAAGATTGCACATTCTGCTACTGCTTGATGTACGTGACTCGAAAATACTCTAGTGGTGTCAGTGGAAGCTTTTCTCCCTTTTTTGCATATCATCCTATCTATCTATCCCACTGGTTTTAACAGGCCTTTAAGGCCCACAACCTTCCAAGCATGCTTGGATTTCGTAACCGAAATACGAGGATAGAATGGTCACTCCTATGCCTCAAGGTATTCTTGGCTGTATCCCTGTGTGTTCAAGGGGCCGGTTTGCCTGCTTGCGGGATGAAAAACACCAGATAAACTGGCGGAAAAAACCCTACTGCCCGCGCCCAAGACCGGCTAACTTGGCTATGGCTGAGGAAGATCCTTCAGCTCCTCACGTCTCCGACGGGAATCGAACCTAGGACACTCCTTCCCCAGGCATATGGTTGCGAAGCGCAAAGCCACTAGGCTAACCGCGCGGACTTTTGCATATCATGGTCTGTCTATACATGTTTTTTTTTCTTTCTAATTTTATTTTCTAAGGTTGGAAACCCAGTAATCCCTCTCTAGAGAGCACACTAGTTTCTTTCTTTTCTTTTTTTTTTTTCATGCGTCTAGAGCAGAGCACGGTAGTTGTAGTGCCAAACTGGATGTTAAAAATCATTGGCTCTCATGCAGAGCAATTGTTCACGATAGACAGTGCTCTAGGTATGCTAGGAATCTCGACTTCTGTTCGTGTAGGATATATGAGATCTCGTACTTCAAGTGTCTTGCAGTGGTATATCTTTTTGAATCTGTTCGCGTTAGAAACAAGTCTCGACATGTTCCAAATGTTAAGCGAATCCAATCATAAGCTTTCCTGCAATCTCTACCTGATTATTGACGATATAAAGATCCACGTCACAACAGATCCTTAATACTGCGTTTATCTTTATGAAGTGTTACCGATATGGATTGCTTTGCGACTCTTTTCTGGATATTTTTTTTCGCAAAGAATGCAAGTTCTTTCGTCTGACAAATCTGTTCAGCATATTTTAAAAATGTATCTGCTTTTAGTGTTCCCAGACAAAGCTGCTTTCTGGACTTCGCAGATGCGTACAAGCCAGCCATTTGTACGTTATCATATGTACATCATCATCATCCTCGATGAGTCTTTGGACTCCCTGGAGGTGTCATGTAATAATAATAATAATAATAATAATAATAATAATAATAATAATAATAATAATAATAATAATAATAATAATAATAATCATTTAATGCATGTAAAAATGAAATACTGCATCAGTCATATGTAGTTACATCTTGCATATATTTCCTTCTTATCAATGAGATCATTTTCATGTCAAACATGGCATACAGCTGAATGATTACCAAATATGTATACTATGTATTTATTAAAGCCGGATTTCAGATTAAATTCATATGCTGTAAACCAAAGGAAAACTTGGCGCTTCAGCTGCATGCAGTGTTTAGAATCATGCAGCAGTTTGTGGCAAAGGTGGATCAAGCTCCGTACGCTAACAATAACAGTATCGCTAATGCTTTGGTTGGAAAAACGACAGTCTGAACCTCATCAATGACACGAAGAATCTATATAAGGTTTTTTTTTTTTTTCCATCTTAAGATGAGTTAACCGGTCTCATACGGAAGGGGTTTTCCTTCCAGAACTCGGTTTTCATCCTGCAAAATAGGCAAGCTACCAGAAAAACACACGGACATTAACGTCTAGCATATTATGTCCATTAACGGACATAATATGCTAGACTCAGAGCTTAAATTGCTGGTCCCTAATTCCAGAATATAACTTTGTATGTGAGTTATATCATTGCTTTAGTTTTTCAATGACGAGACCAGTCAAGTATCGTCGCTAAAAGTATCGTCCTTGTTTTATTTAGTGATAGCCTACCGAGTACGGCCTTACCTTATATATCGACGATAATGTTTCTGGCAACATTTCACAAGTTTTCTAATGCAGATAAACTTTTTTATATGAACTCGGTATCCAGAAGATGCTTCATCGACATCGCAGTATCAAACTGCAGTGATGTAATTTAGCTCTTTTTATTTCTCAAAGGGAGTAGGCGGAATTCTTTTAATCCCAGCTCATGTTTAGAAGAAATCGGTGGGCAGCCGTTCTGCACCCTTGACGTCACCGAAAGGTGAGGTTGTGGCCACCGATAATTTTAAGACATCGAAGCGAGAGTACAGCAGATTTCCTCCACTATCTCATGATCCTAAACCAAAACTTGCGTTACTTCTAAAATAATGCGAATTTTGAATGATTTTTATGAATTTCGGATTAAAACCCCGCCTTTCTGTGAGAAAAACCTCACTATGTCTGCGCCAGAGATTGACAAAAAAGTCTATAAAATGTTTTTCTAGTCAGCAACTACACTCGAACGTATGATGGTCTTTCTCCTAGCGGTCTGGTTATGAAACCAGATGCTTTGTAACAAGCATACACAGGTTTAATGTACTATTCACATGCGCTTACTTGTCATAAACATTTAAGCCTACGAGAAGAGTGCATTGCATCTGATAACTGCAGTTGTTTTACTGTTAGTTTTTCTGCTGCAGTTGGGGTGGGGGTGGGGGATAACTGATTTCCCTGTAATATCTATATGAGATCATCTTCAGAATTCAAACTCACGTCATTCCAGACCAAGGACAGAAAAAAAATGTCAAAAAAAAATTAGCATTTTTAAGGGATTTTTGGAAACGCCGATGTTCCAAGCGCGCGCGCGCGCGCACGCACGCACACACACACACACACACACACACACACACACACACACACACACACACACACACACACACACACACACACACACACAGGGCCAAGGCAAGGGAATGAGTGATATTTCTTCCAATATGCCACTGAATACAGGAAAACGAGAATAAAAGGTCTTGTATTTAAATAAGTGTAAATTAATTATGTTTATTAGGGCTACATAATAAACATATAACAATATTTATTTCGCATTATTATTAATTGAAAATAAAAGCATTATTATTATTATTATTATTATTATTATTATAGCTAATAAATACATTAAGTTATGCATTCACGTGTACATACTTATCTCTTTTAATAATAAAAATTTGTTTGCTGTTGGCTTTGACGAGAGTGACGTCATGGTTACAATGGCAGATTCTGTGGACTCACAGTTACGTTTTTTAAGTAAATTGCGGACAATTTCGAACTCTGTCATGACATGGATGTTTTTGATTGTCTTTAGGTGTTAGAGCACCTCCCCTCTTAGTGGAAGTAGTTCGAAAACGTTCCATGTTTAGTCTCTAGAGGCAGAGTTTCCGGATTATAAAAATCATATTAAAAAAAAATAAAATAAAATATCAAAAATCCTCAGCCCACCCACGGTATACTAAATGTACGATAGGTTTACAACTTTCTGTGTCACATTAAAAAAAATTATCTCTTCAAGAACAGCTGAGTGCAAATTAGTTCAATACTTTCATGTACTATTCGTATGAGCGCATTCGCCATCTCAATAATCTTATAAAATTCTGCTGGGAATTGGGTTGTAAGAGTTTACGCTATTATTACCGCGGAGAGTGAGAATACAATTGAATATGCATCGCTTAGTGTGAAAAAGAAAGTTGGCTACTAAAGTAACATGTTTAAGACAAAGCAAGCAAGCAATCAGAAAAGATTTACTGAGTAAATCTTTGTGAATTTACTCAATGAAGGAGAATTGTGCTTTAATCAGTCTATAATTAGGCATTGCTTCGAGAGTGATTTAAAGGGTGAGGCTCAGGATTGTGTCACCTGCAACCAAAATCCAAAAAGGTCGATTGGAATCAAGAGACAAAACAAAATTCTGTTTATATCATATAAACCGAGTTATGCGAATTTGAATTGTTAGGATCTGATTTTCCTGTATCACTTGGAGGTGAACTAAACTGTGTGAGTTTTGTTTGTTCTGAATGAGCAAAATTGTTTCTAATTTTATGCGTTTTGAATCTTCTTTCATTCGGTTATGCAGTGGTGTTCGACGAGCACGTTTATAAAATAACTGTTACATCTCTCATTTTCTCTCTCTCTCTCTCTCTCTTAACTTCCTAATACAAATATACCTAAAAGAATCACCAATTGCTGTATTAAAATAGTGATGGTTTAATTTCGGTATCCTAGATAGCAGGGCTACTCTTATACCGAACTATAAATCAGTCTTTAAGAAACTATAACAACTCTATACGTATTCAGTGAGAGTAAACTAGAAACATATTAACAATGTACTTGCATATAAACCTCCTTTGATGTATTAGCAATACTTAAAATGCCATCCGAACAGAAACGGGGGCACGGAAGGAAAAAGAACATATATTACACTTTTGGTGGACATCTGGTAACCCTACTCCACTGCTTTAATCCGCTAGCATGGTTTCCTGTACAGATGGTGTCCGCACAGTGGGTGACCTCTGTCATCAGATGGCATGGGTGCGCCTTTTTCCCACTCGCGGGCGTATTCCCCGATGGCCACGTTCGCGATGTACAGCGCATGTGCATTGACGCAAACACACTCAGGTAAATTGAACATCACTTACTACGCTGATTGACAGCATATTATCCTCTCTCTCTCTCACACACACACACACACATACGAGCACGAACACGTATGACGTTATCCTATAAAATTACGCACATCTCTCTCTCTCTCTCTCTCTCTCTCTCTCTCCTCTGTACAAGATTAATCTACGTAAATGCTGGGGGGGGGGGGGGGCTTAAAAACTACTTCAGAGTTTAATTTCAAAATTACTTCGAACTTTCAATTCAAAAAAAAAAAAAAAAAATAGAAAAAAATATAATTCATTCTTTTGTTGAAACTCTCCCAATGTCGCCCGTAACATTTTTTACCTTTTTTGATAGATTCTGATTGCCCTTTTTCGTCAACAGTGCACTCAGTTTTGAAAGTGGTATTTAAACCTCGTAGCTAAACATTCCTAACCACATTATATAATTACGTGTTGAAAATTTGATAAGCTCAAAAAAAAAAAAAATCAGTCTCGTAGCTTTATAGTTGCACTGTGTGGTCGCCTTCGTACGAGAAATTATCCATTTTATTCTTCTATTTCTTTTTTTTTTTTTCTTATGAAAAAGAATATATTTCATTTGATGGCAAACCTTAATGTCTTGACCACGTCTTTATCAACACTTCAAAACTGTTTCGTCAACACAGCCTTAAAGGCAGCATTTCGCCGATTTAGTATCTGATGAAAAAACCCAGCAATGTTTATATAATTTTATTTTAATGCCCTCGTTTTAGGTCATTAGCTTAAAAATTAGCTAACAAACATGCAACGACGCCGTGTATCTTGATACTTTAATAGTCATTAATCTCGCGTTTAAACAGGGGACGCGATTATCTATCTGGCACCCACTTGAAATATGAAAAGAAAATTGGTTCGTCGCAATGCATTACTTCTTGTACCTGCGAAGATTACCACCTGGATGAAAAAATTTTAAAAAATAATAAATAATAAATTATTTTTATATATTTCCGAGTTTTTATACTCCCGTTTCCTCTCTCGGAGAGCTGTGCCATACATATATGTATAGTATGATACACGTTTGGGCTTAGCATAATTAAAGACCCCCCCCCCCTAAAAAGCGTTACGTAAATTTATGAATATACCCGAGAGTGGGTTTGCTTTGACTTTTTGCACTTCAAATTCTGTAAGTCAAAGTTGATACGGCTCTTACGTTAAATCAGTAATTTTGAGGTGTTTTAAACTTGGCAGTGTTTAGTGTTGCTGTATGGCGTGAATAAGACGAGAATCGTTTTTATGCACACACACACGTGATAAAGTAACACGGACACCACCCCACATCGTTACAAGCAGAACTGAACAGACAGACAACAGGACGAACTTAATTTTGTAAAATATTTTGCCGCCTAGAGTGAGTACATTTCAAGAAAAAAAATGTATATGAAATAGCTCAAGAAGTGACATATTTCGACTTTCTGTATTGTTAATTGAACAAATACCGTTCAATTTTAATATATCGCCTAGTAACCAAGTATAGGCTTGAAAATATTTTTTTAAAAATGAGCAAATGCATAAGGTGTGAATGTGATTCCCACCCCTTTCAATTTTTACATCTTCTCGTATTCCAGACGTTCCGTCTCGTTCATCTTCAAACGTAGGCATGAGCTCATTCTCAGGCGGGATATTTTCAAGTCGTAGTTCTGCCTGCTTTCTGTGCGTTTACTTTTGCTTATGATGATGTGGCGCAGTGTCCCAGCTGTTTCGTTCTATTTGTATGTGCAATAACAATACTATCCTCGTCTTATTCATACCACAAAAACGTAACATCAGCTCGAATCAGGTGAGAGTGTAAAGCAAAATGCAGAGTTTTTCGTTTCTTTAAATGAAAAACTTCATTTAAAATTATTATAACTATTATACTATTATTAAATTAAAATAAACCTCCCTGGCGAAATTACTGTTTAGTTTTTCATCAAAGGAATGGATGTACGCTGTTTTTTAATGATCTCTTTTAAAATAACCGGAGAAAAAATTGAAAAGGAAATATGCCTATTATCTCTGCACGTGCATTAGGAACAGATCGAGTAAGTGCTGTGTGATGATTACTCAATGAATGCTTACCGAATCAAATGCGCAACTAAAGATAGTAATAATGGTTTAGGGATGCAGTTCTTAACTACATAAATTTTTGCAATCACTTTATATCCGGATTCGATGTTGCTTGCAAGTCTTAATAAATCGTGCGTGTGCATTGTTTGCCTTGGTGTCTTAGCATTTAACAAGTTTAACATGGACGGATTTATATCGGAATATTTTAACTATGGCGTTTCTTTTGCGTTTCCATAGTAACGGCTGATTCTGACGCCGCATACGGGTAAGATGCTCACTGCTGCTTCTAAACCTTATTGGAGGCTTGAAGTAGCTTGAAAGAGTTCCATGCTCGTTCTCTCTCTCTCTCTCTCTCTCTCTCTCTCTCTCTCTCCAGCAAAGTGGAAGCTGAGGGGGCTAGAATATTTAACTCGTCTCTATTCATAGCCCTTCGCAGTATAGTCAGCCGATCTCTTTTGGGATGGCAGTTTTTTATTTTTTTTTTTTTTTATTTTTTTTTTTTTATCCCGTAAATAGGCATACTGGCCGAAAAGTACGCAGTGAGCAGACATATTATGTCTGCTCATTGGATGCTTTTCGGCCGATCCACTGGCCAGATAGTAGCTCTGTTTAAATTATTATAACTTTGTCCATAATTAATTAATTATTTATATAATTATAATTAATTTGTTGCTTTGTCTATAATTTCAGCCAATTTAACATAACTCGAAATATCCTCACGAATTTTCGTGAATGTTATTAAAAAAAAAAAAAATCCGACTGTTTGTATTACGAACTTTTTGTATAATAACCAAGCTTGTTGCGGTATCCCAAATACCTGCTCCGTAGCGGCACTAGATACAGCATTAAGTTTTGCCATCGACTGCACCAGAGCTGGTAAATGCATTTGTCTGTTCTTTTATATGCGTAGGGCCTCCGTGGCTCAGTCAGTATGGACGAAGCCCTTTGGTCGGAAAGCCCTGGGTTCGATTCCTGTCAGTGAGGAACCTTTATCTGGTCTCTTTCGACAAAAAGTGAGTTAGCCGGTCTCCTACGGAGGTAGAGGGTTTTTTCAACCGGAAACTGAGTTTTTCGTCCCCCAGAACAGGCAAACCGGCTCCATGAACACACACACATGGATTACAGTCATGAATACGTCCCAGCCATATGCCGGTACCGAGCCCGGATAAAATTGGGGGATTGGGGAAAGCAGTGGTGAACTACCCTGTAAAAACTTCGCCAAGAATACTTTGTGGGCAATGCCTACAAGTCACCTACGGTCGAAACGACTGAAAGGGAAAACCAGTTTATATGCGTTTGTTTTTAATCTTTAAAAAAATCACTAAATTTGTGCATTATGGATTTGAACCAGGGCCTTTTCCAAATCCTCTCGAATAAGGTCAGTAGACTAATGATTAGTTCCTTGTTAATGAATTTTATGTGTCGCGGAAAGAAATCCTGAGGTATTTCACGTAAAACGCCTGTGAATATCTGGAAAACAAATCACACCACCTTTGAATGCGAATTAAAATCTGTGAATAAGAACAAGTTTGGATAAGTTGAAAACAAACAATGCGGGTTCACTGTTTCTCGTTGTTTATTTAACAAAATGTAGTAAATTCCTAACACCAAGAGACCTGCTAGCTAGTTTTCGTATACATTAATTTCTATGTACAAATAAAATATAGTTTCTTCAGTAAAAAAGTAGCATCAACACTCCATTTTCACATGCTTTCGTATGATCTTCCGCGCTATGACATGTGCATGGCATTTTTGACTTCTCCTGAGGGCCTTTTGGCGAAATCTAGCTTGCAGGCTGCATTAAACTCTCATTGAATTCATCTTTAAGCGACAACCACAGTCTTGGGACGTTTAAACACGCGGAGGTCACCATGGTACTGACATAGCAGTATATGCGACACAACATTGACTAAGATTGGAGTTACGTCAACTCTCGCGGATGTGTTAGGAACACTGAGAGTTGGTTTTTTTTTTTCCTTTTTCTTTTCCATGGTCTGAGTTTCACTCCTGCACAAATCTTTCGGCTTTTGTAATGATAAATATGGATTTGTCATAATTGTACATAAGAAAAATATAATTGCGTTTATTTTTATATATAAAGTAAACTGGACGTCAGTCATTCCTTGCGTGATGTGAAAAAGTTCAAAGATAAACGACTAACTGAAGTATATATCTTTTTTTTTTCCTCACACCGTTTGATTAATGTTGCTGATTTGTCATTCCGCTGATAAACATTCAAACACGTCACAAATAAGCGCGGTACCGGCTCAGTCCCCCGAACACATACGACTTACTTAATCGGATACTTTGTTTCCTGCAATATGAAATACTTCTGTTAGACCTGACCTTCAATTATTCCATCCTGACGACAGGACCGAGGGGAATTCCGGCCACCATCGGTGTCTTCGGCTGATCGGGTGGTCTTCTACAGTGACCTGCCAGTACCGTGACCTCTGCTGCTATCGTTGATACAAGCCGTGCCTCTAACACATGGGACCCTATCATTAGCCGAAGTCTGGCCAGCCTATTATTTCCATGGCACCTTATTAATTTACAGGTCTGGCCGCGTGCCACTAGCCACCACGCTTCTCTTGTCGTGTTGGCTCAGTTACCTCGGGTCAAACAAAAACATCGGATAGAACGAAGCAAAGAAAAAAATAATCATTGTTCAATGTGCTTCAAATTTGTATTAATCGAAGGTCGAGAAGTTCACCGAAGCCACATAGATTATCTCGGTTAAAGAAAGCGAAAAATAAAACTGCGGATTGAAGTGTGTCGTGTGATGGAATTTGAGTAGAAAACCATAAATCATTGCGAATTAATAATGCATGGAACGATCCCCTTAAAACATCGCAGTGAGCTGAATTCTGATTTTTCCGTTCTTTTGTCTTTTCTGCTAAGGATGACCTCGTTCTGTAGGGCGACAACATTATCCTCCCCGTCCCCTAACATTAATGAAATTTTCTTCGAGTGTTTTAATTAACTGAGCTTGAGTCACCCCTAATTAAGTTTCTCAGCGACTAAAAAGTTGTTTATTGGAATTCGCCCATAAATTACGCAGTACTTCTTTCCGGAATTATTAGACCCCCCCCCCCCCCGTCACAAACTGTTTCTCATTAGAAAACTCCCTTATCAAAAAGTACTTAATAGGCGCCATTTCACTAAAGAAAATGAAATTATATTATTTTAATATTTTGGTTTTTATAATATTATATTGAAAATATTTAATAATACAATTATTATTTTAAAATAATATTGCCATGAAGCGTTATAGCTAGGTTAAATTATAACTTAATGAGATAGATTCAGATCTGTAGCTTTTTTCGTTTTTAAAAGCGAGTCCTTGATGATTCAGTAGCATACTGTGGAATAATTTATCGTCAGATCATTTCTCCTGTGCTAGCATTACTTTGATTACAAGAGTAACATCACGAGAAAGTGAACGGTGAGAATGACAAGTGCGTTCTAGTTAGAACAGCGGAGGTTCAAATTTTGTACATGGCGCGAGAATCATATCTACGGACTTTTTCATCTAAATTGGAGTTAGTCGGTGTCGTACAGAGATTACAGTTTTTCTTCCGGGAACTTTTGCTTTCTTCTTTGTTCCAAAACAGACAAACCGGTCTTAGAACACACGACTGACAAACACAATGCACAGCTCATGGCCGTCACTGAACAGCCGCTGACTATCCAGTCATTTAGTGGACTAGAAAAATTATAGTTCAGCTACAAGTAGAATAATAAAAAATTATCTTGAGTTTTGTTTTTCTTTTCTCTTTTTTCTAATTTTTAGTTCTTTTTGTTACTGCTAATATCCCTTTTTGATGAACTGATGATATTTATAATTCTTGCTTGTGTGTTTCGATAGGATTAGTAAAAATGCACTTTACATTTTTAAACAAATTAATATAGAAAAGTTCCAACCGTTTCTTGTGTTGTTAGTCGCAATGGCCTATTACGACCAGGTAACCTGGCTTATTTTTCAATCTATTTAATGATCTGATTGGGTCTGTTAATCCCATTTGCATGGTGTGTGTTCTTCTAGGCAGTGTGTCTGTTCTGAGAGATGATAAATTTGAGTTTCCAGGAGGAAAATCCAGCCACCTCCGTATGAGGCCTGATGATTCGCCTATTAAGGACTGAGCTGTTCGATGTGAGCTCCACTAGGCTGAAGTGTGTTCTTAGTCTCTTCAAAGACCATTACATTTTTTCCTTAAAAATGTAATGGTCTTTTGCACACCGTAGTTGTCCAATCCAAACTACAATATTGAGGACGTGTAGCGTTATTATACCCGTGGACTAGCGGTTGGGAAACTCATCTAGAGTTTAGATTAAAAGTTTAGATTAAAAGATTCGAATCTGTCTCTGAACACGGACTTTCCTTCCTTCCCGAAACTCGGACACAAAATTCAAATATTCTAGTGTTCAATGCCCTCGCAATTTTACAGTCGCAAAAGTCAACGTACACTTGGTATTTTGACTGATGTGAGTCAACTGATATTTTTGACGCGGAATTTATAAAGCAAGGATTTCCAATTAACCCTACTATTTCGAGCCGAAAAAATGCAAGGGCACTAGAATATTTGAATTTTCCATAATTATTATTACGTCTTTTAAATGCCTGTTTATTCTCCGAAGGAAAAAAGCAATATTCTGTTCCTAACGTTTTGGGAATTACGATGTAAACCCCTCTCAGCATCGGCAAGGTTGATTGCATTCGCTTGGTGCGGAGGTGATGTTTCCTGATCGTGACCAGTATTTATTTGTATGTACTCGTGTGTGTTTAGTTTACGGTAGTTTCGGGATTAAAAATCCATGTTTCTTCCGGGAGGAGAAAAAAATCCACTTGGCTGCGCCACTAACTCTTGAATTGGCTAAAAAGAGGCTTCGAAAAAAAATTCTTGTTAGTGACTCATATCGAACCTTCCATGCAGAAAAAGACGTCTGCATATAAAATTACCACGAAGTTTTTTTTTTGTTGTTTTGTTTTATTGTCTATATTTTTAAATATCGCTCAGTGTACTCTTAGGTTATTGTAATCAGTATGAACCATGAATATCCTAATTAATCAATTGTAATGTAAAAGTCACGTGAAGGATACCAGGGCTAATTTTTTCGACTTCAGAGTACCGATTGTTACTGGTAAAGACCCAAAATATCTATCACCAAGAACACATCAAATATTAATAGGAAACATTCCACGGTCTGCCGTTTGCCTACAATAATGTTGAGTTTGTTTGTCCTCTTTATCAAAGTTGAAAGGACCTCCAGTGTGTGTTTGTGTGTATGGACTGTTCTCCGGGTCTTACCTATTCTTTCCCCTCTCTGCTATAGCGTATGACAGACTAAGACAAGGCAAAGTGTGTACAAATTGCAAACAAAAGTTGCTAATCACACACTGTAAACCGTTTCGGATGCTGCATCGTTCACCTTGGGCTTCGTGTGACTGCTCTTGCATCCACTGATGGGGAGAATTGACAAATCCTCCGTGATTTATAACGTCGGGGGTAACACTTCGTTGAAATGAAGAGAGAAAAAAAGTCTTTTTTTTTTTTTCCTGTGTGTGTCTGTGTGTGTAGCCTGGATGGGTTGCCGACCTTTACACAAAACCAACAGCTCTCCAGTTGTTATAAATAAAACTTCTTTTAGGAGATTTAGTTATCATCATGAGTAAAACAGACGTTCAAAATAATATTTCGGTGATTACACACGACATTTTTTATTATTCAGTTATACAGAATACTGAAATAATAGTTCCCGACAAGTTTCGTAAATCGTAGGATTTACATCTTCAGGGGGTAAATAGTATAACTTAAAGTTTAAACAAGAGAATTAATAAATACAAATCATAACCGTCTGGCTATTCTTAAACTCAAATAACAGAATGCAGATATATATATAACGTTATTGACGTTGAACAATACTGGACGATGTCACGTGTTCTTGTTCTCGTTCATACAGTCCGAGCTCAGATTGAGGTAGATTTTTTATTAGAGCTGACCACACCTGATGGAGAATTAAACCTTGATTTTTATTGCATTGGGTTGGTTTTTTTAGCATATTAGCAGCTTCTTTAAATTTTCTTATATAACTGTTGTTTTCTATGTATGACATCGTCGTTTTTTGCCAGAGTACATCGTGTCCAGTAGAAGTGGTATGGAAAGCAAGACCCGTTTTTTGTTCTCTTTTGTACTGTACGTCTTTTTGGTGTTCAGCCATGCGTATTTCTCCAGATCTTCCTGTCTGTCCTACGTAGCAAATCCCGCAAGAGCAATGGATTTTGTAGACTCCTGGTTTTTTAAGAGGATGATGAGGTGGTTTTGGTGGATGTAGGAATCTTGAGATTTTTTCCATAGGAAGGAAGGCTATCCTTTCTTTTAAGCGTACACGGTGATCCGAATGCATTTTTGAAAATTATGGAGACAACTACCGTGTTTGAATAAAAACTTTAGTTTAATATAACTAAAATCTACATTCGACGTTTCGACCTTTATGTCAAGGTCATCTTCTGGAGCGTACAACTATACACAGAAAACAAGCTACACTACAATCAAACTGGTTTGTTAAAGTTACTGACCAACCGCTAGAACAATTGTTGGCCTGACCTCTGGTGAAAAAAAAAAAATTATACATCAACGCTAGAGTCCTATTATTAGTGTTATCTGTTGGTTGTAGAAATACATTGGGCACAACAACAAGCATCTATCTATATACATAAATTAACATCATGTACATTCCAGCCAGTTTGGAATGGTTTCTAATACTAGCTGAAGATTGGCTAGAGTCCTGACTTATGCTGGATCTTATATATTAGGTAGGCTGAATGTGTGCCATCCAGATCCTTGGAATTTTCATACCATCTTTGTTGTTGATATTTGGGTGGTTTATCAGGATTTCGCAGGCTTCCTTAAATTTCCTATCGTACCAGGTTTTTGTGCGATGTAAAGAGCAGGTGCTTTTCCAGTTGATTTGGTGTAAGGTGTTGAGTGCGTGGTCTGAGAGGCCTGCTTCACCATAATAGTTATATTTAATGTGTCTAATGTGTTCTTTCTTGGAAGGCTACTTTTATGTTGTGTTTGTTCATTAATTTGTCTAGCTTATCTGTAACATTTTTGATATAAGGAAGCGAGATTGCGTTCTTGTAATCCTGTTTTATTGTGCTGTTAGTTGGAGGCATTTTAAGGATTCTCTTGATGGTTTTTGTTTCATATCCATTCTGTTGGAGGATTTGTGTTAAGTATTTTAGTTCTTCATTACATCTTTCTTGTGTGCTGGAGATATTGTATGCTCTGTCTCGAAGAGTTTTAATTAAGTTAGTTCTTCATTACATCTTTCTTGTTTGCTTTCCAGCACACAAGAAAGATGTAATATCAAATCAGAAATGTTACAGATAAGCTAGACAAATTAATGAACAAACACAGCATAACCAAAACCACCTCATCATCCTCTTAAAAAACCAGGAGTCTACAAAATCCATTGCTCTTGAGGGATTTGCTACGGAGGACAGACAGGAAGATCTGGAGAAATACGCATGGCTGAACACCAAAAAGACGTACAGTACAAAAGAGAACAAAAAACGGGTCTTGCTTTCCATACCACTTCCACTGGACACGATGTACTCTGGCAAAAAACGACGATGTCATACATAGAAAACAACAGTTATATAAGAAAATTTAAAGAAGCTGCTAATATGCTAAAAAACCCAAGGTTTAATTCTCCAAGTGTGGTCAGCTTTAATAAAAAATCTACCTCAATCTGAGCTCGGACTGTATGAACGAGAACAAGAACACGTGACATCGTCCAGTTTTGTTCAACGTCAATAACGTTTTACATCTGCATTCTGTTATTTGAGTTTAAGAATAGCCAGACGGTTATGATTTGTATTTATTAATTCTCTTGTTTAAACTTTAAGTTATACTATTTACCCCTGAAGATGTAAATCCTACGATTTACGAAACTTGTCGGGAACTATTATTATTTCAGTATATTGTATAACTGAATAATAAAAAAAAAATGTGGTGTAATCACCGAAATATATCTTTTGAACCAATTAGCCACAGAAGTTTACGCCTGCAAAAACAGACGTTATTAAAATACGCAGTTGCTCTGCTGTAACAGTTGCTCGGCAGAAACACAAAACATGAGATCATTTAAATTAAATATAATGAAGACACGAACATCAGTAACGAACTTCTTTGCATAATCCTGTAAGCTAATTAAACTATCTACTGAAAATGTCTTACCTTGTGAAGACGTCGGGGTAATGCGTCCGAGCAAACGCCTTTTCCAACTCTTCCAGTTGGTAACTGGTGAAAGTGGTTCGGTACCGTCTTTGCTTGCGTTTCGGGAACTCTTCTCCCTCTGCAACTTCGGAGTTCCCTCCATCACTTTTGGTCGAAATTTCGGGCTCCACACTCTCCGATTCGCGATTCTCTCCGGCGGGCATAATAGATTCCCGACTGTCTCGGATCTCGTCGCATTCGTCCTCCGACGTGGGCGTTACGGACCTGTCGATGGCCACGGAATTTTCTTCTTTGAGATCCGGACTGCTTGGGGCTGCCGCACGAGGGGACGGCTCCCCTACTATCCGTATGACCGATGAATGCTGATCCGATAAACCGAGCGTCCTCGCCCCTTCGCTAACGCACTGACCCTCCGCCCTCTCCGATACACCCATGATAGAGATCACGCGCCTGCGACACGGACCTGGCGAAACGCCATGGGGATGATCGTGGTCACCACACGTCGGTGACGACAGGGCTGTTGTGAGATCCGTCGGAGTCGTGGCGACAGATTGGTAGGGCTCTCCGTTCAGTAGATACGAAGCAGAAAATGAGGAATACCGAAGTTCTGGAAATAGAAAAAAAAAAAATTGGAAATGGATAGAAAGAATAAAGTTCAGTGAACTTTATGTATGCTAAAGTAATGATAAAATTCAGATTATTTAAAAATCAAGACGACAGCGGTGAATATTTGCCTCTTACTTTTGCCTTACTCTGTATCGTGAACCTCAGTTCATAAGACAATTAAGAGACAGTTTGGGAAGCTGTCTGAAGGTCTTCCTCCCTTTTAATAATCAGAAGAATGTCTTTTAATAATTATAAAATATTATAATCAAAATTAAGATGTTTATTCTCCGAGGATATACGAGGGGGGGTGGAAAGTTCTGATCAGTGGCGCACCCAGGGAGGGGCCCCTGCTCCCCCTCAAAGAAAAAGGAAATAAACACTAGAAAAGTTTCCAAAAATCTTTTCCTAATTCAAATGCATTTTTTTATTTATGTTGTGTCTTCTATTTCTATACTAATGTATCGGCGATCACTGCAGATGCTCAGTCATAGGTCGCATGCAATGCTAGTTGTGTATTCGTAAATCATCTACTCAACTCGTTCCCCCCCCCGAAGATTAAATCTTGAGTGCCCCCCCCCCCAGATTAAATCCTGATTGCGCCACTGGTTCTGATAAACACTCAGAAAACAAAAATGATATTAAAACACCTGATAGAACCACAAGAAAGAACATACGAGGATATAAGAACATAAGTTCCCTTCATAACTCTGCTACTGGCACGTTCTTTCTTGTGGACATATCAGCTGCTTTAATATCATTTTGGTTCTAGGTGTTTATGGGAACTTTCCAGACCTCCCTCGTGTGTGTGTGTGTGTGTGTGTGTGTGTGTGTGTGTGTGTGTGTGTGTGTGTGTGTGTGTGTGTGTGTGTGTGTGTGTGTGTGTTTGTTTGTGTGTGTGTGTATGTATATATATATATATATAAAACCCTTCACACGACATATTGCAATGTCCACATCAGTTCTGTGTTTACATTAAAGAAATATTTTTAAAATTAAATGATTAATTAATAGTTTTGCTTGTTTAAGTTATCATAGATGTAATTAAAGAGCCTCCGTTGGTTTCGACGGAGCCTTTTGGTTGGAAAGACCTGGGTTCGAATTCCGTCTATGATGCAAACAAACTTTATTAAGACTTTTCAATTAAAGGTGAGTTAGCGGGTGTTTCATATGAGGTGAAGTGCTTCCCCCTCTCGCAAAATCGGAATTTTCGTCCCTCAAAACAGGCAAACTCGCCCCTTTTATACACATCTATAGAGATAAATACTTGCCCTTAGGGAATGCAGCAGAGGAATGGCTAGTCGCTGCATTAATTGTCTAAAATCCTTAATTAGGGAACTTAACCCGTCCCGGACAGACGAGAAATGGATTGAAGTATAATAAAATAAAATAATAAACGAATATACGAAAATCGGGAATGAGTCACACTGGACAGCAGATATACTTCAGAGTGGTTCAAAGTTTTGGTCGATTTCTGTGTAATATTTAACTGAAAATAGCGTACGTCTAAGAGAAAGTCTGAAACTATTTACAAGTTCGCCTCTCCCTAAGTATGAAGTCCTACCCCACATTTGGGCATCTCGCCTGACTGCCTGAAATTAATACTAATATCGGTACTAACATTAGTACTTAATCTCAGTCAGGGCACCCATTTTGTTTGTTGTCGGTTACTCAATATTGAGCTGACTTAAATGTCTGTCGGTTGTTTATAAAAGTGCGGAAGCTCCAGACACGATAATTTGATTCCAGAAAACACGTCATCCGTTGTTGTGAATTATATTATACGATGATAACTGAAGCTCCTAATTACCACAGAAAAGGGGTATTCGTTGCCACTACCCAGTGACCTGATTTTGCTAATCACTGAGGCCTTGCCATGTTAATGAGGCATCTTTTTGGAAGAAGTAACGAAGATGTCTCGATGGGAGTACATTACGTTATACTATATTATAGCGAGAGTTTTTGTTGCTTCTGTGTCAGTAGGTTTCTTTTGTGGTAATGCACACACGCACATTCGCTCGTGTTTAATGGATAAGGTATTTCAGATAGGATATTCCAGGTCACATTCTGGAGATAAGGAAATTTTAATAGTTTATTACTAACACGTTCCAGACAGCTAAATCAAAATTATCGACTACAAGGCTGAAAATTTGATTCCGTTCCTTCGAGTTCACACGACACCATTTTGAGGGCTGTGTAAATTAGATTACATAAAGTATAGGTTGTAATTCATGCGGGATAATTTATATACCTCGATCTATATGTATGCCATAACACCGTGCAGCCAACATAACTTATTGAACGTATAAAGATAGGAGTCCATCTGTAATCATCAGACAGGATCCCAGCACTTTAATCAAACCTCCTTTGCATCATTATATACAAACATATCTTCGTTTCTATAACAACCAGGTAGGTTTTTGTACTGACACCAAGTCAGCCGTACCATGATAAATGACCACCGACGGCTTGAGGACACTGCCAATGTCAAGCTGTCAGTTTGTCAACTGTCTCCCGAGGCCCATAGACGCTAAACTATACTTTGGTCCAAAGAAAGCCGATATTCGGTACATAATTTGAGGATAGTCATTTTCTTCTCCTTTCATCCCAGCATAGCATTCACTGTTACATTAGACGCATTTCAACTGCAGGTTGTCTGGAGTACGGCTGTTTGGAAAACTTGAGCTGCACAGACATAGATGAAGAAGAAAAGAAAAACATTCGTTTCTTGGAAGCAATCGGCTACAAATCTTCCTGATTGATTTTCATAAATTTTATGTAAATACTGGACGACGAAAATTAGATTTGGTACATGTCTCTGTATATCACAGAATACTTTCGTTTGTTTGACTAAGATGGATATGATTTTATTCTTCCAGATTTCTCTGTCAACAGGATAGGTGCTGATTGCGTATATTAGATGGCAGAGTAGTCACTATACGTTTTCGCTGTAAGCAGAAACGTCAATAAATGAGTACGTCTTCAACCAAATGGGCAAAGATTTTGCACGCTGAGGTTCTGAACAGTAGACATAAGAGAAGAAATGACTACCACCGCATAAAATGGATTACTCTTTTTACAATCAGCCATGCTCGCAAATGGAAAATGACACACATTACTGTTAACCCCCAGAAAAAAAAAAATATCACTATTGAAAGGTTTTATGAAACACACAAGAGGAGAAAGGGTGAAAAGCTGCTGCATGTGTTTCGACAAATTCAGCAGAGAGCAGGGGATGAATTCCAGCTGGAATGAACATTTATAACATGCAAGCTGCAGAGACCGACAGCGACAGTCTGTGAACGAGAGCGAATTGGAGAGAGAGAGAGAGAGAGAGAGAGACCATTAATCAGCCTAATTGCTATCTTATATTTTAGGGCGCTCTTAGGGACACCACACCAAATGTGAGAACAGTATTCAATGTTTGGATGGATTTGTATGGAGCTATTCAGAAGTAAACACCTCGAGCGAAAGAGAAAACCTAATATTATGGAGAGTGTAGTTCGGAAAGAATGAATCATTTAGTCTTACTGTTGATAATGCAGCTCTTTAGAGAAAACAAGCTTTTCCTTCTTAGGAATACTTTAGTCTTTCTTAGCATAAACTTAGATTATATTTTTTAATCTGTGAGTTCTAGACCAAGAAGCTGAGGGTTATGAGAGAAAGAAAGTAAAACATTACATCTAGAAATCGTTGTGTTCTTCTAGCCAGTTTGCGGGATGATAACCTGCAGTTTCCAAGAAGGAAAACTCTGCCAGCCCTGCATTTATAAAGAAGATCCCCATGTCTCAGACGGGGTTTGAACCCAGTTCTTTCTAAAAGAATCGTCGATACTGATTGAGTTATGGATACTCCGGGAGTCGAATGGTAACTTAAGCAGTCGAATAGTTTGAAAGCTATAAAATATACAAAATAATTTTTAATAAATTAAATTAATATAATTCTTATTTATGGGTAAATAAATATTTGATAAAATTAAATCTCAATTCAGAAGGGAGAAATATTCTATCTTTGCCCCTTCAAAAATGAAATGACGCTGTGTGTCTTTGGAATAACGAAGGCGAACGGATCTTTGTCTCTCGCCCCAATTAAGAAGCAGACTCACACAGCGAACAGACATCCTCGCCATAATAAGTCCCTTTCGGTTTCAGTCATAATTGCCGCTGTTTTCGCAAAGTTGTTGCAGCGTGATTATTTATCCCCTAAATGCTGCGGTTCTCAATTTGTTCCGGTCTCGCTGGCTTCATCGCAATGGGATTGTACTTCGTCTCTATTTCTGTTTTGTTTTTCAAAATAATTGACAGACAAAAGCCCTCAATTAAAATAATTTGATCGCAGCAATTTCGAGTTTCACGTTACAGTCAGCATTCGGAATCAATTAGTATCTACTCTATTAATGAACACAATCTAGGCCTGACTGTGTTTGTAATCATTGCAGTGGAATGCCTTTTTTGTAGACGAAAACGGCATTTAAAAAAAAATGAATTGCATTGTGAAGCAAATTAAAGGTTGATTCAAAACTTTTACTTTTCATTCCATACAGTGGTTAATATAGTAGTGTGGACTGCGCATGCCCAGTTCGGTCACTTGACACGATGTCTACCTTCTTCTGGTGGTCAGTAAATATTTCGGAGTTCTTACGGGGTGTTCAGAATTCACGAATAAAAATCAATTCTATCGTAGCAATGCATAGGAAGATATGTTGGGGATTTCCACTGTTAGATTTGTTCTGATAGAAGAACCGGAATCCCTCTAAGGTACCCCGGAGAAAAGTCATCTCCATTTGCTTTCGGAAACTTTTATATTGCTTGACTAAAGATCTTTTGATTTCTCTGTCCCTTTTCAGTTATTGCTTTCATTTCCGAGATAGCTCAAAGTAAATACCAATTACTCATTGGCTGGGTTTTCATTATCCACGTATGCAAATATTTCGCGGTGTTCCTTAAAAAAAAAAAAATCTCGTTTTTATCCCCCAACAATCGAACCATTTTGTTATGGAAATTGTCAGCGGACCTCACAAGAAGGAAGACCAGAAAAACAGAGTTATTGTAACAGTTTTTTTCGCCTCTCATGCAGACACACTAAGTGCCCAGATAATGGCTAGCTGTCTGGCGCTGTTGATACCATCTCCAGAATTCTAATGACATTTCTTTCTTGAAGACAAATAGCCACTAGTATAAAAACTTTGCAGCGTACAGTCATTAATCGAGATGCTACTGGTACCCGATCTCCTCGGCGTATATATATCAACTTCTTTAATTGTTACTTCCAACGCGAAATTAGCTCCCAAACAAGCCACCATTCATT